>NC_069371.1:58865000-59490000 GCF_021730395.1 Mercenaria mercenaria | reverse complement strand
AGGTTTAGCCGTATTTCACAAAACAACAGATTTTGTTAGTAAATAAACAGCATCATGACACACAACTTATCTGTCCACATCCCCAACTTTGAGCGTGAAATGAACGAGAACCGCAACTCTTGTCGGTATTGATTTTTTGCCTTGGGCGCCGTTGTAGTTGTTTCCCTTTACACTAAAATATCGATCTACGCTGTATTTATGGGTTTTTTGGGCGATGCGTAAGCTCCGCCTCCAATGGCATTAAGACGGGAAAATGAAAGCCCGTCACTTCTTAGTGCAAAACGGCAAAGCGCATCCACTTTCTACATCCTCTCATAAAGAAGAGCACCTACAAAGCGGATGAATATGACCTATATTGCGGCTATTTTTAGACTTGTCTGGTTCCCGTCGTACTATGTATTTTAGTATGACAGTGAAGGAGGGGCAGGTAAACCAGACTATTTTTACACTCTGACGTCATGAGGGAAAACCCCACTTGGTTTTAATCTGAATTGTCTAAAATATACAAGTCAGTGACTTGTAGCCTGGCGTATATTTCCTAAAACGACGCCATCTTGTTCTTTCGAATAACTGCAAACATATCTACGCGATTATTATTATAAACTGGACTTTTATTAGGTTCGTGAGACCATGGTACAAATGTATATAGTGTATGCATACCGTATTTGCAATTACTACAGTACATAAAAGTTTTTATAACGGAAACGCTTGAGGAAATGGAAAGTGATTCATGTTAGCATTTGTTCAGGATTTTAGCTTTCTGCAATTCAATCTAGGAAGATATTGCATCTGGAATGGAGTGTTATTGAATAAAATCATCAAGGATACGGGTTGCCTATTTGTTCTGTCAAGCGGCGTTATGGCGTGTGTATAAGTCACGTCATTTGTTTGCTTGGTGAAGATGGGTAATTCGGTAACCACTGAACTTCGGACAAAATTTTGCAGCAAATCGAAATTATTCAAGAATGTTAAGCAGAACAGAGAGGTCGTGCAAAAAGCTAAACAGGTTAGCGTTTGTTAATCAGCTCATATTTTTAGTCCTATCAATAAGACCTGACATAACATATTTTAACATTTTGACGTCTATCGGTTATGTCAGGTCTTATCGGATCACCATTTATAACATGTAGTCAGAAGTGAACACACATCATATCGCCTTTATTCTTCAAATTACAAACAACATAACCCAATCCGAAGTGAAAGAACACTACTTACACCGAAAGTAATCCTTTTTTCAACTGCATATGTGAATAAATACAAAATAAAAGTTACTTTTCATGTATAAATATCGAGTTGTTTCTTTCCGCTGTATGTATCGCTGTGTATCTGTGTTATGGTTATCAGAACAGAACAGAAACTTTATTTCGACTTAAGCATTTACAGCTCATCGTCATAAATGATGATCACAATATACATTTATACATTTACAATATACATTTACAGTTTTACAGATATATATGGAATATTATAATAGGAACATGTAGGTAAAAAAAAACGCACATGCAATGTATGAGAGTGTTTAACTTGGAATACACAAGATATGCTCAATTGTTAAGTACATCATTTCTAAGTTTAAAACCTTTAGTACAAAACGTAGCTAATTTATTTAACACTGACTTTTTATCCGAGTTGAGTAAAACAATAAACTTGTACATACTGGGAGCTGTATAGAAATATCTTTGTATATATGTCTTTCTTAAATCGCTATATAATGGACAAATTAAAATAAAATGATATTCATCTTCGATGTCGTTTAAAGTACACAAGCAGCATTTCCTTTGATTTCTTTCTATATTTCTATGGCGTCCTGTTTCGATAAATAAATTATGTGAATTTAACCTTATTTTCGCCAGCGCATTTCTCATTTCAGGATTTTGTATAATTCTCAAATAACAAGCACGTTGAAAATCAAGCTTTAATTGTTTATATAAAAATAACGAGGAACAAGAAGAAACGTTAGTATGCCATTCTGAAATATATATATCCCGAAGACGGGTAGTAAGAAGTGGAACAAAAGAATTAATATTAACAGATTCTGGGTATAACCAAACATCATTAAAACCAGCATTTTGCAACAAGTTACGTACATTAGCTGCCCAGTTTTTTTACATTTTGATTGCTGATTAATTGTTCTATTTGAGATTTTACGACAGTAGATAAAATACAATTACAGTCTTTACTTGAGAAAAGCTTTAACCAATATTTAACAATTCTAACGTACCTATTAATATATAATGGAAATCTTCCTAATTCTGCATATAACGAGAGAGAATTTGTAGACGTCTTTACATTTAAAAGCCATTTACAGAATTTTCTATGGATTCTTTCTATATTTTCAGCTTTAGAAAAGCCCCATACCTCACAGTTGTAATTTAAAATAGATAAAACATAAGCATCAAATAAATTAAACATGATATCCACAGATACATAAGATCCTTTTGTAACACTAAACAGTGAGTGCATTGCTTTTAATCCCTTACCAGCTAACATTTGAGTTGCCTTAATAAAAGAGCCACCGCTGGAAAATACAACACCTAGATAGTTAAAACTGTTAACAATTTCAATTTCTTTCCCGTCGTATGTCCATCTGTAATTTTGGTTTATTCTACCTCCTTTCTTAAAAACAACAATTTTCGTTTTATCTACATTTACAGTAAGGTTCCATTTTTTACAATATAATTCTAACTCATTTAAAGATTTTTGTAAACCTTCTTTCGTTTCTGAGAATAACACAGCGTCATCGGCAAATAATAACAAATATATAGATAATTGATCAAGCGTAATGCCTGCATCTAAATTATTTTGCAATTGCATTTCTATATCATTTAAAAACAATGAAAATAGTATTGGCGAGGTTATCTCCCCTTGAAATAAACCTAGGTTGCATTCAAACAAATCTGAAAGTGAATTCATATGACGAACACATAATTTAACCTCGTCATACATAGATCTGATTATCGCAAACATATTTCCATCAACGCCGCACTTAAGTAACTTGTACCATAGACAATTTCTATCGATCAAATCATATGCCTTTTTGTAGTCCACGAAACAGCACATGAGGCTTAACTTATCTTGAAATTGTTTCTGAATTAAAGCGTTTAAAATAAAAACTGCGTCTACTGTGCTGAAATTTGCCCTAAAACCAAATTGGGCATCTGTTAGAATATCATATTCCTCAGACCACTTTTTAAGTCTATTATTTAAGATAGTTGTAAAAAGCTTTGCAAAACAACTGATAAGCGTTATTCCCCTGTAATTGTTCGGGTCGCATGGATCGCCTTTCTTATATAACGGAATGATAATTCCTTTTGACCAACTACGTGGAAAGACTTTATTTCGCCAAATATAGTTGAATAACATTTCAATAGAATGTGCTGTTACCTCAATGCTCTCTTTCAAATATTCGTTTAGAATATTATCATGTGAGCACGCTTTATTTAACCCTAAACCTTTGACCGCTGCAAAAATTTCAGCCATTGAAATTGGCATATCAAGTTCTTCAAACGTACATTCTCCAGCATTATCGTTTAAATATTGACTTAAAAAATCGTCAACATCTTTATTATTGTTTATTTCAGTGGTTTGCGATAATTGTTGAAAATGATTTAAAAAATCTTGAATATCTATGTTATCACCTGCAGGTTGGTTTTTGTTAGATTTAAACATTTTCCAGAATTCGCGCGGGCTCTTATGTTTCATTTCATTCATCTTACTTCCAAGCTTTCTATTGTATTCATTTTTACTTTTTCTACAACAGTATTTATAATCTCGCTTTGCACTCATTACAGCCTGTCTTGTTATATTGTTTTTCTCCAAATTGTATTTATATATAGCGTTTATATATATTCGCGCTTATCTCTACACATTTGATTAAACCATTTTTGTCTGTTTCTATCTATAGAAGAAAATACAACTTCGCAATTTCTAACATTTTTCTCAAAGTATTTTTGACCTTTTGAACTGAGAAATTCACCTAAAATATTTGTTAGGTAATCGGTATTCTCGCCGTTTTCTATTCCCTCTGCCAGCCTCTCCTCTATATTTGTAATATTTTCTCTAATTTCTGCAATAAAAGATTCTTTATGTTCTGGTAACCATTTATAAAAAATCCTTGACTTTGTTTTATTCATATTTGTATTACAATGAGTTTTGAAGTTAAACGAAACAGGCGCATGATTGGAAAATTCATTGAATTTATGAACTTTGAAATGGGCTATATCATCAAAATTAGATGATGAAGTCAATAGATAGTCGACAGTGCTTTCCCCGTTATGGGTCATGCACGTGAAATTTCCACTCGTACTATCATCATACAATCTACCGTTAACAATTCTAATATTGGTAGATTTGCACAGGTCAAGTAAATAATCCCCAAAACGATTTGATCTCTGATCACGTGAATAACGCGGTATTGGTGTATCAATTATCTGAAAAGTATTCCGGGCTAAATTATAATCATTATCGACAAAATCTGTTTTACGGCCAACTCTAGAGTTCATATCACCAGTGACAAAAACTTTGCCTTTATTCTGAAAATAATTTATATCAATTTCCATCTGTCGGAAAATGTCGATATCGTACATATCATGAGAAGTGGAGTTTTCAGGCGCAATATATGTTACGGCCAGATAAATATCATTTTCTATTTGAAAAAATGTTTTATCAAACTTTAACCATACAATGCAATCTACAGTATTTTTAACTAATTTTATTCCTTTTCTTACATTATCTCTTATATATATTATTATTCCGCCACTACAGCGTTTTGCTCTTTTATGCTGAAATTTGCGATACGAATGAAACGGATTACTGTATCCTTTTAAGGATATAATTGATTTACTGTTTGTCCAAGTTTCACTTAAACATACTACATCATACTGGCTAAGAATATTTAAAAAATCGTCAGATGACCTTTTTGCTAAGGTAAGTCCTTCTACATTCCAAGACACACATTTTATAACACTCTCATAACTGTCCTAAGCTTCTCCTCTGTATAGACGTTTATCTATGTACAATTTGTCCACGCTTAAATATGCCTCTTTGCCTTCACTCCGGGCTTTCTTCATAACTGGGATTAGTCGCTTCCGTGTTTCGACGATTTCCTTTGGGAACTGCTCCCCAACTCCATACTGTGTACCACTTAGATTTTTCGATGCCTTTCTAACTCTCTCTCTCTGTCTGGGAAATCGGAGAATTTGGCTACTATCGGACGTACTTTAGACGCGTTATAGGGACCAACCCTATGTGCTCTTTGTATTTTGATGTCCGTTTTAGCATTTTCAATTTTGAGCTTTGATTCTATAAAGTCCAAGATTTTTTCTTCACATTTTCATCTTTTTCCTCTGGAATTCTATAGAAAAGTAAATTGTCCCGCATACTTCGGCATTTCAAATCGATAATTTCACGCTGTAATTGCCTTCACGGCTGCGTTGTTCTGACTCAAGTTTTCGAAATTTCGATAGCGATAGGTCAATATCCTTTTGTTTTTTCTCTAAGTCTCTCATATTATCACTATCAAACTGGCCGCTATGTTCTATTTCATTGATTTTTTTCTCCAATTTTGTGACCTTTTGCTCTACATTATCCATGCGTACCGTTACAGCGGTAATACTCGATTGTATTTGGTCTAACTGGGACAGTTTACTGTCCATTGAATCTAGGCGTTGTATAATCATTGTCCAAATATCTACCTGCTGAGAACTGTTCACCGGAGTTGATGGGACATTATTCATAACTGCGGGTGGCGACGCTGAATTCATTTGCACATATGGATTGTTATTACTATAAAACATTGGAGTTGGCATATTAAAGTTCTGACCTGTTTGTATTGGCCCAAAATGGCCTAGTTGTCCTGTTTGTCCTGTTTGTCCATTGTTCAAATTTTGATTTGTGCTCGCGCCATTTTGTGCCATTGTTGTGACTCTTTTTATAGAGTTTTGTGTCGATTCTGGCGACTCCTTTGACTTTTTTCGCTTTTTTGTCATGAATGTTTCTATATTTACATCATTTACATCACATTTGATTCACATAATCCCATATATATTCCACAAAAAGCAGTAAATATCGGTATATTCCTTCTGTTTGAAAATTTGTGACCATCTTGGTTCACGCATGCGCAACAAACAATTATTCATCGTGGCCTTATTGCAAAACTACCCGACCTTAACAATCTCACTGTACAGGATAATAATAGCAATCCAGTTAGTGTTGACAGTATTGTGACTGAATTCTCAAATATAATCGTGAATGTTGCATCGCCGTTATGTAAACGTGTATTTAAAAGTAACCAAACTGGCTTAGCGCAACATAATGTAGGCATAGGAAATAGAGATCAATATAATTGTACCTTTACTAATCCTACCAGGTGTTCTGTATTACAAAAGTGGATCTATTGTGACATTTTGATACAAGCAAAACTGTATTATCTGCACTATTATTTACCTACTGGTACTTCATTTTATTATTGGCTTGTTAAAAGTTAATTTTTTACCATATGTAAGTTGACAGAATCATAGGAACCATGTCTTGAGGGGTAAATCAAACACAAATGAATAAAACCTTAATGATTTTGTTGTGCAAAAAAGTATTTTATTGTGTCTGAAACAGTTTTCATTTTCTACTCAATTGTGTAATTGCAAGGGAAGTAAACTAATAGATCTCTACTTATAAGTACTAGCCCAAGGCAAGAGTTGTCATTCTTTGTGGATCATAACTTTAAATTACAAATTAAAACTTCTATTAACAAAACTATCACAAACTTCACATTTGTGAAATCATTTTTGGTTATTTCAAGGACTTGGAAATTAATTTCTATACTTTATTTAATGTAATACTATCATTGAAAATTTTAGGGTCTATCTCTACATAATGCGAACGAATGGTTTGACAGTGAATGCTCTGCTATGAGAAGTCTATATAAATTGGCTTTGCGAAATTACAACAATACGAGAACCGATTATAATAGGGAACAAGTATGTAATGCACGTAAATCATATAAATATAAAGTACGTAAGAAAAAACGCGCTTTCAAATTAAAACAAAGTCGTAATCTTGCCGAACTTCGAAAGAGGAAGCCTCGAGATTTCTGGAAGCATTTTAAACGTAAAACACAGTCTTCTGGATGCGATATAAGCGTTGAAGATTTCAAAACATATTTTTCCGATCTATTCGGCAATATTACTTCGACGATTATCGACGAAGTAGAAAGTTTTAATGAGAATAGTGATCTAAATATCTATAACCCGACGTTTGAGGAATTGAACCGATCAATAACTGTAGGGGAAGTAACTGCAGCGATAAAGAAACTAAATCGTAATAAATCTCCATGTCCGAGTGACAATTTGTTGAATGAATACTTCATTGAATTTTCAGATATACTTGGCGGGCATATTACTGACATATTTAATAAGGTATTAGATACAGGACATTTCCCTGAGGTTTGGGCCCATGGCTTTATTGTACCCATTCACAAGAAGGGTAACAAAAATGATCCCAACCAGTACAGAGGTATCACACTTTTGAGTAATTTTGAGAAACTGTTTACTGGGGTACTGACTGCACGTGTTGAATCATGGTTTGAAAGAAATAATATCATGTCCGACGCCCAATTTGGATTTAGAAAAAACTGCAGTACCGTTGACGCCATATTTGCATTACACAATCTGATAGAACATGTCGTGTCTCAGGGGGGTCGTCTACCTTGCGCCTTCATAGACCTACAAAAGGCATTCGACTCTGTGTACCGTAACGCCCTCTGGTTTAAGTTGCACCACTTAAGAATTGACGGAAAAATTCTTAGGATGTTTAAATCCATGTACGCAACTGTGAAATCTTGTGTCAAACACCTGGATTCATACTCCGATTTTTTCTATATATCAATAGGTTTGAGACAGGGACTAAATCACCTGTTTTATTTGCATTATTTCTCGAAGATCTCGAGTTATTCTTACAAGGGACAAATACATCCGGGTTATCGCTGTACGATATGTGCGTTATTATCCTCTTATTTGCAGACGATATGGTTATCGTCGGAAACTCGGTTACCGACTTACAAGAAAGTCTTAACAAGTTGTATGAATATTGTAATTTATGGGGGCTGCAAGTCAACACAAGCAAAACCAAAGTTGTGGTCTTTCGTCGAAATGGTGGGGTTAAGCGCACCGAGAAATGGACCTTTAATAATGAGCCCCTAGAAATAGTTAACGACTTTAATTACCTGGGGGTTGTTTTCAATTACACTGGGTCGTTCGTACTTAATAACCAGTATATTGTGGGAAAGGCATTAAAAGCCTTAAATGTACTGACGTGTAATATAAATAAGTATGACATTAAACCTTCTGTATCGCTACAGTTATTCGATGCATTCGTGGGCTCAGTTTTAAATTATGCATGCCCGATATGGGGTTTCACAAAGTCGAAACAAATAGAGAGTATACAGCTTAAATTCTGCAAGTCCATTTTAGGGGTCAAACTTAACACTAGTAACGTAGCAGTTTACGGGGAATTAGGTCGTTATCCGCTTTACATAACGAGGTATCTACATATAATTAAGTATTGGTTTAAGTTAATCAATACAGAAAACATTATTTTGAAAAATATTTACCTTAATGCTTGTGAAAAATGCGAAAATGGCATAAATAATTGGGCAGGTAAAGTTAAAAACTTGCTTACTGTATTGGGTTTTGCTGAAATATGGCACTTTCCAGATAGCTTAAGTTTGAAGCAATTCTTGCCAGTTTTTAAGCAAAGACTTATTGACTGCTATTTACAAGACTGGCAAATGCATTTGCGAAATTCAAGTGTTTTGTCACAACTGTATATTCATGTAAAAGATAAGTTTGAATATGAGACCTATTTGGACAAACTACCGTGTAAATCTCTTAGAAGCGCATTGTCACGGCTTCGTATGTCCGCACACAGGCTTCGCATCGAGTGTGGAAGGTACGGGAGAGATCGCTTAGAGCGCCATGAAAGAGTCTGTTTGCTCTGTGATTCAAACGAGATAGAAGACGAGTATCACTTTGTGATTGTGTGCAAAGCGTTAGAATATTTGCGAGTACAATTCATCAAGCGTTACTATTATATCCGCCCGAGTATGTTTAAATTTACGCAGCTACTTCAATCCAAGAATAAAAAAACTTTAAAGAATCTTTGTCAATTCTTAGGTAAGGCAAATATTGCAAGAAACGAACTTACTTATTTAATGCGGTAATCATTTTCTTGTATTGATCAACCAACTATTCATACGACGTGCGTTGCGTTTACAGGACTCTTTAAAAGTTTAAAGGTCTTCCCTTTGAAACCTTGTTGAAAAGATTAAATACTTTTTCATTACTTTAATAAAGGAAATAGTATAAGATTCATGCATGAGTTGCCTCCCCTAGTAACGACTACCTAAATGTAGTAATCCATACTTTTATTATTAATAATTTAAATGTTTCATTCTTCACTTAAAGTTAATACTTAATCCATAGTATCAATGTATTTTCAATTAAAAACTGCTTCATTCTCCACTTAAAGTTAATAATGTTTTCTATCGAGTGGATAAAATTCATAGAAATGTATACACACACATTTCATTCAATTTATCTGGTCTTAACTTGACGATTCCATAATATTTACAAAATAATAATACCATATATGTATATATTTTCTTACTTCATGTGTTTAGTTCACTGACTTATACGAATTTCATTTACAATTTTGTTTGTATATAACGATGTACCAATATGTGTACAAGTTATCATAATAAAATTTTGTCTTGTCTTGTCTTGATGATATCCAAAAATCGTTGTTTACCTTTTTTATGATCTTCGTAAGCCGTCCATATTGTTTTTCTGGTTACGCCTATACCACGAGCTATTTTAGTATCGTAGTCATCATCATCGTCACTAGACTCTTCGTATTGTTCCACTTCGTCATCTAGAGCCAAAGCCTCACCGTTTGTCTTAAATATAATAGGGTTATTATAAAAGTTTTTTGATCTGAGGATTTTGCCATTACTAGATCCCACAAGTGTGATCTAGTCTGGTAAAATCAACAACAACCGAATGCTTATTGCGCTTTAATGACCTTACTATATAAACGTATAACTTCTTCTTTTATTATATCAGCCAAAATGGGCTATAATTTTAGACAATTACAGCCGAAAACTCGTTCAAACGATGGATTTCTTGATGCAAGGAAAGCCGCAACTAAAACTAGTACTCCTCGTTTAAATTGATCAACAGTGTTGTTGTACGTACAAAATAGACTGACTCGGTTTACAGGTTGGTCAGGGCTACGGATATGCGATATGTGTTGTATTTTTTCATTATTTTTTAGCATGGATCCCCTGCAGCTTGGAACCATCCATAATAACATACATATTTGTTTATTTTATGAGGAGTACGTAGTCCCACCATTCAAGTCGGAGTATTTTTCCGTATCCGATGAGATTCATACGTGAAATATAGCTGTATTTCAGCAAGAACATTTGTAGGTATATAATAAACTAGAATATCACAGTCAATTACAGGGACTTTTTTCATTTCATTAAATGGGTCCAAGTCAACTTTTTCATATTTACAGTTACCTTCCATAATTTCTATTAAAAATATAATAATTTTGCATTGAGCAAAAGTATCACAAACTGTCTTTAAAACTAATCTAAATTATTCTTAGCAAGTAAATTAAAACACTTATCAAAAGATTTTTTTTGCATGTATCTATAGCAATATTTGATAAAAATCATGCATAGATATCACAATCAAAACACAAAATATTGCGTCTGTTCTGTTATGGGTCTTAATAATATATTTATAGTTAACCATTCATTCACTCGCTCATTTATTTGTTGTCGGATATTCAAGTTTTGAAATACCGTATTTTATACTCGTTAATTTTTATGCAATGCAACAAAAATAATTTATACTATCATAAAATATTTTAAACATTGTAAAACGATATGTTCAAACAGTGTTCTTCATATCTTATTTCAAATCGAATGTTTACCAACTTTTACCGTTTGTTTCATCTGAGTGGGTGCTTTTAATTCAATATTCAAGAAACTTTTAGGTTCATGTGTTTGAAAACCCTCTCTTTAAAATTCGTAACCGTGATTATATGTTTAAGACCTTTTTGACTGATATAAGATTAATCTAAAATTCTCTGGACTGAATAAGAAAAAAATCTACATTTTGTTTATGAAACGGAGAATCTGTACCGGGGGCCTCCGTGGCTGAGTGGTTATTGTCGCTGACTTTGAATCACTTGCCTCTAACCGATGTGGGTTAGAGCCTTACTCGGGGTGTTGAATTCTTTATCTGAGGAAGTCATCCAGCTGGTTGATGGCTCTACTCAGGTGCCCGCCCGTGATAAAATAATGCACAGTGGGGGGGGGGGGGGGTTGCACCTGGACTTTTCCTCCATTATTAAAGCTGGGATGTCGCCATAGGACCTACAATTATTTCGGTGCGACGTTAAACCCAACAAAATAAATAACTAACTAAATAATTAAAGAACATCGATACTGTCATATTACCTTTCATTACGTATTTTGTGGTCTTATAACTACTGAATGACATTATATAAATGCAACACAAAACAAACAAAAAACAACATTAAGTTGCACTTTTTGCATGATGTATTGTAAGATAACTGCAACGTACCTGACTTCAAAGGCAACTGAAACCGTGCTACGGTCTTAAAATAGATCAAGACTTTGTGCAATCAATCTATCTATCTATTATGTAGTGCAACAGCCTGCTAGACCATATTTTTCACCATTTATATTCTTCGCATTCCTGCGAAGAATACGATCCTGTTCTTCAATTTTCGGACATGTAAAGAATGTGTATGGCCAAAATCGTGTGTTATAATTTACAGGAGGGATAACTACCTATATACAAATACAACTGAGGGAAAAAAAAATAAACTACCTTCAAAATTTAGAAAGTTCCTACAACCATCCCTGTAATAATATGTACGCTTAATTTAAATTTCAGCCCTGAAAAATAAAGAAGAAATGCCCGAAAAGGGGTGGTCTAGTGCTTAAGGTGTCGACCGCTAAACCCGGGGTCGTGGGTTCGATCCCCATTTGGGTCACGACCACGCCTTTTCGTATGACATCAGTACTGGTTTTTCCAAGAAGCGGAATAGAGAATGGTTCAAATAAGCTTGAAGCTTTTATCACCATCGAGCTAAAATAAGTTAGTATAAACTGAACGAACAGAACTGGTGGATCAAACAGTAGCTAACCACGAACTTATTGACCACCCCTCTAATTAAAAAACCAATTTACTCACATGTCTATGACGTAATCCGTTTGGTATTGTTTCAGTTATTTGAATCTCGTTATGGCCGACAGGGTACCCACCGTCTGGGTTAGTATTGTAAGGTGTAGCATCTAGGCTCTCCTGGCTACTGTTGTCGGAAACATACGCCGGATTCTGTCTCCCGTCTTTTTCTGTCTTCTCGATTTGGTTATACGCCGGCGGTTCGTCTGTATCGTTTGTGTTATCAAAGTGTTTCAAAGATTTTAACTGTATGTCGTTGCCAGACATTTTCCCTGTTCATAAGGCCTACAAAACATACAAAAAGTTTGGTATCAAATGTGTGTTACGTATCATTTTGTGTCAAAATGAAGTTTAATTAAACCCAAGTTTTGACTGTTTATTGTTTGTTTGTTTGTTCTGCTGGGTTTTAGTGATCCCGAAACATTTCAGAGCATACGTTGACTTACCAGTTTTTCATACCAGCGATAGATTCTAGATGGACGTTTACAGACACGTGCGGGTACCTGGAATCAAGCTGGCTGACTTCTCAACAAAGCAACTTGAGCGAGACTCGGGCATTCAAAGATGCCAAGCATGTGATTTGAAGCCAGCAACCTTACATCTGTTACATACACGGCTTCATTTTGAGTGCATAAATAACACCTGGCATGTAAAGAGTAAATAGGGTATTTATTTTAAAAGAAGTGGTACTGAATTATGATGCGTGTTAAACATCATAAGTTTTCCGAAACACGCAATGATATAGTTCAGACACATTACTAAAATATACAGAGTCACGAAAGTATAAAGAAAAGAATGCTTGCTACCTATAGTTTTTTGTTTGTTTTGTTTTGTTTTGTTGGGCTTTACGTGGCACCGACACAATTATAGGTCATATGGCAACTTTCAAGCTTTGATGGTGGAGGAAGACCCCAGGTACCCCTTCGTGCATTATTTCATCACGAGCGGGCACCTTGGTAAAATCGCCGACCTTCCGTAAGCCAGCTGGATGGCCTCTTCACATGTAGAATTCAACGCCCCGAGTGAGGCTCGAACCCACATCGGTGAGGGGCAAGTGATTTGAAGTCAGCGACCGTAATCACTCTGCCAAGGAAGCCCCTTGCTACATGGAAGCCCCTTGCTACCTATAGTTGGTAGCTTAGCTCCGTGGCCGATTGTTTCGAAATATTTTCTCCACACCTATGTGAGTCCAAACCCCCGACTGGGATACAAAATCCTTACATACGTGGAAACTATCCAGTTGGACTAAAGAATGGCACTGGTTCCACCCCTCGCCACCCATCCACCACGCGCCAGGCATAATGTCCCTATGGACATTTTGGAGCATTGCTCGATATGACTGAATTTCAGGCCACCATAGGACCTAAATTGTGTCGTTTCGACTGAAAGAACCCTACGAAAAAATCCGAAGTTACAGTAAACCTTGCACTATAGTAAGGACATTTAACTTGAAAGCATTCAAGCATGTATCTAAGCTTGAGTTAATGTGAACTAAATTATATAGTCAGTGTTGACCATAAGAATGGTTATGTGCACCCACTCATGTATTAAATATAAAATGTGTCTATTTCAACAACATTAAAGATATAATTTCTCTTTAACCTTGTGACCGGTTATCCTGTAAGAATAACATTCAATAAAAAATCTAACTGAGTGTCAATTAAAAAATTTATATCCTTAGCGTTGCCCAAATGTATCATTTTCACCAAAAACAGTCAGTTAAAAATATCAAACGAAGAGATATTCATCCTTGTCCAAATATGGGGCCTTTTGTTTCTTGTTGTTGTTTTTTTTCGCGGGTTTCAAGTACGTAGTCAGAATGTACGATGGAACACTATTTCAGGCCGCGTTGTTTAGCCTGCTGGCGGCAAGTGATTATGCCAATGCGACCAGTGCAGACCAAGGTCAGTCTACACGTCCGTGCGGCTGATCATGGTCTGCACTGTTCGCTATTCAGTCTGAAAATTTTCAATGGACTTCCTTTCAAATGATAAATGGTACTGCCCAAACTGAATGACAGACCAGTTCATTTTAGAAATTTAGCAGGCTAAAGGTTAAACAGATAGCAAATGATATGATAAACCAGTAATCTAGATGCGTATGATAGAAAGTAAAGTGAAATTCCTTTTATTCTATACAAAATTTTAATTGCTTGACTAATTATGCGTTTGAGACTTTTCTACATCTACTTAACATAACTCTTGCCTGACTGAGTAAAACCAAGATTCACATCTCCACATGCTGAACAACAATCCTATGATGTGTGATGACTCTATGTCATATATTTTTTGAGACATACATGATACAAGTTCAAGGACGGACGGACAGTCGGACCTTCTGTGTCCTTGCTTTCTTCCAATTAAAAACAAGAGCTGTCTCCATAGGATGACATATGCCCCCGATGGCACTTTGAATGAGTAGTTATGGCCGATGTTAGAGTTTAGGACCTTTGACCTACGGAGCTGGGTCTTGCGCGCGACACGTCGTCTTATTGTGTCACACATTCATGCGTAGTTATTTTAAAATCCATACATGAATGACAAAGATATGGACCGGACACGCCCATCAATGCACTATCATGAAAAATGACCTTTAACGTCTAAGTGTGACCTTGACCTTTGAGCTACGGACCTGGGTCTTGTGCGCGACACGTCGTCTTACTGTGGTACACATTCATGCCAAGTTATTTTAAAATCCATCCATCGTTGACAAAGATATGGACCGGACACGCCCATCAATGCACTATCCTTTAATGTCTAAGTGTGACCTTGACCTTTGACCTACGGACCTGGGTCTTGCGCGCGACACGTCGTCTTACTGTGGTACACATTCATGCCAAGTTATTTGAAAATCCATCCATCGATGACAAAGATATGGACCGGACACGCCCATCAATGCACTATCCTTTAATGTCTAAGTGTGACCTTGACCTTTGAGCTACAAACCTGGGTCTTGCGCGCGACACGTCGTCTTACTGTGGTACACATTCATGCCAAGTTATTTGAAAATCCATCCATCGATGACAAAGATATGGACCGAACACGAAAATTGCGGACAGACTGACAGACTGACAGACCGACAGACTGACAGACTGACAGACCGACAGACGGACAGACGGTTCAAAAACTATATGCCTCCCTTCGGGGGCATAAAGATGTGTAGGATGGCGTCAGAAATATTGGAGGTTCACATGAAAAATGTAGGCATTGTCATGAAACATGATAACTAAGCATGTGAATATATAAATGTAATACCTTCTAATGTTACACTGACAATGCATTTTAAGCGCACATTGAACCTGTATGTCTTTCTGAATTCGTTTTGTATGTCAGGGTCATTACCCGACTACATTACGGTGACATAAAAGTGTATTTATTATATGAGATCCGATCCGGCAAAATCCACTCGGGCCAAATACAGCATCCCAGATCGAGCTACTATTATAATAACCCTATTATATTGTACTCTGACCTTTGAAACAAGAAATCCTGCAAATAAAGGGGTTTTTGGTTTGTTTTTTCGCACTCCAAGCGTGGTATTATCATGCATGTTTGACTGTAGTTTCAAAAAGAGAATAAAAAAACATTGCCAAAATTAGGTCATTCGTATACATTTTATATCAGGTGTTTGTATTATCTCTTATAATTAATGCACCCACACAATCGGAATTAATAGCGAATTTTAATAGTGTCAATTTCAACATAACTGATTTTTCGCGTTGGATGAAGATTTTTTTCCTATATGTGTGCGATGAAGCGAACATCTGGTTTTTGTCATAGGTTTTACGGATGTGAAAAAAAAATAAGCGCACTGTTAGAAGATACTTTAATAAATAGCGAGTCATTGAAACGTCAATGCGTATGACTTTTATGACAGCTTGAGTTAACAGCTGATTGCATTGGAGTTATTTTCTTGATAGTATTTTATTGTGTTTCATTTTATAATACATACAGATAATTCACACACAAGCTGTATGGCTTTTTAAAGACTAAATTAACATCGATATCGATAAACAACATGTAATCATCATTTTCAAAATATACCCGTACATCCTATAATTTTCTCTCAAAGATGAAATTTCTTTATCCCATTTTATATAAGAAAAATAAAGAAAACAAACATCGTAATACATTGGTTTTTTCATTCATATTTCTTAATACTGCAATATTTTGCCGTAGAAAGTCTGTTGTAGAGGCTGATTACTTCTAAGCTTACACAGGTCATAAAAAAGTCCAAATACTAAGAGTCCTAATCAGTAATCACTCTTCTTTTCCTCGTGTCCTGTTTCAAAAGAATAGTGTTTTCTGTTACTTAATTGCGTTTATGTATCTGTAGAATTCTGTCAAATATCGCATGCTAGATGAAAATGGCAGCGTTAGAATTCTAGGTTCATAAAAGTGACATGGAAAGAAGAGAAAATGAGTAGATTTTGTGTGGGTTTTTTTACAGTTGAGTAAGGGTAATTTCTTATATAAACGCCAACCACCTACCCCCGCCCTCGCTCTGCCCTACTCCCTTCATTTTTCTTTTTTCTAGAGGTATAATTATTGAAGGAAATATCAATTAATGTAAGTCTTCCAAAAATCTGATTTTCTAGAAAATTTAACCAAGGTTTGGACGCCGACGCCGACGCAAGGGTGACTAGGAGAGCTCTGCATATACTTCGTATAGTCGAGCTGAAACGTATGACACACTTGTTTAGCTGGTTTTTTTTATTTTAGGAACAGCTCGCTGATTTTGCTGTTTAGACCGCAGTGAAACTATGTGAGAAAACAATTTATGAGAAAGCCAATGATGTGTTTACTTTATTCGTACAAAATGTTTAAAACTTAAGTACGACGTGTTGTAAATAACATGCTTTTAAGCTATGATATATTTTCGTTCATTTTACTGCCTCGCGTCATTTGTGACAGAAAGGTTGTGGTTTTAGAAAACTATTGAATATCATTTTCGTGATTTTTTACTAGAAAATGGTTTAACATCACACAATTGTTAGATATTGTTAGACACTATAGTATACTATTACATATACGTTTTTTTTTTCATTTTACGGCATATCTTTTTCATCGAATTCTTTCCCAAATAATGTTTTTCTTTTCACCACTGTGTAAATTCTAGACAAAAGACTTATCAAAAGGAGGTGAACAAAGTGGTTTGAGGGCATGGTTTTATTGTGTTGAAATTTTGAAACATCATCCATAACGCCTACGCTTAGTGTTTAAAGGGGCTTTAACAGTTAATCCCATATTTTGAGAAAAAAATCCAAACATCATATCATAGAAAGAAAGGATTGTTTAAGATGAAAAGTGAACAACATATAAAACATGACTGTATATTACTATATAAAACAAATGTCAATTTACTGATGTACTCATTGTATTCCGAAAAAGGACTGCGTATAGGGACCAAACTTTCGGACAGTTCAAAGCCTTTAACAGTTCTTCATGTTTTCAAAGAACTGTTATATATATTCGTTCTGATGCAATTGCATAATGTCCCAATGCTGAAATCTTACATAACTAGGTGGAATGTAGTTTTCATCAGTTGCAAATATTTTTAAGATGTTGGCAAAATAACAAAATGTGTGTTAGAGGAATCGTTCACTTTAGACGTGAGACTGACCCCATTCATGAAAGATTGTAGTCTTCTCTTTAATTTTATGGATAAGTTTTTCGCAACGAATAGACAAACGCATAACAAAGATAAGAAAATATGCATATTGCGGCCAGTTACTGCAATGTCGTAATGCTGGGTTTGGCCCTCCACTCGACTCTTCCCCTAGAACGAAAACACGACAGCAGAATGGATAAGTTGTGTCTTGTTGGCGAACCCTCCAGCACGAGAAAACTACAAAAAGCATATACACTCTGTTGCAGAGTTCATAGTTTTACGAAGATGGGTATGTACCGAATGTTTGTTATATTTTTATCCAAGCAGCAGCACTCTCCAAGTTAAAAAAGTTGAGCATATTTGCCATGGTTAAACATTTGTCGTAAATTCCTTTAATGTTTTAAAGAATCTTAAAATTTCTAGTCTAAGAATAAAGTACTGATGCTATCAGTAAAACTAGCAAACGTTAGGTACAAGCCGTTTTACGAAAGAGTCACCATCAATGCTACGGGTTGCTTCTGGGCGAAACAATCACAGAATAATTTGTCATGTTCTCGTGATGTCGCTTGTCGCTTGGCGCTCTCACAAGACCGACATAACGACAACACGATACAATGCTACGTACTATATTCTCTAGTTGCAGTGTGGTGCTCTGCCAGTACGCGAGCACGACAAATTAAGCCGCCAACATTACAGAAAAAATGTTCGTGTCATTTCTTTGCTTTTTTCAGGTCTGGGATATAGATGCTTTAAAAAAAATCTGTAAATATATGGATATTCTATTAATCTAAAGATTTTTCAGATTTTAAATATACAAAAAAAGTGTGTATGAAATATGTAGAAACAATTTAACTCAAAACCGCAGTATAACATTATATGTTCTACAGACTACATCTATAAATTGAAGGGATTTGTGCTTTCAGCAATATTGATGACACGGATTTATTTATTTATTTATTTATTTATTTATTTATTTATTTATTTTTTGAAAATACGAAAAGTTAAAGTGATCGAAACTGTCTGAAATTCTCCTATTAGTTTTAACTTCACATATATGCATTCAATTACTGAAACAGTTCATTTGTTCTTATATTTACAAAATGTTTGTAAAAAGTCATTGAAATCTTTATCGTGCTGTCGTTCTAAGCGACAACACGACAGCACGACATGGCAAAAACGAGCCACCATAGATTAACAAATTTCATATAGAAAGGTGGAAAACCAGAAAACAGTAAAAAGAATGCATGCGGCAAATATAATAATAGTATTGTGTTTACCTTGTTAAGGGTAGAATATCCTTTTTGATACACCTTTGCAGATTAAAATAAACTTTTTAAAATAACATTAGAGCCGCCCACATATATTTTATACATGAATCAAACTAACGTACTAACTAACGTTTGCATATTTACACACGAGCGACAAATGCAATGCTTCACTAGGCCTAAACGCTTGGCCAACTTAAGTTGAAATCGTAATTGTTTGTCAACAATGCGTTCGTCATCTATTTGATGTTCATGTACAGACTATACAGGTAGGTTTATGACACATTTATTTCGTAAAAAGGATATAAATGGAATGCAAAAATTTATGACTTTGCAATAAAGTCATTTCAGTCAGTTCGTAAAGTTTAAATACATTTATAGGTTATACTTCTGCACCAGAAAAGCAGAGTTTAATTATGTAACCCTTACCCTACTAAATTTATATAATGAACTTGTCCATCTTTCAATTTGGACAGTACCATTAACTGTTACAAGGGGTGCTTACCAAAAATATACTGCAGGCTGAGGTCGCAAAGGCAGAATCACTTGCAGCAAGAAGGCTAAGGGTTAAGCATGGGATTCGGAAATTTACCTACCCACATAATAATTTTCTTAAGCAACGAACTAGCCATGAAATTAAACATTTGCCCTTCACATTCACAAAATTGACAATGCAATCCAACTACAACAAAATAAAATTAAACTATTTAGGTGTGTTTTAATTGTGTCTCATTCGAAACCGCCTAACTTGCTGCATTATACGAAATCCTTGTATACACATAAAGACTTAATGTATACAAAAACTAATAAAACTTCCTCGCATATCAACGAGTTAAACTAGTTTACGAAGATGGGTATTATAACTAAAGTATTAAAGAGTATAAAAGGGCCCATGCTGTAAAACAGTTACAACAAAGTCTCGGGACAATATTTTACTCACCTACTGACGAACGTATTAATTTTGTTTAAAGTAACATCAGCTCACGCAGAAAATATACTAATAGAAGAAATCAAAGCCCTGAAAGGACTGATAGCCAGTGCTGATATTTCAACCGAAACACCTAAAGAATCAACATTTCATTGTGCATAGACTGGTCATGATTTGAACAATGTTTGTAGAGGTCCACTAGATAATGCTACATGCAAAATATCTAAGCTCTGTGCATTGTGGTTCAAGTGGTTCAAGACAAGAATATTTTTGAAGGTTTTCCCTATACATCTCTATGTAAAACTAAGTTTGACCGACCCAGGGTGGGGCTAATTTCAACCCTAACCCTAAACTCTAAACTCTAACCCTATCCGTAACCCTAACCCTAGAGCGGAGTGATTCCGAATATTTCGAATGTACATATAAAGTTCATAATTATTCTAGAATCCGTTGCTACTTGTTTTTGTTGTTTGAAACAGTAGTCCTCAGTTGTGCACACACTCACACAATTCCAAGATTATAAAAATAAATATGAGACAATTTTTACACGTCCAGAATACTTGTGTGATGCGGTCACATAGAAATAGAAGGAAAATTTAAACGACGCGAGGTTGAAACACGGTAGTTGATTCAGAGCTACGTAGCCAGTTGCTTAAGCACTAGCTAAAACACATCTAGGAGATCCCCCGAGTAACGTTGGCTGGGAGTACACAGAATTGTAATTTTATGGCATCATGGAAATTTTCTCCAGTCACCTCATAGCATTATAAATATTTACAAATATTTTGCTTCTTATCTTATTAAATTGTGAATACAATGATACCGTTGCTAACATGAAAATTTTGAATGGTCACAGCTGTTTTCAACAAACTATTTTTCAGATTTTATGTAATGTATTAATCATTTAAATGTTTATGATGTTATTTTGAATAACAAGCAATGTATTCATCTGCATGCGTCGTCATTATGTTCCATAGTGGTATAAAACGAATGCAGCCTAAGACATTAATGTGCTAAAATGATGTTTTATCTTCTTTCACTACTATAGGTAGACCGTGTTAGTATCGAGTTGCATTGTAATTATGTTTAAATTGTCTGCAATGTGGGTCAATGGCTTCATCTTTTACTAATTTTACATACATCTCAAAAACGTTATAACCTGCAGTAATTGACGGTTTGACAGTATATTTTCCCCGATCTTGTAATTTGAATCCGCTTCAGGTCATGCAACATTAAAACTAGAATTTGAATCTCAAAGGGCAACAATATCGAGCCCATTATATGTTGACACATCGGTTGAATGACTCAAACATTCAGTCAATTAAAACAAGTTTCATTTCAATATCTGGACCCAAACTAAGTTGTTAAAATAAAAAGATAATTCTTAGTCCACAAAAAATTCTTTACCAGGTAGAGAGAGGCCAAAATGCACCTAAAATTTGATGTATTATCATGGAGGTGGTATCATCCATGGTGTTGGTTTTCCTGTATGACCATACAGAACTTACTAAGCTATTTATAGGAAAAAAACAAAGTGAAGTAATTCTAAAAAAGATACAAGTCCACAAAAATATTTCATAGTTTACAAAAAAAAAAACCTTACAAGAAACAGATATGTCAAAATACACCCAAACATTTGAGGTACCATCCATGTTGTGCCGCAGAGAAATGGTTTCGGTTTTCCCTGTGGTCAATAATAAAAAAAACAAGAAGGCCAAGATGGCCCTAGGTCGCTCACCTGAGAAACACACCATAACAGTGTAAACATGTTTGACCTAGTGATTTCATGGAAACAAATATTCTGGCCAATTTTCATTAGGATTTGACCAAAAAGGTGTTCTCTTGAGTTTAAACAAGTATTTTCTTTGATATGATCTAGTGACCTAGTTTTTGACCCCAGATGACCCATATTCATATTCAGCCTCGACCTAGATTTCACCAAGGCAATCATTCTGACCAGCCTTAATCGCATACACAATGTTTTTTATTGATTTGACCTAGTGACCTAGTTTTTGGCCCCATATAACCCATATACAAACTCGACCTAGATTTCATCAAGGCAATCATTCTGACCAAATTTCATGAAAATCAATTGAAAAATACAGCCTCTATCGTATACACAATGTTTTTCTTTGATTTGACCTTTGACCTAGTTTTTGACCCCAGATGACCCATATTCGAACTTGACCTTGATTTTATCAAGGCAATCATTCTGACCACATTTCATGAAGATCAATAGAAAAAAACAGCCTCTATCGCATACACGAGGTTTTCTTTTATTTGACCTAGTGACCTAGTATTTAACGCCAGATGACCCATATTCCAACACAACCTAGATTCCACCAAGGCAATCATTCCGGCCAAATTTCATGAAGATCAATTGAAAAAACAGCCTCTATCGCATACACGAGGTTTTCTTTTATTTGACATAGTGACCTACTTTTTGAACTCAGCTGACCCATATTCAGATTCTTCCTAGACTTTATCAAGGCAATCATTCTGACCAAACTTCATGAAGATCAATTGAAAAATGCAGCCTCTATCGCATACACAATGTTTTTATTTGATTTGACCTAGTGACCTACTTTTTGACCTCAGCTGACCCATATTCAAAGCCGACCTAGATTTTATCAATGCAATTATTCTGACCAAATTTCTTGAAGATCAATTGAAATATACAGCCTCTATTACATACACAAGGTTTCCTTTGATTTGACCTAGTGACCTACTTTTTGACGCCAGATAACCCATATTCAAACTCGACCTAGATTTCATCAAGATAATCATTCTGACCAAATATTATGAAGATCAATTGAAAAATACAGCTTCTATCGCATACACAAGGGGTTCGTTTTAGAATTGACCTAGTGACCTAGTTTTTGACTCCAGATGACCCATATTCAAACTTGATCTAGATTTTATCAAGAAAATAATTCTGACAAAATTTCATGTAGATCAGTTGAACTATACAGTCTCTATCGGATACAAAAGGTTTTCCTTTGATTTGACCTGGTGACCTAGTTTTTGATTCCAGATGACCCATATTCGGACATGACTTAGATTTTATTAAGGCAATCATTCTGACTAAATTTCATGAAGATCAGTTGATAAATACAGCCTTAATCGCATACACAATGTTTTTATTGATTTGACCTAGTGACCTAGTTTTTGATCCGGATTGACCCATATTCAAACTCTTCCTAGACTTTATCAAGGCAATCATTCTGACCAAATTTCATGAAGATCAATTGAAAAATACAGCCTCTATGGCATACATAAGGTTTTTCTTTGATTTGACCTAGTGACCTACTTTTGAACCTCAGCTGACCCATATCCAAACACGTCCTAGATTTTATCAATGCAATCGTTCTGCCCATATTTCATGAAGATCAATTGAAAAATACAGCCTCTATCGCATACACAATGTTTTTATTTGATTTGACTTAGTGACCTACTTTTTGACCTCAGCTGACCCATATTCAAAGTCGACCATATATCATCAAGGCAGTCATTCTGACCGAACTTCGTGAAGATCAATTGAAAAATACAGCTTCTATCGCATACACAAGGTTTTCATCTGATTTGACCTAGTGACCTAGTTTTTGATTCCAGATGACCCATATTCGAACATGACTTAGATTTTATTAAGGCAATCATTCTGACCAAATTATATGAAGATCAATTGAAAAATACAGCTTCTAACGCATACACAAGGTTTTCGTCTGATTTGACCTAGTGACCTAGTTTTTGATTCCAGATGACCCATATTCGAACATGACTTAGATTTTATTAAGGCAATCATTCTGACCGAATTACATGAAGATCAATTGAAAAATACAGCTTCATACGCATACACAATGATTTGTATTGATTTGACCTAGTGACCTAGTTTCTGACCCCAGATAACCCATATACAAACTCGACCTAGATTTCATCAAAAAGTCATTCTGACCAAATTTCATGAAGATCAATTGAAAAATACAGCCTCTATCGCATACACAATGTTTTTCTTTGATTTGGCCTAGTGACCTAGGTTTTAACCCGAGATAACCCATATTCAAACTCGACCTAGAATTCATCAAGGCAATCATTCTGACCAAACTTCATGAAGATCAATTGAAAAATACAGCCTCTGTCGTATACCCAGACTAAATGTCGTAAGACGACAGACAGACATTGAGCGATCACAATAACTCAGCTGAGCTTTGCATTGCTCAGGTGAGCTAAAAAATTACCAAATAAGCTATTTATAGTAACAACGAAGGGAAGATATTCTACAAAAATGTAAGTCCACAAGAAAAGGATGTGTAAAATAAAAAAAAAGATCAATACATCTCAAGGTTATGGCCTAAGATATGACCTTTGATCCCTAAGTGTGACCTTGGCCTTTGAGATAGGGACATTGGGTTTGCGTGCGACGCTCCGTCTCATAAAGGGCAATCTTCAAGCTAACTATAAACAAGATGCCTATATGCATGTCAAATTTATGGCCCGGAAAAGATCTGTCTATTGACCTCAAAGTGTGACCTTGCCCTTTGAAATAGGAACCTGGGGTTTGCGCATGACACTCTACCTCATTGAGGTTAACAGTCTTGTCAAATATGAAACAAATTGCTGCATACATTTCAAAGTTATTGTCTGGACAAAAAAATCCGGACGGACGCACGAACTAATGCAATAAATCACATACATCGAACAGTCATTTGGCTGACAAAACCCTCTATGGTAAACGCTATCTTATTTGCCCATATCCATGCAAAATGCTGGTGTAATGCACGAGCACACTTGAATTTTTCCAAAAATGTGACGTCTAAGATAAAAAGTATTGAAGTCTTCTGTTAACACTTTCTATTGGGATGAAAAATGCATCACTTTTGTTAAACGTCCAATGCCTACTGAATGTCTCAAAAACATCTGGTAAGAGTTCATATATAGTTTACTTTGCGTAATAAAAACCGTACAACGTAGAAATCAAAAGGTACATAACGAGTGTTTCATATAGCATACAACTTTGCTTGCTACACCCCTGTGATGCACCCTGTACGTTACAATAAACATTACTTCAATACCACACAATGATACCACAAACATGTATACGTCAGTTATTTTCTTACAAAATCCGGTTTCAAATCACACCTAGTAATTGAAACAAGTGAAAATGGTAGGAAAGAGTATGGTGGCTGATTTCTGCCATTTCGCGTTTTAGCCCGCGACCCCGCCGAGCGAAAACACGAGAATTAACAAGTTTAAATGGCGGGGGCGAAAACCCGCTATTTAGCGGGGGCGGGGAGCGAAAACACGATAATTAGCAGGGCGAAAACTCGACATTTAGTAACTCTTATGGCTGGGACGCGGTGCGAAAACTCGACGTTTGAAGAGCGCTAATTATCGTGTTTTCGCCCCACGACACCGACACGAAAACACGACAGTTAGCGCTGCCTAAACGTCGAATTTAAGCATTACAATGGCGGGGGCGCGGGGCGAAAATAAAATAATTAGCGCTCTTCAACCGTCGAGTTTTCGCCCCGCGCCCCCGCCATTTTAACTTGTTAATTCTCGTATTTTCGCTCGGCGGGGTCGCGGGGCGAAATCGCGAAATGGCAGAAATCAGCCACCATAAAAGAGAGTACATAAAGACACGTAAACTTGGCATGATTGCCAAAGATATATTCCAGAATTGCGTGCTGTTTCTGTACAAAACAAAGTGTATAATTCAACAGCTAAAAGATGGTAGAATGAATTTAAAAGTGGGCGCGATCTGATTAAAGATGTCCCAAAACCAGGGCATTCAAAGGTTACCTCAGAAAATGAAGTCAAGACAGTTCTTAAAGTTACATTTGATGCCCGTCTTATGACAGTACAAATTTTGGCGTTTCATCGAATTCTAGTTGAAATAAGTGTGAAGAAATCAATGGTTTTGATATTCTTTAGAATTCTTGGTACGATTTTTCCAAATTGCATTGCCTGCCGAAAGGAAAATCTGGTACTGGATTATTCTAAATGAAAACTTTAAAAAAAAGCTATACTAATCTCCGTCCAGCTATAGATGTATTAAGTACATATCTTTGCTACATGACAACGCCCCTTCCCACAGATCAGCTGTTGTTGACTTTTTGAAACTAGAAAAGGTTCGTATTCTGACTATTTTTCTTTATCCACAATTTTAAAAAAACAAACAAAAAACACACACACACACACACACATTTAAGGCAAGTTCCATGATTCTCGACAAACAATATTCCTTTTCTAAACACTCCTAGCATTTACTGGTGAGCGCCAGTGGCGATGGCCTAAATTACTTTTTAAGTTTGAGAATGCTTGTAGTAAGGGAGACAACAAAAACAAGATTTTGAATCAAATTGTTATAAGTAACATTTCCTAACTTTAGGCCTGTTACGCCATCAATGTCCAGAACAGTTTTCATTTTATGTTTTAACATAGTCTTTGTTTATTTATTTCGCCGAGACGTATTGCTAGACACCCGGCGTCGGCGTCAACGTCGGCACTGGCATCGTGTGTGGACACATTGTTAGCGATTATAAGCAAGCTCATCTTATATCTCAGTTTTTGCCCATCAAAACTGAATGAAACTTCATACATGTCCTTCCTACGATAACAACAACTCAATGACTTACATTAGGTTCAATACAATCTGACTAAAGTACTTGATCTTCTAAACGAAGATCTGAGAACGACCCATTCACATTCGTCTTCTGTATATTTTGGATTTCCAGTATTGCTATTTTTATTTTATCCAATCAGACGACTTGTTCGAATGTCAAAGAGTAAGAAAAATGTGCAGTCATTCTAGGGCTCGAACCCGGGACCCCTGGCTTACAAAGCAAGTGGCCTACCGACTGAGCTAGCCGGCTATCTGATACATTACGACATAAGAATTGTAAATATCAAAAGTCAAGGCTACAGGTAGATTTGCAAGATGTTGTAAGTTAGGCTCTGATTGGCTAGCGAAAGGGTCGTCAGAACGAGGCGATGAATAGGTCGTTCTCAGATCCTATGCGTAGCGTAATAGGAGATGTACTTCAGTCAGATTGGGTTCAATAACTCTTCCTTTTATTTTATGTAAATATGCCCTTTTTGTATTTAGCCATTTCTTCAACAAAATTCTGTCAGCGACAATCAACAAGCAAGTATTTCAGTAACTACACGTAACACTTTTTGCTGTACTGAATGACGCAGGTCCCTTGCTTGTTGCTTTCATCTTCATGAAGTATGTTAAACAATATTTTCTTTCTTTTTTCAACAATATTCAGTTCGCGAATTCAGCGAGTTAGTATCTCATTAAGTACACACCGCAACTGAATAAAACACCCTCCTTTGCCATAATTATACAAACTGAATAGTATAGGTCCAAAAATTGGTAAGATTTTGCCACTTTTTGAACCAAGCCATTATTCAAACAATATAGATTTCCAAGTTTCTGTTCCTTTTGCATTTCTTGAATATAGGTTGTTATTCCTACTACGAAAAAAAGTGTGTGTGTGCGTGCGCGCGTGCGTGTATGTGTGTGTGTGTGTGCGTGCGTGTCAAATTGTCGACCCCTTTCAACCCACCCCCATCCAGCACCGCAACCCGCACCCGATATGAAATATTTGTTTTCTTTTTCTTGATATTGTCCCTTTATCTGCACTTGCGTACATTACTCACCCCCTCTTCCCATCCCCGCCTTACGTCATATTACCTCTACCACCTCCCCTCAAATAAAGTTGTATGTTTTTTTATTTATTTTGAGTTCCTTGTATTTTTGACATTGCCTATTAGTATCCCACAACTATCTCCAACCGTACACATTACCCCACCCAACCCAAAATATTTTTGTTCATTTTTAGTTCCATGTGTTTCTTGATAATGTCTCTTAGTATCCCTCACCCCGCCCACTCCCGGTTCTACACATTACCCGACCTCCACACCGACCCCACCCACTCCTGGTTCGACACATTACCCGACCTCCACACCGACCCCACCCACTTCCGGTTTCACACATTACCCGACCTCCACACCGACCCCACCCACTCCCGGTTCGACACATTACCCGACCTCCACACCGTCCCCACCCACTCCCGGTTCGACACATAACCCGACCTCCACACCGACCCTACCCACTCCCGGTTCGACACACCCGACCTCCACACCGACCCCACCCACTCGCGGTTCGACACAATACCCGACCTCCACACCTACCCCACCAACCCACACCTCAATGTTTTAAGTTCCATATGCTTCTTGATATTGTCTCCTAGTGCCCCTTCCCCCCTTCCCCCCCTACCACAACCTCTCCAAAATGCATTTAGTTTCTTGTATTTCTTGATGCTGTCTCTTATTATCTCTTCCAACGACCACATTGCCCTCTCCTATCCCACCATTAACCTTTTTTTTCTGTGTTTCTTGATACTATCTCTTCGTTTAGTGTCACCTCCTCTCCACCTTTGCAATCTCCACAACGATAATTTTAGTTTTTTATGTTGTCTCATATAATCATGTCACATCCTCCCCGTCGCCGCCATGCCCACATTCCACTTTCCCAGAAAAATATATTTCTGCTGCTCCCAGTGCCGAAGAACCAAGGTGCATATAGCGTTTGAATTATACGTCCGTCCGTTTGTCTGTCCGTCCAACACACTTTTTTGTGCACTAAACCCTTTAAAATGAAATGAAACCTGCTATACATAATACAAATGTAAGCACGCATATATTTCAGGAGTTTTATGTCCGATTTTTTTTTCTAGAATCATTACCCTTTTTGGACCTCGAAATATTTAAACTACATCAAAACATTGTGTACCCGCGACTTCTCCTACAATTTCCCTCAAACTTAAATGAAACTTGTATACATAATCATCAAGTGACATGCGCAAATGGTCATGAATTTCATGTATGGTTATGTTCTCTGTTGTTGACATTATTATTATTCTGTCAAACATTTTCAGTTGACACGTGTCATTTCTTCTTGTTATTTATTTTCAGCTATTTAAGTTTCTTGATATAAGCCCAGTTCCTCTGTTACTTAGTAATATTTTTGACGTTTACTTTATTATGTCTCAATCAATCTCCACTAACCAAACATTCAACACTCAAAAATAACCTTACTTTCAGAATGGCTCTTGTTAAACTTTTCATCTTTCGCGACAAGCATCACTCTCTTCTAAACAACTCTTATTGCACGAGAGGGGTGTTCAAAATATTTATTTTAGAAATGTGAGAGATTAGAACATTTAGATAGTCAACCATTTAATTATATAAATTCTGAACTGAAGCATATCTCGTTCATCGTCACCGCTGCTTACCCAATCAAACGTCTTTTATGAAGCCGATATATCGAATTAAATTAACCAATATATTTTGCAATTACCAGTGATTTAGTCTTTCTTGCCATTAAATGGATTTTCTAAATATTTCGATAAAAAAACTGTTCACACAACACTTATGTGGTATAAAAATAGGACTCTGAACTGCGTGGGATGTGGGATTGAGGGGGGGGGGGGGGGGAGAGAGAGAGTGGCAAGAACCTCCCCAAAGAGTTATTTAATTTTCAAGACACGACTGGATATTATCGTGGTCTGACATCCGATTTGCAAGTCGTCAGCGACAATCTACTAGTGCCATACACAACATTTTTATCGCAATACGCTTGTAATTTACGACACGACGTGTAAAATATGTCAGTAAAATTATAGGAACGGTCGCTACGTGTACCGTAACATTACTGAAATACTGTTGAAAACATGGCGTTTAATGTAACAAAAAAAACGTTAGTATATGAACCATCGCTAAATAAGTCAGTAAAGGAACCTTCGCTACATGTACTGGTCGCCGTAACGTAACTGAAATACTGTTGAAAACATGGCGTTTAAGGGGACGCATATTTCTACATTCACAGTTCATATAGGAATGCGGAAGGGATGCATATTCAAGAAATCGATGGTGGGAAAATAAAAAACATATTACTAAACTGATATAATACTGATGGACACCTGTAATATTCAGTATTCTGTAGATAAGGATGTGGTACTATGAATGTAATAGGAAAACAGAGGTCTTTGTGAAAGTACATTCTACACAAAATATTAAGCTTTTGTATAAGGAAAAAACAGGTTTTTTACAATAAAAGTGTTCCAAATAATGTTGAAGGGATGAGATTTTCTTTCTAACACACCAGGTTTGCTTAAACATGTAAAAATTTAACGCCACGTCTGTTCATCTCGGGATGGACGCCATATTTGTCATTGATAAAAAATGTAAACAAAAAACTCAGAGTGGGATTAGCATTGCATGGGCATAACATGACATTCTACACAATGAATACCTTAGAACAGATATTTAAGATGCTACACAGGTCAGGCGGGTTAAATGCATAATGTCGATCACTTGAAATTCATCTTGAAAAGGTGGTTAATTTTAGTTTGTTTACATGGTTTTTAATTTTCCCACGACTTCTCGGCGATTCACTGCAAATGTATTACTGCGCCGGACGAAAGGTAACTCTAATAAACAACGGGAGACAACTTAGGTGTCAGCACGTGTACGATTTTAAAAAAAACATGTCGATGATTATAATTTCTTATCAAATAATGAATCCTATTCAGATATTCGTCTTTAATATTAGAAAATTATTAATTTCTGTGGACATTTGTCAAATAATATTACTTACAGTGGACTACTTTGCGCATCAAACTGGTTTCCGCTTCAGTTGTGAGGCACTTCCGTTATACTTTTGACAACAATAACAAAACACAAAATGAATCAATAAAGTCACTTATAAACCGACTGCTACTTAAATCAGTGTAAGTAAAGTTGTTGTTACAACATTATACATGTTCGTTACGTTATGATATAAAGTTTATCTTGAACTGCATAATCCATTAATTACGTTTAGATGATATTGCATTTACAACTTATTTGACCCCGTTTTTTACGTGAATGACAGCATTCTCGTGCAACTCGTGCAAACAGAATTATGAAAAGTATGGTGGAGAATTCAAGGACAAATTATAAATGACATTAAAGTGAGGATAACTGTATATTCGTCCAGTTTTGATCATTGACATTCCTGCTGTTTATTAGTAACTTTTGTGAACAAGATTAGAATGTTGCTTTTGCACATATACACATTGATTGGACCTCTCAACCAAATTTCATACCTTATTTTGGGATTTTTAAGACAATACAATTCAAAAGTTTGTTGAATGTGTTTTGATATTTAAGTGCATTGTAGTTCATGAATACCAAGTTAAAAATTAATAATGGCAACATTTCTAGGCCTTTATTGTAAGCCACTAGACTTCTGTAATGATAAATGTTTAATGTATTAAGGGGAATATACTCTTTTAGTTTTGTAATGTGGCATTCCTTGACCACCGTATCTTTTCTTATGCACTACTTTGTAAACAAACTAAATAATGTGTTTTAGCTCACATATGCGAAATGAAAAGCAAGACACTGAACTTATTTCACATTCTTTCTTTAAATTAGAATCTGTAGGACATTGATAAATGTTTGGACAAAGTGAAGCACTATTATTTTCGCACCAAAAAGTCTTAATTGTTGACTTTAAATGTACACAAGAAGTCTTATGTAATTCAACAATAACTTTCTTGTTTCAGTTTTTCTCATTTTTATTTTAGTGAGCAATCGTTTGTGTACTTATAACAGTTGAAACAGTATTCATTTCATTTACCAAAACCTTGTACTTTTTTGAAGGTAAATTTTATAATACCCCACCCACTTTTTTCTAATTTCAAAGTATGCGTCCCCTTAATGTACATAAAGTACATAAAAACAAACAAGCAAACAAACAAACAAACCGGAAATGAAAATGCTATTAACAAGTAAACAAATGAGTATGCACTGTTTTCAGTATTACCTGTTGAATTTGAAGGCTTAAATTCCAGATACGTTTTGTAGTCCCAATTTTTTTCGAGGCGAGAAAAGTCTAACTTTATCTAAACCAAGACTATTCGTATGAATTTATGTGGACTTTTAAGTTTGTAATATTTATCAAGTGAAATTTATGGGGTTCTTTATCTTAAATTTGTTTATCAAGTCGCTTTTTTGCAAAATTGATTAGACATTTCTGTGCAGTTGTCGTGCACAAATGCACTTGCAAAGGCAGTTTTCAGTGGCGGATTTACGAGGTGTCACTCCTGTTGTGCGACTCGGATAAAAAGCGTGAAAAATGGGTTTTCACACTAACATTTTACAGGTCTTATATTACTGCCTGTGAAAGGCATTTTTTCCAAACCCCAGGGACAGTGTTGAGTGAAAAAAAAACCGAGGTTTGGTAAACACATACCTAATGTTTTTCTTGCTAACGTGTAATTGTCATATTTTCAAAGATTTTGTAATTTAAAAATCACTTGCATACAGAGAAATTCAGCGAAGGCCTCAACATGACAGTTTATAACGTATGGCTTATAGGTACCCTTTCAAGGTCTTTATGACCCTGTGACAACAGCGTCATCATCAAATATTGTTGGGGTATCAGTGTGATACTACAATCTACCAATGTATTTTTCAGGGAAAAGAACAGAAAAATACACACATCACATTAAACGTAGCCCTAGTGACTTTGTCCCCTTTCGAGATCTAGTCACATGATACACATAAAAGTATTGGACACCAGGTACATTGTAATTGTTTTGATAAAAACCATAATTTGTAATAAAACAACAAGTCTTTATATCGAATAGTTGGGCATCTGGCCTTTATCAAGAATGGAATACTTCTCTAATTTATGTTATATAAAACCAACTGATAAACAACTCTACCATATTTAGTCATGTCATCATTTAGAGTGTACACAGAAGATAATACGTATAATATATGAGACGTAGGACGACTACGACAAACATAGGAACCATCTTCACCAATACCCTACTAAATTACTAAAATGGACTGTCTATCATTAAGTTTGCTTAATACCATCGTATTCACTGAAAATTTACTGACCGGATAGCGAATAGTGCAGACCATGATCAGCCTGTACAGATGTGACCTTGGTCTGCACTGGTCGCTTGCTATCAACAGGCTAAAGGTTTAGCAACAACTTTGAAAGCGTTGCACATGCAGCAGCAGTTGAAGACAGTTGACAACACAACAATACAAGATTTATTACAAAAGAAGAAACACAAGAAAAAATGGTGAAATTATTCCCTTTGTAATTACATTCTCTGAAGACTTCCTTAATGTAAACAAAACGCTGTCAAAACACAAGAAAGTGCTTGACAGATCTGAACAGATGAAAGAAGCGTTCAATGATCCACCGCTGTTATGATTTAGGAGGGGGGAAAGCTTTTGTGCTTTTCTTCTTCATGAGAAAATCAACAACATTGTAAAATATCAACTGATATGTGACTAAAAGATATGTGCGATAATAACAGAGGACGAAGAAAAAAAGCAATTTTGGTATAACAAAACGCATTGATTGCAGATGTATTGATGTGTGCATATTGTGAGCAGGCGTGTGTGCGTGTGTGTTCGTACGTGTGTGTGTGTGTTCGTACGCGAGCGTTCGTATGCGCAAACGCGTCAGTGTAATTGTATGAAAAAAAACTAAAGCCCTAACACTTCATAATATTGTCCGACATTTGAAAACAACTGCTTATACATTTTGTAATTTGACTTGAGACAAAATGCCAATTTGCCTGATTTACTCCCAACACACAGAGCACTGTGTACTTAGTCATACAGCTTGTCATTTGATCGAAATATTGTGGTTTTGAGGTTCTCGCTTAACCTTTTGGTTAAGTGTTTTGCACAAAAGACAATGAAATGATTGTAAGATAAATTCTACCTCAAAACAATGTTAAATTGTGTTTATTTTTTTACTTTTATACCCTTCAGCAGTAGATAGGAGGGTCATTCGAAACCCTAAGTTTGAGGCCGATAATAAATACTAATTAAATTCTCCCTCAAAAACAGTCTTTGTATTTTTGTGTATTTGTTTCTTTTATTTCCCTCAGCAGTAGAAGGCAGGGCCCTACGGGACCCTAAGTTTGAGGTCGAACTAAGCGTGCGCTGTAGATGTCATCGACCTGAAAGGCCAACAAGAAAATCTTGTTTATTCGTATGTGGATCTTTTTTTTCGGAAGCAGTTTCCGGACTTTTTCACATTATTCAGTTTAGGAGCCTTAGCTCCGGCCAGACCCTATCAGGATCATCGGCCAGTTGCTGTGCCAACCAGATCACAAGTGCTGGACGAAACTTTCCCCATCGGCTGCGTGTCGCTGCCTGAGACAAGTCCCCGCTGGCACAGGTCAAAGTTTTCGCCATATCAATTACAGCTACTGAGACTAATGCGCAACTACTGGTCAAATTATACCAGGCCTCGGCTTTAATCTGCATTTGTATGAACTGTCTCCCACAAATGGTGTAACATGATGAGAATAAATTTAATCATTTGCCATGATTTGGGAAGGTCTAAATTGCTACACAGCACAGCGGTGCGGTGCAATGACCCGGTAAATCTGATTAAGTTTGACACAGTCTTACACTATTCACTCACGCTTTATGAACCGATCAACACGTTATTCCCGAAACATTGTTTAGCTCAGTCCACTTAGTGGTCACAGACCACCAATACAAAAAAGTACAGGGGACTTACTGGGAATGAGGTAAATGTATACCTGGGAATAAGGTAACATCTGTGCGTTCTGATTGGTCAGTCATGTAAACAAACCCTGGAAGTGATTATTTTTTCAAAATTGATATTTTTTCACTGCATTTACAGTATTTTATTATACATTCTAACAAAATTTGCTACATTTTATGTGTATTGAAAAAAAGTTTTATCAAACGAATTTCTCCCGCCATGTCAATGATGTAAACAGGGGGTCATCTCATTCACACGAAAATTACTTAAATAAAGTATCACTATTCATATGTTTTTCTTCCGATATTTTGGTAGAACTAAGATAATTCTTGAAAAACTTGAAATTAGATATACATGTTTCGATGTATGGAAGGCCGTACACGCCATAATGTTACAATGTAAGTCTATGGGAAAACAATTGGTGGTCTCTAACCTAGTACGTGATTTTCTGTTACTGTTGGCGCTGGCGTGGATTTTCGAAGGGACACGTCTAAAATGGTATGTACATTTTTTCTTCCTCTACTTTCTTTTCTCTTTTTTTTTCCGTTATACTTGTAAGTTATTCATTTCTGTATCTATACATTCAACAGGGTTACAATGTAAACGAACCTCTACATCTGGGCGATGGTATAAATGGATGAAAGACGAAATTATACAGCAGATTTTGGAGCATATAGGGTATGTATGTTTACTTTTTATCTCACCTGTCACGTCACGTCCTTTTGCAGACATATAGAGACTTAATTAATGGTTTGATTTGATATTAACTTGCAAAATATCTTTAACAACAATAGATCTTGGATTCCGTGATGAACCCATCAGATCCAATCATAGGTTCCGGAGTTACGGCCCCTGAGTAGCCCCTGAAAGAGCCAAAATTTGTTATTTTTTACCTTGTGAACAGGATAGAAGTGACATTTTACATTCGATTTTAAACACACTTACACACAACTGAACTCACAATAAGATCTCGATACCTTTTGAAAACCGGCTAGATTCACATCATGGATTCTAGAGTTACTGTCCCTGAAAGGGACAAAATTTTCTATTCTGGCCATTTCAGCCATATAGAGATTTCATTTATGCTTTGATTTGATATAAACTTGCAAAGAATGTTTATCTTGATGATTCCTAGGCAAAGTTTTAAACTGGGTTAAGTGGGGTCAAAAACCAGGTCACCTATTCAAATCAAAGGATATTTATGACCCTGTTTTCATAAAACTTAGTCAGAATGTTTATCTTGATGATTCCAATGTCAAGTTTAACAGGTGAGCGATATAGGGTCATCATGAGACTCTTAGCTTTCTTATGGCAATTCTTTCATGTGATTCCTTCTGTTTTTCACACATGCTTTTCTGTATCTATACACTCAACAGGGTTACCATGGAAACGTACCTCTACATCTAGGCAATGGTATAAATGGGTGAAAGACGTTCAGATGTAAAATGTCATACAGGGACTACCTCATTGATGTCATTTGCAAAAAGGTGAGGTTACCCTAAACGAATGCTTTTTCTCCCATCTAAAGTTACTTCCTTTATCTATCCTTGACGTCATTTGCAAAATAAATGAGGAGTCGCCTTCATCCATCCAAAGTTATTTGACGCCATTTGCAAAACGAAGGGGAGAGCACTCTAACAGAATCCTTTTGTAACCATTCAGGTAGTGTCCCTTCCCCCTTTGATGCAACTTGAAAGACGATGGGGAGTCACTCACCGACATTTTTTCCTCCATCAAAAGTTACTTCCCTTTCCCATCTCGACGCCATTTGCAAACTGCAGGGAAGGTCACCGACATTTTTCCCTCTCCGTCCAAAGTTACCTCCCCTCCCTATATCGACGCCATTTGCAAGATGCAGGGAGGTCATTCATCCGCTTATTTAAGGTATCCCCCCCTCCACTTCCCCCTCTCCATCCAAAGTTACGTCTCCTTCCTATCTCGACGCCACTTGCGAAATTCATGGGAGGTCACTCACACCGACTTCTTTTTTCCCTCTCCATCAAAAGTTACCTTCCCTTCCAATCTCGACACCATTTGCAAAATGCAGGGGAAGTCACTGACTGACTTTTTCTCCTCCATCCAAAGTCACCTCCCCTTCACATCCCGACGGCATTTGCAAAATGCAAAGATCACTCTGACTGACCTGTTTTTCCTTCTCCATCCAATGTTACCTCCCCTTCTTATCTCGATGACATTTGCAAGAAAGCAGGGGAGGTCAATCTCACCGACCTGTTTTTCTTCCCTCTCCATCCAAAGTCATCTCCCCTATACATTCTGACGCCATTTGCAAAATGAATGGGAAGTCACTTTCGCCGACATTTTTCTACTCTCCATCCAAAGTTTCCTCCCCTTCTCATCCCGATGCCATTTGCAAAATTCAGGGGATGTCAGTCTCACATCCCCCTCTCTCCATACAAAGTTACTTCCACTTCACATCCCGACGCCATTTGCAAAATGCAGGGGTGGTCACTTACTGATATTTTTTCTTCTCCGTCCAAAGTTACCTCCCCTTCGCATCTTGACGCAATATGCAAAATGCAGGGGAGGTCAATCTCACGGGCCTGATTTTCCCTTTCAATCCAAAGTTACCTCCATTTCACATCTCTACGCCATTTGCAAAATGCACGGGAGGTCCCTTTCACTGACATTTTCCCCTCCATCCAAAGTTACCTCCTCTTCCTATTTCTACAACATTTACAAAATGCAGGGATGGACACTCTCACCGACATTCCTTCCCCCACTCTCCATACAAACTTATCTCCCTTTTCTATCCCGACGCCATTTGTAAATGACGTTAGATAACTTTGGATGGAGAGGGGACAAAAATCAATGAGAGGGACCTCCCATGCATTTTGCAAATAGTGTCGAGATGGGAAGGGGAGGTAACTTTGGATGGAGGGGGGGGGGGGGTCAATAATGGCCACCTCTGCATTACACAAATGACGTGGAAATGGGAAGGGAGGTAACTTTGAATGTAAAGGGAAAAACCCTTCGGTGAGAGTGACCTTCCCTGAGAGGGAAAAACGTCGGTGAAAGTCACTCCCCCTGCATTTTGCTAATGATTTTGGGCTGGTAACTTTGGATAGAGAGGGTGGGGGAGTCGATGAGGGTGACCTCCTCTGCCTTTTACAAATTGCGTCGAATTGGGAAGGGAGGTAACTTTGAATAGAGAGGGAAAAACTCCGGCGAGAGTTAGTTTTCCCTCGGGGGGGGGGGACGACGATGAGAGTCACTTTCCCTGTATTTTACTAATAAAGTGGAGGTAACTTTGGATAGAAAGGGGGGAATGTTGGTGATAGTGACCTTTGCATTTTGAAAATGGCGTCGAGATGGGAAGAAGAGGTAACTTTGTATGGAGGTGAGTAAAACGTCAGTCAGAGTGTCCTTCCCTGCATTTTGTAAATGGCGTCGAGATTGGAAAGGGAGGTAACTCATGGTGGAGAGAGAATAATGTCGGCGAGAGTGACTTGCCCTGCATTTTGCAAATGGCGACGATTTGGGAATGGGAGGTAACTTATGATAAAGAGGGAAAAAATAAGCCGGTAAGAGTGACCTTCCCTGCATTTTGCAAATTGCGTCGAGATAGGAAGGGGATGTCATTTTGGATGGAGAGAGAAGAAAAGTCGGTATGAGTGACAATCCCTGCAATTTGCAAATAGTGTCGATATGTGAAAGGGAGGTATCTTTGGATAGACAGAATAAAAATGCGGTTGAGAGTGACCTCCCCTGCATTATGCAAATGGCGCCGAGATAAGACGGGGAGGTTACTTTGGATAGAGAAAGAAAATGTCGGTGACAGTGACCTCCTCTGCATTTTGCAAATGACCATCCTAGCATTTCGCAAATTGCAGCGAGATGGGAAGACGAGATAACTTTGAATGGAGAAAAATGGGTTTGTGAGAGTGACTTCCCTTTATTTTGGAAAAGCTAGGGTGGTAACTTGGATGGAAAAAGAATGAATCTGTTAGAGTGACCTCCCTGCATTTTCAAATGACATCAGCCCCTGATCGATATGGGTTCGAGCCTTACTCGGGGCGTTGAATTCTTTACGTGAGGAAGCCATCTAGCTGGCTTTCGGAAGGTCGGTGGTTCTACCCAGGTGCCCGCTTGTGATGAAATAATGCACGGAGGGGCACCTGAGGTCTTCCTCCACCATCAAAGCTGTAAAGTCGCCATATGACCTAAAATTGTGTCGGTGCGATGTTAAACCCAACAAAATAAAATACATAAATGGCATCAAGATCGGAAGTGGGGTAACTTTGGATAGACAAAGAGTCGATAGGAGTGGCCTATATCCTGTATTTTTGCAAATGGCGTCAAGATGGCAAGGGGAAATAGACAAATAAGACCTCCGCTGAATTTTGGGAAGGGGAGGTAACTTTGGATGGAAAAAAAGAGTCGGTTAGAGTGGCCTCCCCTGCATTTTGCAATGGCATTGAGATGTGAATGTGAGGTAACTGTCAATCTTTATCAAAGGACGGTTAACGTTGTTTTTATTGGCGTTGATTTAATATTGTTTTGTTGTTGTTGTTGGTGGTGGTGGTAGTGGTAGTGGTGATGGTAGTGACGTTGTTGTTGTCAATAAACTGTATTTGTTTACACTTCTGTAGAGATCCTTTATAAAGTTGTATTACATTGAAATACTTTGGTTTGTTCAGAACACGCACATTCTGCCTTGCCCTCCATACGTTTACAGTTAAAATGTATCTCCAAGCCATTGCACATTAAATTAAGTATTCAGTAATAAGTGAAGCAAGAGCAGAACAAATCACGTTTTACACTGCATACACGCACAATACCATTAAACAAGCTAGAATGGAAATTATGGAAAAAACAAAATGAAAAAATGTATAGCAAACAAAAAGAAAATAAAGATCGGCGGCTCAGTTTATAGAGAAACCCGTCAGTTTCGACTTCTGTATTACGACATACTTTTCAAACACTGCAGGTTGCCACGGTTGGAATAATGCTGAAGTGTTCTTCACGGCGTTTTTCTTAGATAGTCTATTAAATGTTACTTCACCGCATGCTAGTCTTTCGTAATGTCATAACCACATCCGAATTCAAATATATTTGAAGGCACAGAAGGATTTCGTAAATAATTCACTTCACCATGTCCACAACAAAAATGGATGTACGTGCACATTGTTAAGATTGATTTAAGAATACATAAAAGATATTGCTTAATAGTTAAAACAATTTTTAAAACAATTCATATTGCCTTACTTAATATCTGTCCTAAAACGTAATCATGTATTACATTACATAACTACCTGAAACATATAAATTAGCATGCTTATTGCAAAACATTTGTAGAATATCTAATGGAACGCCGGCAGTATCTATTATTAAGTGTGACAGAATGAAAGAAAAATAATCAACGACATCGTATGATAAAATATGTACAAAGTGTAAACATTAAGTGACATGATGAATATAACATTTGACGTAAAATGAAAATAACTGACACCATACAATAACGTATACACATAATGACATAAAGTGCCTGTGTGATATAAAAGATGTACAAGAAATGGAATAAGTACCAAAACACAGTATTATATAATTATTACATACTCGTTTCTATTTACCGTTAAGTTACACTGGTACCGGAAACGTCAATATTTCTCCATACACTGACGCCTGAATTTCATATCGGGTGCGTGACGTAATTCAGTGTGTGTTGCTGCACTATTTTTTTCTATTTAGTTCAGTTTTGTCAGTCCTATTCAGGCTGTTGAACAAATTTATGATAATTGCGTTATATATTTACGTGTAGATACGTATGTAATAAAAAGGTTATTATCTTTGCATCGGGAAATATGCACTCGTTCTTCAGCGGAAGAATATTGCGCTCCTAAAGTCGCGCAATATTTCCGCTGAAGAACTCGTGCATATTTTCAGATACAAAGTTAATAACCTATAAATATTGCATTCCTGAGAGGGTGATATGAAAAATGTTCACCGCGAGATATATGAATATCGACCGAGGCGCCAGCCGAGGTCTATATTCATATCTCGAGGGGTGAACATTTTTCATATCACCCTCTCAGGAATGCAATATTTATTTTATTATACCGAGAGATTATAAGGGTCAAAACATTTACTGGAAAATCAACATAATTTATTTAATATTAAAGAGTAATTACTAACCAGATAATGGAGACAGAATTAAAGAGTATTAACTTGTTTTGGCGACTTTGCTGTGTAATAAGACTTTTTTGATAGATTCAGTCGGGACGTTTACATATAGCTGACCCCTACAGTATATTTATAGGTCAGAGACCACCAATTCAAAAAAGTACAGGGAACTTACTGGGAATGAGGTAAGTGTATACCTGGAAATAAGGTAGCATCTGTGCGTTCTGATTGGTCAGTCATGTAAACAAACCCTAGAAGTGATTATTTTTTTCAAAATGGAATATTTTTACTGCATTTACAGTATTTCATTATACATTTTGACAAAATTTTCTACATTTTATGTGTATTGAAAAAAAGTTTCATCAAATGAATTTCTCCCGCCATGACAACGATGTAAACAGGAGGTCATCTCATTCTCACGAAAATTACTTAAATAAAGTATCACTATTCATATGTTTTTCTTCCGATATTTTGGTGGAACTAAGATACTTCTTGAAAAAAATGTGATTGGATAAACATGTTTCGATATATGGAAGGCCGTACACGCCATAATGTTATAATGGAAGTCTATGGGAAAACAATTGGCGTTCTCTACCCTATTCTAATATTTCAACATTGCGTCAATCAGTAGGCCTAACATTCGAAAAACGGCGATAACTTTCTTTTTTCTAAACGAAACATATAAGTGTGAGTACTCCTTTTTTTTAGTTAGATCATTTCCAATCTCATGGTGGTAGTTTCGATTCAATATTAGATGAAAAGTTGTTTTCGAAATATTTTGCACGTAGAATAAAAAAGAAAATTCGGCCGGATTCGCACATGCAAGAGCACCAGAAAAGGGTAATTTAATCCTAAAGTATAATTATATAAGCGCCTCGTCTGGAAATTTATCGACTCAGTCTTTTAATCAATGCGTAAGGTAAGTATCAATCTCTCAACGGGTGATATGAAAAAATAATATCACATGCGCAGAAAAACAAAATAACGCTGTTGCGCATGTGATATGAAATCATGGATCATATCACCTGCGCAGAAATTGAAAATAACGGTTTTGCACATGAGTCATAAAATCATTGGGAAATATGATATAAAATTCAAGTTAAACTAATGGAAAATTTGCATTGGACATTTATGTGAGGTATAATAAAAAATGATATGCGCACGTATCAAAAATATACAACAAACATGTAAAAGAACCGGATACATCATATTATAAAAACATATTAATACAAAAGATAGTGCCGGCGTTCCATATTCTCTTACATAAAAAATTAAATTTATAGAACGAATGTCTCACATGCAATTTTATTGCAGTTGGTTTATTGAAATTTTATCACCTTGTCTGAGTATTGATTCAGACATATTCGTCATGTATTCGGGTCTATACGGTTATATATTTGAGCTCTGTCAGGTAACTCAAACAATTATTCAAAAAGCAGCTTTTACTGTGACATTTTTGTTTAATTTTCTGTTTATATAGTGCGTCACAATGTAAAGTAAATATGCCGTCTCCGTTTGTTCAAATATGTCATTATTAGAAAAACACCTTTTTTCCTTAATTTCTATTTAGACAGCAGCAGGTTCTTTATTCGCATAACATTAAAATTACAAAGGAAGCTTGTGATCGACATTTTTACTAACATGCAGTTTGAGTCCCTAGTTCAGAATGAATGCCATATTTACAGAACGTGGGTTACTCCATAAGCAATGAAATATCAATAATCGTGCAATGTTATATTTGTATTGTATGCAATTTTTTTGTCAAATTGTGTATGGAAAGCAAGGACGCCATACGTGTAATTCGTACAAAGAAAGTCTGTCAATGCGCCTTTTCCCGGCAGTCAGTATTAAATCGACACCATATTTTAAATGTCTTTGCAGCAAAAGTCAAGAAACATTCTATAGGTATTTTGATAGCATAATTTAATGATATATTTGTACAGTACTGTTTTACAAAATTGATAATCACTCTTAACAAATTGTTTTTGTTTGTTTGTTTGTTTTGGGTTGAACGCCGTTTTTCAACAGTATTTCAGTCATGTAACGGCGGGCAGTTAACCTAACCAGTATTCCTGGATTCTGTACCAGTACAAACCTGTTCTCCGCAAGTAACTGCCACCTTCCCCACATGAATGAGAGGCGGAGGACTAATGATTTCAGACACAATGTCGTTTATCAAATAGTCACGGAGAACATACGCCCCGCCCGAGGATCGAACTCGTGACCAACGCTCTTACCTACTGAGCTAAGAACAAATTGTTTAGTCAAAATTTAGTTCATAAAATGGTTATAATTATTAAACATTGTATTACTGTATTTGAAAGCAATATCAAAGTTATTTTGTTAGGTTTAGTGTTACGACGACACAACGTGGGTTATACAGCGACATTTCCAGCTTTTGATGATGGATGAGGACGGCAAGTACACTTCCGGGCATTGTTTGAGGCATGGCATCTTAGTAGAACCACCGACCTCCCCTAAGCAAGGTAGATGGCTTCTTCACATGAAGAAAATTCTACACCCCAAAACGACGTTTCGAGCCCATTACTCTGGGTGGCAAGTGATTTGAAGGCAATGACCGTTACCAATTGGCTACGAAGGCCCCTATATAGTTACAGTTTGTCTTGTAACACCCTGAAGAAGGCTAATGTCTAATAACACCCTGAAGAAGGCTAATGTAGCCGAAGCGTTGGTGAAAAATAAAGTGACTTGTTTAAAAATGTTTTTGTAGTTGTGACTACTTTTAATACTTATATTCTAATAATAGTCTTCATTTATCCATGTTTTAGTATATTTACTTGTAAATATTAAAGCTGTTACGGCAGTAATGTATGGATCGCAGTCAAATGTAACCCATATAGTAGTTATATTGTTTATCAAAGTTTCATCGAAGTACGTATATCATATCAAAACATTGCCGTAAGTGATATGGTAGAACAAGCACATTCGATGAATTGATATCTCCCGCCGAATGGGTTTGTGGTGAGGAATAGCAAAGAAATATATCCGACAAAAAGTTAAGAATGTTACTAAGAAGAAATTAATTTCGTTAGTCAGGATCAATTTAACAGAAACCAAATGTTTTAAGTGTTCATAATAAATGTATGTTACGTTTGGATCCTGACTAATGAAATTATTTTGAATGGAATATCTTTTAGAATTATACATGGAGTTATTTGAAATGTGAGCTTTAAAGTGTAACTAGAACAAAATATTGTATTCGAGTAGTGTGGCACCTAGTGTCGCTGTTTAATTAATATGTACATCTGAACTTAAAAGAATAGATGTCCTTTAAAGAGAGCACAATCAAGTAAGAAATCTGGAACGTGGGTGGCTGGGTGTGGTTACAACTTCACATGCTGATAATGATAATAATATTAAGTATAAATAAAAAATTTAAGTGTTATATAAGCAATCTTTTCTTTGGTTATTCAAGTGATTAAATAAAATATCTTACTCAGCTACAACTTACTAATCATCCCCATAATAAGGCATTTTTGGCACTTTTCTTATATGAGCCGTGCCATGAGAAAACCAACATAGTGGCTTTGCGAACAGCATGCATCCGCGCAGTCTGGCCAGGATCCATGCTGTTCGCTTTCAAAGTCTATTGGAATTAGAGAAACTGTTAGCGAACAGCATGGATCCTGACCAGACTGCGCGGATGCGCAGGCTGGTCTGGATCCATGCTGGTCGCAAAGCCACTATGTTGGTTTTCTCATGGCGCAGCTCATATTTGAATACACGTTGTGAAGAGCATTTAGTATTTACAATGTAATAAAATATCCCATGCTACGAAGCAGTAAATTATGGATGCGAAAACCCTTGACAACTTGACAACTTGGACCGACTCGTCAACAATCCTGGTTTCTTTGGTTTGAACTATTTCCTGACCAGTTATATATTAATGTAAGCCCTTTTGCTGAAAAATGTGAAGAGCTAGCTGAATCAATTGAACTAAGCGATAAGGGCTTGATCAAAATGAAATATGTCTGTGGCGTTTATGTCTTTATTGTGAGATAAGAGTTATTTTTTTTATTAGCTCGATTATACGAAGTATATTGAAAGCTATCCTACTCACACCGGCGTCGGCGTGTTTCCGCGTCCCCACCTTAGTTAAAGTTTTTTTTACACATTTTACTTTTTTCTCCTTATCTCAGTAATTAATTGATGGATTTGCTTTAAATTAAAAATAGCTATTTCTCATCATCACCCACATCATCTGGCACAAGGGCCATAACACTTACATTAATATTTCATGAATAATCCCCCTTTTCACTAAGAACTTTAGGTTAAAGTTTTGATGCACTTTCACTCTATCTCATTATTCCTGAATGGATTTGATTCAAACTGAACGTAGTTTTTCCACATAATCTCCAACATCACTTGACACAAGGCCCATGACTCTGGCACCAATATTTGAGCCGCGCCATGAGAAAACCGACATAGTGGCTTTGCGATCAGCATGGATCCAGACCAGCCTGCGCGTCCGCGCAGTCTGGTCAGGATCCACGCTGTTCGCTTTCAATGACTATTGCAATTAGAGAAACCGTTAGCGAACAGCATGAATCCTGACCAGACTGCGCGGATGCACAGGCTAGTCTGGATCCATGCTGGTCGCAAAGCCACTATGTTGGTTTTCTCATGGCGCGGCTCTTTTAATGAATTATCCCTCTTTTACTTTCAGGTTAAAGTTTTGATGCATTTTCACTATATCTCAGTTATTACTAAATGGATTTTTTTCAAACTTAAAATAGTTGTTCAACATCATCACTCACATCATATGGCACAAGGACGATAACTTTTGCACCAATATTTCATGAATTATCCCCCTTTTTACTCAGAATTTCAGGTTTGATACACTTTCACTCTATCTCAGTTATTACTAAATGGATTTGATTCTAACTTAAAATAGTTGTTCGACCTTATCACCCACATCATATGACACAGGGTGCATAACTCTGGCATCAATTTTTCATGAATTATGCCCCCTTGTACATAGAATTTAAGATTAATTTTGATGCATTTTCACTCTATCTCAGTTATTACGAAATGGATTTGATTCAAACTTGAAGTAGTTATTCCACGTCATCACACACATCATATGACACAATGTGCATAACTCTTGCACCAGTATTTTATGAATTATGCCCCCTTTTGCTTAGAATTATACTTATATTGTGTTTTTGATACACTTTACTTAATATTTTTGGCACAAACTCAAGCTATTGTGCAATATCTTCATCCACCATTGAAGTCATTAAACACCCTAGTGACAGCTCCAGTTTCCTCAGATGTGCCCAGTTTCACTATCCAGTATCGAAATTAGTCCAGCGCGCTGTCTCCTGTGACAGCTCTTGTTTATCATAATTTTAGAAATGTGTTTTATGGATGTGTACAAAAGTATAGATAACGAAAATCTTATTGTAATGATACAATATAAAGAAGGAGTATAAATAAGAAGTCTACTGACAACCATTGGAAGTGTGTTCACAGTATCGCATGCTATTACAAATAAAATGAAATACAGACATTAAGTACACTACGGTAGCGCTTTCGTAGTGGCGAAAGTAGTGACGTTGAACGGTCTATGTATATGAAAATATGTACAGATCTTTGAACCTGTATGTTTGTAAACTGTCCAAATAAAAGTTGAACACCTTTCGAAGAAGTGTATAAGCATATGGGTATTAAACACTAACCAAATCATTAAACAAACACTAGGATATTTCTCTAGGGAAAATCACAGGTTTTAGCCGAGTGCAAGATTGTGCTTATCATGCATTTGATGAAAAGATTAACAATTATACAAATAGATAATATATTGACTTAGTATTTTAATCTCAAGTATTGTTGGATTCGAACGGGCATTTTGTACGAAGGTTATGTATATCCAATTAGTAAAGTGACTGGTCAAAACACAGTGATGGTCAAACAGTTTTACATTATTAGAATTACTTCTTTATAGTCATTTCATTATATTATGTTACTCTAAAGATGTTTTATAGTAGAATATTGTACAAATAATAATTACAATAAGCAGGCAACTTCATAAAAAAGGGTCGGACTACTAGATTAACAACATTTTGGATTGTCCTCGCCTTCATTGTTGTCTGAACTATCCCTTTAACCAATTTTCCAGGAGGCCTCAATGTCCGAGTGGTCGAGGAAGTTAACTTTGAATCATTTGCCCCTCGGCGTTGTGAGCTCGAACACTTGCTTGTGGTGTGGAATTCTTTCATGTGAGGAAGCCATCCAGTTGCCTTACGAAAGATGGATGTTTCTACTACCCATGTGGCCCGTCTGTGTCTTAATTAATGCACGGAGGGGTACTTGTGGTCTTCCTCAACTATGAAAAAGTGAAAAGTCATCATATGACCTATAATTGTGACGATATGACAAATAATAAACCCATTTTCCAATGACACTGAATATGTCACCGAAGTCAGGAACCGCCATAGAAATATATGACTCTGTTGTGGTTTTTTTGTGTGTTTTTTTGTTGTTGTTGTTGTTTTGTTTTGTTTTTTTGTTGTTGTTTCTTTTTTGATATTTCGAAAGAGATTCTTCAAAGCGGTATATGATTTGGTAAACACCTCATGAAAGTTATTCTCGGTACCATTAATAGGAAATATGACAAGAATATTAGAGATTTAGCACGGTAAGGGTTAACTAACAACTACCAATGAAAGTATATGTTAACCATGGTTTGCACAATATGCATTAATACACACAACTTCAGTTACTGTTTTTTACCTGTGACAAATAATAATTCATATTCAGGGTTAGGCATGGCTGTATTTAAATAAAGTTGTTTATGTTACATGTCTTAATACTGTCTAATTGTTTGATTTTTAAATATATTTCCGTTCCATTAGCTACTGCGTAAGAAAAAGAACAAAGGTATTTGACTAATTTATAACTTTACCGTAAGATTTTATATAATATGCAATAAAGAAAAAAGTTTTACTTTCACTTTTATCTTAATCGTATAATTTTGCAATACTGAAGCTACCTTGTCGACCTTTCAGAATTTATTGCTACACTACATTATATTAATTAAGTACTCGCGTCCGTTCTTTGAAATATTTCATAAATTAAAATCCGTTAAAGTAGTTTCTTTTATTTGTTTTCCAGTTTGTATTGTCTAAAAAATCTAAAATTCTGTACGTTCAAAAATATTAAGCGTTGCCAGCATTTAATATCTCTGGAAACAGCAGATACACAGTTAAAAGGTACGCCCGTCGTCATCCTTAAATGTTTACGATATTTAGGACATATACAATTTATTTAACGCCGAACTTGATGTAAAACATATATCTGATATTGAGAATTATAATAACATAGCGAAAACCTTTTGTCTATCGGTCGGCAGAATATTAGATTCTTTCACTGATGGGTATATCCGATCTCGAGCGATGACGAGGCTCTTATAGTGGTTCTATCATCGTTACATGTCTTACTCTACCTATTTTTTTGGCTGCGAAGCGTCAGATGCAACAGATCACGGGCCATTTGCTTGTTTCTTTATTTTAAAATGATACTGGCCAAACAATGACCTTCAACTGACTTTTCGCGATGAAAACGGAAGCTTTTTCTTTTTCCCAACGGCTTTATTTATGTTAAGTGTATATCCTTTGATAGGTTGTAGTGTGAACAAATATTTAGCTTTTCATCCATTTATCACAAAAATATCTAGTAAATATGCGGTTTCCGCTTGTGAGAATATGTAAATATTTGTGTAATACTTATTTTAATAAAATATTTAGATATCTTCTTATGTAACAATCTACCTAACAAAGGGACAATTTGTTCTCTAGTTACATTAAACGGACATTTTTCCTTCTGTTTCAATCATATATTAAATGGGCAGTTTTTCTCTCTGTATCGATCATACATTGAATGGACAGTCAGTCATACATTAAATGGGCATCCTTTGCTTCGGCTTCGATCATGCATTAAATGAACAGTACTTGCTTCTGTTTCAGTCATATATTAAAATGACAATCTTGCTTCTATTTCGATCATACATTAAACAGATAGCCTTTGCTTGTTTCGATCATACATAAATTGGACAGACTTTGCTCTGTTACGGTCATAAATGGACAATCTTTGCTTCTGCTTCAATCATACATTAAATGACAGTCTAAGCCTCTGCTTCGATCAAAAAATGTGATTTTGTTTCGATCATTCATTAAACGGATAGCTTTTGCCTTTGTTCGATCATGTACTTAAACGGGACAGTATTTGCTTCTGTTTCGACCATGCATTAAATTGGCAGTAATTGCTTCTGTTTCGATCATGCATTAAATGGACAGTATTTGCTTTTGTTTCGACCTTATAGTAAATGGACTGTATTTACTTCTGTTTCGATCATGCATTAAATGGACAGTATTTGCTTCTGTTTCGATCATGCATTAAATGGACAGTATTTGCTTTTGTTTCGACCTTATAGTAAATGGACTGTATTTGCTTCTATTTCGATCATGCATTCAATGGACAGTATTTACTTCTTTTTCGAACATGCATTCAATGGACAGTATTTCCTTCTGTTTCGATCATGCATTAAATGATTAAATGGACAGTGTTTGCTTCTGTTTCGACCATGCATTAAATTGACAGTATTTGCTTCTGTTTCGATCATGCATTCAATGGACAGTATTTGCTTTTGTTTCGACCTTATAGTAAATGGACTGTATTTACTTCTGTTTCGATCATGCATTAAATGGACAATATTTGCTTCTGTTTCGACCATGCATTCAATGGACAGTATTTGCTTTTGTTTCGACCTTATAGTAAGTGGACTGCTTTTACTTCTGTTTCGGTCATGCATTAAATGGACAGTATTTGCTTCTGTTTCGATCATGCATTAAATGGACAGTATTTGCTTTTGTTTCGACTTATAGTAAATGGACTGTATTTACTTCTGTTTCGATCATGCATTAAATGGACAGTATTTGCTTCTGTTTCGACCATGCATTAAATTGACAGTATTTGCTTTTGTTTCGACCTTATAGTAAATAGACTGTATTTGCTTCTGTTTCGATCATGCATTCAATGGACAGTATTTACTTCTTTTTCGAACATGCATTCAATGGACAGTATTTCCTTCTGTTTCGAACATGCATTAAATGGACAGTATTTGCTTCTGTTTCGATCATGCATTAAATGGACAGTATTTGCTTCTGTTTCGATCATGCATTAAATGGACAGTATTTGCTTCTGTTTCGATCATGCATTAAATTGACAGTATTTGCTTTTGTTTCGACCTTATAGTAAATGGACTGCTTTTACTTCTGTTTCGATCATGCATTAAATGGGCATTATTTGCTTCTGTTTCGATCATGCATTAAATTGACAGTATATGCTTTTGTTTCGACCTTACAGTAAATCGACTGCTTTTACTTCTGTTTCGATCATGCATTCAATGAACAGTATTTGCTTCTGTTCCAATCTTTTACTTATTTTTCGATCATACAATAAATGGAGAGCCATTGCTTCTGTTTCCATCCTACTTTAAATGGACAGTCTCTGCGTCTTTTTCGATCTTATATCAAATGGGTAGTCCGTAACGCATTTTTCAATCAACTGTTCCTTCTAATACTATATTCTTAATAGACAAAATAGACATATTACTTGACTCGGTCTGTTTCAGTGCCGTCATACAGTTACTTGCAGTCTTAGATTTGGTACATGAATGCAATTCCTTCTGAAATATAAGTGATATTTGAGCTAAACCCAATGATATTCGAGTTATTCTCAAAAGATATTCCAGCTGTTTGCGATAAATAAACGAAAATATCATTTGTTGAACATTTACAAACATAATTATGTTATTATATTAATAAGTGTACATTAACTAGACAGCGTTTTTCTCCAAATAAAAAACAAACTTGAAAGTAAAATTATTGGGGAATAAAAATATAGAACATTGTAAATGGACGTTATAAAATTTAGACATGTTGATATCGTAAAACTTAAACAGAGCGAACAAGGAGCTAAACATCTTTCTTTTTCATAACTAAAATATCCACTTGAGTGAAACTGTATCAAACTATATGTGACCTGACCGTAACAATTAAACTCTACCATTGAATCGTTTTATATCTTTCTTCAATTTTATGTTTGTTTTATTTTAAGTACACCTAAACACAGTTACAGCAGGTATTGATCAGCATTTTAAAAGTAATCCATTGAAGTGTTTGCAGTACGACGGCACACAATTATATGGATACAATTTGAATAAATGTACGCCTGTTGGTAGATGATTTCTTCGTTTCAGCTTATGTTGAATGAACAAAATAAAGCGGCTGTAGCATCTATTAACAGATGTTTTTAAAAAAGGTAATAATTCCCTTAGGTCTATGTGTTTGCCCTATGCACAATTTTAAATGATACGTAGAAAGTAGGGGTTTTTTTGCTGACAAATCTAGAAAAAGCTTTATTATGTTCCAAAACCTGTTTGAATGAGAAATCTTTAATATCATTCAATAGTCATAAATGTATAAATACGTATATAGAGTGTACTATCTTGTACTAACTTGGCCGTGCAGTTTTAACAAAATTTACTAAAACTTTTTATGCTTATAAAATTAGTCTGTAAATAAAAGGGAATTCTTAAGATATTTTTAGCTACTTGTGAATAGATTATAGTCGCTCATATTTCTGATCAGAAACAGTTAACAAAATTTTCAGCGGGAGTACAATATTGTAAATAATGTCTATATATTGACCATTCAAAACCAATATTGATTGACTGTCTCTATATTGACCATTTCAGGTTTTATGACAAGTCATGTATATAATCATCATTTAAAGCTTGATCCACTGCGGACATGTTCTTGCCTAAAAAACGGAAGGAGGCAAATAGGCGCATTATAAACCAAAATTCAGCTCTCCGACTCTTGCTCTCAAACAATACATGGATATGTAATTTTGTAAGGCTTCTGCTATATAAATAACTGTGAGTACTGCTGGAACTTTGAAATAACACAAACATCATAAGATAATAGGTAAGGGTAGATTTCAAATACAAATACGCGGGCAAAAATTAACCTTTACCGCAAGCGGGGAATGATGGTAACTATTGTTTCAATCACTGAAACTTCTTATGTTTTCTAGCGGAAATCGGTTTCCTTGTTATAAAAGATTTGTAAATAAACGCTTATAATATCAGCAAAAAGGAAAAAAACAAAGAGTATGCGAGTATAATAACTATTGCGCAACTCTTAAACTATATTGTAATGTCCTAATATAATAGTGTAGATAAACTTTTTTAAGTACAATTAAACACAAGACATTTGGACTTTAAGAGCAGGAAGATATTCTTCAACATAAGATATAAACATGTTTAGTATTTACACTGTTAGTACAGGTCAACATTGTAAACTATAAAAGATAATTCCACCATATAATTTGACCTAACGCATCGTTCCTAACCTTGTAAACTGTGAAACCGGTAATCTTACCCAACGCCTATGAATATTAACATCAACTAATTTACATTTTTTTTAATCTACTGCTGTTTATTGGTTGCATAAACCAGGCGGGGGCGTGGTGATTTACAAATACTGTGGTTGAAGTATTGTGCCATATACTAGTAACTGAAAATCGGAATAAATAACTGCTGAGAAATAATGGTAGGTAACATTTTGTTGTTGTTTTTTTCTTTTGCATTGAAATGTTGTGATGTCTCTTAACCGATTAAAATCTTAACAATAAATATGTATCATGATTTTAACTTGTCATGGATAGTGGGACTCAAAATGAAAATATACTAATCTTCAGCAATTTTAAACATTATTTTCCAATTCGTTTATTTACAGATTGACATGAGTCCCACAATGTGTGGGCAGCATCAGCAATACATACATACATACATACATACAAACATACTAACATACATACATATATAACATATACTACATAAGTATATATGCAGAAAACAGTTTAAATACAGTAATAAATGGGAAAACGACTACCTTCAGTATCTGTGAAAAAAGGTGAATATAAAATTAAAAAGAGAAAAATATTTTACTGGTAATGTGATAGTAAAAGAGAATTGTATTTTCTAAATTATATATAATGAACAGTACTTGGATTAACGAAGTATGTCATTCGGAATCAAAAAAAAATAAATGTGATTTCTTATCGGTTGATATTACATTTCTAGGCAGAACAGAATGTAGAAACTCAAAGTCTTTAACTTCGCAAGACTAATTACAGGTTGTACAAAGGTACTTTACATTTCCGATATAAGGATAAAATATACATGGGATATTAAACTTCTGTCATATATTGATCATATTTGTACCTGCATTAGCATGCCTAATAACGAAATCGAAAATTGATTAGACATGCTACAGGCCATACTGAAGTAATTACATGAGATTTGGAAAGAGTATTACAAAACGACCGAATATCAACAGTCTTATAATTTTACAACACACACATAAAAAGTATTTAGTGAATGACTATTTTATGATGCCAGTTATGATCTAAAATGGTTCATAATCATTTACAAAATATACTTAAATTTTTCAGTACTTTAAAATTGCTAGATGTGATTAAGTTAATAAACTTTCAGTAACAGTACTGTCGTTGTTTGTTGTTTGATCAAGAATACTTGTAGTACAAACAATGTTTTCATAAACTAATAAAACTGTTATTATCTTGTAATATATTACACAACTTTGCATATAATTGTTTTTTTTTTTTTTTTTTTTTTTTTTTTTTTTTTTTGTAAAGATTAAAAAGAAAATATGATTAATATGTAAATCTTAAAACACTTAAAAAGATTAAGAGACAACGAAAACGTACATTAAGATAACACTTTTATCATAAAACGGCTTATAGTTATTTCGAGATTTTTAAAATGTTTCTTTGTAGTTAAAATATTTCATTTTACAAATGTCACCGTCTTAAACAAAAGGAAGAATGCTTTTGAACTACAATGAAAACAAACCATTATATCGTTTATATATCACAGATTTTAAGATTATATTTACTTTTTCACAGAACAAGAAAGCATTGTTATATCGATCGTGCTTTGTGCTATTTATATCTACATTTTTGTGGATTCTGATGGCCTCAGTGGTTGACATACAGTCTCCGTTACGCTACGAACCGAGTCCATTCCAACGTGATGGAAGTGACGTCATAGAAACGGAATACTTCGACGACAACAAGACGGATGCCCGTCCCCAGGAAGATAATTATGTAATTACAGGGGAATACATCTGTGATAATATTAACAAACAATTTATTGTAATTTTAATACCGTCGTTACCGAAAGAAATTGGCGTAAGGAATATATTACGAAAAACATGGATAAATGCTCTGAAAACGAATTCTTGGCCTAATGAGAAACTCGTGTTTGAATTTAGGGTCGCTTTTATCTTTGGAAATGGTTACAGTGGTGAGGAAAATGCGCTTCTTAAAGCAGAAAAGGAAGTTTATGGAGATATTATTCAAGGTGATTTTATAGATAATTTCAAAAATATTACAAGAAAAATTTTATTTGGTCTAAAATGGGTTACAGAATATTGCCCTACAGCGCGGTATATAATGAAAACAAATGTTGATACGTTTGCACATATTCCAAAACTTTTTAATAAAATACAAGCTTACAATGATAGCTTTGGTGGCAAAATATTCTGCCGACTTCATGAAAACACAGTGCCAAGCAAAGAAGGAGAACTGCAGTTTGTTAAAACTACTAACCGTTTGCAATACTATCCGCCATATTGCGACGGAGCTGTTTACGTCATTTCCGGAGATGCTGTCCAACGATTAGTACGTGCTAGTGGTCGTATGCCATACATACCACTAGAAGACATTTATACGACTGGAATACTAGCAAGGATGGCCAAAGTAAATCGTATAAATATCTTGCCAAAGTTGAATTTGAAAAATATACCAGAATGGGAATGTATATTTCAATCTTCTGAGGAAAACGATCTAGTGTACATTGCAGACTCTGGTTATAGGCCTAGTCAAGTTGCAAAAATTTGGAAATGTTTGAAATATGGACCTGACTTGAACGATTACATTAGAAGTATTGACATAGAACTTGTACTTAGCAGACTTGTTTATTTCTTTGTCGTGTTATTGATATTGCTTAAATGTTATTTTTATTCAGTACGTACGGAACCGAAATAAAATTTAGTAAGACTTAGTTATAAAACTGTACATACTATAAGAGATATATTTAGTATGAATGAATAGAAAAAATGTATTTTTATACTGAAAATCATTCATGAAGGACTTTCATTAAACAGATTTGCGTTTGTATTTCACTTTGTTTTCAGAATTAGTGGGATTAATAGTCCCATACCTCTAATTTGAACTTTATCAGAATTAAGTCCCTTTTTAACCTAGTTTTTTTTTTATTAAAGTTTTTGATAAAGTCAAATATCTCTGTTACTATCAAAGCTTTTGACTTGAAGCCTACTCCAGGAGAAATACTGGTCATAATTCTGATTATATATTTCATTGAGTTTAGAACCTTTTAATGGCAAAGCTCTAAGTCAGAGTTAAGCACTGAGAAAAGTCGAGCGTGCTGTCTTACTAATAGCTCTTGTTTTTTATGAGCTTTAATGTAACTTTAGGTAGTTATATTAGTTTTTTAATTAACGATTAGCAACAACATCTTGGTTTCAACGCTGTAATTACATGTACATGTCAGTAGCATACAAAAATCTCTTATAATTCTAATGTATTGAATGAATGACTGTGAACTACTGTTTTTTTTTTTGTTTTGTTTTTATATATATATATAATTAAAAAAAATTAATATGCTAATTATTTTATGTACCTGTATTCTAAATATACTGATGACACTATAATACAGGCTATATATAATATCATGAGTCAATTCAAAAAGTCATATATTTTCCTAACTCTTCATTTATGGTACCATTATAATGTCTTTTTGACATTGACAACTTAGAGTGTATTAAATAACCGTCCATATTTTTTCATAAAATCTAATCAAATTATGATAACACATACAACCTATAGTTGGCGTCTGAATCACATGCCATTAAAATCCAATCTGTCGAAGCACCCATTTGCATGCATTATTGAAAATATAACAGTCAGTGGGGTAATCGGACTTGTAAATCTGTAGGAAATTGTGCACCCCGTTCATTATTACGAACAACTGAAATTTTATGTCTTAAATACGTTTTATGTACTCTTGCTACGCATTTTGTTGCTACCAATACTAGGTCGAATTTTGGTAGTGACTACTATAATTCGTTGCTACCATTTTGAGGTGTAACAGAGCACCATCTTTGAAAACCAAAGAATTCCATTCCCGCAAGAAACTTCTAACAGCCATTGGTTCACTTGCACTCTGGCGCTCAGTTAATCTGTAACCGACCCTGAAAATCTCAATAACTCTGACAGTAGCTGGACCTCCTTCCAATCCACTGTTTAAAAACTGGTGCAAACTGAATCGTCATCTGAAGAGGGTATCTCTTAGTACTTGTTATGCAAAAGAAACATATTCCATGGCAGGTAGACAAAAAGTGAACCTGAAAGAAAGCTCTGATGGCGTCTGAAAACAAAACCGTGTCATAGTGGTCTGTTTTGGGAAGCCTGGAGAGAGCACCATTTTCCAGAGCGGTAGTGGATCTTAATATCATACGCAGATAAGACAGCCAACACTACGTGACTCATGGCATCAAACTTTGCCGTTTTCAGGATTACTTTCACAGATTTGCCTTAGAGATAATCATGAAACTTATCACAGGGCTAAACTTGTGAGCAGGCTAATAGCATTCGTTCCCTCGTATACCTCTGCTTGCGTATGCAACAACACGCTCCTTGCTATTATATCTCTGGTAGAGAACTGCACGCAAACCACGGCGACTGGTACAAAATAAATGAAAATAAAAGGGGGAGTGATGTCAGTTAACTTTGTCGATCAACAATCTGAAAGCATGCGGCCGAATATAACATTGCAGGTAAAGGTACTATTATAATCAGGTGGTTTAGAACTGTAAAATACATTGCAACTGTTTTGTATATTCAATCTAAATAGCCATAATAAACAACAAGTCACAATGCATATATCACTTGCTTTCTAATTTGATAAAATTACAGAAAGTTTGATGTTATTAATGCAATAAAATCACTTCTTGTACGTCACTAATATCACGTTATTATGGAAGGGAATCTCCGCCAGGACATGCATGCTGCTAAATGACATTGCTATGCTATTTACTTACATATGCGTTCTGCAACATTGCAACTGCATTTTAGTTTCTTACATTTGCCTTACAAGAAATTCATCTTTAATGCTTCTTAATGCTAAGAAAACAGTCCTTTCATGAATATCGGTTATTCTTGCATGTAATTGACAAGTGCGTTCAACCTTTTTGCTTGCTTACTGCAATATTGAAATGTATACTCATGCTATTACTAACTGTATTCTATGTTTTCTTACGCGTATTTGACGTTGTTGCTACTGAAAGTAACGAGCTATTAACAACGTTGTGACTTGTGAATATTTCGAAATTCTCATAACTTGATAGTTACTGCTTTTTGGATTTAACATTAGTGATGCTTGCAACCACTTGGTTCTTGTTTATATTACAGTTTCCCGGCAAAAATAATATACTAAAACACATGGCTTTAATAAATATTTTAACTTGCAGTATAACAAAAATTTAAGCACGGTAGTGCATTACAACATTACAGGGAACCAACAAAAAGCAAACATTTTAGCGCAAATTAGTATACACGGGAGACCACTCTCGAAAGCAAATTCACGTATTCGGTAGTTTCCGTAGGTTAAACGGTGAGAGAGTCTAAACTTACCCGTGTATGCTGTGTACGTTGTTTTCGGTGGAAATTACGTCCCTGGACAGCTGGAAATTATGAGTACTTTTTTACTAAACACCGTTCATGGTTCACTGGTTTTACGGAAACTGCCGGAAATTCTGGTTCCCAGCTTTCTACGAATTTCATATTACAAATGTTAAAGTCGAATTTGATTAACCCCGTGCTGCTTAGTGCTTACTTAGCACTGTTTTCGCCTTGCATAAATTTCAGTCATTGCAATACTAAGAATCCATGAATTTAAAGTAGGGACCTACACAGAAAAGGTCTACAGCAGGGACCTATATATCAAAAACAAAAAAACAACGGGCAACAATTAAATGTTAACATTCATGTGTTAGTTTTATATAACGGAGGAACGATTTAATCAATTTCAGAAAGTAAAACGTACAAAACACTTAGAACTTGTTGACATAAACATTTTAATATGCCACACAATGGATGCATTTGCCATTTACACGCAAGAATATGCGTTTTACATACATGCAGTGACGAAAGATGCAAGGTATGTGCCACTAACGGATGGAAGGTAACACAAAGACGCATAGATGTTGCATTTAGTTTAAAACGAATAACACAGGGCAACATGCATTAAAACTTTTGTCATTTAGCAGCATGCATGTCCTGGCGGAAATTCCCTCGTGCTGGAAAAGAAAACCACACAAAACTTGGCCGATGTTATGAAGGACATAAATAGAATTCTTTGATATCGTGTAAGAACTGAAAAATATATATCCCAGTGATTTTGTCGTTCAGATGCGTATTATTATAGCAATCGGACTCTTGTGATATAATTCCTTCGCACCTTCCTCAAACAACGATTTTGTTCACGACACAATCGCTGTTTGGGATAAATTATTTCTAAAATTTCACATAATCTAAATCGTACAATTATCTATTTGTCTTTAAGAGAAGAAATATGAAGTAATCTTCCTTCTCCAGTATTTTTTTATTTCAATAACACCTTTTATTTTTAGTGTGAATAATGTTTAGCAAATGTGTTTGATCAAATATGTTAATATTTGTTAAGTGTAGTTTTTCGATTTCTACTTAAACATCGACTGGGTTAATAACAAGAGCTGTCTAATAACAAGAGCTGTCTGTTGACAGCACGCTCAACTATTCGAAGCATTGATAGAAGTAAAGGGTCAAAATATGACCTGAGATTTTCAGACAAAAGAAAAGGAACAGATAAGACAAACAATGTACCTGCATTTGTGAATTTGGATAAGTCTTGCACTATATGGCAATGCGTGACCATGTTGGTAAGCAAGTGTTCAAAGTTTCAAAGCCATATATATCAAACGGTTAATAGACAAAATATCGATTGGTATGCGAAACTTAACTAATTTCTATGTCAAAACAAGGGCTAAAGTCCTTGTCATAGGTAAGTAGACCATGAAGGTAAACAAGTGGTCAAAGTTTCAAAGCCATATGACAAAAAGTTTATCTAAAATAAAGACTGGTACGAAAAACTTAACTGATTTCCAAGTCCAAAAAGGGCCATAATTTAGCCAAAATAGTAGACGAGTTATGTACTCTTGCCTACAGATGGGAATCATGATGATAAACAAGTGTTAAAAGTTTCAAAGCCACATGTCAACTAGCTTTGACAAAACGTTGACTTGTATGAAAACTGAACCAATTTCCAAGTCCAAAAAGAGCCATAACTCAGCCAAACTAGTTGACAGAGTTATGTACTCTTGCCTACAGACGGAAATAAAGATGATAAACAAGTGATCATAGTTTCAAAGCCACATGTCAAATAGTTTTGACAAAACATAGACTTGTACGAAAACTGAACCAATTTCCAGGTCAAAAAGGGCCATAATTCAGCCAAAATAGTTGACAGAGTTATATACTCTTGCCTACAAATATAAATCATGATGATAAAAAAATGTTCAAACTTTCAAAGCCACATGTCAAATCGTTTTGACAAAACATAGACTTGTACAAAAATTGTACCAATTTCCAAGTCTAAAAAGGGCCTCAACTGGTTGAATACGTGTTTGGTAAGTAAAACAAAGTTATATAAAAAATATATGTACAAGTTTTGCTTCAACTTCAACTAATTTCATACATCTTTAAAATCAAAATGACTGGTGGTATTATAGAAGTGGATGCAAAAAAATCTAGTGTTTGTAGTAAAAGTACATAGGGTATGAGCATTGGTAGAATACTGGTGTGTGCTTGAAGAAAAATTATTTGTCTTGGCCTTACCAATGATTAATTTATGATGATGAGCTTGTATGCTTAAATCAAATTTTGTTCTGTTCTGATAAAACTGAGTTAAAAGAACTGATAAAGTGACAAATATTTGAGTTACATGAATGATTGAGTTTACCTTTACTGTAATATGGAATCATGAAATATTTAATCAACAATGAGATTTTTTTTAGTAACTTTAAAGTTTCTTTCCTAATATCAGTTTTGCAGTCAAAAAGAGTCATAAGTATAATAAAACAAGAGCTGTCCGTAAGACAGCCAAGCTCGACTATTCGAAATATTGTCACAGAAGCAGGGAATTATTACCCAAAATGTTAAATATCAAAAGAGTTTTAAGTTCGAAACAGGACATAATTTGACCAAAATGCATATCAGAGTTATGGGACTTGATGCTATCAACTAGTTTAATAACGCCGAAGAAACATGTTAAGTTTCAATTCCATATCTGCATTAGTTTTGGAGATAGTAACTTGCATGTAAAACTTTAACCAGAATTTTCTAAGTCCAAAAGGGGGCATAATTTGCTCAAAATACATGTTAAGAGTTATGGAACTTGACCCAGTGAGGTTGGTAACTGACATAGAAAAAGAATAAATAAGTTTCAAAGCTATATGCCTTTTGGTAATAGCTGTATGTACTTGCACGCAAGACTTTAACCAGGATTTTCTAAGTCCAAAAGGGGGCATAATTTGCCCAAAATACATGTCAGAGTTATGGGACTTGATTCTATCAACTAGTTTTATAACCCCGAAGACACATGTGAAGTTTCAATTTAATATCTGCATTAGTTTTGGAGATAGTAACTTGCATGTAAAACTTTAACCAGGATTTTCTAAGTCCAAAAGGGGGCATAATTTGCTCAAAATACATGTCAGAGTTATGGGACTTGGCCCAGTGAGGTAGGTAATTGATCTAGAAAAAGAAAAAATAAGTTTCAAATCAATATGCCTTTTAGTAATAGCTGTATGTACTTGCACGCAAAACTTTAACCAGAATTTTCTAAGTCCAAAAGGGGGCATAATTTGGCCAAAATACATGTCAGAGTTATGGGGCTTGACCCAGTGAGGTAGGTAATTGATCTAGAAAAAGAAAAAATAAGTTTCAAATCTATATGCCTTTTAGAAATAGCTGTATGTACTTGCACGCAAAACTAACCAAAATTTTCTAAGTACAAAAGGGGGCATAATTTGGCCAAAATGAAGGTCAGAGTTATGGGACTTGGTGCTATCAACTAGTTTTATAACCCCGAAGACACATGTGAAGTTTCAATTCAATATCTGCATTAGTTTTGGAGAAAGTAAATTGCATGTAAAACTTTAACCAGAATTTTCTAAGTCCAAAAGGGGGCAGATTTGCTCAAAATACATGTTAGAGTTATGGAACTTGACCCAGTGAGGTTGGCAATTGACCTAGAAAAAGAATAAATAAGTTTCAAAGCTATATGCCTTTAAATTATAGCTGTATGTACTTGCATGCAAAAACTTAACCAAGGTGTGACGCTGACGCCGACGCCAGGGTGAGTAGAATAGCTAGTAGAATAGTCAAGCTAATAAAAGCTTGATTTATGTAACTTGCCCTGGCAGGTCATCTAATTATGCATAAGAAATGTATGAAGTTGGAAAGCATTCTGCAATGTAATTTCCGAGTACAGTTTCAACAAAAACTTCTAAAGTAATAAAAAAGGGCATAGCTTTGGTCAAATAGAAGCTAAATTTGTGTATGCATAAGGCATGTGAGAAGGTTCAAAGCACTTGGTCAAGTTTTTTTTAGAGAAACCTGCTTACATACAAAACTTTGGTGATGCGGAAGAAATAGTGACACTAAAAGCTCTAAAATTAGAAAACAATAAAAACAAGAGCTGTCGGACGACAGCGCGCTCGACTATTCGAAGAATTGATTGAAGAATGGGGTCAAAAAATTTCCATAGATTTTCAGACTAAACAAAAAAAATGGATTAAACAAAAAATGTTCCTATATTTGTGGATTTCGATTAGTCTTGCACTAAATGGCAATGTGTGACCATGATGGGAAATATGTTAAGTTATATGTTAGGCAAAACATGGACTTATATGAAAAATTTAACTAATTTCCAAGTCCAAAAAGGGCCATAATTCAGTCAAAATAGTTGACAGAGTTATGTACTCTTGCCTACAGATGGAAATCATGTTGATAAACTAGTGTTAAAAGTTTCAAAGCCACAGTTCAAATAGTTTTGACAAAACGCTGACTTGTAAGAAAAACTGCACAAATTTCAAAGTCCAAAAAGGGCCATAATTCAGTCAAAATAGTTGTCAGAGTTATGTACTCTTGCCTAGAGATGGAAATCATAATGATAAACAAGTGTTTAAAGTTTAAAAGCAATATGTCAAATAGTCTTGACAAAACATGGACATATACAAAACAGAACCAGTTTCCAAGTTCAAAAAGGGCCATAATTCAGCCAAAAAAGACGAGAGAGTTACGTACTCTTGCCTATTGATAGAGACTATTATACTGAACAAGATATAAAAGTTTCAAAGCCATATGTCAAACACTACACAAAATATAAACTGGTACGAAAAACTTAACCAAGATTTCTAAGTCAGAAGGGGCCATAATTCAGTCAAAATGCTTGATGGAGTTATGAACTCTTGTCTACAACTGGATATTGTGATGGTAAACAAGTGTTGAAAGTTTCAAAGCTTTATCTCAAAAGACTTTGTCAAAATGTGGACTGGTACGAAAAACTTAACCAAGATTTCTAAGTCAAAAGGGGCCATAATTCAACCAAAATGCTTGATGGAGTTATGTACTCTTGCCTATAACTGGACATGGTGATGGTAAACAAGTGTTGAAAGTTTCAAAGCTTTATCTCAAAAGACTTTGTCAAAATATGAACTGGTACGAAAAACTTAACCAAGATTTCTAAGTCAAAAGGGGCCATAATTCAGTCAAAATGCTTGACAGAGTTATGTACTCTTGCCTATAACTGGACATGGTAATGGTAAACAAGTGTTGAAAGTTTCAAAGCCTTATCTCAAAAGACTTTGTCAAAATGTGGACTGGTACGAAAAACTTAACCAGGGTGTGACGCCAACACCGACGCCGTGGTGAGTAGGATAGCTCTACTTATTCTTTGAATAGTCGAGCTAAAAAGTCTAGCTAAAAACAGATAAAAAAACACCTTCATATCTGGCTATTACACAATTTTTCAAACAGAATTTCTGTAATTTTAATCATCTATCTTGATACCTAACCAATACATGCTTAGTTCCATTGAAAAATAATTAGTAATCTTTCAGTACAAATCTGAAATAACTATCAAGTTAAACAAGAAACACCAAAACTAGAAACATTACAGATCTTTCTCTCACAGAGCAATTATGTGGCATCTCAAACAAAAACAAAAATCTCACATGCACCAACTAATATTTAAGAATCACATCTTGTTCCGGTTAAAATAAAGTAGATGACTGTTGAACAATCTGACTGTACTACATGACTAGTGATGTATTAACTGACCAGAGTAAGGATGACAAAGCCATAACAATAAACCATAACCATTGTGTACATGTTCATTTATATTTAAAAGTCTGAAATTTAAACTTAAGAACATTAATTATTCAGTTTGATACAACTTTGTTATTAGATAATGTATACTTGTGAAGTTTTGCACAGCTTTTTAAAGCTCAAAAAATGCACATTACAATCTGTGTTAATTTACCTGTTAAAGAAATTTTAGCATTTTAAAGAAAAAAGTTTAAATTCAGACTTAAAACTGCTATGAACACACACCATGGACTAAAAGGTACCATGCACTTGAAAATTTTTAAGTAAAATCTCAATTGGAGACAATATAAATAACTTAAGCCCCTGAATCAATGTACCACTGTAAAATCCTTAAATTTTATTGACTAGAATTCAATGGTTTGATGCAGATAACGATTCACCGATTTCTAATTTTCGAAACAGGCTGCTAATTCTAAAAACAATGTCTTACTTACAAAATAGTATCTCATTTTGTCTTGTCTTTCTGATGTTAATTTTTGTTCAAGATTCTTCAACAAAATCAGACTTATACATTTAAAAGGTGAAAGCTTCTAAAAAGCGATAACTTTGAATGGGAGATTAATTCATTGCACAGCAGCAGTGTTTCACTTAATTTAAGTTGACAACCCCTCACACCCATCCAAACACATGGCACGCACTCCCCACAGTATATTATTTCAAAGTACGAATCTGGCAGTTAAGTTTTACCACTAAGACTATGATACAGAAAAAAAGCATTTCAAATGTTTCAAATGATATCAAAAATGTGACAAAAAATACAAAAAAAGTAAAAATCATAGCAAACCTCCAATACCACATTCAATATTATGTTTAATCAACGCTCAATTACAATAATACTAACGTGTTATGTTTGAAGTACAGATGATAAACAATTTCCAATCTCTTTTAATTATGCTTCAAATACCGTAAATCATGCTACATTTACAATCACAAGAGATCACAGAGTGATTTTGGCGCCCACCATTGAGCCATTTTTGAATGTTCCAAATTTCAAGACTAGCTCAAGGTCAAAATCAAGGTCAAATTTCATTTTGGTACACAACACTGTGCAAGTGGTTCATGCATATGGTCCAAATTTGAAAGCTGCAGCTTCAGAAATGTGAAAGTAGGTCACTAGATCAATTTCAAGGTCAAAGTTCATTTTGGTACACAAAACTATGCATGTGCTTCAAATTTGGCAGCTGTAGCTTGAGAAATGTGAAAGCAGGTACTAGGTCAAAATCAATGTCAAATTTCAATTCAGAACACAAAAATATGCAAGTGGACCAAATTTGAAGCCTGTAGCTTCAGAAATGTGAAAGTAGGTCACTAGGTCAATTTCAAGATCAAAGTTCATTTTGGTACACAAAACTATGCATGTGGTCCAAATTTGAAGGCTGTAGCTTGAGAAATGTGAAAGTAGGTCACTAGGTCAAAATCAAGGTCAAATTTCATTTCGGAACACAAAACTATGCATGTGGTCCAAATTTGAAGCCTGTACTTCAAAAATGTGAAAGTAGGTCACAAGGTCAAACAAAAGGTCTGAGTTTTTTTCAGTACACAAAACTATGCATGCGGTCCAAATTTGACGGCTGTAGCTACAGAAATGTGAAAGTAGGTCATCAGGTCAAGATCAAGGTCAACTCATGTCAAGGTTCATCTTGTCACTCAAAACTATACATGTGGTCCAAATTTGAATGTTGTAGGTTATGTACAAGAGGATTTTAAAAGTTTTTCCCTATATAAGTCTATATGAACTATGTGACCGCCAGGGCGGGGCCATATTTGATCTGAGGTGGGTAATTTGAACAAACTTGGTAGAGACCCACTAGATGATGCTACATTACAAATATTAAAGCCCTAGGCTTTGTGGTTTGGACAAGAAGATTTTTAAAGTTTTTCCCTATATAATTCTATGTAAACCATGTAACCCCAACCCCCAGGGCGGGACCTTTTTTGACCCTAGGGGAATAGTTTGAACAATCTTAGTAGAGGACCACTAGATGATGTCACATACAAAATATCAAAGCCCTAGGCCCTGTGGTTTTGGACAAGATGTTTTTCAATTTTTTTTTTTCCTATATAAGTTTATATAAACCATGTGTCCCCCGAGGTGGGGCTATACTTGACCACAGGGAAATAATTTGAATAATCTTGGTAGAGGACACTAGATGACGCTACATACCAAATATCAGAGCCCTAGGCTCTGTGGTTATGGATAGGAAGATTTTCAAAGTTTTTCCCTATATAAATCTATGTAAATTATAAAAATAAACAAAGGGCCATAACTCACTCAAAAACTGTTAAACCAGTCTGCTTTTCAGGGGGACACAACTAGGGTACCAGTACATCATTCCGACAAAGTTTGGTCAAAATCCCCCCAGAGTTCCTGAGGAGAGATGCAATAAGAGAAATTGTTAACAGATGGAAGGACGACAGACCACGGATGTAGGGTGATTTGAATAGCCCACCATGTGATGATGGTGGGCTAATAATGGTTGTAGTAATAATATACGAGATTACAAGCATACATAAATTATGCAACAAATTTGTAATGAAGTCATACACTTATTTTTGGTAAATTATGCTACAAAAACTGCATAATGGTTGAAAATAATAATATAAATATTTTAAAATCTCCAATAATTATGCTAACTGTATATTATACATCCTTGTAACTCATTATACCATATATATACTAACAGAAGTCCATAAGAACTGGCCTTTATGTGAGACACTTCGTAATTTCTACTTTATCTGTCATTGAAAGTATTTGGGTAAGTGAAATCTACACAAACTAGAGCAGCTTTTGAGAAAAGCGTATGTCTCTCACAACTGCCTAATCATCTGAATAGTAGTCAGTCTTTATTTACTGTTTACTCATTAAAATATACATTTGAAGAGTAAAAAGGCTGATTTCGGTGAATTCAAGGGCCATAATTATGAAGTGCCTGTGGCGCTTTGGCTAGTTAATGAACCTGGCTGAGGGGTTATGGTCAAAAACATTTGGCTCAAGTTTGGTAAAGATCGGATGATCTATTAAGCAACAGGGTACCAAAGTCTCACCGGGAATTTCTTAACGTGTGTAATTAGCGGGTACGTTTTGCACCTGCCTGCATGCAATTAACCTTTGTAGCAGTCGAACTGATGAACAATCCAGCTATAATTTTCAGTTTGTAAAATATATATACATATATACATGTTCATAATAAATACAGTTACATTAACAGTTAAAAATAACTTTTCTCTTCACCTGACTGAAATTCATTAAGAGACCATTCCATTAAAAGACCACTTTTTAGCAGTCCCTTGGACATCCTCTTAATACAGTTTAGACTGTATTGGCAAACACATTTTGTTCAAGTTTGGTGAAGACTGGATGAGAAATGGTCAACTTAGAGTACAGACAAGATTTCTGACAGGCAGACACACAGATACAAATACACAGGAGTAAATCAATATGTCTCCCACAAAATCGTGTGGTGGGAAACATTCTATCTACATACATTTATAACATGTCAGGTTGAAATAATAATTGATATTTGTGAGGGCCTGTTATTAAGGAACAGGGTGTGTGTTTAACCAGAATAAATGCATTTTACAAGAGTTAAGAGTGTATTATATAAAATGGAAAGAATGACAATTCAATTAGAAATATCTATAAAACTTGTACAAATTCTATAAAAATATATTAGAAAAAATTATGACTGTGAAAAGTTATGACAAAATAACATTAAAATGTGTAATATTGCAGGAAAAGTGATAGAGACTTATATCTGCTTAACGTAATTTTCAGGCATCATTCACACTTAACTTCTCAAAGTGAGGACTTTTTAAACAAAATTATTTGAAAAGGATTCCAGTACTTGTAAATATTTCTTCCTTTTCCACAATATACTTCATACCGATACATTTTCTAGTATATGGTCCCAGTCTGAGAAGTTTAGTTAAAGTATGGCCTGAAAAGAGATTCAATCATGAACATGTAATGTATAGTTCTATAAATAAAATCTAGAAGATAATACTTTTACTATGTTAATATGCCATTAAAGCTATCTCGGTGACTGAAATAAAAAAAATGGATTAAAAATAATACTTTAATAATTATAAATTGAAAAAAAAAAAATTTGGCAGCTCAGTTGATGATGAACAGTGGGTTGGACATTCTGAACATTATCTCATTATCATCCAGCCTTTAACCTTTACCCTGCTAAATGTCTAAAATGGACTGGTCTATCATTCAATTTGGGCAGTACCATTTACTATTCAAAGGGGTGTTCACTGAAAATTTACTGACTGAATAGCAAACACTGCAGATCAAGATCAGTCTGCACAATCAGCGTACCCATCTTATCTGCACAGACATGCAGGCTGACCTTGATCTGCACTGGTTGTAAAGGAAGGATCTCTTGCTGCCAGCAAGCTAAAGGCTAGTTACACTGAGAGAACAGAACTGCCCAATATTCACTTACATGTTTTTGGCTTTAACACAGAAATATTGATATACAAAAATTTAAATATCTTTCACTGAATGAACAGAAGCTGAAATATGTAAGATATGGTAAAAAGTAAAAGATATTTTGATCTCACATGTAAGGTATGTTTAAACAAATTTTAACCATTTTATAGTTTTCTTACTTTCTTATTTTCCTACTGAAATTATCGGATATACTTCACTCAAATATTCCATTTATCACTGAAAAACATGAAATACTTTCATTACATTTCAGCAGTCAGGGGTGTAACTGTTTTAAGTTATGTAACCTATTTCAGTTACTTTTTCAAGCATTTTATAACCTGTATTAGTTATAAAATATAGTTAACTCAGGTAAGTTATTCAAAAAAAGTCTTTTTGCTGTTCTCACAAAGTGACCTTAAAATTTAAAGTGGAATTAGTAGCAAACTGTGGTTAATCAAATTCTCTTTTAGTCTGATCATGACCTGATAAGCATAATGGAATGTTAAGGGTTTTAAAGCTTTAAAACTTTTGCGTAAACCTTTATCAGCCTTGCGTAAACAATTTTACTTCGTAGCTGGAAAGATAAAAGTTCAAGGATTCAGGATGTAATTGCATTAGTCTCATTCAAAATGAGGAATTGGCACAGGACAGCTTTGTAATATTTTATGATAACTGAAACAAGTTATGGTAGTATAAGCAATAACTCAAATGGGTTATAAACTGCGATAACTTGAAACAGTTACACCCTTGACTGTTCAGTGCTATATTTTTATACAACATGAATCCCTTTTTATATATAACTTTTTTGCCAAACCCTCATATGGGGTTTTTCAAAAACCTTTGAATTATTTGCAATATAAGGCTTTGGTAAATATTATCTGTACTAATCAAGCTTTAAAGGGCTTTTTAGGATCAACAAGGATCATCCCTTCTGCTTGTGGGTCTACTGGAGGTGGGTCAACATTGACCTGGTGTAGCTTCAATTCCGGAGGATGCACCTGCTTTGGTTCTGGTGGTTGGACTACACCGGATTTTTGCTGGCCTGCCTGGGCACGATCATTTCTTTCCGGTTCAATTTTATAAACGTTTGACTGAGATATCACCTCATTTCGATGCTCATAGATAAGTAACGCTAAATGATGCTGACTAGCTAGTCCTTCTACATTCTGAGTCACGCACTGCTGATATTTTTCTGTCGTCACACGTGGATCGCATGTCAAGTTCATCCACTTCAATTTTAAATTCGGCTCAACTGCTTGGAACACATGGAAATTTTTGTATGTGACAAACATACTCAAAATGTCCACAGTTTTTGTTGAAAGAACTTTTCTAGCAGTCCGATAATCAGACAGATAGAAGCTTGCATGCTCTGACGATTTCGTATTGTAAACACCAAGCCTCTGTCCTATTTCAACAGAGGCTGGGAACGGTTTCTTATTATAAATGAGGTTTGGCTTATACTGCCAAAATCCCATAGGAAAGAACACCTGTTTCCCTTTGATGGTATTCATGCGTACTCGATTTAAGTACTGGTTTGTCAGGTCCGGCGACATCTCCATATTGACTGTTGTCATTAATATTAAAACATCCATTTTAAACTCACCCTGAAGACTGTCAACAATGTTAATATCTGATTTAACTTTTTCTAAAGCTTTCCACGATAATTTCCCTTTTGTGTTGTACTTTTTACTGTAATCGTTAATGACTGTCTTCACCTTAGCAAATGGATCTTTTGGTTGTCCGGAACTACTGCTTGAATCTGGATATAACAATGCCACAATTAAGCGTACATCTTCCGAAGTTTGTAAGCAAGAACGAGCGTACGTGTTCACAAAAATATCGAACAACGCAACTTCGTCTGGTTTTAACGGTAAAATTATATTAACCATCATGCTTTCTGTCACATAAGGCATGGGCACTAACTCTACCTTCCCTAGTGGTCTGACCAGATGAACACGCTTCACTGTTTCGACTCCTTTCTTTGCCCTTTCCGAAAGATGTAAATCAAGCATATACTCCATGCCACGCGTAGGATCAAATCTATGATAACCATTAATGACTCTTTTCAAATGATACTTGGATGGATACTTCTTGTTCAAATTATCCATGCTTGTTTTCTTGATATTGGCAATATCCACTTTGTCTGCACCTGTTAAGATAAAAAAAAATCTGAAAATAGTTTGTGACTTTTTTTAATCATTACTTTCCTTGTAAGTATATGTAATACTTCTTAAGTCAACTCACATACTTATCATCCTAAACATAATTCTACACATTTGTGCCAAATACTGTTCTACATTGTAGAATTTTATCAAACCAGACTTTTTCAAAGTGACATTGTATCAAAAGGAAATTCAACCAGTAAAAAAATACTGGGTCATATGCTTAACAATTTGAACATATTGATCCTCTGGGTAATTTTTGTGATGGCTTTCTACGGGAAAATAGCACTTTTGATGACATTTTCACATGAAGAAAAGTTTCACAATGTAGATTTAAATGAAACTTTTCATAGTTGTAAATTATCCAATTTTCATTCATATGATCAAATACGGTAACATACGCAGGTCCATGTGACTATTTTTTAAAATTTGTAAAATATAAATTAAAGTCCTTACATTTCTGCTTGTTCCATTTTTTTTTTGTCATATTTTGAACTATTAGGTATGCATCAAAACCTATCTATTGTCAAAATTAACAGTAAGAAAGACAGAAGCAACTGTTAAACACTTAATACACGTGAAAAACAGTTTTTGGACAACATTCTTGCTACCCATACAATAGCTTTGAGACATTATTCTAGTTTTTCCAGATACATGATGTTATTCCTGGTTAATTAAACATTCAGAAATACCTTAAGTTGGAAGAATTGTGACTTCATTCAAGCCAAATAAGGAAGAGCAGAACATTCTGATAGAAAGCCATATCGTATCCATGACTTTACCTTGTTTCCGTGTATTTCTTTGATACTTTGATATAGTGGTCTGAATTCCAGACTGCTGTTCTAAATTTGCTATCAATGGAATAATCATGGTAATCTTCTTTCTGCATCACAGGTTTCAGAACACTGTTCTACATAATTCTTTTCACTTTTGGAACTTGTTAGGAGTACACCGTATCCTAAACAGAACCAATAGCTACTCCCCTAATTTGTCTCCAATTTCTTCCAAGTGCGGATGGATGAATGGAATGACAGAATGATAGACGGACAGAAAAGCGCAATCCTACAGTCCCCAAAACTGGTGTTCAACCAGCAGGGGACTAGTTACATTATTGCACAGCAAACTGAATTAATCAGTCAAAATGAGACATGAGCATTCAAGCATTAATACTTAATACAATAAAACAATTAAGAACTTTTCAGCTGAGTAATACGATGTGATCTGGATTGGAAATGTGTAAATACTGACCTTAGCTAGTCTACCATCTCTGTCAATACATTGTATTATCTTTCAGATGCAGACCACATAGCTGAAGGTGTCTAATAATAAAAGAATATCTTGAATCCCTCTAAGAACTTACCTGATAATTCTTTGATGTTTGTTAGTTCATTGGCAAGGTATATATGTGTCTCTGTGAAGTACGTCCACTGTATGACTGAGTACCTGTTCACAGGTTTATAGGGTGGCTGGGCGCCTGTAACAAATTTAACATCCAATATCTCAAACACTAAATATTTATAATATGAAAGTATATGTTTGTAGCAGCTCACATAAATCACTAACAACACAATCAATGCAGTCATTAAACTTTTTGTATAGTCAAATCTACGCTAAGTTTTATGTAGTGTTTTTTTCAAAGTCTGCTATAATGTATCACTTTAGTAAAGCAGGTATCTTCAGTGCGGTGTTGTAAGCTTTGATCAACAGGCAGGGCGTATGTTCTTCATGATGATTTGATAAAAGACATTGTGTCTGAAATCATTCGTCCTCCACCTCCGATTCATGTGGGGAAGTTGGAAGTTACTTGTGGAAAACAGGTTTGTACTGGTACAGAATCAAGAAACACTGGTTAGGTTAACTGCCCACTGTTACATAAAAGAAATACTGTTAAAAAAATGCCATTAAACCTAAAACAAACCAAAAAATTCTTCAGCTTGACTTTGGAATTGAAGAAGTTTACAAATTTATGGACATTCAGTAGCCTCATTTGTCTGCAAACCATCTGACTGATACACAAGGAGTGGCCATGTTATACTGGCTGATATATACCGAGCGGCCAAGTTATACTGACTGATACATAAGGAGCGGCCAAGTTATACTGGCTGATACATAAGGAGCGGCCAAGTTATACTGACTGATACATAAGGAGCGGCCAAGTTATACTGGCTGATACATAAGGAGCGGCCAAGTTATACTGACTGATACATAAGGAGCTGCCAAGTTATACTGGCTGATACATAAGGAGCGGCCAAGTTATACTGACTGATACACAAGGAGCGGCCATGTTATACTGGCTGATACACAAGGAGCGGCCAAGTTATACTGACTGATACATAAGGAGCGGCCATGTTATACTGGCTGATACATACGGAGCGGCCAAGTTATACTGACTGATACATAAGGAGCGGCCAAGTTATACTGACTGATACATAAGGAGCGGCCAAGTTATACTGACTGATACATAAGGAGCGGCCAAGTTATACTGACTGATACATAAGGAGCGGCCAAGTTATACTGACTGATACATAAGGAACGGCCAAGTTATACTGACTGATACATAAGGAGCGGCCAAGTTATACTGCCTGATACATACCGAGTGGCCAAGTTATACTATCACGTCCTCCAGGAGAATGTTCACTCAAATCAATTATGTCTGCTTTGGCAGCCTCGATCTGGTGCTGTGTCTCATTTAAGTCCACTATACAGAAATACCTAGAAAAATGTACATAAATGACTCATCAGTCTTATAAATCACTAATACAATAGGAGAGATCGCCGTGACGTCACGCGCACCTGATTTATTTATGTAAACACCGCTGGTGGGCAGAAAATCAATACACCGTTAGCATTGGCGAGTCAACATATTAAATTGTACAAGAATTCTACACATCAAATTTAAGTAATGGTTGAGTCTTGTGTACTTGTGGGCTGTACTAACAGGTGGGAAGGGTTCCAAGGTTTCTTGGCATAGAATTCCCAACGAAAATAACCCAGTGCGAAGAAAACAATGGTTATCGGCCATCAACAGGAAAAACTGGAATCCAAATAGCCAGGATGGTGTGTGTGGAAAACACTTCGTGTCAGGTAGACAGATTCTTTTTAACTTTGAAATAAAAGTGGTGATTATAATGAGCTGAAAATTTTTCATTTTGCATTTCACCTTTAATAGTTTTGTGATGCCGCCGAGTCACAATCCGGTGCATGATTGTCAGCTGGGTAATGTAAACAATGGCTGAAACTGCAAGAGCTTGTTGACCCAGATTTCATACAAGGCTTGTAAACATGCGTTCATTTGGTGAGGAAATTATAAACTCTGCTGTACCGTATGTACATAGACAGATAGATAAGAAATGTTTACTTTACATGACCCAATAGAAAAAATAGAGTTTCTGAACATACTGTACCGAGCTTAATTTCAAAAAGTGTGCCAGAACTGATTTAATGACTGTAGATCTACTGTAGGCCTACTGTTGTTGGTTAAAATAATTTTGCATGTATCTACAGCCACTGGATTTACTTTTGCTATGAGCCATGCCATGAGAAAACCAACAGTGCATTTGCGACCAGCATCTGCGCAGTCTGGGCAGGATCCGTGCTGTTCGCTGTCGAAGTCTATTGCGATATCGAGAAACTGTTAGCAAAAACAGCATGGATTTTGACCAGACTGCGTGAATGCGCAGGCTGTTCTTGATCAATGCTGGTCGCAAAGCCATCATGTTGGTTTTCTCATGGCATGGCTCATATGTTGGATATGAATATTACCAAGGCATTTCAACTGCAAAATTAATATGGCATGCTGTTCTTAAATTTGCATAATTTAATTTGCAGGAAGTGCAAGCCAGATTCCCGAGGACCCAGATTATGCACCATCACTGTACTTGGGTTATCCGACCCACAGATCTTCAACTCCAAATGTAAAACTGAACCGCTTTGTCAGGTCCAGAGCCAGGCGTCGCTGAAGTTGGACCGGGAGCAGAATGAAAACAATAGACAGAGAGCTGCATCAATCTTGATTGATTTGTTCCTTTTCCATGAACTGTACAAATGTAGATGCAGACACTGAATCTGACCTCACTCCACCTAGGGGATGTTTAGATCCAGGTAAATAAATGTATACAATGTTATGCAAACTCTTAAATAAATTCAAAGAATGGTACCCACCAATTAGCATACTGTCTGATTCAATGACAGTGATCGACACCTTAGCCTTATCGCGTTAAACACGACCGATTCTGCCTTTGTGATTAGTGTAGATCACGATCAGCCTGCACATCCATAGCGTCTGATCATGATCTGCAATGTACACTGTTCAGTCAGTATTTTTTGTATGCACTATTTAAACAGAGAACGGTACTGTCCAAATTAAAGGACAGACAAGTCCAATGTAGAAATTAAGCAGTGCAAGCTAGATTTTAGCATTGGCAGCCCTATAACAGTGTCGTAATGGTGCGAATAAAAGTTGATATATACATAAACTTTCTACCAGTTTGTTATTATTCGTATGAATTGTGAAGCCAAATCAAGAATGTCAGTATTGCTTAACATTATTTCAGATGACAGCAGATGCATGGAGGAGCTTGAGCAAATGAAATCAGAGAAAACAGTCATTGCTGCAGGAACTAGGTCGTTTTCAGGATGAGAAGCGACGCCTGGAGAAAAGGGTCAAAGATAAAACTTTTGGTGCTGAATTTCTAAGTCAAGGAAATAGTGACAAAAAGACAAGTTTCTTCACAGGAATCCCAAACTTCAAGACCTTCATGTGGTTGGTATCATTCCTTCAGAACAGTCTTCCAGCTTTCTCCTCAGTATGTAGCGAGGATGTTGTTCTTATTGTTCTTATGAAACGAAGACTTAATGTACAGAATTATGACATAGCCACCAGATTTGACATTTCACCTACTACTGTGTCAGAAATTTTGAACAGGTGTATTCCTATAATTGCAAAGCAGTTAAAATTTATGATTCACTGGCCTGAAAAGAAGACATTATTAGAACACTGCCCAAGGTATTTAAGCCAAAATGCAGAAATGCTAGAACCATCATTGACTGCACAGAAATTTTCATTGAAAGACCAGGAAATTATAACTGCGCGGGCATCCACTTGGTCCAACTACAAGCATCATAATACTTAAAATATCTTGTGGCAATTACTCCATTGGGTGCAATATCATTCATTTCGCGGGCATTCGGGGGAAGGACATCAGACAAAATTGTTACACAAAGGAGTGGGTTTCTGGATTTACTTGAGAATGGAGATCTCGTATTAGCTGATAGAGGATTTCTAATCAGTGAAGAAGTCACCTCGAGAAACTGTTTTTTTGCTATACCAGCATTTACTAAAGGACAGTCCCCAATTAACTCAACAACAGGTTGAAACTAGTAGGGCTATGTCACGTGTGCGTATTCATGTGGAAAGAGCAATAGTAGACTGAAGAATTTCAAAATCCTCAGCACACTTATGTCGATAAGCATGGTTCCCCATTGTGATAGTATTTTAACAATTTGTTCAGCCATTTGCAATCTCAACCAAAACTTGTAAAGTAAATGATTACGCCGAACTCATCATAGTATTTAAGGCTTGTGTTAATCAGATTCTTCACTGAAGAACTGGCTCAAACCTTTATATACAGTGCTTTAGGGGAAAGACCTCTAGTCATATGCCAAAAGTATCTCGTTCACATTTTAATAGTTAATCATTGTTTTTATTAAGAAACAGTATATGAGAAAACTATTAGTACTTTCTGATGTAAATATAGTAGATATTTATATTTTACACCACCTTCTTACAGTGTGCTTAACACAGTAAAGCAAAACAAGAATGAACATTGTTCAAAAATCTTTTATTTTATTTCATATTTCAAATGTTTATTTTTGTTTAACAGTTTGAATAACAAATTTAGATTTACCGGTAACATCGATTATTAACGCGTGCTTAACACAGTAACGCAGAAGAGTAAAAAATGTTCAAAATCAGATAGTACTTCTGGGGACAGACCTCTAGTCATATGTCAAAAGTATTTTTGTTTAACAGTTTGAATAACAAATTTAGAACCTGTACCAAAGACGATCCGCAAATATTGGCCACAACAATATAACTTGTCTTGAAAATATCACCTTTCTCTTCTTGTTTACCGACAAACAGTATAATTTTACCTGCATTAGATACCATCTTTTTACACAGACCACTTCTTTTGTTTCTAATGGGTTATATGGATACAAGAGGGCTGTGATGACCCAATACTGCTCACCTGAGTTATACAGCTTGCTTGAATACTTTTGGTAAAGGAAAATCTCTGTGAAATTATTTTGAAACTGAGCAAGTTTTTTCTGGCAAGAAGATTTTTTAAACTTTACAATATATATCGGTATGAGGTGGAAGGAAAGTGGCATTGGGTGGGTGGGGTTGGGTCTGTTAGCGAGGGGTGGGGGGACGGACCAGTTGTGCAGCAGTGGTGACAGGATACAAAGGCACAAAAAACTCAAGGTGGAGTTTTAATGTGGGAATGGGTTGGAGTATGTCATGTGGGTTATTACATTCTGCAAACATTATACATGTACTTTTATTCCAAGTCAATACCTGAAATAGTTTTTAAGTTATGCCCTGAAAATGAAATATGATAGACTAAGTAGACATTTGAGCTTGATTAATATTTGACCTACTGTCAGTACCTAGAATGATTATCAAGTCTTGACCTTCAAGCTTAATTTGTGATCTTTGACATCTGACCTAGTGACCCCGTTAATGAACACTGCACATTGTATCAACGCTACCTACCTATATGTCAAGTCTAAATTCAATATCTTTGAATACCGGTAGTTTTTTAAGGTATATGCGAACAAGAAATATGACAGATAGATTGACCTTTGAGCTCAGTCTGTGACCTTAACCCTTGACCAATGGACCCAGTTCATAAGCTCTACATATAGTCTCACCACGACATACTTTTATGCAAAGTTTGAAGACCAACCTTGAACATGTACAGATGCAATCAATCGGAGTCTGCTTTTATTTTGCTTTGTTGCATTCTTTGCTTGCAATTCTTATTGAATATACTGAATGGTAATTAATTCTTAACCTTTGACTTCAATCTGTAAACTTGACAGGTTCATGGGCTCGGCACTCCATCTCATTATCATCTACCTACATGCCAAGTTTAAAGTCAAAATCTTGACTATTATTTATGCTCTGGGTGCGAAATATGAAGGACAGGCAGATGAACAGACAGATGCACACATCATTGCGTAATACTTCTTCGTTTTCCCAAATTTGCATATAAAAAGTGATCATGCCCTCATGTGAACGTATTTTGACAAACCAGAATATTTTTCACAAACTGGGTATAGAAACATTGTTGTGAAATTATCTCAAAATTGGGCTAGCAGTTTCTGCACAGAAATTTTTTTACTACACAGATAAAGAAACAAGGCGATCGGTAACACCGACAGATGCTCCCCAAAATAACTGTAGCATAAGGGGCTTTTCAGTCATAGAAACATTGCTGTGAAATTATTTCAAAACTGGGCTAGCAGTTTCTGCACTGAAATTTTTTTAAGTTTCTACTATATACATATTTATAGAAACAAGGTGATCGGTAATGCTGATGGATGCTACCCAAAATTTCTGTAGCATAAGGGGCTTTTCAGTCATGGAGGTTGTGTTAAGGAGAAAATGTGGTCAACAAGAGTTGTGGTTCTTTAACACTGCACTCCCTCTCACTGATCTCTACGAATATGTAAAGCATCAAGTCAATAACTCTAGTTGGTCCAATTTTTGAATTATCTCCCTTTTTTGAAAACCTTGTCCAGGACATAACTCAAATACTATGCAAGGTATTGACTTGAGGCTTTGTTGAACATATCTAACAAACTATATATAGACTTTAAGCTAAAATTAAAACATGCTGTTTTCAAGCTTTACCTCACAGATTCTATTGTTTACCTGTGTAATTTATAGTGTGATATATCATCCGGCATCGGGTAGAATGTCAGCGACTGATTGAACTCTACATCTTCCTTCAGTTTGTCTATATCTGCATCATAATCAAAATCTTCTAACTGGTAGAACTTCAGGGTCTGGTCCTAGAATTACAACCATACGATCATAAATATAGGATCTGATTGCTTGTTTTGCTCAGTTTTAACGTTTAAAGTCATACTAATATAACTGTAAGTCTTCAGGCAACCAGTTCTAATGGCAGAGAAAGACCTAACAGTAATTAAGGCATTTAACCCTTACCAGGATAAATTTCTATAATAAACTTGTCCATCTTTTAATTTGGATAGTACCATTAGCTGTTAAAAGGGGTGCTTACCAAAAGATACTGACTAAATGGCAAACAGTGCAGATCATGATCAGACTGCACGGATGTGCAGGCTGATCATGATCCACACTGGTTGCAATGGCAGAGTCAATCATGCCCAGAATGATAAAGGTTAAAGGCATTAATAGAACCGGGGTAAAACCACCATTTTTCTGCTACATATCTAAATAATTATATTGTTAGAAACAGAACTGCCTATTCATAAGTTTAAATGTGAAAACCAGACACATCCTCAGCCAACAAACTGGTCACACAAGAAAAAATTCTTTATCCCAAATAGGAGAGAACCATCCACTGAATTGTGTGCCATTCAAAATGATATCTGAGTCAGCAAGATGGCAAGTTTGCTTATACGTACCCCACCGCGAGGTGTGCAGAATTTCTGCGAAGCGTGATGCACACATCTTCCAAATGTTATGCTGGGATTATCTGAATGTATGTTGCTGGTACACCAGTCCAACTTGGACAGTACTTGTGACATCACAGACTGAAAATAGAACAGTACAAAAATGAAATGTTCATCCTAATCAAAGATCAAAGAGCAACATTCTACATTTACAGGCCCAGAACTTTGGCGCATACAACATGCATTATTTCAATCTAAGTTGGTAGAAATATCAGACCTTCTAAAAGACATTTGCATGAATTCCTAAAAAAATTACGTATAACAGAAAGGCTCAAAAACAGTCGACATCGCACTTGTGACCACCTCTGTTAAGCGATTTTTGCATTAAACAACCGGTCAAAATCCCTCCCGAAAGTTTTCAGTACATAAATTCATTCCATTAAACGACCTTTTTAAAGGTAAAATATTGGACAGAAGTATCTATTAAGCGACCGGGTACCAAAATTCTACCGGGCATTTCTTCATCTGTGTAATTAGCGAGTACGTTTTGCATGTGACTGAATGCAATTAACCTTCGTATCAGTCAAACTGGAAAACAATCCAGCCATAATTTTCACGGTTTGTGGACTTGGAAAAGTGTTCACGATGGTTAAACAGATTTTTAAACCATACATGTATGTTCATAATAAATACAGTTACATTAACAGTTAAACGACTTTTCTTTTCATCTGACTGAAATTCACTAAGAGACCATTCCATTAAGAGACCACTTCTTAACAGTCCCTTGAGTGGTCTCTTAACCTTAAGCATGCTAGATAAATTGTCGTCTGCTGGAAATGTCGTCTGCTAAAATTGTAAAGTTCATTCAATTTGCTCCAAAATTGGAAGAAATATTGTCAGAGTAGCAAACAGCTTGGACCCTGATCAGATGCTGATTTTTTAATCGGCGTCTGATCTGGTTCCAAGCTGTTTGCAATGGCTGTTAAATTCGCCTGCAGCAGGCTAAGGGTTAATACAATGTCGACTGTAGTCATTCATGCACTACCTGAACTCAAAGTAAAACCGAAGTCAGTGACACCACACACTGAAAAACAACACAAACATTTATTAAAACCTAGGGCTACTTAGTGTAAATTCCCTAAGTTTGTCTGAACTTTCAACTTTGATGGAAATCGATGGAAATCGTGGCCTGACAAACTTAAAAACAAAAGATTAAATCATTCCTGGGTTTAGGCAGTACATGTTTTGCTGTTTGTTGACCTCAATGTGATGGAAGTCCTGGCAGACCTCTGTGACTGATATAGCTGGATTTATGTCATAATATTAATAGGTTATCTATACTACAGACTTACTGTAGTATATACCACACCAATTCACCTATGAAAGGAATGTCATAATAATATGAAAAAGTCATTCACTTTTCAAATGATATAATTCTGGCTGTGTATGTTTGTGTGTATTTGGCTTTATTATAGTGTCTTTTTCAACTATTTTTCAGTCATATAAATGATGGGGTCTATATATACTTATAGCAATCAGCACAACCATTTTGTTTCAGGTCCTACAATGCCCAACTTTATAGGGCTGCCTCACTAAAATATCACAATGTAGACACATTTGGTTATGATCATTTAGTAAATTAAGTTTAAAGATGGTATTATATATATGTTATACATGATTCTGGATTCATGGCATACACCCATAAACAATCTTATAATAACATATTTGAGCCGCACCATGAGAAAACCAACATAGTGCATTTACTATCCATGCTGTTCACTAACAGTTTCTCTAACTGCAATAGGCTTTGAATGCGAACAGCAGATGCGCAGGCTGGTCTGGATCCATGCTGGTCGCAACACACTATGTTGGTTTTCTCATGGCGCTGCTCATTTATTTATCAAAATGATTTCTATGGATGTTTCAAAAGAAAACAATAATGCAGGGTTTTCCCGGACGCAGGTTTTCTGCGTCCCTGACGCGCTTTGACTGCTTTGGACTCGCATTTTGTAGTGCCTCTGTGTCCACTGGACCCGCAAAATCGGTCACGAAACTCCTTTGCACTGAAGCTTCCTTTGCGCAGATACCCATGTAAAATGCGCAGTTTTTTACCACCGGGACCATCCCCGAATCGTGGGTGCTCATTATACACAGGTATAGACGATTTTCCAACTTCAAAACAAGTTTTGTTACCGATGTTCGCCATTTTGGTAAAGGGAAACTAATCTCCGCGCTAACTGAATTCCGGACCATTCACTCCCAAGTCTTTTCCTCCCCTGACTATTCACTCCCAACATGGGAGTGAATAGTCACCTTATGGGGTGACTATTCACTCTCATTTCATATTTTTCTATTATGATAATTCATTGTTTAATATTTAGGTTGGAACTGAATTCTAAATAGATATTCCAAGAATATTTGAATATTATTGCAAGTATGATATATAATATTGAAATTTCATATTTCTAGATATAACTGAAACTGGATAATTTGATTAAATGCTATACATTACAATGATTTACTCACTCTATGTCGTGAGTAAATCAATTATTCACTAATTTTATGTTCCTAACTACAAAAACAACAAACACAAATATAGGATACAGGTCTTAGTATTTGACAGCATTCCAATGTACAAAAAATACGAATATATTTGTCTTGCAAATGTCAGACGGTACGATGTTGTGCGATGTGTTGATGATCGACCAGTAGAAGTGGGGTAAATGTGGTTATCTTTATCTTTGTACACCACTCAGCCTGAAAACATACTATCAAAATTTAAGGCAAACATACAATCAGATGTACATGAAAATCTAAACTGTAAAAAGGTCCCGAATGAACCAAATGTAATAACTTGAACTCATCTTATCTAGAATAATTAAACAGCATATAAGATGGCAATTCTGGTCTCTCTCAGCTTCGTTGAATAACCACAAAATAAGAAAAATGTGCAGTGTGTAAAACATAACATTCTTTCAAGGTAAAATCAAAAATAAAATGAAAACTAGCTCAAAAGAGGATAACGGCAATTTCCATTTGACAAGAGATCACAGAGTGATCTTGGCGCCCACCAATGTGCCATTTTTGAGTGTTCCAAATTTCAAGACTTACTGACTAGCTCAAGGTCAAATTTCATTTCCGTACACAACGCTGTGCATGTGGTCCAAATTCGAAAGCTGTAGCTTGAGAAATGTGAAAGTAGGTCACTAGATCAATCTTAAGGTCAAAGTTTAATTCGGTACACAAAACTATGCAAGTGGTCCAAATTTGAAGGCTGTAGCTTGAGAAATGTGAAAGTAGGTCACTAAGTCAAAATCAAGGTCAAATTTCACTTCAGAAACAAATCTATGCATGCAGTCCAAAATTGAAGCCTGTACCTTCAAAAATGTGAAAGTAGGTCACTGGGTCAATGTCAAGGTCAAAATTTGTTTCAGTACACAATCCTATTCATGTGGTCTAAATTTGAAGCCTGTAGCTACAGAAATGTGAAAGTAGGTCACTACGTCAATCTTAAGGTCAAAGTTCATTTCGGTACACAAAATTACACAAGTGGTCCAAATTTGAAGGCTGTAGCTTGAGAAATGTGAAAGTAGGTCACTAGGTCAATGTAAAGGTCAAAGTTTGTTTCGGTACACAAAACCATGCATGTGGTCTAAATTTGAAGCCTGTAGCTACAGAAATGTGAAAGTAGGTCACTAGGTCAATCTTAAGGTCAAAGTTCATTTCGGTACACAAAACTATGCATGTGGTCCAAATTTGAAGGCTGTAGCTTGAGAAATGTGAAAGTAGGTCACTAGGTCAAAATCAAGGTCAAATTTTATTTTGGAATACAGAACTATGCATGTGGTCCAAATTTGAAGCCTGTACCTTCAAAAATGTGAAAGTAGGTCACTAGGTCAATGTAAAGGTTAAAGTTTGTTTCGGTACATAAAACCATGCATGTGGTCCAAATTTGAAGGCTGTAGCTTGAGAAATGTGAAAGTAGGTCACTGGGTCAAAATCAATGTCAAATTTCATTTCGGAACACGAAATTATGCATGTGGTCCAAATTTGAAGCCTGTACCTTCAAAAATGTGAAAGTAGGTCACTAGGTCAATGTCAAGGTCAAAGTTTATATCAGTGCACAAAACTATGCATGTGGTCCAAATTTGAAGGTTGTAGCTACAGAAATGTGAAAGTAGGTCACTAGGTCAAAATCAAGGTCAACTCATGTCAAGGTTCATCTTGCCACTCAAAACCATACATGTGGTCCAAATTTGAATGTTGTAGGTTATTGACAAGAAGTTTTTAAAAGCTTTTCCCTATATAAGTCTATATGAACCATGTGACCCCAGGACGGGGCCATATTTGACCCTAGGGGGATAATTTTAACAAACTTGGTAGAGAACCACCAGGCGATGCTACATTACAATATCAAAGCCCTAGGCTTTGTGGTTTGGACAAGAAGATTTTCAAAGTTTTTCCCTATATAAGTCTATGTAAACCATGTGACCCCCGGGGCGGGGCCATATTTGACCCTAGGGGGATAATTTGAACAATCTTAGTAGAAGACCACTAGATGATGTCACATACAAAATATCAAAGCCCTAGGCCCTGTGGTTTTGGACAAGAGGTTTTTCAAAGTTTTTCCCTATATAAGTCTATATAAACCATGTGACCCCTGGGCGGGGCCATATTAGACCCCAGGGAAATAATTTCAATCATCTTGGTAGAGGACCACTAGATGATGCTTCATACCAAATATCAAAGCCCTAGGCTCTGTGGTTTTGGCCAAGAAGATTTTCAAAGTTTTTCCCTATATAAATCTATGTAAATTATAGAAATAAACAAAGGGCCATAACTTACTAAAAATTTGTTGAACCAGTCTGATTTTCAGGGGGGACACAACTAGGGTACCAATACATCATTCTGACAAAGTTTGGTCAAAATCCCCCTGGTAGTTTCTGAGGAGATGCGATAACGAGAAATTGTTAACGGAAGGACGGACGGACGGACGGAAGGACGCCAGACCACGGACGCAGAGTGATTTGAATAGCCCACCATCTGATGATGGTGGGCTAATAACGAAAGAATAAGATTGCATGGGAAAAAACAGCATAAAATATATAGATATAGACTTAAATGCGTACTTGCGAATGTTACTTTTCTAAATGTAGATACCGAGTCTGGCATGAAGAATTCAAATGTTCTCATATAATGTTAAATGTATATCTGCCTTTAAAGTTCTAGTAATACATGAATACTCAACAGTAATAGTTATCAAGAAACTGTTCATGTCTAAAGACCCTTGAAATATAAGGTACGTAACTGTGAACCTTATTTTCTATCAGAACATAAAGGAGACGTAATGTCTGACCTGAGGAATCTCTCTAGAACTAAATGATTACTCTTGTTAAAATCACAGTCAAAAAGTCAAATCTGCCTTTGATATTCGAATACAGTTACAAGCCATCAGCAATAACTATTAAGAAACTTGAAATCGCTGTTAGGGTGGGTGGGAGGGAATAAACAAATAATCAAAATACTTGTTATGCTGTCAAATATTCAACCTCGAGTGAAGAATATCAATTAACAATCACTTATATAGTGCACTGAAAACATGAGAAATTCGTGAATTGCAAGCAGAAAACGCGGTAAAATAACTACCGGGAACTGGAGACAAAATAGTTAGCAGACGATGAAAAACGTGAATAATTTTATATATTCAATGACATTGTACATAATAACAATAATAATTATTATATAATTATTATAACAATATTAATAATGACAATAATAATAGAGCCCCGTCAAGCAAAAAGGGTCCTTATAGTATCTTTTTATTGCTTTTACTTTTTTTCCATTTTCTGAAAGAACGATTTATTTTGTATCGGAAACGAAGTTTCAGTTGCCTATCATTAGTAATTATTGAAATATGAATAAGATGTAATTTAATTAAGTTATGTATTGTTACTACAGCATCTTTGATGTCCTTTGATGATTTAATAAGAGAAGTGATATAAAAAAAATATGCATTGTTATATTAATTATCAATCCCTCATTGAAAAACTTGTTATAACCACCGTTATATTCCCTAGTATATAATCCAAGCATTTTAATTTATTTCATTCTTGAGTATTATTGTATAATTATGCTAAATTTTATTCTGGTGTCATAACTGTTTGAAAAGTGAATTATGAAATTGTTGGATTATGTATTGTAAATTAAATTTCATTAATTATGTCACAGTTAGATTTATGTATTGGCTGTAACAGGAAGGTTCGTCCGAGCAATCCCCCGACTATCTTACTTCAAAATTTAACCACAGCCAAATATCTGATTTGAACTTAGATCAAATCAAAACAATGAACTAAAGATACCAAAAGCAAGAATAGAATTTTTTCATAAATCTTTGAGCTACTCGGGACCCACAATCTGGAATAACATATATACCTAATCATATTATGCTCATCTAATAATCTTGCAAAATTCATTACGTTAAAGCGTGCAAATTCACGACATGCTATAAAACTTAAACTATAAGGCTTTAAAACTTAATTATTGGCAAACTATAGAATCTACTACAGAAACACATGAGAATTTGTTGTTTTTAATACTTTACCATTCCCGGCGCATTCATCTTTTTTTTCTTTCTTGATTTGGAATTTTAAAAATATTTTAGAAACAAAAACTCATATTCTTATGTTTATAATATGACCAAACTTCAATTTGCAAGAAAGATGTTTCAGCCAGATCTTTACATTACTCTTCTTTAAAACCTACTGTAATACTTAAAATCATTCTTGCTTTGGCTTAAAGATCTTTTTTTATCATGCCGGAAAATTTTTAAGTCTCATTTCCTCAAAAATTCCTTAATTTTGTTTTTATAAGATTGTTTTCTTTACACTCTATGTTTTGTATTATTTTTGTTGCACTAACAATGATACTTAAAAAAAAACAGTCTTGCGGGTAATTATTTATCTTATCTTACATATCTACATTAAAAAAATAAAAGAAGTGAATAAATTAATAAATTATTCAGTTTTGTTGTCTCTAAATATAATCCAGCTAATGAACATACAAGCAATAATTATTTAACCTAACCTAAATTATGTTATGTTGTGTTATCTTATGATGAATTTTAACTTTAAAGACATGGGAAGTATTGGTTAGGAATTTCTATATGATATTGATCTGAAAGGTGATGATTAGGGTAGCAACTTTCAGTCAAGGAGTGTTAAACAAACACAAGTGATAATTGATAACTTTGTTAATATACAACTAATCAAGGAGGTTACATCTCATGGTGATGAGATAATTGGTAGCTTTTAAGTACAGTAAAATTCCTACTTACGACCACGCCGAAATTACGACCGCACCGCTAATACGACCGATTTTGCAAAGAACGGAATATTTCTTTCTTAAAACCAATGGTCGTTTGTCCGAAAATGCGACCAGACCGCTAATCCACTATTGCGACCACCAGTTTCAGAACTGTTTGAATTTTTCACACTTAATTAATCACCGCAATTACGACCACTCAAATTTTTCTGTATGTTACCGCGAATCGCCGCGGGAATTAACACGTGCCACATCGTGTTAACACGTTCAGCGTGTATATTGTGTATCTATCCGTTAATTGCTAACAAGTCTTTTAAATGTTACCAAAACAACGTATCAAACTGTTTGATTGTCTGAAATTGTTATTTAAAGATGTTTTACATCGCTATTTTAACATAAGAAATTATTGAAATAATTAATTTGTTTGTAATTAGACGAATGCCCGCTGATCGAATTGACTGGATTAAAACGGATTTAATTAGATCTAAACAGTGTTTGTTTGTTATTACTAATGTAAATACGTTTGGGATTTCAGCGGAGAATGAAGTTTGAAAAGGTTTGATATTGTTGTAATTGTCTTTAATTGAACAAAATTCAAGTCATTATCAGTTAAGTGCGTCCTTAAATAATACACAGTTTGATCCGTAATTCTTTGATTAATTGTGATATTAAAAATCATGTCTTATTATTGGTTATAAAATAATAGTATATATAGAAATTAAAGAAAATAAAGCTATATATAAATTGAACACTGTGTTTGTCATTATTGCGTCTTGATTGTATTCCAGTGTGTTATTATCTGCCAGACCTTCCCTTGTCCACTAATCAGACCAGACCGCTAATAAGACCAGTTTTATAAAGAACCATGGGTGGTCTTAATAGCGGAATTCTACTGTATACGGAATATCAAAGATGTTTCACAAATTATTTCACAAGGTATAAGGTAATGTTATTACAATTTAAAAATTTATCAAACACAATGCTATAATGACTTATGAAAATTTTGACCAAAGGACTAAAAAAATACACACATAAAAATCAAAAGTTTTCTTTTTTTTCTTTTGATACAGTGAAGTATGAATTTTGTTAGAATGTTTTCCAGTTATATTTTTAGTCTATATTTATAGTTTCTATTAGTCCATTTCAATAAATGCAAACCCAAAAGTTCTCAGCAGTTTAAATTACATATTTAGGCCATCACAGTAAAGTTTTATTAAATAGGTATTTTCTTAATATACTCTCTCTTTTTCAATATCCTCTTTATACTGAAAATACTCAAAACAAACTAAACTTGCATTTTCAGAATATTAATAATTAAACTTGCATTTCAGAACTTATTAATAATAACACAGTCAATAATATATATATAAAAATAAAAACTTCAAAAGAACAATTTAATGCAGAAAAAAAGAAAGAATCCGTAGGCCTGTCACTATTCACTATCACTAGGTTTTCCCGTCAGATAGGCAGCGCCTAATTTCATATTATTTCCAAAGTATATTTTGGATTATCTTAACAGTACCCCTCTCAGAAAAAAATAATCCTACACATTTTCACAATACTCAGTATATATAATCTGCATTATAAAAAAATACATAAAACATTAAAATTTTCAAAATCATTAATTTTTATTGACCTCCCAATAATTAAAACATAATTTCTAGAGAACAAAATAAAAATGGGAGTGAAAAGTCACCTTTTTAAAGAAAATGGGAGTGAATAGTCAGGGGAGGAAAAGACTTGGGAGTGAAAAGACCTGGGAGTGAAAAGACTTGGGAGTGAAAGAGCTGAGTTTTTTACCACCGGGACCATCCCCGAATCGTGGGTGCTCATTATACACAGGTATAGACGATTTTCCAACTTCAAAACAAGTTTTGTTACCGATGTTCGCCATTTTGGTAAAGGGAAACTAATCTCCGCGCTAACTGACACCGCTAAAATCTAAGATTGCCGTTACGTTCCGTAAAAGATCGAATGGTTTATTTTTCTATTAAACAAAATTAATTTCATATAAATTTAAAGTATTTTGATGAAAAAATATTAATAAATCACAAAAATTATGATACTAATTAAGGATCGAGTATTATCTTTAACTAAGATCAAACTGTGAACAACATAATTGACACGAGTTGACACTTAATTGCCGGTAATTACTGGCTATTTGATCATAACAAAAAGACTGTCACACCTTTTGTTATCAGTCTGGATTGAGAAGCTCATGCCATTTTGAAAGATACCATTCCGAAATACTGAATCAGCTGCTATCTAAATTAAGAAGATACAAGTTCATTCGGTTTTAGGATAAATTTTTTTTAGTAATAATGTCCATCTTCAAGATCAATAATTTGTGGACCCCCAAAAATTATTAGGGACCCTTAAATTAGCAGCCATGGGAGTCCATGGACTCCCAAATAAAAAACCCGAGGGAAAACCCTGAATAATGTACACTGAGTATTAAGTGTAGCCTTTTAAAGTACATTCAGAAACTATTTACCACACTACTTTTTCACTCCAGATGCTAATTTTGAAATAATTTAACTTGTAATAAGATTCAATTTACTGTGTTTAATTTCATGTAGATCTATTTGATTCTTCCCACCTTAACAGTCAACTTAAGTAGTTGATTTTCTTACATTAGGGGAGCTTGTCATTGAAAATAACTTTGCAAGTACACAAAATGTGTAGAATACATTTCTAAAGTCACTTTAGAGTGTTCGTTTATATTAATTTATTTTAGGTCGATTGTGAAGCAAGTTCTACAACTTATATTAATCACTCTCGACACCTCATTCCTGATGTAATCCATGAGAAAAGAGAGGCCAGTTTTCCTTTTAATGCTGAGCGCCAAGCAAGGGAACTACTGATACCAATTTTCACGTCTTTGGTATGACGCGTCCGGGGATCGAACCCACGACCTCCCGCACTCAAAGCGGACATTCTACCACTAGGCACACTGTAAAAATATTATGCAGCAATGCTGGTACCAATCACCTTATAAACCTGACATAGATTTACTTGCTGATTTGTGAGTTTTGATATTTTATGGACATTTGTCATCTGTTTTCAAACTTCGAATCTGTTTAGTACATCTGGTGACAAAATTTATACATAACTTATTATAATTTATATAATTTAATATATCAGCTTTTTCAAGCTAACTAGGAAATATTTTCATTGAAAACTTTAACATCAATTTGCTCTATATAAATTTCATTAGCTCTGTACTGACTGAAAAAAAAGTCAGCCATCAATTTACTCACATTACACAAAATATTCTAGGTCAGTACACAGCAAACAAACAGCTTTTTAAAGCTGTCCTAAACATAATCATATATGAAAAGGTCATTGGGGTTAATGTCTGGGTCGAATTTTACTTAATCACTTGACCATTATATTCAACATTATAAGCATATTTCTGTCTGTACATACTACTTTATTATTAAGTTCATGTAGGGGCATTGTGGAAAAAGGACAAAGTTGTAAAGAAAAAAAAACAAAAAACATTTCCTTATTAAATAGGATGAAAGCAACAAGATTCTTAAATGTTATTTTAAATAAATCAACTTGTTCTTAAATCTATCTAGACCAGATAGTTTAACCTTCACCCTGCCAAAGTTCTAAAATGGACCTGTACATTTAATTTGGCCAGTACCACTTATTATTCAAACCAATGTTCACTAAAAATTTACTGACTGAATAGCAAATAGTACAGACTATAATCAGATTGCATGTATGTGCAGCCTGATCTTGGTTTGCACTTGTCGCAAAGGCAGAATCACAGGCTAAAGGTTAACTTGCCACCAGTAGGCTAAAGGTTAACTTGCTGCCACAGGCTGAAGGGTAACTTACTGCCAGCAGCCTAAAGGTCAACTTGCCACCAGCAGTCTAAAGGTTAGCTTGCTACCAGCAGGCTAAAGGATAACAAACCTTGGTAGGACTCATTCTTCATGTGCATCAACATGGAATGGGACTCATTTCTTAAGATTCAGGTCATATTTAAGATTGTACCAGCCTGTGATATAATGTTTAGATTATAGCATGCGATATTATGTGTCTATAACTTGTCTGTTTCAGAAATTTACAGTACAGCCTGTGATATATATCTACATCTGAAATTTACAGCACAGCCTGTGATATCAGAAATTTTCAGCACAGTCTGTGATTATGTCTATATCTGAAATTTACAGCACAGCCTGTGTTATTTGTCTACATCTGAAATTTACAGCACAGCCTGTGATATCAGAAATTTTCAGCACAGTCTGTGATTATGTCTATATCTGAAATTTACAGCACAGCCTATGATATATGTCTCCATCTGAAATTTACAGCACAGCCTATGATATAATGGCTGTATCTGAAATTCATTTTTTGTTTATTTTGTTGAATTTAATGTCACATGTGATTTTCCATCTTTTGATGGTGGAGAAGACTCTAGGTGCCCCTTGTGCATTATTTCATCATGGGCGGGCATTTGGGTAAAACCACAGAACTTCTGTAAGTAAGCCAGATGGATGGCTTCCTCACATCAAGAATTCAACACCTAAGCAAGGCTTGAACCCACATGAGTGAAGGGCAAGTAATTTGAAGTTAAAGACCACTTGCCCACAGAGGCCCCTTCTGAAAACTTAAACCAGATATTATTAAATCAGAGGAGGGTCATGATATGATTTAAGTTCAACCTAGGGCTACCTAACTTAATTGGTCATTTCAGTACGCCTGATAGCTGGGAAGTACAGTGTAAAATTTCAATTCAATATATTTGGTCATTACTGAGAAAAAGCTTGATACTTAGTTGCAAGCAAAACTTTAACCAAATTTTCTAGACTGAGAAAGGGCCGTAATTGAATTAAATTCAACCAAAAGTAATCTAACTTGGTTATATTTTAGGTTTGATGAAGCCTTGTGTAAAATTTCAATCCAATATATTTGTATGTAGATATTAAAAGATAGGAACTTGCGCTCAAAACTTTAAGGTGTGACAGTGAGGCTGACAATGCCATTGACACCCAGATGAGCAGAACAGCTCTCACTGTTCTTCAAATAGTCAAGCTAAAAGCAAGTTTCTTATACCACGTTAAGTATGCAGTTCTTTTTTCGGCGACGCCGTCTAAATTCGTTTTCGTTACTTATGCCATGTGACTTCAGATTGCAAATCAAACTACTTGATAACGCATTATAGATAATTTATCAAAATGGAAGATTTATGCAACACTCTGTCTGATTGGACGAGAGTGTCAATTTCTTTCACTGTGTTGACTGTGCTACGCTGAGTGAAATGTAGACAAAGCGTTTATCCTAAACGACGCTGTTCACAGTTTTAAAGCTAACTTTGGCTCAGTATATTTAGCAAGAATATTGATATATCTCAAAATGATAAGTAAGTTTAATAAATAAGATAAGATAAAAACCTGTTCAAATACCAACATATATCAAATTAAAGAAAGAGCTGAATACGGTCTGCGTATCACATGAATAAGGTTGTGATAAGAATCTTTTATGTAGAGAAGTGCTTTTTAAAAGATTTTCCTTGTTACAATTGTCGTCTGTATATGAAAAGGTTTCTTGCTTTTGTGACTTATTCAGATTGCATATTAAAATGAGTACTTGTTTGCTTTGATATATTTGTTATAAATTATTTAACTGATATATTATATATGAATATTTTTCTTTAGTATGGTATGCAAATATTGAACTCAGTTGAAATGTGTTTCATTAAATATATGTTATATAATGACTGAATCTCATTACACTGAAATGAAGGTACGCTGCATATAGTTTATCTATGTGATATGACTACGGTCAAACTTTGCTTATGAAACAGAAATATTGAAATAATTACAAATGTATGTTTTGCTTGACCTTTACTTTTTTATAGGTGTGACATCATTGTCCAAAGATTCATGAATAGCGAATATGTATTTGTTAAAGCGGGATCAGTTGGCCTATTTTAGAAATAAATAAAAATAATAAATAAAAAAATCCTTTAATTGATTTTTTCTCATGTATTCTAATCAAACTTGATTTGTAGCATCTTTATTAGGCAGGCAGCCAACTTTGTTCAGCTGTGACATTTGACCCCATTTAGGGGCTGCTAGAGCTAAAACTAGAAATGCCTTTATACAGCGTCTCATGAACAGCTTGGTGGATCTTTGTCATACTTGGTCTGGAGCATCATTATAAGGTCCTCTTCCAAATTTATTTATACAGGAACTTGGGCCCTATTAGGGACCACTATAGCTAAAAGTAGATATGCCTTTCTTCGCATTAACCACTAAAATGTAATGGATTTTTATCAAACTCGATGTGTAACAATATCGTAAGGTCTCCTGCTATTTTGTTACAAATGGGGATAGGGACCAATTTAGCTAAAAATATAAACACGTTTAATGACCTCTTCTCATGAACCGCTTCATGAATCTTCATCAAACTACTGCTGTAATTATTCGTCTAAGGATAAACGAAACAAAATTGCAACCTTAGAAACCTTTGCGAAAAATTAAAAGAGAACCATTTAAATTGTTAAAGTGCGGTGTTTAGTTTTGCAATTTGAAAAATGTTAGATGAAAGATGAATGTTAGATGAAAAATTCATAAACTTCTTTCCTTATTACAATTCGCCGACCATCATTTTTAAAGATATTTCTTGTTTCAGATTAGTTTATAAAACAAATATCTTACTGCATAAGTATAAACACATAAATTTCTAAAGGCACTTTAAAGGGTCTTTCTATATCTTTTCTGACGAATGACTGAATAGTATTTAAATACTTTTTTTTTACTTCTTTCTTACAACTACTAACAGAAAGAAGGCACTTTCTACATTCAAAAAATTGAAATATAAATCTCATCTGGAGGCATGCTCTTTAAAGTATGAAAGAACACTTTATTAAACATGCCTTTAATAAAAGAAAACTTGAACATGCCTACAAAGTTATCAATTTATTACATGGGAAGTGTGTTTATGTGTTAGTGAAGAGAAAATAATAAAGTTGGTACATGCAAAGCAATGAAATACACAAAATTGCTTTTTCATCTCCGCAGGGTGTCGTTAAATACACACAAACCTAAGTCAATATAGCCACTGTTCTCTATGATAAACAGATGTAGAATTTACATGAAAGGCTAACTTGCAAAACAGTATACAAAAGCTGTATGAGAACATAGTTTTAAACTGTTTAACAATTAAGCTATTTAACATGGAAATTAGCTTTTTTGCAGTCACAGGTCTAGTACATACATATTATTATTGTAATTTAAGTTTTAAATGATGCTCAAAATTAGTTTAATATTAGAAACTTGTTTATTGTGGCAATTTAAACTAAAGTTTTTAAACACTTCTTCTGAAAACAAAATTGAAATTTATGCTGCATAAAACCTTATGAGTTGTCTTCTTTAAAATTTTACTGATTTAAACATCAAACCGACACAACTATTTGTTATATGGGAACTTCCAAGCTTTTGATGATGGTGTCTCTCCAGGTGTTGATTCAGGCACAAGTGTGTACTGGGTAGAACAATCAACCTTCCATTATAAGCCTTATGAACTGAACTATCAGGTGTGTACCTAGGTATACAGCATAGTCCTGCCTTGGACATTTGTTAAGATTGGTTATATACACTTCTTTTCTATACAAAAGAAAACTGTAACTGGGCAGGTGATAGGAATAGCACCCAAAGTTCATGTCACATACTGGGACTACATACAACTGTTACAACACATATATTTAAACATATCTTTATAAGTTAATTTATACATTTTTGTAGAGACCAATGTTTAACAATTGTAACCATGATATGGTCAATTCCTCCAGTAGGGAGTAAGTCATTTCAGATTTTGTAAGGTTGTGCATTATGATCAGATGATAAATGAGACACTTTAATTCCAGTGACTTTCACGGTTTCTTTTATTAGCTTCTTATAATTTAAAAGCACACATGTGACATACCTTGGGCCTAAGCTTAATGAATGTAGGTCACACACTCAGGTTTTAAAGGGTATGGTTAACATTGTGTATTACAGACATGTACCAGGAGTTTTGGTTGAAATACATACTTCTTTTTATAGAAAGATTGACGAATGGCCCTAAAAAACACTGACAGATTACAAAATCCAGGGCCTCCTCTGCCATTCACCAAATGTAGCCAAATGCTACAAATTCAAAGAACTGGCTACAGATTTTTTGAAAGTGGCTACAAGAATTTTATTAAAATGTGCCCAAATTTCAGCAATTCAGCTTCTATTTGGCTTTCCTCTCAAAAAGTGGCTTCAACTTTCTGAGGCCCAGAAAACCTATTTTATATGTAGGACACAGGACCTTATGAACATTAGACTTTGAAAAACAGTAGTTAAAGCAAGCATGCATATAGCAGAAGTATAAACCAGGGAAAAATGGAATACAGAAGTTTATATTATTTGCAAATTCTTTTGATTTCAGCTCATTTTCTCTGCAATTTTCTTTTCTCATTTTCTTGATATATTGACATTCTACACTGGTATATCAATGACTTGTTCACATAGAAAATTAAGATATATATCAATTTCGCACTACATCAGGCAATATACGCATTACTTAACTTACATATGACAGCAAAGCACCTCCTTCAAGGGCACAGAAGTTTCTATCAAGTCCTGGTACTCCCATGTACACATCATCCTTGACACTTATGTGTTCCACTAAACTGTAGTACTTCTCTGTGCGTAGATAGGTCCTGTCAGATATAAAGAGATAGAAGTCATATGTTTCTGCATAATGTTCTTTTATGTATCTGAGAATATGCACAGGTAGCATTTCTGAATGTCTATCTCCAAAGGCAACCAGTGGGAGACCATTTGGAACTACAGTTGGCTTTTCACTGCTGAAAAATATCACTTTTGTAACATACTTAGACAAAGTTTTATCCATTGCCACTCCCAGTTTGTCTACTGTGTTTGCGCTTGTCAAAACGGAGACAAATAATTTTTCTTTCATCCCCAGTTCTGTTGAAATATATCTTGGTCTTGTCACTTTTGGTCTTGCAGCATTCTTGTCAACTGTAACATTGTTTGGAATTTGTTTAATGATTCGAGCTTCAAAATCATCATTGTCTTGACTAGGCTTTACTTTCGTCTTTGGTGACTGGGTGTTTCCTAATTGTGACCTCTTTACTGCTGCCCTTTGTAAGGCTTCTATATCACATCCTTCTTCAAGAAAGGGAGCGAACATCATATGAATGGTAATTCCTAGACATAACCCTACTATAACTGGCATCACATACGGACGGAAACAAATATAACGCTGCGCTGGAAATCCTAATAGTCCGAGGAAAAATCCCCAAATTTGATAGAGATATTTTAACATATTTGCAAAATATTTAAAACTCAAGGTTCAAATCAGATACATAACTTCACTATTTCATAATGTCATTTACACAACAAAATGAGACTATCATCAAACAATTTTCTAAATTACTTGTTTGAGTGGTCTGCTCTAAAAAAGTAAAAAATCTCTGTCAAAATTCAACTGTCTAAAGTAGCTTTCCAGTTTCAACAATTTGACATTATTTCTTAAAAGACATTAATTTAAGCCTAGCGAAAGTCAAGTAGCACACATGTTCTCAATCATATGCTAGCAATTCAAGTTTTCCACGATAAAATAATAAATGTTATCAAGTTTATTTTGTGGTTTAAAAACGCTTTATTTCCCCAAGCGCAACGTAATCCAGATCAGGCTATCTATACGTCCGATTTATGTAATTAAAATGCAGCCGTGTCCGTCTGCACAGCGTACGTAGAAATAGCTAAAGTCTTAGTCAGAGAGCGCTTATTAAAATTGCGTTTGAAAAAACCCTGTCAGCGGAGCGATTGGTGCGGCATGAAGGCTGATCACTACCAAATAGAATGTAAGCCTACGCAGGTCTAGTCACAAGTAGTCCAATATAAATAGTACTGATCTTTTTTCCTTTCCTAGTGCATTTTCTCGGCAGCAACGTGCTTACTTTTACCCTACCGCGTTTCAGTATGTATCACTTTACATTCTATTGAAATCGACATGTTCCTATCGCATGCTAGGTAAAAATGGCGGCGTAAAGAATTTAATGACCAGTAAAGAGAAATTGAAAGAAGCGAAAAGTAGTAAATTCAGCGGGTTGTATTTAACGAACTGTAGTTTTCTTATATAAAAGTTAACACCCCCTTTTCTTCTTGTTTTTCTAAAGTAGCGATCTAGTTCTTTATGGGAATATAAGTCTCTGAAAATCTGATATGCTAGAAAATGTCGAAAAACCGTTATGATGTGAGTAGATTTTATATGAAATAAAGAACAGCTGGATTTAGTGGTGTTCAGCCTATAAGGGGCAATACATGGTATTTTCTGAAACTCCTCGAAAATGATTGGAAATGCAATTAATCTATTTTTTATGATGTAAAACGGTAACAAATGACTGAAAACTGTTAAATTTCTTGTGTTTTTGGAATTTAGATCGAATTTTCGACCAGGTGGTTCTATTTTGGTTCGTTTTAGAACCTAGTAAATGTCTTTTCTCGCATTTTTGCTCTTCAATTGTCTGTATATTATTGAAATAAGCATGCTTCTGAATGAAAATGACAAACATCGTAATGATTAAATGAATCTTAAAATGAAAACTCCACGAATAAGGTAAAAAATTGAATTATTGCTTGCACAGGGCTAAATTGCGGGTAATTTTGAGGATGGGGGTGGCCTGTAATGAATTGTCATTTCTCTAGATTTTCTCAATATTTTGCACCAAAACTAAGCAGAATCATTGTAAAACAGGTGTACTTTGAGAATGAATGCAAATTCATGGAAAGACTAAATAAAATTTTTCTCTTATAGGCTGATCACTACCAAATAGAATGTAAGCCTACGCAGGTCTAGTCACAAGTAGTCCAATATAAATAGTACTGACTTTTTTTCCTTTCCTAGTGCATTTTCTCGGCAGCAACGTGCTTACTTTTACCCTACCGCGTTTCAGTATGTATCACTTTACATTCTATTGAAATCGACATGTTCCTATCGCATGCTAGGTAAAAATGGCGGCGTAAGAATTTAATGACCAGTAAAGAGAAATTGAAAGAAGCGAAAAGTAGTAAATTCAGCGGGTTGTATTTAACGAACTGTAGTTTTCTTATATAAAAGTTAACACCCCCTTTTCTTCTTGTTTTTCTAAAGTAGCGATCTAGTTCTTTATGGGAATATAAGTCTCTGAAAATCTGATATGCTAGAAAATGTCGAAAAACCGTTATGATGTGAGTAGATTTTATATGAAATAAAGAACAGCTGGATTTAGTGGTGTTCAGCCTATAAGGGGCAATACATGGTATTTTCTGAAACTCCTCGAAAATGATTGGAAATACAATTAATCTATTTTTTTATGATGTAAAACGGTAACAAATGACTGAAAACTGTTAAATTTCTTGTGTTTTTGGAATTTAGATCGAATTTTCGACCAGGTGGTTCTATTTTGGTTCGTTTTAGAACCTAGTAAATGTCTTTTCTCGCATTTTTGCTCTTCAATTGTCTGTCTATTATTGAAATAAGCATGCTTCTGAATGAAAATGACAAACATCGTAATGATTAAAGGAATCTTAAAATGAAAACTCCACGAATAAGGTAAAAAAATTGAATTATTGCTTGCACAGGCTAAATTGCGGGTAATTTTGAGGATGGGGGTGGCCTGTAATGAATTGTCATTTCTCTAGATTTTCTCAATATTTTGCACCAAAACTAAGCAGAATCATTGTAAAACAGGTTGTACTTTGAGAATGAATGCAAATTCATGGAAAGACTAAATAAAATTTTTCTCTTATAGGCTGATCACTACCAAATAGAATGTAAGCCTACGCAGGTCTAGTCACAAGTAGTCCAATATAAATAGTACTGATCTTTTTCCTTTCCTAGTGCATTTTCTCGGCAGCAACGTGCTTACTTTTACCCTACCGCGTTTCAGTATGTATCACTTTACATTCTATTGAAATCGACATGTTCCTATCGCATGCTAGGTAAAAATGGCGGCGTAAGAATTTAATGACCAGTAAAGAGAAATTGAAAGAAGCGAAAAGTAGTAAATTCAGCGGGTTGTATTTAACGAACTGTAGTTTTCTTATATAAAAGTTAACACCCCCTTTTCTTCTTGTTTTTCTAAAGTAGCGATCTAGTTCTTTATGGGAATATAAGTCTCTGAAAATCTGATATGCTAGAAAATGTCGAAAAACCGTTATGATGTGAGTAGATTTTATATGAAATAAAGAACAGCTGGATTTAGTGGTGTTCAGCCTATAAGGGGCAATACATGGTATTTTCTGAAACTCCTCGAAAATGATTGGAAATGCAATTAATCTATTTTTTATGATGTAAAACGGTAACAAATGACTGAAAACTGTTAAATTTCTTGTGTTTTTGGAATTTAGATCGAATTTTCGACCAGGTGGTTCTATTTTGGTTCGTTTTAGAACCTAGTAAATGTCTTTTCTCGCATTTTTGCTCTTCAATTGTCTGTATATTATTGAAATAAGCATGCTTCTGAATGAAAATGACAAACATCGTAATGATTAAATGAATCTTAAAATGAAAACTCCACGAATAAGGTAAAAAAATTGAATTATTGCTTGCACAGGGCTAAATTGCGGGTAATTTTGAGGATGGGGGTGGCCTGTAATGAATTGTCATTTCTCTAGATTTTCTCAATATTTTGCACCAAAACTAAGCAGAATCATTGTAAAACAGGTGTACTTTGAGAATGAATGCAAATTCATGGAAAGACTAAATAAAATTTTTCTCTTATAGGCTGATCACTACCAAAATAGAATGTAAGCCTACGCAGGTCTAGTCACAAGTAGTCCAATATAAATAGTACTGATCTTTTTTCCTTTCCTAGTGCATTTTCTCGGCAGCAACGTGCTTACTTTTACCCTACCGCGTTTCAGTATGTATCACTTTACATTCTATTGAAATCGACATGTTCCTATCGCATGCTAGGTAAAAATGGCGGCGTAAGAATTTAATGACCAGTAAAGAGAAATTGAAAGAAGCGAAAAGTAGTAAATTCAGCGGGTTGTATTTAACGAACTGTAGTTTTCTTATATAAAAGTTACACACCCCCTTTTCTTCTTGTTTTTCTAAAGTAGCGATCTAGTTCTTTATGGGAATATAAGTCTCTGAAAATCTGATATGCTAGAAAATGTCGAAAAACCGTTATGATGTGAGTAGATTTTATATGAAATAAAGAACAGCTGGATTTAGTGGTGTTCAGCCTATAAGGGGCAATACATGGTATTTTCTGAAACTCCTCGAAAATGATTGGAAATGCAATTAATCTATTTTTTATGATGTAAAACGGTAACAAATGACTGAAAACTGTTAAATTTCTTGTGTTTTTGGAATTTAGATCGAATTTTCGACCAGGTGGTTCTATTTTGGTTCGTTTTAGAACCTAGTAAATGTCTTTTCTCGCATTTTTGCTCTTCAATTGTCTGTATATTATTGAAATAAGCATGCTTCTGAATGAAAATGACAAACATCGTAATGATTAAATGAATCTTAAAATGAAAACTCCACGAATAAGGTAAAAAAATTGAATTATTGCTTGCACAGGGCTAAATTGCGGGTAATTTTGAGGATGGGGGTGGCCTGTAATGAATTGTCATTTCTCTAGATTTTCTCAATATTTTGCACCAAAACTAAGCAGAATCATTGTAAAACAGGTGTACTTTGAGAATGAATGCAAATTCATGGAAAGACTAAATAAAATTTTTCTCTTATAGGCTGATCACTACCAAATAGAATGTAAGCCTACGCAGGTCTAGTCACAAGTAGTCCAATATAAATAGTACTGATCTTTTTTCCTTTCCTAGTGCATTTTCTCGGCAGCAACGTGCTTACTTTTACCCTACCGCGTTTCAGTATGTATCACTTTACATTCTATTGAAATCGACATGTTCCTATCGCATGCTAGGTAAAAATGGCGGCGTAAGAATTTAATGACCAGTAAAGAGAAATTGAAAGAAGCGAAAAGTAGTAAATTCAGCGGGTTGTATTTAACGAACTGTAGTTTTCTTATATAAAAGTTAACACCCCCTTTTCTTCTTGTTTTTCTAAAGTAGCGATCTAGTTCTTTATGGGAATATAAGTCTCTGAAAATCTGATATGCTAGAAAATGTCGAAAAACCGTTATGATGTGAGTAGATTTTATATGAAATAAAGAACAGCTGGATTTAGTGGTGTTCAGCCTATAAGGGGCAATACATGGTATTTTCTGAAACTCCTCGAAAATGATTGGAAATACAATTAATCTATTTTTATGATGTAAAACGGTAACAAATGACTGAAAACTGTTAAATTTCTTGTGTTTTTGGAATTTAGATCGAATTTTCGACCAGGTGGTTCTATTTTGGTTCGTTTTAGAACCTAGTAAATGTCTTTTCTCGCATTTTTGCTCTTCAATTGTCTGTCTATTATTGAAATAAGCATGCTTCTGAATGAAAATGACAAACATCGTAATGATTAAAGGAATCTTAAAATGAAAACTCCACGAATAAGGTAAAAAAATTGAATTATTGCTTGCACAGGGCTAAATTGCGGGTAATTTTGAGGATGGGGGTGGCCTGTAATGAATTGTCATTTCTCTAGATTTTCTCAATATTTGCACCAAAACTAAGCAGAAATCATTGTAAAAACAGGTGTACTTTGAGAATGAATGCAAATTCATGGAAAGACTAAATAAAATTTTTCTCTTATAGGCTGATCACTACCAAATAGAATGTAAGCCTACGCAGGTCTAGTCACAAGTAGTCCAATATAAATAGTACTGATCTTTTTTCCTTTCCTAGTGCATTTTCTCGGCAGCAACGTGCTTACTTTTACCCTACCGCGTTTCAGTATGTATCACTTTACATTCTATTGAAATCGACATGTTCCTATCGCATGCTAGGTAAAAATGGCGGCGTAAGAATTTAATGACCAGTAAAGAGAAATTGAAAGAAGCGAAAAGTAGTAAATTCAGCGGGTTGTATTTAACGAACTGTAGTTTTCTTATATAAAAGTTAACACCCCCTTTTCTTCTTGTTTTTCTAAAGTAGCGATCTAGTTCTTTATGGGAATATAAGTCTCTGAAAATCTGATATGCTAGAAAATGTCGAAAAACCGTTATGATGTGAGTAGATTTTATATGAAATAAAGAACAGCTGGATTTAGTGGTGTTCAGCCTATAAGGGGCAATACATGGTATTTTCTGAAACTCCTCGAAAATGATTGGAAATGCAATTAATCTATTTTTTATGATGTAAAACGGTAACAAATGACTGAAAACTGTTAAATTTCTTGTGTTTTTGGAATTTAGATCGAATTTTCGACCAGGTGGTTCTATTTTGGTTCGTTTTAGAACCTAGTAAATGTCTTTTCTCGCATTTTTGCTCTTCAATTGTCTGTATATTATTGAAATAAGCATGCTTCTGAATGAAAATGACAAACATCGTAATGATTAAATGAATCTTAAAATGAAAACTCCACGAATAAGGTAAAAAAATTGAATTATTGCTTGCACAGGGCTAAATTGCGGGTAATTTTGAGGATGGGGGTGGCCTGTAATGAATTGTCATTTCTCTAGATTTTCTCAATATTTTGCACCAAAACTAAGCAGAATCATTGTAAAACAGGTGTACTTTGAGAATGAATGCAAATTCATGGAAAGACTAAATAAAATTTTTCTCTTATAGGCTGATCACTACCAAATAGAATGTAAGCCTACGCAGGTCTAGTCACAAGTAGTCCAATATAAATAGTACTGATCTTTTTTCCTTTCCTAGTGCATTTTCTCGGCAGCAACGTGCTTACTTTTACCCTACCGCGTTTCAGTATGTATCACTTTACATTCTATTGAAATCGACATGTTCCTATCGCATGCTAGGTAAAAATGGCGGCGTAAGAATTTAATGACCAGTAAAGAGAAATTGAAAGAAGCGAAAAGTAGTAAATTCAGCGGGTTGTATTTAACGAACTGTAGTTTTCTTATATAAAAGTTAACACCCCCTTTTCTTCTTGTTTTTCTAAAGTAGCGATCTAGTTCTTTATGGGAATATAAGTCTCTGAAAATCTGATATGCTAGAAAATGTCGAAAAACCGTTATGATGTGAGTAGATTTTATATGAAATAAAGAACAGCTGGATTTAGTGGTGTTCAGCCTATAAGGGGCAATACATGGTATTTTCTGAAACTCCTCGAAAATGATTGGAAATACAATTAATCTATTTTTTATGATGTAAAACGGTAACAAATGACTGAAAACTGTTAAATTTCTTGTGTTTTTGGAATTTAGATCGAATTTTCGACCAGGTGGTTCTATTTTGGTTCGTTTTAGAACCTAGTAAATGTCTTTTCTCGCATTTTTGCTCTTCAATTGTCTGTCTATTATTGAAATAAGCATGCTTCTGAATGAAAATGACAAACATCGTAATGATTAAAGGAATCTTAAAATGAAAACTCCACGAATAAGGTAAAAAAATTGAATTATTGCTTGCACAGGGCTAAATTGCGGGTAATTTTGAGGATGGGGGTGGCCTGTAATGAATTGTCATTTCTCTAGATTTTCTCAATATTTTGCACCAAAACTAAGCAGAATCATTGTAAACAGGTGTACTTTGAGAATGAATGCAAATTCATGGAAAGACTAAATAAAATTTTTCTCTTATAGGCTGATCACTACCAAATAGAATGTAAGCCTACGCAGGTCTAGTCACAAGTAGTCCAATATAAATAGTACTGATCTTTTTTCCTTTCCTAGTGCATTTTCTCGGCAGCAACGTGCTTACTTTTACCCTACCGCGTTTCAGTATGTATCACTTTACATTCTATTGAAATCGACATGTTCCTATCGCATGCTAGGTAAAAATGGCGGCGTAAGAATTTAATGACCAGTAAAGAGAAATTGAAAGAAGCGAAAAGTAGTAAATTCAGCGGGTTGTATTTAACGAACTGTAGTTTTCTTATATAAAAGTTAACACCCCTTTTCTTCTTGTTTTTCTAAAGTAGCGATCTAGTTCTTTATGGGAATATAAGTCTCTGAAAATCTGATATGCTAGAAAATGTCGAAAAACCGTTATGATGTGAGTAGATTTTATATGAAATAAAGAACAGCTGGATTTAGTGGTGTTCAGCCTATAAGGGGCAATACATGGTATTTTCTGAAACTCCTCGAAAATGATTGGAAATGCAATTAATCTATTTTTTATGATGTAAAACGGTAACAAATGACTGAAAACTGTTAAATTTCTTGTGTTTTTGGAATTTAGATCGAATTTTCGACCAGGTGGTTCTATTTTGGTTCGTTTTAGAACCTAGTAAATGTCTTTTCTCGCATTTTTTGCTCTTCAATTGTCTGTATATTATTGAAATAAGCATGCTTCTGAATGAAAATGACAAACATCGTAATGATTAAATGAATCTTAAAATGAAAACTCCACGAATAAGGTAAAAAAATTGAATTATTGCTTGCACAGGGCTAAATTGCGGGTAATTTTGAGGATGGGGGTGGCCTGTAATGAATTGTCATTTCTCTAGATTTTCTCAATATTTTGCACCAAAACTAAGCAGAATCATTGTAAAACAGGTGTACTTTGAGAATGAATGCAAATTCATGGAAAGACTAAATAAAATTTTTCTCTTATAGGCTGATCACTACCAAATAGAATGTAAGCCTACGCAGGTCTAGTCACAAGTAGTCCAAATAAATAGTACTGATCTTTTTTCCTTTCCTAGTGCATTTCTCGGCAGCAACGTGCTTACTTTTACCCTACCGCGTTTCAGTATGTATCACTTTACATTCTATTGAAATCGACATGTTCCTATCGCATGCTAGGTAAAAATGGCGGCGTAAGAATTTAATGACCAGTAAAGAGAAATTGAAAGAAGCGAAAAGTAGTAAATTCAGCGGGTTGTATTTAACGAACTGTAGTTTTCTTATATAAAAGTTAACACCCCCTTTTCTTCTTGTTTTTCTAAAGTAGCGATCTAGTTCTTTATGGGAATATAAGTCTCTGAAAATCTGATATGCTAGAAAATGTCGAAAAACCGTTATGATGTGAGTAGATTTTATATGAAATAAAGAACAGCTGGATTTAGTGGTGTTCAGCCTGAATCAGGAAAAAATGGCGAATCAAGTGAGAAATTTATTGTTTGTTCAGTGTTTTTCATTGTTATAATAATCCCAATGATAGATTTTCTACAGTGGTATAATTTGGTTTTGTGTAGTTCTGTATTTAACCCCCACAATTTGTTGTAAAAGAATGTCTACAAACTAGATAATGGCCAGCGTTTTCAGAATCCAAGTCATGAAATTTCCTAAATAAGCGACTGATACTTACAGCTTTGAAGAAATATTCTGCTTTGATCTAATATGAAATTAGGCGCTGCCTATCAGACAGGAAAACCTAGTCATACAGATTCTTTCTTCTTTTTTGCATAGAGTCTACCTAAGGTCGATCACATTAGACTAATTTATAAACTACAAAGCCTTGGTGTCAACCCACAAATTACCAAATGGGTCAAATCTTTCCTGTCCAACCGCTCCCAGAAAGTCGCTGTTGATGGTCATTTTTCCAGTGAACTTCCTGTACTGTCTGGAGTTCCCCAGGGGTCTGTTCTTGGGCCATGTCTCTTCCTGGTATATATCAATGACTTACCAGATTCCGTCAAATGTAATGCAAGAATGTTTGCACATTACATCATAATATACCTTACCATCAACTCTATTTCAGATAGTATATCTCTGCAACAAGACCTCATTAGCTTAGAAACCTGGGAGAAGACATGGTCCATGGAGTTCAACCCGGACAAGTGTGAAGTCCTTAGAATTTTTAGAAAGAAAAATCCTGTAGTCTACCCCTACAAACTTCACAACATAAGAGTTAAAAACTTGTGAGGCAGCTAAATACTTAGGCATAACCATTTCCAAAGATCTAAACTGGTCCAAACACATTGACAATATCACTTCCAAAGCAACTTCCACTCTTCGCTTCATACAACGAAATGTCAAAACTGATAATAAAAAGGTCAAAATTGCTGCCTATAACACCTATGTCCGCCCTCAACTTGAGTACTGTTCAAGCGTCTGGCATCTTTGGCAAAAAACCCTCACTAGCAAAGTTGAAAATGTCCAAAGGTCAGCTGCTAGGTACGTCATGTATGACTACAGTTACACCAGTAGTGTTACACAAATGCTGAAAACCTTAGAATGTAATACACTCCAATATAGAAGGTTACACAATTCATTAGTAATGTTTTATAAAATAAGGACCCAGACAGTTGCAGTCGACCAATCTCATCTTATTCCAACTAGAAACCTAAATTACTTAATCCCCATGTCTCACACTCAGTACTTTTCTAACTCCTACTTCCCTAGGACCATCCGACTCTGGAACTCCCTACCAACTTATGTTAAATCTAGCCCCAGTCTCAGTATCTTTAGAGAGAGGCTGGCGGTGGTCAGTATGTAATTCTGTTGCCTCTGTCCCATTTTTCATACTGTCTTTTTTAGCTTTTATTCTTTTAACATTGTAACATATCAGTTCTTTAACAACTGTTTCTCTGACAGCGCCGTCCAGTGATAGTCGGAAATCGAGGGTTGGGTGAAAGATGTAGATGTAGATGTTTTGCCAAAGATCTATAAAAATAAATAGATCGGCAACTTGAAAGGCATATACAGCAAATCTCGCCAGCATCCTGTGATAATGGAATGAGATCTCGTTTACCGGAAGTGGCACTTTCTCTATGCGCCATTTTGTATGCGAAAGCAATTATTCATCAGTAAAATAATTATCACCGTATGACCACGCTTCTTTTAATGGCAAGAAACATGTACTTTGTGACTATTTCACATATAACTAATGTTGTTTTAGAAGCTAACATGTATTTTAAAGTAGTTTTAAAGGTACAAATTGTAACTCCATGCTCGCCGATGTTTGTTTGTACTAAGATAGCGCCGATTCACGCTCTGACACGAGATCACGCGAGATTACAGCCAGTTGCCATTCTGTGTATTTTATACAGTGAAGCACCGCTCGCTCGAGCATCGCTGACTCGAGCACCCGTGACCGCTCGAGCAATTCATGTAGTCCCGGCCTATTTTCTTCTATTTTCTATGTGAAATGACCATGGCTGGGTCGAGCATCGATAACTCGATCGCTCGAGCATGACACCTGGTCCCTGTGTATTAATTTACTCTTTGTTGCTTATGGCAAACTCGAGCAGAGGTGTCAAAAAATTTCACACCTTCGGCTGTCAAAATGTATCAGTTATTTTAAAACTTTCGCACGCCGTGAGAATTGCATGGTCTATTCCCCGACTATCTTAAATGTTTGTTTGTCGGAATATTTGATCCGATTATGAGATTAATTATAATAATAATTGATGAAAGGTTGAAGAAAAATTTTATTGATCCAAATTGTTATCATTACATTTTTTATGCGGGATCGAGGATAATTATGAGATCTTAATATTTTGTTCAACAGTTGTTTGCATGCAAATAAAGGAAATAATATAGCCTTTTCATAAAGTTGAGACGATAATTACAACATCTTAATTTGGGGAAGAAAACTGCGAATTCAATTACAGTATTTCAAATAAAAAATAAAATGTCTTAGCTGTTTCTTCACATGTGTCATTTACGATCTATCATAAACAACGTTTGTAATACGTTGTTTTTTTAATGTCATGAGTGTGTAATTATTACGCATCAACGTTTCCTCTGCAAATGCTCTCGATGACAATTGGTAAAACAAACTTCAATTTTCTTCGTATGTTGGTCAATGTTTGGGTCGCTCGAAACCATGGATAACTCGAGCATTTTGCTCATCCCCTTGCGACCTCGAGCGAGCGGTGTTTTACTGTACTTCTTTGGTTTCGCACACTTTTTACATGTACTTCTTGAAATAAACTGAAATATGTGGAAGCAGTTTATTATTTTGCATTTTCAGGCAAAAGAATAGATACATGGCTCCTTATTTATGCACTAGGTTATTCTTCATGTGATAACTGCTCACCACTGGTAGCTTCCCAAAATAGCCAGAAAGTGACCCATTATTCGGACATATTTTTACTCGGTTTTGCACACCGTGACTAAAAATTCTCTAATTCTTTGTACAATACGGATATTGGTTGAATTGAAGTTACACAACAATGATACTTATGTTATGTAGAAACTGTATTTTTAACTCATTATCATAATGATGTCGCTATAACATGCACAAACGAGGTACCCTCAGTGGTACACAATATCGTTTTTTCTAAATTATGATCATTTCATTAACAAAATCTGATGTGTCATGGCAATGAATCACAGATATTTTAAGTAAATGTACCAACTGTTGTACAGGGTCCAGGGTATTTTTTTTCAAACTCGTATTAAGGACCCAAATAGTATTTGTCATTACAACATATTTTCCCCTCCTAGTGGATCCTTCCTTCAATCCCCAAAACTGGGGAATAGAAAATACTGTATCTCAATGTATTTTCAGCATTACTTTCAGATTACATACTTAACGGATTTTTCTTAATCTAAGTATATCAATATGTTTTATAGCGGTATCTGTGAAATTCAAAATGAAACAAAAAGATCCTCCTCACCTCGGTTAAAAAAGTGTTTGATGTCAGAGCTCTTATCCCCTTCTTGTGCTGAGATGATGATTACTGTCACTTTCTTAAAAGTGTATGATAGTATATGATACATATCATCTACATGTTCATGAAAAAAAATACATTTGTATTTTAATAAGTTTTCTCATTTTGTTCTGTTTCGTTTTGTTTTATGCTTCAACATAGTGTTTGCAAATTTAGAAATTATGGTGAATTTGTAAAGTCCATCCTAATTTACTTAACTCTAGCAGTAAGATGTACCATTACCACACACATATCTTTTATTGCATGACATTAGCATAATAATGAAAATTTAGAAACACCTTTCATTAAGTCAGTGAATACATAGGACGAACACTTATCGATATGCAAGTTACTATCTCCAAAACTAATGCAGATATTGAATTGAAACTTCACATGTGTCTTCGGGGTTATAAAACTAGTTGACAGAATCAAGTCCCATAACTCTGATATGTATTTTGGGTAAATTATGCCCCCTTTTGGACTTAGAAAATTCTGGTTAAAGTTTTACATGCAAGTTACTATCTCCAAAACTAATGTAGATATGGAATTGAAACTTAACATGTTTCTTCGGGGTTATAAAACTAGTTGATAGCATCAAGTCCCATAACTCTGATATGCATTTTGGTCAAATTATGTCCCCTTTCAAACTTAAAACTCTTTTGATATTTAACATTTTGGGTAATAATTTCCTGCTTCTATGACAATATTTCGAATAGTCGAGCTTGGCCGTCTAACGGACAGCTCTTGTATTACTTTGTATCATTTTTCATTCATCTAGATAGGTTTAACATTAACAGAATCTGTTTTTATTCAGTAGAGCCACATTAAAGCTTGAAAAACAAATGTATATAATTAGTGTAACGTCCGTCCCCTCATAATGTAACGTCCGTCCCCCTTTGCCATCAGTTTCTCCACAGAAGTATAAAATACACAGAATGGCAACTGGCTGTAATCTCGTGTGAGCTCATGTCAGAGCGTGATTCGGCGTTATCTTACTAAAAACAAACATCGGCGAGCATCGAGTTACAATTTGTACCTTTAAAACTACATTTAAAATACATGTTAGCTTCTAAAACAAAATTATTAATGTGAAATTGTCTTAAGACACGAAGTACACGTTTTTTTTAGCCATTGAAAGAAGCGTGGTCATACGGTGATAATTATTTTACCGATGAATAATTGCTTTCGCATACAAAATGACGCGTGGAGAAAGCACCACTTCCGGTAAACGAGATCTCGTTTTTTTGTCACGGGAGGTTGGCGAGATTTGCTCTGTATGCCTTTCAAGTTGCCAATCTATTTATTTTTATAGCCCTTTGGTTTTTCTTTACTAGTTTTGAAGCCTAAATAAAAAAGAAACATACAAAAAACTTAAATGTTTAATAACTTATGTTCTTGTGTCTTCATTTAATTTTAAAAGGTTGTTATCCAATTAAGTATAATATTATAAATGGTAACAGGAAAAATATGAGTATGGCTGTTTTTTTCCTTCTCTGCTTTGACAGGTTAAATAACAAAAAAAAATTTTCTTTTCAATTTTTGGCAATTATTTTACAAGTTTCTTGTAAAGATGTACTGGTTTATTGATTTGGTGAATTTTCTCATGTTAATCATTATGACAGTAAACAGCTTCAGAAACAAGCTTTTTACATTCCCATGTAATGTCCGTCCTCTTGCCCAACCACTGATAGAAAATGATGTATAAAAACAAAAATCAGCAAAAAGTTATCTATTATTTTACTTTTTCATGAAGTTAAAACATATAACTTCATGAAAAGGGCTTAAAAGGTAAGAAATCTTTAACTTTAGTTTTTGACTTTGATGCTAACACAGTTGGCCCATTTACTGTGCAGCAGGCAATCTCCACATGCATGAAACACTAGCAAGACCAAGATAGTGGAGGAAATTTCCAATGAAATTGTCATTGCTGCCTATTTGGGTTTTACTTTAAATGCTGAATTGATGCGAATATGAGATAAATTCAAATTAGTCCAAATGATAGGACGTTTAAGGACAGTGTGATAACTTTTGACTGTCGCTGTCCTGTCACGTCCAAACTTATTAGAACTGCATATGAGCCGTGCCATGACAAAACCAACATAGTGGCTTTGCGACCAGCATGGATCCAGACCAGCCTGCGCATCCGCGCAGTCTGGTCAGGATCCATGCATTTCACTAACAGTTTCTCCAATTCCAATAGGCTTTAAAAGCGAACAGCATGGATCCTGACCAGACTGCGCGGATGCACAGGCTGGTCTGGATCCATCCTGGTCGCAAAGCCACTATGTTGGTTTTCCCATGGCATGGCTCATATTTCTGTTGGGAAGTCCCCAATGAAATCTGTTGAGAAATCCCAAACTGAAATTAATTGGGAATGTTTTCTGGTACATGAACCAGAGCTTCCGTATTTACGCAATTAAAGTTGCAGAAAAACCCAATTGAATTCATGCAGTGTGCCTACTGAAACGCAATTAAAATTTCTTATACCCAGTTCATAAAAAATCACGTGCGTATTGCATTTTCAGTATTATAGAATGGGTATGAGACTTTAGCGCTAGACAACAGACTGGTTATATGTTATGGCAGAACAGGTAGCTATTTATCGGAAAAAGTACAGGACCATTCAGTCTGATCTGTGTTATTTGGACGCTTTGTAAACAAAAAATTACGCTGATAAAATGTCCACTTCTAGTACTGAAAGAGGTCGCAGAAAAACATAGTTGCACCACCAACAAACAAAATAAAAGGATATTTTGTTGTTCAACAAAGACAGTTTATCTGTTTGTGATAATATAGTGACACCAATACTGGCCAACATCTTACGAGAGAGCACATATTGTGGTGAATACATAGTTTGGAATGTGATCACTTTTGGTGGGTTGGTATGCGTGCGTCCATCTGATTTTGTCTGGACCATAAATTTGACATGCATGGACCAATCTTGTTTTTATTTGGCATGAACGTTTACCTCAATGAAAAGGAGTGTCATGCGCAAACCCCATGTTCCTGTCTCAAAGGTCAAGGTCACAGTTGGGAGGTCAAAGGTCAAATTGAAGTTTGTCTGGAGCATTTCTTCTTCATGGATGGTGGGATTTTGAAGTAACTGGGCATGAATGTTCACCATTATGAGATGGAGTGTCTGCGCAAGAACCAGATCCCTAGGTCTATGGTCAATGTCACACTTAACAGCTAGCAGACTCGACATTCTGCCCGTGGGCATACTTGTCTAATAGAGCCATTTAAGGTCATACTTACTACTTTTATTTCTATGTCTCTGCAGAAAATGGATGTCGATGATGCACCCCCGCCAAACCATGAGGGTATCAAGCAATATTACAGTAGTAAAATTGAAACTTTACAGGTAAGTGTTTTTTGGTCATATCAATAAATCAGAACTTTTGTTTTTGTTAACCATGTTTATTTAAGGAAATAGACAAATAATGACAGTCAGCAATTTACATGACATTAAGTAATCTTCCAGTGCTGCTTCAGTAACCAGATATGTTTGTTTCTATGATTGTAACTTGTTTTAGAATCATTTGTTCATTTGTTACTATTTATAGCTTGTTGTAACAGAGAAGACACAAAATCTAAGACGTCTTGAAGCACAAAGAAATGAACTAAATGCAAAAGGTATATTTTATCAGCAATATAGAGAAGAGACAGGCCTGGGATTTTTTATGCCCCCAAAGGGAGGCATATTAGTTTTCAACTGTCCATCCTTTAGTTTGTTCGTCACAACGTTAACTTTTTGCATGAAGGCACTTTACTCACGAACCACTGCACCAAGGACCTTCAAACTTCACATGCTGATAGTACTTACTGAGTACACGACCCCTACTGACTGGGGTCACCAGGTCAAAGGTCAAAGTGCTGCGGGGGCATTTGTCACCATTAGTGACAGCTCTTGTTCAGGACTGCTTCTGATTTCAGGCTTTTGGTTGCCTGAATTTCTCTTTATAACTCTGTTATAAGTTATTATTTGTTTTGCAATATATATATGAGAGTTCAAAGACTACTGCTCAGAAGGGAGGTAACATTTATGATCAGGGTTTTTCCCTCTATAAAGTTACCTCAAGTTAAAAGAGGCAGTCCAAAACCAAAAAGTCTTCTTTTTCCCAACTTTGAACATGATTGTTGACTTTTAGGGTTTATTTGTTCAGTTTTACAGTAGTTTTGCTTCTTTTAGTTTTTATTATGCCCCCCTTCGAAGAAGGAGGGGTATATTGTTTTGCAGATGTCGGTCGGTCTGTCAGTATGTAGACCAATCTGTTTCCGGATGTAGGATCATGAAAGTTGAGAGGGAGGCTGGTCATAACCAGCAGATGACCCCGATTTTGAGATCAGTAGGTCAAAGGTCAAGGTCACAGTGACCTGAAACAATTGTATGGTTTCCGGATGAAAACTCAAGAATACTTTGACCTGGGATCATGAAAGGTGATAGGGAGGTTGGTCATGACCAGCAGATGACCCCTATTGATTTTGAGATCAGTAGATCAAAGGTCAAGGTCACAGTGATCCGAAACAGTTAAACGATTTCTGGATGATAACTCAAGAACGCTTTGGCCTAGGATCATGAAAGTTGATAGGGAGGTTGGTCAAGACCAGCAAATGACCCCTATTGATTTTTAGGTCAATGGTCAAGGTCACATTGACCCAGAACAGTTAAACAGTTTCTGGTTGATAACTCGAGAACACTTTGGCCTAGGATCATAAAAATTGATAGGGAGGTTGATCATGAGCAGCAGATGATCCGTAGTGATTTTGAGATCAGTAGGTCAAAGGTCAAGGTCGCATTGACCCAGAACAGTTAAACCGTTTCCGGACAATAACGCTTGGGCCTAGGATCACGAAACTTGATAGGGAGGTTGATCATGATCAGCAGATGACCCCTATAGATTTTGAGGTCAAAGGTCAAGGTCACACTGACCCGGAACAGTTAAACGGTTTCTAGATGATAACTTAAGAACGCTTGGGCCTAGGATCATGAAAGTTGATATGGAGGTTGGTAATGACCAGCAGATGACCCCTATAGATTTTGAGGTCAGTGTGCCAGATGTCAAGGTCACATTGACAGTGGAACAGTTAAACCTTTTCCGGATGATAACTTGAGAACGCTTGGGCCTAGGATCACGAAACATAATAGGAAGGTTGATCATGACTAACAGATGACCCCTAATGATTTTGAGGTCAATAGGTCAAAGGTCACATTGACCCAGAACAGTAGAACTTTTGTGTACAGTGACCAAATAATTTCTGTTCCTTGTGCAAATACTGAATGCATCAAGGGGGCATTTCGTGTTCTACGAGCTCTTGTATATATGTTAAAATTTAGGTTAGTAAAAATGTTTTTGAACAATAGATTTTAAAATGTCTCACATTTCCAAACCTTTTTCTTAAAACTTCTATATATATCTGATATACCAGTTTAATTATCATGAAAAAATATAATTTATCCAAATTTACATGTTTTAGGCATAAAAAAATTTGTTTGTTTCCAGTTTCCCAAATGATGGGGAAAAAAACTGGTGAATTACGTGAATTTTATTTTCATGTTGTTTGATTTCAGTGCGCATGTTGCGAGAGGAACTTCAGTTATTACAAGAGCAAGGTTCCTATGTTGGTGAGGTGGTGAAGCCTATGGACAAAAAGAAAGTTCTTGTTAAGGTGAGTCATTTCAAAACAGAAAGGAAAACAATTTTTCTTGGAGACATTTTAAATCAGTGCTCTTACTTTGAGGTTGACATTTTAATGTGATCTGTATATCATACTACAGTAAAACATTGATCGTACAAGTGGGGGATGTGCAAACTGTTTATGTTATCTAGGGTTTTGTCTGATATGAAAAAAAAAAAAAATTGAGGAGTATGACGAGTACCTGATCAAGGGCTCGAGAGAGTCTTGGTGCTTGCGTCATTGATGCTGAAGCAAGGACCGTTTCATTTCGTGTGAAAATTTAACACATCAGGTTTTTAACTCTACTTTTTGAATTTTTCCAGTTAGTAGAGTTTGTTGTCACCTTTCCATCAATGTAAGCAGGTTTGTCTTAAACTACTAGGCCAAATGCTTTCTAACTTCTCATAATGTATTCTGTTTTTATCATTCCCCTTTTTAACTTAGAAATTTTGGCTAAACGTTTGCATACATGTAAGCAGGTCTCTCAAAACCTTCTAGGCCAAATGCTCTCAAACTTCAGCATAATAAGAAGATCCCAAAGGGCAAGTTAGGTAATTTTAGGTTTTATTTTGTTAAAATCTTGCCCCTTATTAACATAGAAATATTGTGAAAGTTTTGCATGTAAGTATGTTTCTCAGGAACTACCTCACCAAATGTTTTAGATTCTCCACACATCTTTGGTATCATGAAATGACCTCACAATGCAAGTTTCATAACTCTGGCTTACATTTTTATGCCCCCTTTGAAGAAGGAGGGGTGTGTTGTTTTGCAGATGTTGGTTGGGTGGTCAGTATGTAGACAAATCCGTTTCCGGATAATAATTCAAGAATGCATGGGCCTGGGATCATGAAAGTTGATAGGGAGGTTGGTCATGACCAGCAGATCTGACCCCTATTGATTTTGAGATCAGTAGGTCAAAGGGCAAGTTCACGGTGACCCGGAGTTAAATGGTTTGGGGATCATGAAACTTGATAGGGAACTTGATCATGTTCAGCAGATGATTTTTAGGTCGAAGGTCAAGGGCACAGTGACCCAGAACAGTTAAACTGTTTCTGGATGATAACTCATGTATGCTTTGGCCTAGGATCATGAAAGTTGATAGGGAAGTTGATCATGATCAGCACAGCAGATAACCACTGTTGATTTGATTTTGAGGTCAGTAGGCCAAGGTCACAGTGACCCGGAACAGTTGAAAGGTTTGCGAATGATAACTCGATAATGCTTGGGCCTAGGATTATTGAAGATGATAGGGAGGTTGATCATGACCAGCAGATGACCCCTATTGATTTTGAGGTTTTGTAAAGGTCAAGGTCACATTAACCCTGAAGAGTAGAACCTTGTGGACAGTGACTAAATAGTTTTTGTTCCTTGTGCAATTACTGAATGCATCAAGGGGGCACTTCATGCTCCACGAGCTCTTATTACAAAATTATGTCCATTTTTCAACATGGAAAATTTTGGGAAAGCTGTTGTGTGTAAGCCAGTATTAGTATTACGAGGAAGGGCTTCACTCAAGCATGCTGTCATTAGACAGCTCTTGTTTAGCTATCTGTTTTTTATTCTGACTTTAACAGTTCAGAAAAAGAAACTTACATTAACAACACCTGTAAGGAGCAGATACCTTCCAACAGGCAGATGATTGTTTTTCTGTGAGATATAATTCATAGTAAATTAACCTCTCCGGAGCAACCACTTCTGTACTTGTAACTAACACATTTTGGTATTCCCAGCACTGGTCCCCCTCTACATAGGTTTCTTTCAGTCTATCAATAATTTTAAAACTCACAAATAAAATACTTTTGTTTTCATTGCACTATTTAGTGAAAAGCTTAAATCTAGCATTAACTGACCTCTGCATTTTAAATTTCAGATGTAGATAAGCATTTCAAAGGCTTAACCATCTGATTTTTTTTCTCTTCATTTTTCATCAGTCAGGGGTGTAACTGTTTCAAGTTATCACAGTTTATAACCCATTTGAGTTATTGCATTTACTTTCATAACTTGTTTCAGTTATCATAAAATATTACAAAGCCCTCCTGTGTCAATTCCTCATTTTGAATATGACTAATGCAATTATTTCCTGAACCATTGGCCTTTTATCTTTCCAGCTGTGCAGTAAATTTTTTTACGCAAGGCTGATAAAGTCTTACGCAAATGGTTTTAAAGCTATAAAACTCTTAACTTCCCATTATGCTCATCAGGTCATGATCAGACTAAAAGAGAATTTGATTAACCACATTTTGCTACTAATTACTCTTTAAAGGTCACTTTGTGAGAACAGCAAAAAGGCTTTTTTTTAATAACTTACCTGTGTTATCTATATTTTATAACTTATTATAAAATGAAAAAGTAACTGAAATAGGTTACATAACTTAAAACAGTTACACCCCTGACTGTTCATGAAACAACATCAATATCAAAAACTGCAATGTATATGTGGTTGTAGTTTTTCTAGTACCAGTCCAATGATCATTTCACTTTTAAACTATATTTGAGCCATGCATTCTGGTCAGGATCCATGCTGTTCGCTTTCAAAGCCTATTGCAATTAGAGAAACTTGTTAGTGAACAGCATGGATCCTAGCCAGACTGCACGGATCAGACAGGTCTGGATCAGTGCTGGTCACAAATGCACTATATTGGTTTTCTCATGGCATGGCTCATTTGATTTCCTTTGCAATAAACAGGTGCATCCAGAAGGAAAGTTTGTTGTTGATTTGGATAAAAACATTGATATAAATGATGTCACACCAAACTGCAGGGTTGCCTTAAGAAATGACAGCTATACACTACATAAAATTCTACCTAATAAGGTAAGTTTATAACTAATATAAGATTTAGTTTTCAGCTCAGTTGACAGTTGTACTTATTAATAAATTGGCCTTATTGTTATCACTATTTTGTGCACTTTCAACTTTGGGACTTTATTGTAGAAATTGCTCAGTGGGTTTGCTTCAGACATGTAGTAGTTGTTTCTTGTTAACATAGCCTGTTATTTGCAGAAACTATGAAATCTTGTGCTCGCGAAAAAATAATTTGACAGTATATATACATGTAACTAAGTCCAAAATGGATTTTTGAGCATTTCATCATTGTACTAAGAAGATGTGAGCTTCACAACTAGACGAAAACAAATCCCACAGTAGCGTAGGGGCAGAGCAAGTGGTTGTTAATCTGGAGATAAGCTTTGAAACCTAGTGGGAGCAGAATTTGACAGCGGTCTCAGCAATGCCTTACTTAGGTAGGAGTGCACATGGAAGATATCCAAGAAGCTATAATTGAGCATGGTTTAAGGACGTATGCTAGAATTTGGTGCGAAAATTTTCCCAATAACAGAATTTCTTCAAACTTTGGATATTGAAGGACAATCATCTAAGAAACAAAAAAATGCAATAAAAATCATAGGTCACCGGTATTGAAAAAGAGTTATCTGCCCTTGAAAACGGCATTTCCCCCAAAAATGACGTTTTCAAGGGCAGATAACTTTTTTTCGAATCCGGTGACCTATGATTTTTATTGCATTTTTTTGTTTCTTAGATGATTGTCCCTCAATATCCAAAGTTTAAAGAAATTCTGTTATTGGGAAAATTTTCGCCCATCTCATATACAGGGAATTCTAGCGTACGCCTTTAAAGACAAGTTTTAAGAACTTTCTACGTAATTAATTTGAAACAGATAAGTTTGAACTAACATTGTATAATGTATCTTTTTACCACCAGGTTGATCCATTAGTCAGTCTGATGATGGTTGAGAAAGTGCCAGACTCTACCTATGAGATGGTTGGAGGTCTCGACAAACAGATTAAGGAGATCAAAGAAGTTATAGAACTTCCTGTTAAACATCCAGAACTGTTTGAAGCATTAGGAATTGCACAACCTAAGGTTGGTGTAGCAAATGTTCCATTAGTTAAGTTTATGCTTTCTGCATTGTTTTAGCTTGATTGACAAAATTAATGCTTAAAGCTTATGTCTGGAAAAGCCAGTTTTTCTTCCTTTTATAAAGGTATGATAGTGACTAGTATGCCAGCTAAGATTTATGTTTGGAAAACCACTGGTTTCAGGATTTGCTAATGTGTATTTAGGGAAAACAGAATAATTCAGCTGGATGCAAGCAAATTATAGGAATTGTTTGCCTTTACGGTGAAAAGTTGATTAACCAACAACAATTATTTATATTAATATAAGGGTTTGTTTAAATGGTCCATTGAAAGTACCAGTGTTTTAACTAAAATGCCTTCAGATCATTCTGTTTTGCAAACAGATATGGCTGCCAGATTCCCAGTGTGGCCCTATGGAAAAAAATTGAAAATCTCCTGTAAAACCACTGGTCCAGTTTTAAAATAATTTGAAAGCAGTGTTAATGTGCCGCCCCCTGCAAAACTCTTCAAGCCATATTGATTTGCTAAAATCCAAAGCTGCCTGTGGGTGGGGCTAGTTTTCTATGTAGGGCTATATGAAAACTTTTCCTTTCACACTGCTTGCCCAAATTAAAAAATAATTCCACACAAATGTTCCTTTATCACAAAACATATTGTCAGAAAAACACTGGCTGTATTTCAAAGTAATTTCAGATATTTTCCATGTGTGACCCAAAACTGTTCAGGCAAGCTGTGAAACTCCAGTGAGGGATCTAGGGTCATCATGGCTCTTTATATAACTATTAAGTATTCAAATCTGTAAAGTTATTTCTTGGTTCATGCTGGATTTTTTTTTTTTTTAATTCTCTTTCAGGGTGTATTACTGTATGGACCTCCAGGGACAGGCAAAACTTTGTTAGCACGTGCAGTGGCTCATCACACTGAGTGTACATTTATCCGAGTGTCAGGGTCAGAACTTGTACAGAAATTTATTGGTGAGGGATCAAGAATGGTTCGAGAGTTGTTCGTGATGGCAAGGTATGTCTGTGCCCCATTTTTAGCTCATCTGATTTTTTGAAAAAAAATGATGAGTTATTGTCATCACTTGAGCGGTTGTCGGCGTCGGCGTTGCCTGGTTAAGTTTTATGTTTAGGTCAGCTTTTCTCCTAAACTATCAAAGCTATTGCTTTGAAACTTGGAATACTTGTTCACCATCATAAGCTGACCCTGTATAGCAAGAAACATAACTCCATCTTGCTTTTTGCAAGATTTATGGCCCCTTTTGTACTTAGAAAATATCAGATTTCTTGGTTAAGTTTTATGTTTAGGTCAACTTTTCTCCTAAACTATCAAAGCTATTGCTTTGAAACTTGGAGTACTTGTTCACCATCATAAGCAGACCCTGTACATCAAGAATTATAACTCCATCTTGATTTTTGCAAGATTTATTGCCCCTTTTGGACTTAGAAAATCAGTTTTCTTGGTTAAGTTTTATGTTTAGGTCAGCTTTTATCCTAAACTATCAAAGCTATTGCTTTAAAACTTGCAACACTTGTTCGCCATCATAAGTTGACCCTGTACAGCAAGAAACATAACTCCATCCTGCTTTTTGCAAGATTTATGGCCCCTTTTGGACTTAGAAAATATCAGATTTCTTGGTTAAGTTTTATGTTTAGGTCAACTTTTTCTCTTAAACTATCAAAGCTATTGCTTTGAAACTTGCAACACTTGTTCACCATCTTAAGCTGACCCTGTACAGCAAGCAACATAACTCCATCCTGCTTTTTGCAAGAATTATTGCCCCTTTTGGACTTAGAAAATCATTTTCTTGGTTGAGTATTATGTTTAAGTCAACTTTTCTCATAAACTATCAAAGCTATTGCTTTAAAACTTGCAACAGTTTTTCACCATCATAAGTGGACACTGTACATCAAGAAACATAACTCTATCCTGCTTTTTGCAAGAATGATGGCCCTTTTTAGACTTAGAAAATCATGGGTAGGACAATATTTCTATTACACAAAAAAAATCAGATGAGCGTCAGCACCCGCAAGGCGGTGCTCTTGTTCTCTCCACCAGGACCCTTAATCATAAATGTTTAGTCTGAAACTTAAGACTTAAGAATGGTAAATATTCAAGTTTGTAGTATAATCATACAACTGATATTTTTCTGAGCTGTCATTAGCTGCAAGACAGAGATTTCTGCACGGCTTCACAGTCTATGCACAACTCCAGCTCAACATGAAAATTTAGCATTATGAAGTCTTAGAACAGGTTTAAAATATGAATGAATACAGGCCCTATAAGTTTAAGAAATCAGTAAATCTTATGAATAAGGCCTCTGTGTCCAAGTTGTTAAAGTCACTGGCTTTACATCTTTTCAACAGTTTGGGTTCAAAATCCCACAGGGGATATTGAATTCTGTCAAGTGTGGAATAAATCCTAGCTTGTGGAAAGCTAGTGGTTCTAGCTGTTTGCCAGACAGTGTGTGAAGGTATGCTCAGAGGGGCACCTTGGATCTTACACAACTGTTTAAATTGTAAACTGCGATATGATCTTGTTATGTGACTTGAAAACCATGCATCCTAAACTTTAACGCTTCTTAGAACTTGGAATGTGAATTAAATACTTAGACAGTATAACTGTAATGTAACGAAAAAAAGAGTGAAACAGTATATTATGAACTACATATTATATTTTGTTACAAAAATGAACTAGAAGTGATAAACCAAATTATGAAATTTATAAGAAAACATGCGACGGAAAGACTAAAAAAAACTTCTGGTACATACAGTACATCGGTGTACTGTTTCTGGTCTCTACATGAGCTTTACAGACAGTAAAAGAGTATCTATGTAGGTACTTATCAAATGGGGGAAAAGTAGTATTGTGAACAAAAATTTATTTCTTTTTCAGAGAGCATGCTCCCTCAATCATTTTCATGGACGAGATAGACTCTATAGGATCGTCAAGATTAGAGAGTGGATCTGGAGGTAAAAATATTCGTACATTATTCATAGAATCATATATCTGATCAGTGTTATATGTCTAGCTATCTGTACTGGACTAGATAATAATTTTGCACATACTTGTTTAACTGAACCAGAGAGAATGTATTAAGTTATCAATTTACACACCTGATAGTTTGAAATATTGCTGATAATAGTTTGAAATTGTGCTCTTACAAACAAAACAATAAAAAGAAAATACAAATGGGTTTTGTTCATTATTTTCCCTAACTATCACTTCTCTGATTCCCACTCCTCCCAGCAACCTGATTTTTATACAGTCCCTTGATTTACAGTGCAGAAATGGTTAGCTTGAAATTTTTATTTTAAGCTATAATTTTTAAGGTGAGGGTTATTCATTATTGGTATAATACATAATCTATGAAATTTCACGCAAGTTCATTCTTCTGCCTCTGATGCATGCTGGTAAGTTGTCAGTGACTCAACAACAGGTCAGGGATCCAGGAACAATGATTAGGTCAATGGTCTGCCATATATAACTAATATACTGTTGAAAAACAGCACTAAACCAAACAAACGTATTACAACATCTCCAATTGTTATTCAACAGGTGACAGTGAGGTACAGAGGACTATGTTGGAACTTCTCAATCAGTTAGATGGATTTGAACCTAAACAAAATATTAAGGTAAGTGTAATGAGCTATTTCGTGAAGATTGCATTGCATTTAGAAATTTCCATTATTTCTGCAGACCTCCGAGATTTTCTTTATTTTCCCATAGCCTGCCTGCTTGTTTAACCCTAAGCCTGCTGGTGGCAGATGATTCTGCCTTTGCGACCAGTGCAGACCAAGATCAGCCTGCACATCCGTGCAGTCTGATCATGGTCTGCACTGTTCGCTATTCAGTCAGTAAATTTTCAGTGAAAACCCCTTTGAATAATAGGTGGTACTGTCCAAATTGAAAGATGGACCAGTCCATTATAGAAACATAGCAGGGTAAGGGTTAACTCTGTTGAATACAAGTTAAGAGTTTGAATACTGGGAGAGGCAGTGGTTCTGAGTTGATAGAAGAGATATTTGTCCTCTGCCTCTTATCCGTGTGGTGAATTCATAATTTAATTGGGGATATTAGGTCACTACTGGTTCAGAATTCAGGAACACTGGTTATTTGGTGCCCGCTCATGCCGGAAATTATGTCCAGAGGAGCACCAGGGCTCTTTCTCCACTTTCAAAAGCTGAAAAGTCGCCATGTAACTTTATAGTGAAAGGGTTTTAACTCGAAATAATTTCATCTTTACTGATGAAGCTTCAAAATGTATGTAAAATGTAGAATACTTGCATATGAGGAAGTTATGTAGCTGATGCACAGAATGTCAGCAGTTCTACCCAGTTCTGTACCTTATATAAAATCTAGAGGAATGTAAAGTGGCTTCTACCAAAGCTGGAAAATGTGCATTGTGGCCGATACTATGTAGGTGTGACTTTAAACTCAACAAATGTTTATTTACCCACTATGCCTGCAGCAAATCTGGAATGCAGTGTCCGACAAATCCATTGCCCGGAGCCCGCGGGCTACCAGAAATTTTCGTCGGGCTACCAAAAAAATCCCGACATAAGCCCGCCGGGCAACCAGAAATTTAAAGCTTTAGTAGCTCGGTCATTGTATATTTTACAAAATCAACATCTGGTTGTTTCCTCGATTATAGCTTGCAATAAACAAAAACTGACCATAAATCCCAACTTATATCCAATTTTGATTGTTTTGTTCGCGAATGAAATCAAAAAAAATACTGGAAAAACCAACTCGTTTCTATTTTTAGCGACATGACCGTCTGCACCTCGGCAAAAATTAAATACATGACTCTGCCAGAAAATTGTATGTTTTGTACGTAAAAACATCTCAAAACACATAAATACATTACCATTTATTGAATAAAGCAACGGAAGCGTGATGACAGATAGTTTTTACACCATTAAAATCAAATGTCACATATCTTCGCGATCCGATTTTCCCCCTCCAATGCACTTAGTCACTCTACTGTTTGGAAAATGAAGTTGTTATTGGCGTGGAAACTTACTGAGTGTAAACAAAAGTTTGAACAGGACAAAGTAGTAGTTATTTTTTGCAAGGTCTGTCTAGAACCAGCAACTTGGAAAAAAAATTCTCTAAATTTCACCTCGGGATACTTAAGATTTTTTAATGCATCTGAACAACAACAACAATGCTTACCATAAAACTTGAAAATAAAGTTTTAAACTAATATGATTAATTTTGACAATTCACAATACACCAAATTTGACCAGGGTCCCTTTTCCAAAAAAAACCTAGACTACCGGTAATATGACAGGAATGTGTCTGCGGAACTGGAAACAAACACACAGGTTTATTTTGATGTTTCTAAATTTTTAACCAAACATTGTTTCAGACCCCTTTGATTCTCACATTTCAGTAAGTCAGTTTCGGATAGAGCAATTTTATACTTTCGGGGTTTAAATTTCTCGGCTGCCTACAAAAAAATGCTGGGCTACCAGTAAGATTATAAATTCGTCGGACACTGGGAATGGATAATGTTTTATATTATAGGTGATAATGGCAACAAATAGAATAGATATTTTGGATTCTGCATTATTACGTCCAGGAAGAATCGATAGAAAAATTGAGTTTCCACCACCGAATGAAGAGGTAAGAAATCATCAGAAATTTTATAATTCTTCAATTACTTAATTCAGACAGAAAAAGAATCATTAAGTGATATCTTTATTTTCAGTTAGTAAATTCCTCCAGATAGAATAAAATTTAATGCTTGCAGCAGTACAGTACACTCTAGAATACCGAACACCTTCCTGACATGAGCTGTTTGTTTTTGTCAAAATTTTGACAGCAGTTACCAAGTCATACATATTTATCAGTTTAGCGGGTACAGACACAACTTGGAGACATAAAATCATTTCACTGGTCACATTTATTATGCTGACAATTTTAACATTTACATATTAAGTGCTAAAAACCAAACATGCAGTCAATTCACAATTTACTTATATTCCAACATTTTGGCTACATGCCTCCTTCAGAGCATAGGGTGTGGCAAAGTTATTTTTAGCTCACCTGTCACAAAGTGTATGTAACTGGAGAAATTTTTGTACAAACTCCACAAAATTAAAGGAACTAAATTTAGTTTGCTCTGTGTAAATTACTGTTATGTTTAACGGTCCAATTTTTTTAGGCCCGTCTAGATATCTTGAAGATTCACTCGAGAAAAATGAACTTGACAAGAGGTATAAATCTCCGCAAGATAGCTGAAATGATGCCAGGAGCCTCGGGGGCAGAGGTTAAGGTATGTTGTTTTTTCACCACTTTTATAGCTCACCTGAACCAGGTAAGTATAGGTGAATGGTCTGGGGCTCATCATCTGTTACCATTGTCAGTGGTCAAAATTTTTACTTAAACATCTTCTATGAAACTACTGGTCAGAATTACACCAAACTTGGTCTGTAGCATCCTTGCATCAGGGTTTCAGAAATCTGCAAATTTATTGGTAGCCCATTGGGCTACCAAAATTTTAATCTGGTAGCCTGGACATTTAAGTTTATTTGGCAATGGTCATTTCGGTTTATTTACTATGTGCTTCTATACTACAGTGGATGGACTGATTAAATTATTAGAGGTTTCATAATTTTAGCCATATGCACATTGTTATAATTTTTGTTCTCTTAAATGGCAATTATCATTACTCCTTTTTCTCCTTTTAAAAGATAAAACAGGTACATGTATTTAAACTGAGAAATATTATCAGGAGTACTCCTGATAGTTATTGCAACATAGCAATATAAAGGGAAAGCAAATCAATTTTTATAAACTTGCAAATTCCTTAGAGCTGTATGAATTGTAATTTATCTCAAATTTTTTTTAAGTTGACAAAATAATTCTGTCTGATTCTAAACATCCGTCTGGTTTAATAAACAGACTAGAACAGCGTATATAACGTCACTCAGATTCTTGGCACTGTGTATTCACTTATCCGAATTTATGTTTATCCAAAATTCTGTATACTTGCTAAATCATAGTCAATTTTTTTTGCATGTTAAGCAAGTATTTAAATCGAAAAGCATAAACAATCAGTGTAGGCACTAAACTGCCTCAAAATCAAACATCTGTTCTTTCTGATCGCTCGATAAATATTGAATTAAATATTTCTTGTTTTTGAAGATACAGCATGGAAATTTGGACCACATGTAGAACTTCCGATACAGATTTCAATACTCATCTTAAATATTATTAACCCTGTCCTACTGACCTACTTTCTTGCTTTTGAAGCTACAGCAAAGAGATTTGGACCACCTGTATATTTTTTTAACATTAACATTTTAACTTGCAGAATCTTCACCATGACCTTCTCACCTAATTTTTTTTTGTATTTGAAGCTTTAGCAAAGAAATTTGTTCAAGCGAGCAATTAAACTCAGGTGAGCGACATGGCCGTCTTGTTTAAACCAGTTTGTTGATGCAAAGTTTGAAAACAGAGTTATCATGGGATTTCCGTGTTTCTTGTTTAGTGTTGAAACTAGATACTGGGTTTATTTTACAGTCATTGTGGTTAAATTAAGGAAAAATGTATTTCGTTTAATGAATTAAGGAAAAGTTTCGTTCTAAACTTTACATTATAAAAAAACATGATGTAAACAAGTGTTTAGTTAAAATGTTTAGTTTCTCAGGACCCATTAGAATAAAGTATTAACAGTCAAATTTGACAATGATTACTGTTACAAACTGCTTGATGGATCTTCATTAAACTTGGTCTGTAGCATCAGTGTAAAGTCTGCTTTCAATTGTTTTCCAAAGGGGGCACATGGCCCCTTTTAGGGGCCACCTGAGCTAAAATTAGAAATATATTTAAACGTCTTCTCATGAACAGCTTGATTGATCTTCATCAAACTTGGTCTGTAGCATCATTTTAAGGTCATCTCTCATATTTGATCAAGTGAGGGAACTTTGTCCTTTTCAGGGACAATCAGAGCATAAAATTGAAAAACCTTTAAATGACTTCTCTTCATGGAGCACTTGACGGATCTTAAAACTTGCTCTGAAGAATCTTTGTAAGGTCCTCTTAAATTTGTTTAAATGGGGGTACTTTGCCCCATTTAGGGGCCACTAGTGCTGAAAATATAAAAATATTTAAACAACTTCTTCTCATGAACTACATGTTGGATCTTCATCAAACTTAGTCTGTAACATCATTGTTAGGTCTGTCAATTTTGTTCAAATGGGGGCACTTGGCCCCATTTAGGGGCTGCTGGATTTAACATAAAAAGCATTTAAACAACTTCTACTGATGAACAGCATGATGGAGCCTCATCAAATTTGGTCTGTTGCATCATTGTAAGGTCCTCTAACTTTTTATACGCCCGTTTGAAAAACGGGACGTATTATGGGAACGCCCCTGGCGGGCGGGCGGGCGGGCGGCATCCACAGACCTTGTCCGGAGCATATCTTCTACATGCATGGAGGGATTTTGAAGAAACTTGGCACAGTTGTTCACCATCATGAGACGGAGTGTCATGCGCAAGAACCAGATCCCTAGGTCTAAGGTCAAGGTCACACTTAGAGGTCAAAGGTCAAATTCAAGAATGACTTTGTCCGGAGCATATCTTCTTCATGCATGGAGGGATTTTGATGAAAGTTGGCACAATTGTTCATCATCATGAGACGGAGTGTCATGCGCAAAAACCAGGTCCCTAGGTCTAAGGTCAAGGTCACACTTAGAGGTCAAAGGATACAAGAATGAAAAATTCAAGAATGACTTTGTCTGGAGCATATCTTCTTCATGCATGGAATGATTTTGATGTAGCTTGGCACAGTTGTTCACCATAATGAGAGGGAGTGTCATGCACAAGAACCAGGTCCCTAGGTCTAAGGTCAAGGTCACACTTAGAGGTCAAAGGATACAAGAATGAAAACTTTGTCCGGAGCATATCTTCTTCATGCATGAAAGGACTTTGATGTAGCTTGGCAAAATTGTTCACCATCATGAGATGGAGTGTCATGCGCAAGAACCAGGTCCCTAGGGGTAAGGTCAAGGTCACACTTAGAGGTCAAGGATACAAGAATGAAAACTTTGTCCGGAGCATTTCTTCTTCATGCATTGAGGAATTTTGATACAACTTGGCACAAATGTTCACAAGCATGAGACGGAGTGTCGTGCGCAAGAACCAGGTCCCTCGGTCTAAGGTCAAGGTCACACTTAAAGGTCAAAGGTCAGATACAAGAATGACTTTGTCTGGAGCATTTCTTCTTCATGCATGGAGGGATTTTGATGTAACTTGGCACAATTGTACACTATCATGAGACGGAGTGTCATGCACTGGTCCCTTCTTTTAAATTACTTCCCTTTGCTGTTACTATAAATAGCTTATATTGTAACTTTTTCATTACAAGTCGTAGGGAAAAATCGAGACCACTTTTCTGTAGTACAACATGCATGTTACGTCCAATTCTGAGGTGTATTTTGAGCTATCTCTACCTGGTAAGGATTTTTGTATGGACTTGTAATTTTTTTTTTTTTTATTTTATTTTTTTTTTTTTTTTTTTTTTTTTTTTCTCTCTCTCTTTAAAGATTAACTTCCCTTAGTTGTGTCTATAAATAACTTACATTGTAACTTTTTTATAATTGACCCTACTGAAAAACCAAAACCACTTTTCTGTGGTACAACATTGATGTTACTTTCAAATTTGGGTGTATTTTAAGGTATCTCTACCTGGTAAGGATTTTTTTTGTGGACTTAGAAAAATAAAAGAATTACAATAATTTCTAAAAAATAAAAAACATTGTAAACAACTAGAAAATTAAAATTCCATTTGCAAATACAGGTGCTAGTGTAAAGAAATTTGCTGTGACGGGCGTATATTGTGACATTCTGGCACTCTTGTTTTTTTTTTCAAATGGGGGCATTTGGCTCCTTCCAAGGGCATGAGAGATAAACTTAGAAACTTAGAATTACCTTTAATCAATATATTTTCCAGGGAGTGTGTACTGAAGCCGGGATGTATGCTTTGAGAGAAAGACGTGTACATGTCACTCAGGAGGACTTTGAACTTGCTGTAGCAAAGGTAGATATTGTATTCTCTGTGAGAACATTCTGGTTGACATAATGGCAAGCTAAAGTTGCAATGTTTCTATAAACGTTTTATAGATAAAACAGTAAGCCAGAAAGACAGATTGTGTATCCTTTGAAAGATACAGATATTAAATATACCCTGCATTTGGAGTGGTCAAGGACACTTGGACGCTGTAGGTTTGAACCACTCCACTATATTCAATATACTTACCATATTCTGCCAAGTAAGGAAGCCTACTAGCAGGAAGGTTTGTGGTTCTACCCAAGTACCTAGGGCACATATTTCCAGCCATCATGCATAGTTGAAGTCATCATGTGACCTGAGCTGAGTCGATGTGATTTAAATATCAAACGGACAAACAACTACATGTAAGTGGAATCAACTATCATGGTATTGTAGGAATTCTTCTTTACTCTTATTTTTCTTTTCTCATTGCAGATTATGTTGAAAGATTCAGAAAAGAATTTCTCCATCAAGAAGCAGTGGAAGTAGTTATTCTGTGATCATCATTTCATGCATTCTCAGCAGTTCCACACCAACGATTTTCTCGGAGATTGTTTTATTATTTCTGTCGGATATCCATGGCCTGATAAGACGGGGATAACTTTGTTCTTGAATTTGTTCAAGCTATGTTATAAAGGGTGAAAATGAATTGGCATGTGACTACATTTGGTTAATTGCATGATTATTGGCATATTTTATGTATATTTATGGAAAACAAAAATTAAAATGTTTCTAAATATATACTCTAAAATATTAGTAAAAATAAAACCACCTTAAATAATTCAAGGTCAACATTATGCAGTATAGTCTTGAACATGGCAGAGATAGATTTATAGTTAAGTATGTATTGAAGTGCTAGAAATTTGTTGAATACATTCTCCTATTTTATGTGTTTTCCATATTTGGAAGACAAGTTTTTGAATCATTAGGGAAATAAAGAACAAGTTGATATTGTATTAATGTTCACTTTAAAATGTTTCAAGGAAATGTTTTTCGATAAGATGTAATGCATTGAATATTGGTTTGTTGCATTTAAATATATACTTGGAAAAAATATTTGCCTTTTGAAGTTTTCAGATTGTAAGCAAATCTTCAGTCATTTAAACTGCTTATTAATGTTAAATGTCGATCTTTTTAAAAGTGAAAGTATAAAATTACATTCTCAACAATTCATTTGGCCTATATGAACCCTTGTAATAAACTTTCAATGGGGGCACTTATAATGACTTCTAGTAATTTCAGAAAAAAGTTCCTTAATTGATAGACGTAAACCAGGAACAAATTCAGAATAAACATGTCAACCTTTACCCTGCTAAATTTCTAAAATGAACTGGTCCATCATTCAATTTGGGCAGTACCACTTATTATACAAAGGGATGTTCACTGAAAATTTACTGTTTGAATAGCGAACAGTGGTCGCCAGCATTGGTGACAGCAGGTGTTAAAGACATAAAACATGGAAAATGGTTTTTAAAGCAAGATAATTGATGAAACTAAACACTTCACCACGAAACAAACATCTGAATATGTGCATGTGGTTCTGAAAACCCCATAATTTTAACTGTTCCAAAGTTTAATCCACGTTAAGTTTTCTGTAAGAAGGTTTTCTTTTGTTTTCTGTTTCATTATAAGACAGTACCATGCTTGTAATATATCATTCTGAAAACTCAGAGGGTTGTGACAGGGACATTTTATTCTCAAAATTTCTTGATTCGTTTTGCATTAATCAAAGTAGGTTTGTGATATGGTCTTTTTGGATTCCAAGATGTTTTAAAATTTTTATTTTGACCTAATTTTTTTTATTGATTGTTGTAAATACTTCAGGATATCTTTGTAAGAATATTAAAATTTCCATTTAAAACATTATAATTTTCTCAAAATGTTACTGTTAGCAGAATTTTACACAAAGAAAAATTCATTTTTCGCCATAAAATTGATATTATTGAAGATACTTTAAATGTTCAAAAATATTCTGCTACCTACCCAGATTGAATGTTGGACCAGTCCATTTTAGAAATTTAGCAGGCTGAAGGTTATATAAAAGAAAACCATTATAGTTAGGCATATCAAACAGTGTCGTACATTTGCTGACAAAGGTAGAGAATGATGGTGTTTTGTATGCCAACAGTGTAAGACTAAGTGTATACAATGATAGTTGCATCAAAATGTGTCATATTAATTTAGAAGTTACAGAATCACATCAATGAAAAGTAGGAGTTAGAAAAACCAAATTTGCTTAGTTTTCTTGTTCATAATCTTAAAATGGTTTCATTTCTTATCATTCATATTTCAATGTATAATTTATCAACAAATATTGAATAAAAATTACAAAAATATGAAATTGTTGTGTTATAAATACATGTTTCCTGCAAATATATATGAGCCATGCCATGGGAAAACCAACATAGTGGGTGTGCGACCAGCATGGATCCAGACCAGCCTGCGCATCCGCGCAGTCTGGTCAGGATCAATGCTGTTCGCTAACAGTTTCTCCAATTCCAATAGGCTTTAAAAGCGAACAGCATGGAGCCTGACCAGACTGCACGGATGCGCAGGCTGGTCTGGATCCATGCTGGTCGCACACCCACTATGTTGGTTTTCCCATGGCGCGGCTCAATTATGTCTTGAAATTAGGTAGTCCAAATAATCAGACGTTTAGGGACAGCATAATAACTTTTGTCTGTTGCTGTCTGGAGGAATGGGGACAGCAAGTATAAAATATTATATTATAAAATAAGCCATCCAGATAAGCTGAATTAGAAAGGCTAAAAATTAGGGATTGCTAAAGAATTTATTGTTTGATCATGAAAAGTACTTACAGCTAATTGAATTTTGCTTGTGTCATTATACCCCCACAAAACGAAGTTTGGGGGGGTATATAGGAGTGAGCTTGGCGGTCGGTCGGTCTGTTGGTTTTCATGGTTTCCGGATGATAACTCTTGAAAGGCGTGACCGATTTAAATAATTTTTGGTACACAGGTGCAACATCAGAAAATACTGGTCAAGTTCGAATTTGGGGTCAAAGGTCAAGGTCACAGTGACCCTGAACAGTAAAACGGTTTCCGGATGATAACTCATGAAAGGCTTGACCGATTTAAATAATTTGAAGTACACAGGTGTAACATCATAAAATACAGGTCAAGTTCGACTTTGAGGTCTACAGGTCAAAGGTCAAGTTCACAGTGACTCAGAACATTTAAATGGTTTCCGGATGATAACTTGAGAACGCTTGGGCCTAGGATCATAAATTTTAGTACACAGGTGTAACATTAAATGATTATGAAATACAGGTCAGGTTCTACTTTGAGGTCAGTAGGTCAAAGGTCAAGGTCACAGTGACTCGGAACAGTTAAACGGTTTCCGGATGATAACTTGAGAACGCTTTGGTCTAGGATTATAAATTTTTGTACACTGGTGTAACATGATTGAATACAGGTCACGTTCCACTTTGAGGCTAGTAGGTCAAAGGTCAAGGTCACAATGACCCGGAACATTTAAACTGTTTTCGGACAATAACTTCAGAACGCTTGGGACTAGGATCACGAAACTTAATAGGGAGGTTGGTCATGACCAGCAGATGACATGTAATGATTTTGAGTTCCAAAGGTCAAAGGTCAGAGTGACCCAGAACATTTAAACCTTTTTCGAACAATAACTTGAGAACGCTTGGGCCGAGGATCTTGAAACTTCATAGGGAGGATGATCATGACCAGCAGATGACCTCTATTGATTTTGAGGTCAGTAGGTCAAAGGTCAAGTAAGTTCAGCTTTCACATTGGCTTAGTTCTGTGACAAGGCCATATTGTGGGGGTATAATTCGTCACTCCTGTGACAACTCTAGTTTCACCTTTAAGTCCTTTTTTGTTGGTTATTTGTTTTTAAATATTCAACTTCCATTTTTGATGCCCTTTTATCCCTCATTACATTATATACATCCAGTTATATAAACTAGCTATTTTTATTTAGGGGCCCAGACTGTCAAAAATTAATGTTTAACATTGGGTATATGGGCATTTTCCCCAATAATTTAGGGGCCATGGGCTACTGGGGCCCTGCAAATTTATATCTCTGCACATCTGGCAGATTTAGTGGCCCAAGATCGGTTGTTTTCTTTAGTTTCATTTACTTCTGGTAGATAACTTTCACTTATCCTACCAGTAAGAAGTGTATACGGCTGATGACCTGGCTTACACCATCTGTTTACATTTAACTTTAAACAACTTCTGTTCATGAATCACTTAATAGATATTCACTGACCTTCGGCAGAAGCATCCTTTCAAGTTCATTCAAATATGGCCAGAGCTAATAATAGATCTTCAAACAACATCTCATAAACCATTAATGGTCTTGTCCATAACTCGCGTTCATCAAGGGATTTTAATATTATTAATGAAACGACATGTTGTGCAAATCTCGAAACCCTATCTCAGATGCTGAGGTCACACTTTGAGGTCAAAGATCAACTTGACCTTTCTTCCATGTCCGGTCTGTAACTCGACAATTAGTGAAAGGATTTTAATATCTGTTTAGTGTCATGTCCAGAACTCTCGTCATCCATTGAGGAATTACAATGTAAGTTGGCACACATTTTTCCAATAGCCATATGTCATGGTTGTTAAATTTCAATAGGTTATTTTGCGTGTGTGGTTCAGCATTTTGTCATGCATTAAAGAATTTTAATATTACATGGTACAAATATTCACCGCAATGAGACAAGGTGTCATACAGAACACCCAGACCACTAGCTCAAAGCTCAAGGTAACCCTCAGAGGTCAAATATAACTAGGTTTTTTTCCTGTCCGGTCCATAACTGTCATCTATAAAGGGATTCTGATATTACTTTACACGTGTTATAATGAGAGGATGTGTCACGCTTAACACCCAGGCCCCTAGCTCAAAGGTCACAATTCTAGATAAAAGGTAAATAAGGTTTTTAGCTCAACTATTCAAAGAATAGTAGAGCTATTGGACTCGTCCATGTCGGTGTCCAGATTTGGTTAGGTTTTTGTATGTAAGCTGGTTTCTCAGTTACCACTTGTGGGAAAGGATTGAAACTCCACACAGTTGTTCACTGTGGTAAACTGACATAGTGCACAGGTTCCATAACTCTATTTTGTTCTTTTACAAAATTATGCCCCTTTTTCGACTTAGAAATTTTTTGTTAAGGTTTTGTATATAAGCTGGTATCTCAGTAACCACTTGTGGGAATGGATTGAAGCTTCACACACTTATTCACTGTGATAAACTGACATACATTGCACAGGTTCCATGACTCTTTTGCTTTTTTACAAAATTATGCCCGTTTTTCGACTTAGAAATTTTTGGTTAAGGTTTTGTATGTAAGATGGTATCTCAGGACTTACTAATGGGAATGGATTGAAACTTCACATACTTGTTCGCTGTCATGACCTGACATGCACTAAGCAAGTCCCATAACTCTACTTTGTTGTTGTTTTTTTTTCAAAATAATGCCCCTTTTTCGACTTTTTTGTTAAGTTATTGTATGTAATCTGATATCTCAGTATCCACTAAGTGGAATGGATTGAAACTTCACACACTCATTCACTGTAGATCTTACATGCACTGTGAAGTCCCATAACTCTACTTTGCATTTTTAAAAAAATTAAGCCCCTTTTTCGACTTAGCAGTTTTTGGTTAAGTTTTTGTATGTAAGCTGGTATCTCCGTATCCAGTATTGGGAAAGGATTGAAACTTCACACCCTTGTTCACTGTCATGATATGACATGTAGTGCAGAGGTTCAATAACTCTACTTTACATTTTACAAAATCATGCCCCTTTTTCAACTTTCGTATTCATTCAATTGACAAGGCTGTTGAATAGTGGAGCGTTGCTGTCCTCCAACAGCTCTTGTGACAAAATTATGCCCCTTTTGCAACTTAGCAGTTTTGGGTTAAATTCTTATATGTAAGCTGGTATCTCAGTACCCACCAATGGGAATGGATTGAAACTTAACACACATGTCCACTGTCATGAGCTGATAAGCACTGTGCAGGTTCCATAACCCTGTTTTGCATTTTAACAAAATTATGCCCCTTTTTTGACTTTTGTATTCATTTAATTGAAAAAAAACTGTTGAATACTGACTGTCGAGCGTTGCTGTCCTCCGACAGCTCTTGTTTTTTCCTGTCTGGTCCATAACATACTTAACAGGAATTTAATACTACTTGGCAGAAATGCTTCCCATAATGAGATGACTTGTAATGTGCAATACCCAGACCCTAGCACAATTCAAGGTCACACTTTGAGATGAAAAGTCAGTAGATTTTCCTTCCTGTCTGGTCCATAACTCTTCAATCAATCAATTCATTTTGATATTACTTGGCACAAATGTTACCTGCAAGAGACAACTTGTCGTGCCCAACACCTAGATCCTAGCTCATAGGTCAAGGTCATTCTCAGATGTCAGTGGTCAATATGTTTGTTTTCCTGTCTGTCTGTTTATAACTTTCATGCAATCAATGGAATTTTATTATGAATTGCTGCGAATCCATTTTTTCTCCAAAACATGGACCTAACTCTTAAGGGTAGCTGCAGTTGCAGATTTAGTCCTAGAGCCAGGTAAGTGTTTGGTATGGGTAAATTACCGTAGGCACTAATCATCAACTCTAACACAACTTCATGTGAGGACGTTGTGATATAAAATTTTATTGCTGCATGGAACTTTTTAAATTTGGAGACTGTCCTGAGTGAGGCACGATAAGACAGATTTTAAATTTCTTATATGCTAGATTGCACATCTGATTTAACATCTGCATCTGTAGTTTTAGGAAAAAGTAGTACAGGAGTGATTGCCCTTTGAACAAAACAAGGTTTTAATACAGAATCTTAATAAACCATATCAATGTATTGTCCGTAAGTATTGACCTGGCACTCATTACTCTTTACAAATATTTTAGGGCGTTTTCGTTAATTTATGCTATATTTCTATCCTGAAAATATTTACATTAATTAAAATAACCGATATTGTCAAGCATAGTGGTAAGCTCTCCCTCTTCTACGCTCATTACCATGGGTTTGAATTCAGTTCAGACCATTTTTTTCCAGTCTAATGTGATTAAGTTGATATTACTTTTATTCTTACTTTATTTAGGATACGACATATTATTTTCAGTGACGCCAGTTCCTTTGTCCGTTGAATGAACAAACCCTTGTCCAGTCGTGAAGATTTTAGTCAAGATTTTGTAGATCAGTTTACTGACGTGTACATAGAAGAATGTTATAGTAGAGTATTTTGGTCAATATATGAACTACAAATCATGATAAATGTGACAATTTTCCCGTCTATTAAGTTTACAGATGGAATAGAAAAAATATATGCTGGGACAGAGAACTCGAACCCACCACCCCGAGATTGGTAGCTGAATGCTTTGTCTGCACAGCTATATCTGCACATGCGACATGGACATGATTAAAGTAAAGAAATTAATATTATTGGATTTTCAATGGTTATATCATTATATAGGTCCGGACACCAAACATGAAACATACGGAATATTCATGAGTGCCAGGTCAATACTTACGGAAAATAATGTATATCAAGATTACAACAAACTTCTTAAAAAAAAAGAATGTGATTACCATACAGGAAGAAAAGTAACGTAAATGTTAAGGAAACGGTTCAAGGAGAACTTGAGGGGATTTTAACCAGTTAAGGTATATCTAGGGTTTGTTGTTTTCTGTTTGAATCATTGTTGTTCAGCAGATGATGCTATACAGAATATTATTATGACAAGACTGCTTATAACTTTTTTGACATGATCAAGTACATTTATCAAAGAATTTTTCAGAAGGAATGACTTTGTGTTTCATGAAAAATTGCTGGATGTAAAGAGCAGGTGAGGGAAACATTTATTTTCTTTGAAGTCTGCTTTGACCAATTTTGATCAAACTTACCCATATTGCTCTCGTCCCGTGAAGCTATTTATGGGAGATGGATGAAGGAAAGGAAAGACTTTTATTCTGTAAAACTTAGTAAAAGATAACTATCTTCTGTCTCAAAAGAGTCTTGTTTAAGCCTTATCTGTGTACAAACTTTCAGTTGGACTGTATCACAGTTTTTTTCATTACAACAGCAAATGGTCACCCTGAACATGTTTTAAAATTCCCCGTTTTCAGAAAAAAGCAGTAGAATTTCTGGGCAGGTTTTAGAAAACCTGTTTGTACAGACTATCACCTCTTCATGTCATTCATTATATCAGATTTCATCCATAGCATGGAACTACATTTTGGACTACTTCACATGTAACACTGATTAGTCTCTTCCGGTTTGGTGTAACCCGTCCTGATGAGATCTGAAAATTTAGTTTTCCTGATATACTTTTAGCTCACTTGAGCTCAAAGTGCTTTGAGTATGAGTTCTTATGATCACTCACCCTCCGTTGTCTGTGTGTCCATCCTTCTGTCCACACTTTTGATCTTCAAACAACATCTCCTCAGAAATTGTGTGGTGGAAGTTGATTAAACTTAATTGGTCCTGATATTTCTTGGGTGGTTTTCTTCCAAACAAGGTATTAATAGAAAAATCTTCAAGCAACATCTCCTTCTGTCCACACTTTTGATCTTCAAACAACATCTCCTCTGAAATTGTGTGGTGGAAGTTGATTAAACTTAATTGGTCCTGATATTTTTTGGGTGGTTTTCTTCCAAACAAGGTATTAATAGAAAAATCTTCAAGCAACATCTCCTCCTAAACTGGTAGTCAGGTTTTGAAATGATTTCGCACAAATGGTCCTTGTGTGGCCCTCTACCAAGATAGTTCAAATTATTCAGATTAACCTAAAACATGGCCACCAGGATGTGTTGTTACTTTCCCCTATTATGTATATAGTTGAAACTAAAAATCTTCTTGTCAGAAACACCAGGCTCATTTTTTTTTGGCACAAATCTCGGTATTTATATAGTGGAAACTGCTGGCCTGCGTTTAAAATAATTTTTACACAAAGGTTTCTTGAGTTACCCTTTACAAAGATTGTACAGAGTTATTTGATTTCATCAAAAACATGGCTTCCAGGAGCTGTGGTCACATTTCCCTGTATGTATGTAGTGGAAACTTTTAAAATCGTGTTTGATTTATCAATCACCTGCTTGTATAAAATTCATTTTGTAGAAACTTTTAGAATATTATTTTCAGAAAACAGTAGCACTATATATTTCAAAATAATTTCACAGATATTTTCCTTGTATAACCATCTACCGAAACTGTTCAAGCAAGCATTGTATCTCAAGTGAAGCTTTGAGGGCCATCATGGTCTACTTATAATGTAATTTTACGTAAGTGGTGTTCAAAGAAAACATGGCCTCCAGGGGGCGTGGTCACTTTTCCCTTTCATGTGTATAGTGGAAACTTTTAAAATCAGTTCTTGTATGAAACTGATGGCCAATCATGCAAATGGTAATCTTGTATGATCCTGTACCAAGATTGTTCAAATTAAGATTATTCTGAGAAGTTGGTGATTAAAGACAATGCTGTAAGTTCAGTGAGGTTGCACTTTGCATCTCAACACAGTAGAGTAGTATTTGAAAGATTTCCTCTCCGTCTGTGAAATATCATTATATTTGAATCACACGAAATGACATTTTCCCCCGTGAAAACCAAAATGAAATGTTCAGATCTACAGCAACGGGCTTTCATAATAGAGATATTCAGAAACGTTGAACCGGCTGTGGTAGATTCCCACCCTTTATCTACTTCCTACAATACACAACATAATTATGTTTATGATTATGTATTATACTTTATCAACTTTAAGATTCATACAAGGTTTTTTGATATAAACCATTTGACAAAAAAACATGGTTTGAATTATTTTGGAAGAGAGTCACCCTCGGAACTTATTTTTTGCTCCCATATATAAGAAATACCAGTGTTCTAGGTCAGTTACTACACTGACCAGTCTTTCTTACCTGCTTGAGGATCACATCTTGGTTTCAGGTATTGGGATAACAGCCTGCTAAACCAGTGCAGCTAAATGTATAGCTGTTAAACTCAACCTACCAGCTTTGACAACTCACAATATTGAAAATGGTAAACAAACAAATCAGATGTAATTGTACAAATTATAGTAAAAAAAAATCCTGTAAGAAAATCTAAACCAGATTTTGCCTAAAATAAGCAGGAAACCTCCTATAAAGTCTGTCTTGCTAAAATAAGATAGACATTTAAGAGTTTACCAGTAGGCTTAGGTGGAACAGTTTGGGTAACTTGGAGAATTTCATGATTTCTTAATAAAATAGCACCAGTTTTGGCAGACGAATGTATTATTTGAAATTCTGGAGCGCAGCAGACTTATGTGAATACAATGGTAGCAAGTGACTTTATATAAATCAAATACAAAAGACATGTAAATCAAAAGTAAAATGTGATATTTTTTATTTGATTCATATAATTCTAACTTTAATGACTGCTTATGAATTCTCTAGATGGAAATTTAAGGCATATTTTTCCTGCTAAATTTTGGCTCGGCAGGTTTTTTTTACTGGTATCCACCTTAGAAAATTTGCATATTTTGCTGCGTATTCATGCTTAAAGGCAAAATCTGTCTTATATTAACCTGAATTGCAATAAGTAGATTTTTCTGGGCGAAAGTTTTTGTACGGGAAGGTTAATCACAAAGTAAGCTTTAAAGTATCCAGAATGTCAACAATCATATTAATCTTCATTTATTAATAAAACAAGAAAAATACTAGTACTTACTAATTAATTACCGTAACTACTTATTGCAACAATTGAAATAGAAAGTACTATCAGGAAAATAACATGTTCATTTGGAACAGTAGCCTTATCTGAGTTACTCAAAGTTATCGTCTGTCCATCGGCTTCCGTCGTCCGTCCAGAATTTCTTGTGAACATGATAAGAGACCACATTTTGCAATTGATTTTAATCAAACTTGCACACAATTTGTATTGGCATAATATCTTGGTTCCTTTTGAAAACTGGCCAGATCTCGTCATGGGTTCCAGAGTTATGGCCCCTTAAAGGGCAAAAAATTGCTATTTTGGCTTGTGAACACGATAGAGACCACATTTTGCAACCAGTTTTAATTGATCTTGCACACAACTTGTAATGGCATAATACCTCGGTTCCTTTCGAAAACTGGGCAGATCCTATTGTGGGTTCAAGAATTGTGGTCCCTTAAAGGGCCAAAATTTGTTAGTTTGGCTTTTGCAGCCATATAGAGACTTCATTTATTTGATTTTACAATCTTCTAAGATATTTTTAACAATAATAGATCTTGGATTCCATGATGAATCCGTCAGATCCAATAATTTGTTTTGGAGTTACGGCCCCTAATTTACCCCTGAAAGAGCCAAAATTTGTTAATTTTACAATAGAAGTGACATTTTACATTTGATTTTAACCACACTTACATACAACTTAAGTCACAATAAGATCTCTGTTCCTTTCGAAAAATAGCTAGATTACTTCATGGGTTCTCGAGTTACCACCCCTTAAAGTAGCAAAATTTTCTATTTTGGTCCTTTTAGCCATATAAAGGTTTCATTTATGCTTTGATCTGATACAAACTTGCATAGAATATTTATCTTGATGATCTCTAGACTAAGTTCGAAACTGGGACATATGGGATCAGAAACTAGGTCACCTGGTCAGATCAAAGGAAAAGCTTGTTTACACTCTTGAGGCCACATTTATGACCCTATCTTCATGAAACTTGGTCAGAATGTTAATCTTGATGATTCCTAGGCCAGATTTTAAACTGGACCATGTGGGGTCAGAAACAAAGTCACCACCCAAATAAAAGGAAAAGCTTGTTAACACTCTTGAGGCCACATTTATGACCCTATCTTCATGAAACTTGGTCAGAATGTTTATCTTGATGATTTCTAGGCCAAGTTCGAAACTGGGTCATGTTTGGTCAAAAACTAGGTCACCCGCTCAAATCAAAAGAAAAGCTTGTTAACACTGTAGAGGCCATATTTATGACCCTATCTTCATGAAACTTGGTAAGAATGTTTATCTTGATTCTAAGGCCAAGTTTAATAGGTGAGTGATATAGGGTAATCATGACGGGTCCCTCTTGTTTTTAATGAAGACATCTAAGGATCAAAGCAATGATATACATGTAATATTAATTTGAACTTGGTTAATTCATCCAGAAAGTTAGCCACTTTGATCAGGCGATTGTATAAACAGCGACACATTTTCTGGTTATTTCCTTTATTGTGCAAGATTAATTATTATGCAATTCTTATAGCATTACAGAAATGTTAACTTTACTAAAATGGCAAACTTTAGAAACAAGAGGAAATTTCAAATCCCTAGTAATGTTTTATATAATAAAAATACATCATTCCATTTTTTTTGTAAATCACCAGTACCTACCTTTACTTTCATATTCTCTTTTCTCACACACAGTATCACATGAACTCATTTTTCCTAGAACCATTAGACTCTGGAACATCCTACCACATCATGAAAAATCCAGTGCTACTCTTAACAAGTTCAAGTTCAGGGGTAGCGTTCTAATCTGAAATGAATATTTTTATCATCTTTAAGCCTTTAACTTGTAATATAGTAGTACTAGTTTTAATATTCATGTACACTAATCTTGTGTTTTTCAATAGAGGCTTAATCAGCCATGTGTCCCCCAGACAATTGCCTCCCAGTCCTAGTCAGTTACTGATTTTTGGGAGTATCCTGTAGATGTTTGTTTACCTGAAGACTAAGAATGCATTTATACAGTTTAAATATACTTTCATTCGACTATATTTTGTTTTATATCATTATGAAATCACAAGTTTTTTTTTTTTTAATTTGACGATTATTTAAGGACACGTCACGGCTGAGATAGTTTAGCATTATTGCAATACACAATTGGTATTAAAATTGTGTTTCCAATACATGTGCTGATTAGATAAATCCTCAATATCTATGTGAAATTAAGGGATGTGTTTTGTATGATTGCAACGCTGTGAGTTGTTCTAATTAGTGACAGATGACTGAAACAATAGGAATTCGTATGTGACTTGGATAGACAAAACGACAGTGAGATAACAATATATTCTTTTATTGTTTTAATTTATGAGTTGTAAGCTACAATATAGAATACCCATTTTTATGAAAATCAAACTGGAAGTTAAATATAACAGAAAAAAAAAAATTAGGTCATGAGTCATCGTATACCTGTCAGAATTTGTCATTAGTTTTCACAAGCTGTCAAAATTATTTTTATCTCTCTATTCTGCAAATGCATTGTTTTTGTAAGTATCTTGGTCGGATATTGTAGTGTGTAACTTACTTTACATTCCACATTAATATTTGTGCTTGAAATTGCTTTGTTGATCTCATCAAAGTCACTTATGAATTTCTATTGTTTTAGTTTATTTTCTGTTATAAAAGTACCAAATCTCAATATCAAAATATAAGAATTGTTCCTTTCTAGTAGACAAAGGAAACTATTTGGTTGAATCATAACATAACGGATTTTGGAAAGAACTGAATATTCTTTGTTTTTTTTGTTATTCACCGGAAATTCAAAATGTGACATCACCTAAGATACTTAGATAATCTGTATTGGGAGTATGAAACACAACTGGAATAATTGAGCCGTACCATGAGAAAACAAACATAGTGGGTTTGCGACCAGCATGGATTCAGACCAGCCTGCGCATCTGCGCAGTCTGGTAAGGATCCATGCTGTTCACTTTTAAAGCCTATTGGAATTGGAGAAACTGTTAGTGAACAGCATGGATCCTGACCAGATTGTGCAGATGCGCAGGCTGATCTGGATCCAGGCTGGTCGTAAACCCATGTTGGTTTTCTCATGGCACGGCTCATATATGATTAATGGGCTTTAAGATTAAAGAGGATATACATTATTAAGAGATAAAAGCCCTTAAGCTGAAAGTGTTTGTATTACACATGTCTTAACCTTTAGCCTGCTGGCGGCAAGTGATTCTGCCTTTGCGACCAGTGCAGACCAAGATCAGCATGCACATGGACCAGTCCATTTTAGAAATTTAGCAGGCTAAGGGTTAATTGTATAATTAAGATATTTCTTTTTTAATGAATTACAACTTTTGATTCCTTAAAATTGCTGTAAAGGCAATTAAGCATGAATAGAAAATACTATGTACAATTGTTAGAGTTATTCTCTAGATAAACAAACTGCCTTAGTATAGCCTAGTGTTAGCCTATTGGTAGAGCTGGGGCTTAGAGTGCGGGAGGTCGTAGGTTTGATCCCGGGCCACTTCATACCAAAGACGTAAAAAATAGTACTAGTAGATTCCTTGCTCGGCCCTCAGCATTAAGAGGATAGTGCTAGGACTGGTCAGTCCAATGTCAGTATAATGTGACTGGGTGGGGTATCATTTGTCATGTGTCTAAGGCATGATATTCCAGTGAGGCAGCACTATAAATTGTGCTCACTGCTACAAGTTAAAACACTGTCGTTTATATGACTGAAAAATTGTTGAAAAAGAATTGTTAAACCTGAACACACATACACTCTAGGTAAACACACAGGTGCCCGTCAAGTCTTGGTGCCCATATGGGTGCCCCCCCCACACACACATTTTTTTTTTTCGTTTTAGGATTAAAACAGTGGTTTTTAACTTGTGTGTGTTGGGGGGGGGGGGCACCCATATGGGCACCAAGACCGGACGGGCATCTGTGGTTTATACTTAAGTAAAATGCAGAAATGCTAAACCTTTACTATAATTAATAATATCATTATTTTTATTATGTATTGATGTTTGCAATTATTAAATAGATTATATTAGCAAGAATAGAATTATTTTCTTTATTTCAGAATGTCACAAATTCCTGATTACAGACAAAATGTGTCACTGAAACTATCTCAAGTATTTGATGAGATTGGAGTTAATGAGAAAATTGTGTTAAAGAGAAGAAGATTGAGACTACTGGATGAATCTTTATTCACAAAAACACTCCAATTACATGATAAGAATGTTTCTGTGTATTTCCTTGGTAGTCGAACAGAAGGTACAACAACACCAGACCTTGATGCAGACATGGACTGTCTTCACTGTGAGCAAGACATTAATGTGATACCAGACTGGGTGGAATGGGAACCTGGTGTAACAACTCTATTGATGATCCAGGATGAGACTGTATCCCCAGGTTACTGTTTGTTACAGCGTCTGAGAGCAGATACTCCTCTTCCAGTCAATGATGTACTGAATGAATATTTTTACAGGGACAGAAGAGGAAGAATACTGTTGAAGAATACAGTAATCAATGTTTCTTCTTTTGATGGAGCAGTTAGACATGGTCCAGCACAATCAACACAAGGAATACAAGGCCGTCGGGATATTGATTTTGTAACAGCTTTTCCCTGTAAATTATGTCCAGTAAATAACATTCAGCAAGGCCTTGATGGATGGCCTTCAACTGACATGAAAAGATACTGTAGCAGAGCTGGTTGTTTTGTTGTAGGGGTTGGAAAGAAAGGCAGTGAACCTGAGGAGCTTGAATGGAGAATATCTACATCTCTGGCTGAGAGGTGTTTAATGTTCAATCTGAATATTACACAGATTCGGTGTTATATCCTAATGAAAATGATTCTGAAAACTTTCATCAGTCCATTATTTCAAGATTCTATTTCAAGTTTCATGTGTAAAACTGTGTTACTCCGTTGTATAGCAAATACATATGCTCATGAATGGAGAGAGAACAATTTGCTTACATGCCTAACATTCTGTTTGTCAACATTACACAGCTGTGTTGTAAATGAACTGTGCCCGCATTTTTTCATCCCTGAAAACAACTTAATGGCAGGACATTTTTCACCTGATACTAAACCACTCATACTTGAAGCACTTCAGTATGTAGTGAACAGTAATGGAAGAGCATTACTCGAGATTCATTATGATGGACTTGGGTTTAGACTTGAAAGTAAGTTCAACGTTATATTTGGAATAAGTACACAAGCTATATCCATTCGTATGTCAGGATATTTCTTAAAAGAGACTGATGTGAATATTGAAATTTTCACCACCATGTTACTATTGCGAACACAAAATAGGAAACACATCCTACAAGTATTGCAGATGTTATTAACATACATATTCAAGCTCCACAGGAAGTATTTGTCAAGCCAAAGACAAGACAAAATAGCGTGTACTTTAATTGCACAACAGTTGTGTAAAACTCTAGGATCTGTTCTAGCCTGCTCAAACATTTATCTTCATGGCAATGTGTCGATAGAGGCTCTCGCATGGATGTCGTTTGGACTGAACTCTGATGTTTCATCTGGTAAACTGAAACTAGCATCAGTGTTATATTGTGTGGAAGATACTATAAATACTGAAATGATCCTGAAAGACATTGAAGAATGCTATGATCTCAGTGTGGTTGAACCTGTATGTAGCTGTCTTAAATTCCTAGCTAAAAGGAGAGGTGCATTCAACAGGTTATCTTTTCACCTAAATGATGAACTGACATTATTAAAACATATATCTGCATTCTGTGTCAAATTTCTGCCATGTGAAATAAACTGTTGTCCAAATGAACTGCAGTATGAAATATTTAGATCTACACAGGAAGACTTGGCTTATAGAGGTGAAGATGATTGGATGGACTTGGCTGTTGTAGACTCCCTTCCATATCTCTACTTCCTACAATACAAGACCTACAACAGCCTAAGAAGACATGAGGATAAACAGAGAGCCCTTTCTAACCTTGCCAAGACCATTGATGAGGAACCCAACCTTGGACACAGGGAAACAGCCTTGAACTTGCTTGGACAGTGCATGGAACAAGAAGAAAGACATAATGATGCTTTAAGGTGCTATGTGAGATCTCTTCAGGTACGGAGAAGAAACAATGCTGCAAAGATCCACATTTGTAGACTTTTAAGCACATTGATAAATCATTAACTGGCAGCGTCCCGTTTTGGTTAAGTTTTTGTATGTAAGCTGGTTTTGTTCGTTTGTTTTGGGTTTAACGCCGTTTTTCAACAGTATTTCAGTCATATAACGGTGGGCAGTTAACCTACCCAGTGTTCCTGGATTCTGTGCCAGTACAAACCTGTTCTCCGCAAGTAACTGCCAACTTCCCCACATGAATCAGAGGTGGAGGACGAATGATTTCAGACACAATGTCTTTTATCAAATCGTTATGGAGAGCATACATCCGCTCAGTGATCAAACTCGCAACCCGGTCATTCGAAGACAAACGCTCTCCCTACTGATCTAAGCAGGCTTGCTATGTTAGCTGGTATCTCAGTTACCACTTGTGGGAATGAATTGAAACTTCACATACTTATTCACTGTAATAAACTGACTTAAAATGCTCAGGTTCCATAACTCTGTTTTGCTTTTTTTACAAAATTATGGCCCTTTTTCAAACTTAGAAATTTTTGGTTAAGGTTTTATATGTAAGCTGGTATCTCAGTATCTACTATTGGAATGGATTGAAACTTTACACACTTGTTCATTGTGATGATCTAACATGCATTGCACAGGTTCCATAACTCTACTTTGCATTTTTTAAAATTATGCCCCTTTTTTGACTTAGCAGTTCTTGGTTAAGTTTTTGTATGTAAGCTGGTATCTCAGTTCCCACTATTAGGAATGGATTGAAACTTCACACACTTGTTCATTGTGATGATCTGACTTGTATTTGCACAGGTTCAATTACTCTACTTTGCATTTTTACAGAATTATGCCCCGTTCTGGACTTTAATAATCATTCACTTGACAAGGCTGTTGAATAGTTGAGCACTGCTGTTCTCCGATGGCTCTTGTTTTAAATCAAAATATTAACAAAGTTAATGAGCAAGACATTCAAATTTTTTATTTCAATAACTTTTCAAACCAGTTGTTAATCATAAATTCAGATAATCCACGTATTTTAATGAATTCATTTATCTATATATATACAGAGCTTATCTAATAAAGACTTAAACATTTGATACAGTTATTACGTTGTTAAAAGAAAGAAAAAAGATGTTAAAACAGAATGAAAGAAACCACTTTTATTTTTGAAACGCATTAATGATACAACTGTTTATCATTTTTAGTTAGTGTTATTTTCACTCTATTGTATTATGTCATTACTTGAATAAGATTATTTATAAACATGTTGGTTCATCGGTTTTGCCAAATTTTGTCAAAGATTCCACAGGCTGAATCTTGTAAGGTCCTTCCGCTTTCTAACAAGACCGGCCATCCGTGGGACAAAAATAAATCTGTAGTCATATTGTATCCAATTATAGTATAGCAACGGTATAGTATATCAAGTGGAAAATTTATCTTGATATTTCGTTTTCGTTTCAATCAAGATCATTTTATGCGTTTTACATGGTATATGGTAAAACAACCTATTATAGAGCATTCAGCCTTAGAAAATTTTAAAACAATTACCAACCGCAGTGCTTTGAATCTCGTTAATATTTCAGATTGTAACATACATGGAATAAGAATGTTTAGAATTATCTGTACTGGTATCAATAAATGTACACAACAAATAAACAGTTTCATTTTTTTTTATTGTTTTTCATCAAAATATTATTATTAACAAAGTAAATGAATGAGATATTCAACTTTTTATTTCAATAATTTTTCAAACCAGTTATTTTGTTACTTATTAATCATAAATTCAGATAATCCATGTATTTTTAAAAAAATCATGTGATTATGTTTGAAAGAGCATTTACAACAAGATCAATACTATTGTTTAACAGGCAATAACAAACATGTTGGTACACTGGTTTTACCAAATTTTGTCGAAGATCCCACAGGCTGAATCTTGTAATGTCCTTTTGCTTTCTTACAAGAGCAGCCATCCATGGAATAAAAATAAATCTTTAGTCATATTGTATCCATTCATAGTATAGCAATGGAATAGTATATTAAGTGGAAAATTGATTTTGATATTTCGTTTTCATTTCAATCAAGATCATTTTATGCGTTTTACAAGATATATGGTAGAACAACCTATATTATATATACCTATAGCATTCATACTTGGAAAATTTGAAAACAATTACCAACTGCATTGCTTTGAAGCTTAATTGTTTATATTTCAGACTGTAACATACATGAATTGTTAAGAGTACAATTTTTCAACAATAGAAATTATAAGTCTTATTTATTTATTTTGTTGGGTTTAACATCGCACCAACACAATTACAGGTCATATGGCGACTTCCCAGCTTTGATGGTGGAGGAAGACCCCTGGGTAGAACCACCAACCTTCCGTAAGCCAGCTGGATTTGTTAGGCTTAAGAATAATACACATACCATTAGCAAACTGAAATGAAAGGACAACCTGCTATTTTATAAGTAACACTATAGTTACATTCATGTCATATGATACAAATATGTTCTTTTGTTTATTGATTTATGATTAAAATGTTCACTATTGTCATATATATTATGTATATGTACCACATAGGTCTATGAACTGGTTGAATGAAAATAAAACTTTTATAAAAACTTGAATAATTTTATTCTATCAATCAGGGATAAGAATTATGTCCCAACAGTAGAACTTCAAGATTACATGATACAGCAGACTGCTATAGTTCCTATATAATGAAAAAGACTACTGTCACTTTATTCTTTCTTTGTATCATGCCATTTTAACAAAAAATCAGTCAATTCACATGAAAAGACTTCAGTGCCAAACCTCTGCGCCTGTTTAAATTAAAGTCTGAAAATGAGACTTAAGAAAATCAAATATTTAATTTGCCGTAACTTTATGCATAGCAAATTTATACCGGTTCTACTGAAATTTTGCTGGATTTTCCATAACTGCAGAACTCAAGTTCATTTAATATTTATTACTATCTGCACTTATCTAACAATCAATCTTAACTTCAAATTTAAAATGTTAATTAATACAAGTCTTGAATTTAGAGGCCTGGGTCTGATGTAACAGTTATAAAAAAGGAGCTCAGTCTATAAATCCAAGCACCTGATTGGCTAAAATTGGGCTCTATCTTGAAATTGACCAACAGAAAGTCTGTGCTGTGAGACTGGTCTCTAAACTCTGTTTTCTAACCTAGGAACAGGTGCTCTCCAGCACAAGTAAGACTTAATATCGTGTTAACTGCAGTGATGGTCAGCAACATCCAACCTCCTGTTTCTATGACAGTTTGACTGGAGAATTCACATTTAATTGGTCAAGCAAATCAGGAGTATCTGCTTCTCCTTCACTTCCTTCCTAGGAATGTCTGATGTTAGCAATAAGAGTATCGAGTTTATTCTGTCAGAAGAAGTCAGTTGCTCTCGGTCTCTTTTTTCCTTGCTGACTATCTGGAATAGGTTCATCACTCACAACACGTTTCTTTGGCAACTGTAATAAATTATCAGTCAAGAAAGGTGTCACATTTCCTCCATGTTCACTTCCGGGTGTAGAATTACCACTAGGAGTTGCACTGGATGGAGTCTTTGATTTAGCGGTTAGTCTAGGAGTCAATTTAGGGGTTTTGTACCCAGGAAGTCTATGTGTGGGAGATGGAGAGTAACTTTCCCTCAGGGCTTTGTCTGTTCCAGTTCGAACACCTATCCGGCTTCCAAGCAGACGTTGTGCTGCAGGAGACAGGGAGCTGATCCTCTCCAGTGAGCTTTTCCTACTGAACCCTGGTGTAGGACTGAAATATAACAAGAAATATTCCAATAATAATTAGCACTTACAAATAGGGTACTTATATGCCTGTTGCTTCCATTTAAAGGAACTATCCTATACTTTCTATCTTTTATCTACAATAACTTTTCGAAAAATCAGACTTAAATCTGGCTATGTGCCCCTTTAATGGACAATATTTAGGAGAGTGAAGTGTGGAGGATATTTACAAAGAAACAATAAAAGATAAACCTTTATACTGGGAAATATATGAACTGGCTATACTTTTTACACACCTAGCAAGTCTTGATGCCAGTTTTAAAGCATTTTTCTTCTTGTCCCTGTGCTGTTTACTGGATTTCTCTGCTAATTCAAATGCCAACTGGTCTCTTTTTGGCACATCTGGTATCTGTAAAACGAAAAGTTGACATTAAAAATTATTCCTGACCAAAGGATTGATTTAACAGAGTACAACACAAGGCAATCGGTAACACCGATGGATGCTCTCCTATTAAAGCAAATATCCAAAAAAGGTGGCAATTCAAAAACAGGATCATATAGAGTTACGGTGCTCAGTTACACCTCTCAATGACCTCGATATTTGTGTTAAGTATCAAGTCTTTCCTTCTTATAATTTTCAAATTATGCTCTGGACAAGCTTTTTTCACATAAGGGAAGATAATTCAACAAGAGGGCCAAGATGGCCCTAGGTCGCTCACCTGTGAAACACACCATAACAGTTTAAACATGTTTGACCTAGGGATTTCATGGAAACAAATATTTTGGGCAATTTTCATTAGAATTGGACCAAAAATGTGGTCTCTTGAGTTTAAACAAGTATTTTATTTGATATGACCTAGTGACCTAGTTTTTGATGCCAGATGACCCATATTCAAATCTGACTTAGACTTCACCAAGGCAATCATTCTGACCAAATTCCATGAAAATCAACTGAAAAATACAGCTTCTATCGCATACACAAGGTTTTTCCTTGATTTGACCTAGTGACCTAATTTTTGACCCCAGATGACCCATATCTGAACTTGACCTAGATATCATCAAGGCAATCATTCTCACCAAATTTCATAAGGATCAATTGAAAAATACAGCCTCTACCGCATACACAAGGTTTTTCTATGATTTGACCTAGTGACCTATTTCTTGACCCCAGATGACCCATTTTCGAACTCTGCCTAGATTTCAAGGCAATCATTCTGACCAATATTCATGAAGATCAATTGAAAAATACAGCCTCTATCGCATACACAAGGTTTTTCTTTGATTTGACCTAGTGACCTAGTTTTTGACCCCAGATGACCTGTTTTCAAACGGCCTAGATTTCATCAAGGTAATCATTCTGATAAAATTTCATGAAGATCAGTTGAAAAATACAGCCTCTATTGCATACACAAGGTTTTTCATTGATTTGACCTAGTGACCTAGTGACCTAGTTTTTGACCCCAGATGACCCATTTTCAAACTCGTCCTAGATTTCATCAAGGTAATCATTCTGACCAAATTTCATGAAGATCAGTTGAAAAATACAGCCTCTATTGCATACACAAGCTAAATGTTGACAGACAGACAGACGCCGGATATCAAGTGATAAGAAAAACTCACCTGAGCATTGCTCAGGTGAGCTAACAAGAGGGCCATGATGGCCCTATATATCGCTCACCAGAGTTGATCTGGCCTTCTGACCTAGTTTTTGACCCCACATGACCAAGAGTTGAACTTGACCTAAAGATCATCAAGACAAACATTCTGACTAAATTTCATAAAGATTTGGTTACAACTGTGGCCTCTAAAGTGTTCACAAGCTTTTCCTTTGATCTGACCGGTGACTTAGTTTTTGACACCACAAGACCCAGATTTGAACTTGACCTATAGATTATCCAAATAAACATTCTGACTAATTCTCATGAGTTTCGAACTTAAATTGTAGTCTCTTAGAGTGTTGAAAAGATTTTCCTTTGATCTGGCCTAGTGACCTAACTTTTGACCCCACATGACCCAGATTCAAACTTGACCTAGAAATGATTAAGACAAACATTCTGACCAAGTTTCATAAAAATTGAGTCACAAATGTGGCCTCTAAAGTGTTCACAAGCTTTTCCTTTGATTTGACCAGGTGACCTAGTTTTTGACCCCACATGACCCAGATACAAACTTGACCTAGAAATCATCAAGCCAAACTTTCTGGCTAAGTTTCATAAAGATTTTTGACCCCACATGACCCAGATTCAAACTTGACCTAGAAATGATTAAGACAAACATTCTGACCAAGTTTCATAAAAACTGAGTCACAAATGTGGCCTCTAAAGTGTTCACAAGCTTTTCCTTTGATTTGACCAGGTGACCTAGTTTTTGACCCCACTTGACCCAGATACAAACTTGACCTAGAAATCATCAAGCCAAACTTTCTGGCTAAGTTTCATAAATATTGGGTCACAACTGTGGCCTCTAGAGTGTTCACAAGCTTTTCCTTTGATTTGACCAGATGACCTAGTTTTTGATCATCATTTTGACCAAGCTTCATGAAGATAGGATCAAAAACGTGGCCTCTGGAGTGTTATCAAGCTTTTCCTTTGATTGATTGGATGACCTAGTTTCTGACCCCACATGACCCAGATTCGAAGTTGACCTAGAGTCATCAAGACAATCATTCTGACCAATTCTCATGAGTTTCAAACTTAAACTGTGGACTCTTAGAGTGTTAAAAAGATTTTCCTTTGATCTGGCCTAGTGACCTAGTTTTTGACCCCACATGACCCAGTTTCAAACTAGACCTAGAAATCATCAAGATAAACATCCTGACCAAGTTTCATAAAGATTGAATCACAACTGTGGTCTTTAGAGTGTTCACAAGCCTTTTCCTTCGATTTGACAGGGTGACATAGTTTTTGACTCTACATGAACCAGATTCGAACTTTACCTAGAGGTCATCAAGACAAAACATTCTGACCAATTATCATGAGTTTCAAACTTAAATTATGGTCTCTAGAGTGTTAACAAGATTTTCATTTGATCTGGCCTAGTGACTTAGTTTTTAATCCAACATGATCTAGTTTCAAACTTGACCTAGATATCATCAAGACAAACATTCTGACCATGTTTCATATGGACTGAGTCACAACTGTGGCCTTTAGAGTGTTCACAAGCTTTTCCTTTGATCTGACCAGGTGACCTAGTTTTTGACCCCACATGTCCAAGATTCGAACTTGACCTAGTGATATTAAGACAATCATCCTGACAAGTTTCATAAAGATTGAGTCACAACTGTGTCCTCTAGAGTGTTCACAAGCTTTTCCTTTGATCTGGATTACTGACCTAGTTTTTGACCCTACATGACCCAGTTTCAAACTTCAACTAGAGATCATCAATACAAACATTCTGACCAAGTTACATAAAGATTGGGTCACAACTGTGGCCTCTAGAGTGTTCACAAGGCTCTGACACTTTGAGCACTTTATGCTCGAGTAAGCTACAAATGGGACCATCTTACCGGGTAAGTTATGGTTCCTTATCACTGCACTTCCTCTCAATGAGCTCTATCATTGTGTGAAGTTACAACTTAGTACCTTCAAGTGTTTTTGAGTTGTGCTCTGGACAGGAAGTGTGATGGATGGACAGACAGACAGACAAGGTGGCATAAATATCCTCCCCACATCGATGAGCAAAATAATGGAACGTTAAAAGTAAATCTATTGATAAAACTTTTCTAATCAAAATGTTCACACTATTTTTCTTTTTACTCTTGTAAAGAAACCAAAGAAAGTTATAGGGTTTAATCTAACCAGCGTTCCTAGATTCTGTACCAGCACTAAAATTTTCAAATATATCAAAGAACTGTAGATGGAAGACAAATGTACAAACATATTGTCTTCTATCAAATTGTTATAGAAAACGGCTTTCGGATCAGCCTCATAACTTCTTGATTCACAGCCTTGTGTCTCCAGAGTTAAACAAACAAGCTCAGTGACTGTCAAAAGATATTACTTTTAAAGTCATTTAATTACTTCCTCTGCCTTTATTATTTAGTGGGGAAGTTATCATTTAGTATTTTGTTTAGACTTACTAAATAAGATCCAGAAACATTTGTGGGTGACAGACAATTTATAACTCACACCACATTTTAAGTAAAGCACATAGCTTTTTCTGATTAACACTTAGATAAACATAAACAAGAACAACTTTTATGATGAAATTTTTCAGTACAATCAGGGTACAAATTACCACAGGTTCGTAATTAAAAAAATTTCAGATAAAATGGCAAACATTCCCTTTGCAAACATCCATGCTTTTTTTAAGCCATCATTTACAATAAGTTACAAAATACTAATTATCCATTCATTTTTACATAATTATGAAAACTTTTATTGAAATTCATGAAGGCTTTTTTCTCTCTAGCTATACAAACATTATGCTTTCCCTAAACTTGTGGACTGTGACCCTTTCTAAACTGACTGATAAAAAGCCTTGCAAAAAGAAATTCTGTTGCAACTGAAATTTCATACATAACCATACCTTAAAAGCTGGAGCATCTGAAGGAACTAAGGGTGTCTCTTTAGGATCCAGCTGAAATGGTGTCCCTTCAATCTCTCCCCAGGTCATCAGCGGGGACTCATCAACACCAGGGGCGGGAGAAGGAGTGGCAACAAAACCATACCCATTCACTTTTGGCGTCATGCCAACTTCAAGTTCCTTCCCATCATGCCCTATTCTCCCAGAATGCAACAGTGCTTTTTCAGATGCAGCTTGCTTAATCACTTCTTTACTTTTTTGAGTGTTCCAAGGACTTAAATGAAACCGAGTGTTTTCATGCACTATTTTCCGAGGTTTTTTCTTCTTCAATTCCAAGAGTTCTTGTGTGCTAAGATCTTCTCCATCTGGTATGTACATGACGTGATTTCTAGTTTTGTATTTCCACGTGTCAACCCCAGCTTTTCCATCTGTAATGGCAGCTTGTGTCTCGATATCTGGTAGCGCTAGTCTGTCTTCCTCTTCCTGAAAGGGAGATAAAGAAAGTGTTCCAAGTGCATGTCTACACACACTGCCACATTTGAATTTCAAAGCAGCAGCATTACCTTGAAATCATTTAATTTTCATGGAATAGAATTTCCTGTTTTTGGCTGAAATGGCTCTTTCATATGAAACAAAATTCATGACTTCAAAAATAAACATGTCATTGTCATGTACTTCAAACACCCAAAAGGCTGCCTAAATCTTTAACAACCAGAAAATGCAGGTTGTTCTATTTTTAAAAGATGGGATAATATTCAAAGGGGTTTTACTTTCAAAAAGTTTTGAAAACTTGTAACTTGCAAGGTCAAACACAATCCTGCATATTTACCAGCATTATCTCCCAAAACACTGTAAAAGCACATACTTTCACTCGGTATAAATTTCACTAATATGAAATATTGAGTATGTTTGCAAGGTTTAATTTTCGCGAAATTGTAAAAAAGTTTATCTGCTTGTGTTCAGCTGTTTAGTAAGTTGTGTGTACAAAAGTTACACAACCTAAAGCGTTACCGTAAGATCGATCACTATTTATTGTATGGATGTTTTAACACATTTAATTACTTGTAAACCTTGATGACTCTATAGTGTAACAAACACGGCTTTACGCATAATTCATATCTAGGAGCAGAGATGTCAATGTTTGTTCGATTAAACACAAAAGTAATCATAATTATCGTTCTAAATTAAACAGTGAATTGTGGTTTCTTCTGTTTGTCTTAAAAAGTTATTACGGAAACACTAAATATAGCCAATTTTTGCAAATATGGCCATTTCTATATAATATGTTGGGGGGAAAATTTGTGTAATAACGTGATCTGCTATATACTGATAGTTTATATTTAAGCGAGGATTAATGTTCATGAGGTGAGGGACCTTGCGATTATAGCAAAAATTAAACCTTTGTGAAAATGTCTGCTTTTACAGAATATAGATTACCTGGCTCTACTCTATAATGTTTAACATACCGATTTTCTGTTTGTTTCATTTTCAAAAAGCCATGCATGTTTTTCCTTGTGTTTCTTATCCGACTCTTCCAGAATTTGGGAAAATGAATCATTATCTTCACTTGTATTCTTTGATAAGAATGAATCCAGATGTACTTTAGACTCTGGTTTTTCACCTGTATAATAGTGAAAAAGACAATCAAAATAAATTTCTATGGTTATTTTATACTGTAAATTTGTCATATTTCCACAAAAACAAGTTAGATTTTTCTGGCTATAAACACAGATTTTAACCCTTACCATGCCGTCTGATCATGATCTGCACTGTATGCTATTCATCCAGTATCTTTTAGGTAAGCACCCCATTTTAAAAGTTAATAGTACTGTCCAAATTGGAAGATAGACAAGTTCATTATAGAAATATAGCAAGGTAAGGGTAAAAATTAAAAAATTGCTTAAACATATGCAGTAAAAAACACCACTGAAAAGAAAAAAAGCACGACTCTACTAGGGCAGATACTTTTTTCCATTAGATAAAATTTAAAGCAAATTAAATCTTCAGAGCTACATGCACAACCTCTGTAAAACAAAGAATTTGTTTGCTAGTTGTGTTTCTGGAGTGAGTCTGTACCAGTCTTAACCTGTTCTTTACAAGTTACTGACAACTTCACCACCTCAGTCTGAGGTAGAAGACAAATAATTTCAGATATAATGTCTTACATAAAATCTTCACAAATATGAACTCTCTATTTATAGAACTGTACATTCCATTTAAGCTGAGAAGGTGGGTAAAAGAACTCACTGATGTTGTTTGATGGAAATTACACAGTAGTTAAAGTTTTTAGATAAAAGAACCCCACGCAAAGCAAAGACCTTCTAGAGGCAGAGCAGAGTTACAACATGTTACTACAAACATACAACTGAGCCGTGCCATGAGAAAACCAACATAGTGGGTTTGGGACCAGCATGGATCCAGACCAGCCTGTGCATCCGTGCAGTCTGGTCTGGATCCATGCTGTTTGCTTTCAAAGCCTATAGTAATTAGAGAAACTGTTAGCGAACAGAATGGATCCTGACCAGACTGCGCAGATGCGCAGGCTGGTCTGGATCCATGCTGGTCACAAACCCACTATGTTGGTTTTATCATGGCACGGCTCAGTCATGCTGCAGCTAAAATACCCAAAATCAACAGAATTTGACCCCATATCTATAATAACATATACAGGTGGGACGATTAGTTAAGAATTCCATGTAGTTATCATTGGGGAAGGTAAGACATCCACAACTATGGAACTTCAATGCATGTATTTCAACAAAGTTACTCAAACTGCAAATTTGTCAGAATTCATATAGATCTACAGTCTTGTCTTCTCTCTCTGTCACAATGATACTGTTTTAAGTAATCTAGATTTACAAACAAACAAAAATATCTGAAACTAAATAAGTTGATCCACAAACAGCATATACTGCTAACAAAATAACACAAAGCATGCTTCCCATGGGGAAAGTCTGGTAAAAAGTCTATATGACAAGTCACTGGTGACACGTAGAACATGACATAAACATAAGTTAGCAGCAGAAGCTGACTGAGCATTTTTACTACAAAAATGCTATGGTTTCATAGGAACTTGAATACAAGTATATATGAGCCTCGCCATGAGAAAACCAACATAGTGGGTTTGCGACCAGCATGGATCCAGACCAGCCTGCGCATCCGCGCAGTCTGGTCAGGATCCATGCTGTTCGCTAACAGTTTCTCTAATTGTAATAGGCTCTGAAAGCGAACAGCATGGATCCTGACCAGACTGTGCGGATCCATGCTGGTCGCAAACCCACTATGTTGGTTTTCTCATGGCGCGGCTCATATCAAAGTTACAAATAGTTTAACCTCTGTTTAAAACATCTCGCAATAGGCAACACACTCTAAAAACGCAGATACTGTTTTCCATATAATCAGTTCTAAACTGAACCTTTCCACAGCAACAACCTCTAAATATCACTTGAGCCGCGCCATGAGACAACCAACATAGTGCGTTTGCGACCAGCATCACGCAGTCTGGTCAGGATGCGCAGGCTGGTCTGGCTCCATGCTGGTCGCAAATGCATTATGTTGGTTTTCTCATGGTGTGGCTCATTTTATTCTTTCCACAAGGGTTGAACTTTAGCTTTATGGAAGGAAAAAAAAAAACAACATGTGGGCTGTTAATATTTGAGATCATACTGTATATGAGGGTGAAGATTGCTTCTTACTATTAAAGAATTTCTCCCCTCCTTTTTCTGATGTCACATTGCTCTGCCCAGTGTCTGGTCGTCGAGTTCGAGGTCTTTCTCCTCGGTCTGGTGTGTCAAAATTGGCAGGTGAAGAATCTACAAATAGATAGAAAAAACAACATTAACTTCAGCTTGTAAATTTATCTCAAGTTTTCAAGCATATCTATTTACAAGGTACGAAGGTCAAGCCTTTTTAACCCTTAGCCTGCTAAATTTCTAAAATGGACTGGTCCATCATTCAATTTGGGTGATACCATTTATTATTCGAAGGTGTGTTCACTGAAAATTTACTGACTGAATAGCGACCAGTGCAGACCATGATCAGCCTGCACATCTGTGCAGGCTGATCTTGGTCTGCACTGGTCGCAAAGGCAGAATCTCTTGCCGCCAGCAGGCTAAAGGTTAAGAAGTAAGATGTTTTTCCTACAAAAAGAGTTAAATTTGACATGTAATGCCTACTAAATGAATGAATGATACACCAGTATGGTTTTAATTAACATACTACTTGGAGATAAAAAGAAAAAGATCATCAAGTGGAAAAACCACATATATCCCACTGTGTATCATTCCAAATACTTGGAGCACCTAGGAAGAACATCATAAACATTTATAAAAATTATATCACTTTGATAACTTCTTCACATGAAATAAATCAAGTCTGTCTAAATAATAACCAATGAGTGTAACCAAGGGGCAAGTAACTCTAATTTGCAACCTAAACCACTTGCAGTCAATTCAAACTGAAACACCCTAGACACGCTAGATAATGTCAAGTACTTACAAATGGAATTGACAGTATCTGGTCTTTTAGAATACTTCATTTCAAGCTCTCGCAGTTTCACAAGATCATTGTTCTCAAGGGCTTCAAAATATTCTGACTGGGCCTTCATCTTTGGTAAATCAGGAAAGAAGTCTTTCTCAATTATATTTTCCAATTCCTGAAATTTGGAACAAATACATAACATTTTGAATTAGGTCATTCGTAATTTATCAACTTCCTCAAGTAGTTTTTCAGCACTGACGATATGGGTTATATGTCTTTATATGTTAAATGCAACTACAACCCCTCACCCTTTGACCTCCACACATTTTGCCGCCTTTATTCCAGTCATGCAAATCCATTTTTTGCAAAAAAAAATTTGGTGTCTCTATGACTGCTATATGATGGTAAATCTGTGTCCTTGTTGAATTACCCAAAACAGACTAAATTTAATTGCAAGTGAACGCCAAAGGAACATCTTGTGATCTTTATCAAAAGTGTTTGTGGCATGCTCAACTGTTATTCACAGCATGACCATGACAAGAGTTCACAGCAAAGCAAACTATAATATTTCCATACTGGTTCATAAAAGACTTACAATAATCTATGCATAAGATTTATAAGGAAACCAATTAATTTTCAGCTGTAATTAAATTGACATCTGTAATTTCAGCAGTGTTCATTATACTCACTCTGTAAATTTATTATCTAGATTGACAATCTGTTAATTTTTACGTAACATTATCAATAAATTTTCAGATTATCCCAAGAGCTATTAAAATGAATAGATTGGCAACTTGAAAGGCATATAGAGCAATTCTTGCCAACATCACATGGGATACACATTAAACCGGAATACACCTAAAAAACGGAATATGGAAAGTGTATTCCGGTTTTTAGGTAGATTCTGGTTAAATGTGTTGTGACCATAAAAAATTGTGTCATGAAAAGCTTTCTATCAGATTGTTTGTTTATAATGATAATGGTGTTTTTTTTTAATATTATTATTATTTTCTACACGGGGAAGGAATGAATTTCTAATTGGAAGTCTGAGAAATCAAGTTGTCGTTTGAAAATTGGACCCAATTTGGTTTTTTACGTACCGCCCTATCGCCAGTGTAATCAGGGACATAAATAGAAACGTATATTATTCCTGGTGTAATACTTTAATAAGCGTCTGTTGATAATTTGGAATACAAGTGATCAAGTCAGCAAATGCTTCAATAAGATAACACAGTGACACAAGGTTATGTGAGATTATCTCCTGTTGCCATTCTGTGTATTTTATATTTCTTTGGATTATCTGTAAAATTTACCACTTTGTTAGGTCTCTACTTGTTAATGCCATAATGGTTTACAAATAATTTATAATGAAATTCTGAATAAAATTTCGGTTACCTCTGTGTATTTTTCCTCATCAAGAACGTTTACTTTCTTTTTTTCAGGACCAAGTGTTCCTTTAGGTTTTGCCACTACCAATGCCTTGCTGCATACTTTTACTAGATCCATTTTAATCTATTTTCTTGTCAAAATTGTGAACTGTGTTTGTCAAACGTACCCGGAAACTATCAAGTCACTGAAGCGATTGTTGTTGTCGGCTGCAAGCGTCTTGATGAGATTTTGGAATTTGGACTCGCTGCAGAGCGACTCCGTATTTTGACAGTTTAGGAGGCTGTCAGTGATTGAAACTGAGGTAAAAATATAAAGAAAACACTGCTCTTTACACCGAATATAATAAGTCACCTAGAGCGGTTTATGTACTAAGATATCGAGGGTTGTTCTATTGACTTAGTATTCGGATAAGTATTTCGGATGTAGGACTTTCCAGTTTAATATTTTCTTGCCGTATAAAAGAACACATCAGACTATATACTTAAATGGAAAAAATTAATCACATATTATCATACAAAATCTGCATGTGTAAACAAAGATTTAATACTTTTCTGCAAATTATAAATGTTTTTAAAGATTGTTTTTTATCGACAGATGTGAATAGTGCCTGGTCATCCTTCAGAGACATTTTTACCAAAATTATAGATTCTGTAGCACCTATTAAGGAAGTTCAGCTGAAGTCAAGGCCAAAATTAAAAATATGTTTGTTTGCTGTCTCCCTACCTCACAGTATATAAACGAACTGAACCCCAACCGGATCTTGCGAGCAGATTTCAGGATCCGATTGACGAAAATAGGTTGGACTGTCTAAATAATTATGAAAAATTTGTTGCAATGATGCTGAGGCGGTATGTAAACGATTGTATCATATCAAGAAATACTTTATCTTTCCGTATAAATACATTCTTTATCAGCTTTCGTCCTACAATTGCCGATAAAACGCTGTACTCTTCTCAACGTGTTTCGTTTACTTCAACACTCGCCGATTACACAAGGAATTTTATGCATAAAATCGTTTATCTATACCAATACTCGTGTTTGAGGTGTTGTTTAAATGTATTTCCTTCACTAAACCGGCGACATATACCTACCAGGACATGTTTGTTATGTAGAAAATTATGGAAAGTAAACAAGGCGACTGTTTGAATACTGAACCCGTCTTGCAAATATCAATCCAATGATCTGTACCTCACTTGTGAGTTCACTGAACCATATCTTGCGAGTTACGTAGGGGGATTTCCATTGCCTTTATATCCCTTTTTGTCTTTTATCGTACCGATTGTGAAGTTACAGTGTCCACAAAAAGTTATATGGCGCATCTAAAGTTGTTTTCTGGTACTACATGTACTATAAATAATGTTAAGCATTTAGCTGCACATAGAATGACTGGTTATTGCCTAAACGCATCCTTACCTGGAAACGAAAATATTTACATGAAGCTGATAATTGATTATGGGAAGAGAAATTATATCTTGATATGATATAATAACTACTAGTAACATGTCTCCTCTGCATTTACAAACATTGTTCTTTTGTATTTTAGCTCGACGATTCAACGATTAGTCTGAGCTATTCTACTCACATATTATGTCCTCAGGGTCAGTGGAATTTTCATACCATCACGGTCCAGAAACTCTGTCAAGCAATTTTAGCGAAATATATCCTCTTGTTTGACAAAAAAAAATATTGGCTCAAGGTTTGAAGCAAGTGTCCAATACTACTACAAGCTGAATTCCAAATAAATGTAGATCTTTCGAAAGCAAAGACATCAAACAAAAGACAGAAAATAGCAGACTCGGTTTTACTGAGTTTGTTCATGGGCAGTAATGAAATATGTAACACTGCCCACGCAACTTTACACTTATCTGCGAGGTCAGTGGACCTTTTTAGCCCAATAGAATTATCCCCTGTTTTCAGCCTGTAAACTGTAGATCGATTGGCTTATATTATACTGTAGTGCGTTTTTATTGCCTAGTATAGACGGGGCGGAGCTTCATGCCAGTCTGACGCATTACTGTGCAGGATATTTAGTATGTTCGCGAGTAATGTTGTAAATTTTATGTACATTTAAATCTGATTTTCTGATTTAAGGTAGTCTAACACGGATATGTTGAATAATATTTTCAATTGTGAACATATCAGATTCTTCGCATGAGTCAGTGCTCAGGACAAAGCAATGGTCTGTTTGCGTTGAAGATGTGCATTCTAGCAAAGTCATAGCTGCATAGTATCTTCATCTTCATCTGAACTCTCAATATCCTCAGATTCTTCCAGCAATTTTTGAACATCTTTCACTGGTGTTTTTGGTTTTGGAGCTTTTCTTATGGGCGAAAAGCCTTCTAGCCTTGAAACTCTCACTGTTTTTGTGTCATCATTTGGAATTAAAAGTCCGTTTAAAGTGTTTATTCTTTTGGAATAATTTTGAAGTCTTTTGAGTATGAAATAATTTCCTTTCTTTTTGAGTCGAATTTTGAATTTTTTATCTTTAGATTGTTTTCTTCATGGGTTTCCAAATTGTGAAAAATGATATCGCCAAAGTTTGTTTTCCGGAACTTGCAGTTTATGCAGCTGAAATCTTCCATTTTGCCTGAAAATGCTTTAATTCATAACTTTCTCATCCCAAGAAACGTACAGAATCATTGAAAATACTCCCAAGACATGGTACAGATAGATCGCGTAATCTCGCAAGTGAGGTTCAGAATCGCCGGCAAGAAACGTACAGTAGTCCTATTTTACACCCTGTCTTTAAATCTTGTTTTTATGTTCAAAATCGTTCATTCATATAACAAATAACCATAATACCTTTTGTTATTAATTAATTGCAGCGGTACAAACTCAAAACTCCGTGTTCAACCAATCTAAACTTGATAAAACCCAATTTTCTTTCGTGTGTAGTGCTGATCTCGTTCTAGCCTGCGGCGAGTTTCATGAATTTTATTGCCTTAATGCTAAAAATTATAATGTTGCGTATCATAGGTCAGCAATAAAGTTTGTTGGCTACAATATACATACAGATTGACTTACTTATCATTAAACAGTATCGTCACGAACACGAATTTTTAACTCAACTGTCTCGACGCAAAATGGCTGACACTGAAATCCGCTCGCAAGATCCGGTTGGGGTTCAGTTCGTTTATATACTGTGTACCTACCCACTTAAAATGCTGCGCCACAAAAGTTTTTATTGGACAATGCTGGTCAAATTTTTTTTAACTTGCAATATGACAAGTGCCACATATATTTCAAGTATTAAAGCAAAATAAAAAGTAAGAAAGGTTAAATTTTATTATTTAATTTCATCCTTTTATACAACATATACAGATTTGTCATATTTTTACAGAAGAAATATTCTGTAAGAAACGATCATACAACTACTGGTAAAAGTATAATCCTCCCACCAAAAAAAAAAAAGAATTGCCTACCTACATACCCAACTTTAAAAAGTAGGGTCAGGAGACAGCAAAGACTTTTTTAAATATGGCCCAAAGTCTGAACCGTGGATGACTTCTGAGATCTTAGAGAAAATAAAGTTAAGAGATAGTTTCATGTGTAGTTACAAAAAGTTTGGACAGAAAGAGGACTATAAAAATTTTTTGTCTCTCAGAAATTTAATACAGAGAGAATTTAAATCTGCCAAATCCAGTTATTTTTCAGACAAGATAGAGGAAAAACGTTTTACCCCTAAGAAACTCTGGCAAAACTTGAAAAATCTGGGATATAGAAAATGTAAAAAAGATAACCAGAATGTAGTTTTATCAGTTGATGATGAAATTTGTCATGACTCATTTAAAATTGCAAGCTTTTTTATTATGACTTTTTTACGAATATTGCTTCTGTCCTGGTAGCTAAACTTCCATGTGGAAAACAGAAATATGATCTGAAATCAGATTGTCTATCACAATTTTATAAAAGTAAAAATCCAGAAAGCAAGGTATTGCATTTAAAAACTGTTTCAGAAAAGTTCATCTTTAAAGAACTTAGTAATTTAAAGTCTTGTAAAAGCACAGGACTGGGTGGCTTACCGGCAAGATTTTTAAAAGATGGTGTAACTGTTTTAAAAATTCCTATTACATATATTATAAATCTGTCAATATCAGAGGGAGTTGTTCCTGATGATTTTAAAGAAGCTAGAGTTCAGTTAAACCATTGCACAAGAAAATAGTACATAAGATGTTGGAAACTATAGGCCTGTCAGTATTTTAAGTATTGTATCAAAAATTTTAGAAAGAGCAGTATATGTTCAATTGGAATCATTTTTAGTGTCAAATAATATCATGTATGATTTTCAGTCAGGTTTTAGAAAGTCATATTCAACTGATAGCTGTCTTATTCATTTGTTGGATTCAATCAAAATTAATACTTCCAAAGGTCTTTTTACTGGTATGGTCATGTTGGACCTGCAAAAGGCATTTGACACAGTTGATCATAATATTTTGTTTGGTAAACTGGAACTTATGGGAGTCAGATCAATACCTTGGTTTAAATCATACTTGTCAAACAGAAAACAGGTTGTTAGTGTAGGTAAAAGTCTTTTTAATGCAAATGCTGTGACATGTGGAGTTCCTCAAGGTAGTATACTAGGACCTCTTCTTTTTATGCCCCCGGCATCTACTGATGCGGGAGGCATATAGTGATCGTCCTGTCCATCCGTCCATTCATTTGTCCGTCCGTTCGTCCGTCCGTACGAGGTTAACCAAATGGGACTGTTTCGTCTAGCATCAATACCCCTTACTAGAATGACTTGATACTAATGCAGATGTAACCTGTGACCATTCCTCGTCTTCAGACATCACCTGACCTCAGTTTGACCTTGACCTCTTTTTGGACTTAGGTTGCTTTATATGGGCCATCTCTTGGTTAACCAAATGGGACCATTTCGTCTAGCAACAATACCACGTAACCTGTGACCATTCCTCACCTTCAAACATCACCTTACCTCAGTTTGACCTTGACCACTTTTTGGACTTAGGTTGCTTTATATGGGCCATCTTTTGGTTAACCAAATGGGACCGTTTCGTCTAGCATTAATACCACTTACAAGAATGAATCGATACTAATACAGATGTAACCTGTGAGTCTGTGACCATTCCTCATCTTCAAACATCACCTGACCTCAGTTTAACCTTGACCTCGTTTTGGACTTGTGTTGCTTTGTATCGACAAGGATGCCACTGGGGGCATCAAGCGTTTATTGAAAGCAGCTCCTTGTTTTATGTTATGTTAATCATTAATGACATGGTAACTACCATTGACATGGTAACTACCATTGATAACGATTGTAAACTGATCTTATAGGCTGATGATAGTATGATTTTGTTTTAGCCGTAAGGACCCTGAAATCATATCAGCTAAACTTGGTCTAGTGCTAGGAAGTTGTTCAGAATGGCTGATAGATAACAAGTTATCATTAGATTTAGGAAAAACTGAATATATTCTTTTTGGTCCTAAACGTAAACTTAGCAAACAAACTAAACTAGCATTAGCTGTAATGGCCATACAATAAAAGGCTCAGCTCTAGTAAAATATCTAGGTTTATTTATTGACAATACTTTGTCAGGGGAAACCATTGTCCAGAATATTGTATCCAAAGTCAATACAAAACTAAAATTTTTATACAGACAGGGTAGATGCTTAGACTTTAATACAAGAAAGATTTTATGCTCGGCGTTAATTAATACAGTGCCACTTTGACTACTCATGTTCATCCTAGTACGAAGGCCTAAACAAAGGTTTAAAAAACAAACTACAGATTATGCAAAACAAGGTTATTAGATTTATTAAAGGTGACTGTCCTAGAGAGTCTATTACAAGCGAAGACTTTGCTGAATTGAACATGCTGAATGTTAAAAATAGAGTTACACAACTAAGATTGAATCACATGTTTTTTCACAACAAATGTCCACCTTATTTAAATGACAATTTTGTACGAAAGTGTGACAGTATAAACAATATAATACTAGATCTAGTGAATGTAATTTTACTGTTCCTAGGGTCAACAGTATAAGTAAACAGACTTTTTATTACAGTGGTATAAAGGATTGGAACTCCTTACCTAGTAACATTAAATCTATTGAAAGTTTTAAGAGGTAAAAATTTAGAGTTAAAGAGCATTTGATAAAAAATCTAGTAACAGAATGTAACAGTGATTTCGTATACTATTGATCTCTGTTGGAATACATATGTCTGTGATATTATTTTAAGCATACTTTTAATAATTCCGTTTTCCACCTAAGTCTTGACCCCCATCAATCTTGTCCTAATATTTTTTTGTGTGTTAAATGGACCCCATTGGAAATAAGCTTTTAGCTTAATGGGTTATCCTTAGGTCCCTAGCATTTTAATAACAGTTTCTTTTTTAGCAATGACATTTGGTATTATCATATTAAAAGTATGCAAATTGTGATGTTGTGCTATTTAATGTAATAGAATTGTGATTTTTTTTAGAAAATATGTTTTATTAAGTCTTGTCTGTGATATTTATGTATTGTAATGTGTTCTTTTATGCTATGACCTAAATGTAAATAAATAAATAAATAGACAAAAGCCAAGTTATATTAATGATGGGTGAGTTCATGATTTGACGTAGTTACAGAGTTTTCTTAATGGAAGTTTCTTACTATCCAGTAACAGGGTTCCTAGCATGCATTTTAGGCATCTGGTATAGTTCCTTTGGCGTCTAATAATAATTTTGTTTATGAATAGTGTAATGAATTTATTAAAATCATCATCTTTTGTTTGCCTAAGATAGCAGTATTTACTTGTAAAAGCAAACTAGACTGAATTCAAACCTTCATCTCACTATTTAAATGAGTCAAAACAGAATAGTGACAAATGTAATATTTCACTAAGGCAGCATTACATGTTTGCAATCATTCTGCGAACTTCTGTTTGTCAGTATTTGTCTCTTCACAACTGCCGTTCATTGTTACAGGCCAAACAGAATGGCAACAGGAGATAATCTCACATTTATAAGCTTGTGTCACTGCGTTATCTTATTGAAGCGTTTACTGACTTGATCACTCATAATCAAATCAACAGACGTTTATTAAAGTATTACACTTGCGATATGGCTGGCACTTAATAAACCAAATCGGGTCCAATTTTCAAACGACAACTGTTGATTTCTCAGACTTCCAATCATAAATTCATTCCTTCCCTGTGTAGAAAATACTAATAACATTAAAAGAACACCATTATCATTATAAACAAACAATCTGATACAAAGTATTTCACGACACAAATTTTTATCCTTCTGCTGTCTGTTTCATACACTGGTAAAATGAGACTTCATTCAGTTTCCACATGATATTGACAAGATTTGCTCTATATGCCTTTCAAGTTGCTGATCTATTTATTTTTACAGCTCTTTGAACAGGCACAACAACAACAAAAGTGGAATGCTTTTAAACAGTGGTAGTAATTAACTTAATATCATGAATATATAAGCAGCAGCTGCTTTTCTAACAAATATTGATCAGATGTAGTTAAGGTACTTCCGCCATCTTGAATTTAGAGTGACCTTCATTTGAAGTGTGAAAATATAGTGAACAGAAGCTTTCAAATGCAGCTGTTCCAGAATACAAAAACAGCTCAGTTTGCAAGACCTGAACTAAAAGTAGCTGTATAAAAAGTAAAACTAAAATTTGGAAATAAACAAAGAAGATATTTTACCTGTATTTTTCCAAATTTTTGGTTAGATTTATAAATCCTTTCAAAATACTTTATTAAAAATTCATGAATGGTAAAAGTTAGTTCAAAGTATCAATTAGTGCATAGGAGAATTGTCTTACTGAATAGAACTAAACTTATTACAAAATCTGTTTTCAAACCTGACCATCTCATGTATTAAAACAAAAATAAATCTATACATATTGCTATTTTCAGCATACAAAAAAGTAGTGCAATGTGCGGACAACGATTTTTGTACGTATGGTGTACCAAACTGCCTAAAATTATAAGACAAATCTCAGACTTAATGTGAACAAGAATTGGCAACGATCCAAAATTCTTTTCAAGGATTGTGCAGGTATAAGAAAGGTTTAATTTATTATAGTGGAATTTATGTACTTACGCGCTGCTTATCTCACGGAAAATTTGGTTGAAATGGAATTTTCGGCACTTCCTGCGGTAACTACCGAAATTACTTAATTAACGTAACTTTCTCACTCGTACGTGATTGTATATTTATAAATTATGAAAACAATCGAAATATTTGCTTTATCACGATATATGCAAATATTTTTAGACAATCTTGAAACAATACTAGGCCACAGTATTTCCGCATACTGGTCCGGGACAAGTTCGATGTGTATAGTGATTCCTTATTAGATGTTTCATGCGTCGTAAACTAACCAATTTTGATCTATCGACTTTTTAAACAAGATGAGAATAATGCAGCATGTTTTTGAAAACACAGTGAGAATAAATCGCAGAAAAAATGTACAGCCAAATATGTTAGGAGGTAATACAATTTGTATACAGTTGTAGATAACTACGAAACATTTTAAAAATGAGTTGAACTTCTCACGCGAAAACCTGATGATTAAAATCAGCAATATCTCAAAAGTAACTTTTCTGCATCTTGGTTCTTCGTTAAACAATGATATTTTTTCACACTTCCATATATTTAAACTGATAATAAATGTGCATTGAAATTCTGGCATAGAAATGGACATTGACTTTACATTACTGCGGTGTTGACAGCAGAAACAGCGGTCCAGTACTAAGACTGTCTACAAAACCAAGGATAACGAGTTCTTTATCTGAAAATTACGAACATTGGGATCAGTGTTCAGTATACACCTGAAAATGATAGACTTGCTATTTGCCGAGTGCACACTTGTTTTCTATCGTCGTTAATATAAAGTAGACTAGTAAATATTCGTACACATGCATAATCTCATAAACACTTCTTTAATGTATGTTCTCTGAAATGAACAAATAACTGGCTCAACTGAGACACCATACTTAAAAGTAAATTAAGTTTATTCACCACGAGGTTCCAAATGCATGGGAGTCTCGTGATAATACATGCCTTTAATTTCACATGGTTGAAGTGTAAACAAATAGTTAAATTTGCTTCGTTTTATTTCTCACGGAAAAGATCGGACGGTTTTTTATATTGGAATAATTATAGAACATCTATGCATTTAAAGTTGAAAGTTGATTGTTTTCTACAGGACGTAAAACAAGTAAGCACTTTTACTTTTTCAGCAGTGTTCCTCAGGTGAACTTTGACATTGTTTACGAAGAGAAATCAGAAATCTTGAAATGCGTTGTTCGGCTGAAAGGTATAGTTCCCGGAAAAGATCTAAAATGGTTTATTTTGGGGATTTTTGTTTTATTTATAAATTCAACACAATGTGTAATATTTCCAGTTTTTGAAAATGATTGAAATTCAACTTTATTTTAGAAAAAGTTTCGATCTTTCAGTAATATTTTGTCAGCGGATGCTTACAAATTTTAAGTGAAACGGCTTTCTTGTCCAAGGGAGGTGTGTAAAGTGAAAAATATCATTACACATTGCGTTTATTCTTTAAATGTGAAGGATCGGTAACAGATTAAGGAGATCGGACAGTGAAAAACTATACTAAATGGATATCTCTAACCATAAATAAGGAGACATACATATTTCAGTAAGGAAATCTCAGGTAAAAGAACAATCATATATTTTATTCCTTGAAATAAACATGGCGGCAAAATATTTTAGAAAACCTATGCACGTGTTTTGCGCGTTAGAATGTTTAACGACATTTTCTTGAAAAAGTAACGCTCGTGTGTACTATTTTGGCATTTGTTTGATTTGAAAATAAATGTTTTATAGCAATTTAGGTTGCATATGATACCGAAATTTTGCACCAAAAATGTTCACTCATTTTCTTCCAAAGGACTGTGGAGATAGGGTTCGGCGTAGCTTTCATGCTCGCAAGTTTACCTACAGATATATCTTTTCAGTTTTTATCATATATTTTTTGTGTCCTTGCATTTCGAAAGCTGTTTCGAGGATTCTGATTTTTCACATGGATTTCTAATTTCAATTTGCGGAAATACCTTAAGCTTATTGTATTAAGTATAACATAATACTTTCATAGAAAAATACTTAATTTATAAACAAATTGATTACTGGACGCCAAGAACATGAAGAAACGACATAGATCAGGCTTAGTCATTGGGTTCCAATAAGGCTAGACACTTCCTTTCTTAATATGTTTATGGGTATTTTCCCCTGAAAAACCTGAAGCAAATACTTTTTATACATGTATCAAAATTCAGACATTGCATTGTAAGAAGAATATCTGACCTTTGACCCTCCTGGCATTCTGTGCATTGATTTTTATACCCCCACAAAACGAAGTTTGGGGGAGTAAATAGGAGTCAGCTTGGCGGTTGGTCGGTCCGTTGGTTATTGTGGTTTCCGGATGATAACTCATGAAAGGCTTGACTGATTTGAATAGTATTTGGTTTGGTACACATGTGTAACATCAGAAAATGCAGGTCAAGTTCGAATTTGGGATCAATCGGTCAAAAGTCAAGGTCACAGTGACCCTGAACAGTTAAACGGTTTCCGGATGATTAAACTTGAGAACGCTTGGGCCTATGATCATATATTTTAGTACACAGGTGTAACATCATGAAATACAGGTCAGGTTCGACTTTGGGGTCTGTAGGTCAAAGGTCAAAGTCACAGTGACTCGGAACAGTTAAATGGTTTCCGGATGATAACTTGAGAACACTTGGGCCTAGGATCATAATTTTTGGTACACAGATGTAACATCATGAAATACAGGTCATGTTTGACTTTGAGGTCTGTAGATCAAAGGTCACAGTCACAGTGAATCAGAACAGTTAAACGGTCTTTAAGATGATAACTTGAGAACCGCTTAGGTCTAGGATCTTAAATTTTTGTACACAGGTATAACATGATTAAATACTGGTCATATTCAACTTTGAGGTTAGTAGGTCATAGGTCAAGGTCACAATAACACGAAACAGGATCATGAAAATTGATAGTGAGGTTGGTTATGACCAGCAGATGACCCCTAATGATTTTAAGGTCAGCAGGTCACAGGTCAGGGTCACAGTGACCCGGAACACTTAAACAGTTTTCGGACAACAACTTCACAACGTTTGGGACTAGGATCATGAAATTTAATAGGGAGGTTGGTCATGACCAGCAGATGACCCATAATTAACTTAAGGATTTCACTTGGCAGTGTGGTATCTTATGAGACCTGCACTTTGTGCTTATTTTAATAAGTCATTTTTCAACCAGAAATGGTATGGTGAAATATTCACATATCTTTCAATTACTGGGTAGATCATTTAGATATTGAACAAAGCTTATTTTTGAGAAATAAGTTTATAAACACTGGCAAAATTTGATAATTTCATTCCTTGAAGAACGATTGTGGCTTAGTTTAAAAAATGTGAGTGTTGTAGCCATTCAAATAAAATACAACTTCGCTGATGAATATAATTTTACTTTGTGTCAAATCTTGTTCAGTCCTGCTTTGCAAGTCGCCATTGCATTGAGTTACACCCGCAGGGTTTTTCATCAGGACAATGGAACATTCTCAGGGCACTTGTTTGGCTGTTTTTGGGGCAGAATATAGGCCCCATTCCCTTTATAAGATGATACGTTTTTTCCCCTTTCTCAGAAGAAAATTCCTCTGATAAAAGGTTGTTTGACACAACTAGATATGAACTCTCTTTCAAGTTATATTATAGTGCCTCTAAGGAAGTTTACTGCTGCCACAGTTAAATTAGTTAGAAATGAATGAAAACAGTATCAATAAGTGTGAAAAGTAGTTATATATATATGTGGCTAAAAACTTCCCCCTTTTTGTCTTAAAACAAAAAATTCCCTTTTCTGAGGGTATGGGTACCTCTCCCCACAAGATGTCTAGTGCCCTGATTCTGTTTGCCACAAAATAAAGTAAAATGAGCAAAATTTGAAATGATGTAAAATTATTATTGTTGAAAAGAGTATGTGTTCTGGTCTATGATTCAGTTTGGGAAGTACCATTTATTTTTCAAAGGGGTGTTCACTGAAAATATATTGGCTGAATAGCGAACAGACATCTTGGTCTGCACTGTTCACAAAGGCAAAAATACATGCCACCAGCAGGCTTAAGGTTATACCTCATTTCATATAGCGATTATGCTTATCATGCACATTGTGTCCAATTTATAAATCTTTTAGTTACATGCTCTTAAAGGTCTTTACTTAACCCTTAGACTGCTAAATTTCTAAAATGGACTGGTCCATCATTCAATTTGGGCAATGCCATTTAGTATTCAAAGGGATGTTCACTGAAAATTTATTGACTGAATAGTGAACAGTGTAGACCATGATCCGTGCAGGCTGATCTTGGTCTGCACTGGTCGCAAAGGCAAAATCAGTCGCCACCAGCAGGCTAAGGGTTAATAAGATTTTTCCCAGTTTGTATATTCTCTATGCTATTTCTGAGATTTTTTTGCGACTCCATAGGAATGGTCCGTACAAAGTCTGATGGAGCATATTTTACACGTTTTACAGTTAGATATTTTTTATTTCAGACATGGCCGACATTCAGAATCAAGATGTTGATGCGATGTTTACTTCAAAAACAGAGAGGACTTTTCAGTATGATGAACAACTTCCAAGTTTGCCAGTACCAACATTACAGCACACCCTAGAGAGATACCTGGATTCTGGTGAGATCTAGAAGTTCAGATTGTCTGCAGCAGTACCGTCTCACTGGAGCTTGAATAAGAAAATCAGGAGTTGCCATAATATTTCCTTTGGCAAAATTTTAAAAAGTCTGAGAAAAATATTAAAGGCACAGGCCTCCAGATATTGTACAGTAACGAAAAAAGAGAAAACTTTTAGATGTCAGGAAATAAATGTTATATTTCTTAAGAAAGCTTTGAAACTTAATTACTGACAGACTATTTATGGAAACACATGATAATCATTTGTTTTTACTAATTTTTACAGTTAAAATTGAAAGGCATTTGTGACGCTTCACTCAAGGTAAACTGGCTTAATTATAGATATTAAATAGTTTACCTTAATTATAAATATCAATATTTAATGGTCGTTAAATACATTTTCCTCGATGGTGTGTTAATAAAGACAGCGGGAAAAATTTCATTGCCACTGCGGCCCGGATTCGATTCTTTACTTGGGCATCTTTTTTTTTTTTCAGATTGTTTAGAAACAATTGTAATGTTCATAATATGACCAAACTTCAGTTTTAAAAAAAGATCATTTTTAGCTAAAATCTGGAGGTCAGTACCTTTAAGTGTAGATGCATTTACCCATAACCTGCTATATTTCCGTAATGGACTGGTCCATCTTTCAATCTGGACAGTACCACTTATTACTCAAAGGGGTTTTCACTGAAAATTTACTGACTGAATAGCGAACAGTGCAGACCATGATCAGACTGCACGAATTTGCAGGCTGATCTTGGTCTGCACTGGTCACAAAGGCAGAATCATCTGCCGCCAGCAGGCTAAGGGTTAAAAGTTAATTTAAAACTTTAGTCTGAAATTTTGGATATACGTATTGATTGAAACAAGTCTGTGCTGTTGAAGATGAGTAGACACTTTGGTAATCATAGCAACTTTTTGCAAGGAAATGTTTGTAAAAAAAAAACTGCAGTATCTATTAACTCCATGAACATATCTAGCAAATTGGAAAATTTATCGTTTTAAAGTCAAAATTTCAGATTTAAAGTATTGGTGAATATGGATTTAGGATTCATGAGAAAACTGTTCCTGTTAAACAGGGTTTCAGGATTACATTTGTATGGAATGCGTAAATTGATAGATGGTTTCTTAATTTTTGCCAGACGCATTATGTTCTTAAAGGTTTTGATTTTTAACCTTTAGCATGCTAGATAAATTGTCGTCTGCTGGAAATGTCGTCTGCTAAAATTGTAAAGTTCATTCAATTTGCTCCAAAATTGGAAGAAATATTGTCAGAGTAGCAAACAGCTTGGAACCTGATCAGACGCCGATTTAATCGGCGTCTGATCTGGTTCCAAGCTGTTTGCAAAGGCTGTTAAATTCGCCTGCAGCAGGCTAAGGGTTAAATTGCAATAATCATTACTCATACTCCCCCTGGTATTTTTCATTGGAATTTAGAAGATAAATGAAGACTAGATTATAGATTTCCAGACTACTGGACATGGAGTTTCAAGGTAGCCAGTCAGGCAGGCTCTAAAAATATTAAGTAGATAGAATTTCCCCCAGGCTCGGGACATGGGATTTCTGAAACCCTGTGTTAAATCTGGTTTTATCAGGTGATGAAAGTCATTGTATCATAAAACAGGTATGCCACCAGGTGTACATCACAGAACTAGAAAATGTTTTTTCAGTGCGGCCACATGTAACTGAGGAGGAGTATAGACAAACAGAATTTATTGTGCAACAGTTTGCGTCTGGTGTGGGTAAAGATCTTCACAGACAATTGCTGAAAAGAGCGGGCTCAGAGAGGAATTGGGTAAGTTTTATGACAGTGTTAAGAATGGGGAGGTGTCCACTTGCCTCTGAAAGTGAAAAAAATCAGTTCTGTAGGATAGGTCAGGCTGATAAATATGATTCCCTTAAGACAAACTTAAATTTCATCTGTGCAATAATTTCTATGTTAAGTGTTCAAACTTACAACAGTTACTGTTAATTGACACACATGTTGTATAATAGGGTTATTATAACAGTAGATTGATCTGGGATGCAGTATTCGGCTTGAGTGGATTTTGCCAGATCGGATCTCACGAGGCGCGCAAGCGCCGAGTGTGATCCGACCTTGCAAAATCCACGAGAGCCGAATACAAAGTCCCAGATCTAGCTACTGTTATAATGACCCTTTTATTATATACCTTTACCATTTTGATTCTTGTTTTGTTTTGAACGAAGTCTTCAATGTTTATCGATATTAAATGGAACTTAGTAAAGTTTTTATATGCGCTATTCATAGAAATGTGTCGGGTCATGCATATTGATGAAAATAGTCCGGCAACATACAATACGGAAGGTACAATATGGAATTTAAAAAGTACAATACAGAATTTTTGTCTGTCTGTTCATATTATATTGTGAAATACAAGCCGATTTTTTTTACAGAATTTATATAGGTATATAATAAAATTGGAATATGTCAGTAATACTGTATGTTAAATAAAAAAGATATGGATATATACATGTACATTATACTTACACAGGCTGGCAATAGAAAGTTAAGCAGATAACTCAGTTTGCAAAATAAAATTGAAAAGCATGTTTCTGATTTGATTGGTTGTTATGCAGTCATAACTAGATGGAAAGTAGCTTACACTTGCTGCTTTTATTTCATGATTTCATTTTTAGCTCGACTTTTCGAAGAAAAAGTAGAGCTATTGCACTCGCTCCGGCGTCGGCGTCACCGTTGGTTAAAGTTTTTGATAAAGTCAAATATCTCTATTACTATCAAAGCTATTGACTTGAAACTTAAAATAGTTATTTACTATCAAAGTCTACACCAGGAAAAACAATCCCCATAACTCTGATTTGAATTTTGACAGAATTATGCCCCTTTTTAACTTAGAATTTTTGGTTAAAGTTTTTGATAAAGTCAAATATCTCTGTTACTGTCAAAGCTATTGACTTGAAACTTAAAATACTTATTTACCATCAAAATCTACACCAGAAGAAACAATCCCCATAACTCTGATTTGAATTTTGACAGAATTATGCCCCTTTTTAACTTAGAATTTATTTTTTTAATTTTGATAAAGTCAAATATCTCTGTTACTATTAAAGCTTTTGACTTGAAACTCAAAATAGTTATATACAATCAAAGTCTGCACCAAGAGACACAATTCCCATAACTCTGGTGTGAATTTTGACAGAATTATGCCCCTTTTTAACTTAGAATTTTTGGTTAAAGTTTTTGATAAAGTCAAATATCTCTGTTACTATCAAAGCTATTGACTTGAAACTTAAAATAGTTATTTACTATCAAAGTCTACACCAGGAAAAACAATCCCCATAACTCTGATTGAATTTTGACAGAATTATGCCCCTTTTTAACTTAGAATTTTTGGTTAAAGTTTTTGATAAAGTCAAATATCTCTGTTACTGTCAAAGCTATTGACTTGAAACTTAAAATACTTATTTACCATCAAAATCTACACCAGAAGAAACAATCCCCATAACTCTGATTTGAATTTTGACAGAATTATGCCCCTTTTTATGACCCCCTTTGAAAAAGGAGGGGTATATTGTTTTGCAGATGTCGGTCTGTCGGTCGGTCGGTCGTAATGTAGACCTATCCGTTTCCGGATGATAACTCAAGAACGCTTGGGCCTAGGATCATGAAAGTTGATAGGGCGGTTGGTCATCACCAGTAGATGACCCCTATTGATTTTGAGGTCTGTATGTCAAAGGTCAAGGTCACAGTGACCCTGAATAGTAAAACGGTTTCCGGATGATAACTCAAGAACACTTGGGCCTAGGATCATGAAAGTTGATAGGGAGGTTGGTCATGACCAGCAGATGACCCCTATTGATTTTGAGGTCAGTATGTTAAAGGTCAAGGTCACAGTGACCCTGAACAGTAAAACAGTTTCCGGATGATAACTCAAGAACGCTTAGGCCTAGGATCACGAAAGTTGATAGGGAGGTTGGTCATGACCAGCAGGTGACCCCTATTGATTTTGAGGTCAGTATGTCAAAGGTCAAGGTCACAGTGACCAGCAACAGTAAAATGGTTTCCAGGCAATAACTCAAGAACGCTTGGGCCTAGTTTCAGGAAAATTGATAGTTAGGTTGTCCATGACCAGCAGATGACCCCTATTGATTTTGAGGTCAGTATGTTAAAGGTCAAGGTCACAGTGACCCTGAACAGTAAAACAGTTTCCGGATGATAACTCAAGAACGCTTAGGCCTAGGATCACGAAAGTTGATAGGGAGGTTGGTCATGACCAGCAGGTGACCCCTATTGATTTTGAGGTCATTAGGTCAAAGGTCAAGGTCACATTGGCCAGGAACAGTTAAATGGTTTCTGATCTTCTTGTCCAAAACCATAGGGCCTAGGGCTTTGATATTTGGTATGTAGCAAAATCTAGTGGTCCTCTACCAAGATTGTTCAGATTATTGCCCTGGGGTCAAATATGGCCCCACCCCTAGGGTCACATGGTTTATATAGCCTTATATAGGAAAAAACTTTGAAAAACCTCTTGTCCAAAACCACAGGGCCTAGGGCTTTGATATTTTGTATATGACATCATCTAGTGATCCTCTACTAAGATTATTCAAATTATTCCCCAAGGGTCAAATATGGCTCCGCCCTGTGGGTCACATGGTTTACATATACTTATTTACAGTGTGCATATAATTTCTGTTCCTTGTGCAATTACTAAATGCATCAAGGGGGGCATTTCGTGTTCGACGAGCTCTTGTTAACTTAGAATTTATTTTTTTAATTTTGATAAAGTCAAATAACTCTGTTACTATTAAAGCTTTTGACTTGAAACTCAAAGTAGTTATATACAATCAAAGTCTGCACCAAGAGACACAATTCCCATAACTCTGGTTTGAATTTTGACAGAATTATGCCCCTTTCTAACTTAGAATTTTTGGTTAAAGTTTTTGATAAAGTCAAATATCTCTGTTACTATCAAAGCTTTTGACTTGAAACTTAAAATACCTATTTACCATCAAAGTCTACACCAGGAGAAACAATATCCATAACTCTAGTTTGAATTTTGACAGAATTATGCCCCTTTTTAACTTAGAATTTTTTGTTAAAAGTCAAATATCTCTGTTACTGTTAAAGCTTTTGACTTGAAACTCAAAATAGTTATTTACTATCAAAGTCTACACCAGGAGACATAATTCCCATAACTCTGGTTTGAATTGTGACAGAGTTATGTCCCTTTTTAACTTAGATTTTTTTTACTGGCAAAGCTCTAATTCAGAGTTAAGCACTGAGAAAAGTCGAGCACGCTGTCTTACGGACAGCTCTTGTTATTGTCAAGAGCCACTTTGTTTATGTGGAGAATGTTTCAGGTTCTAAAGTCAGATGTCACACTTGGAATTCAATTTCACATTCTATGAAATCCTTAAATTTCATGGTTACGATTTATCATGGCTGGGTTTTTAGCTCACCTGAGCATGAAGGTATTGTGACTGGTCATTGTCCGGCGTCCGTCATGCGGTCTGTCTTCCGTCAATATTTGCCTTGTGAACACTCTAGAGGCCACAGTTGTGATCCAAACTTTATGAAACTTGGTCAGAATGTTCGTGTTGATGATCTAGGTCAAGTTTGAAACTGGGTCATGTGAGGTCAAAAACTACGGTAGGTCACCCTGTCAAATCAAATGAAGTTTAAGTTTGAAACTCATGAGAATCGGTCAGAATGTTTGTCTTGATGATCTCTAGGTAAAGTTTGAATCTGGGTCATGTGGGGTCAAAAACTAGGTCATCTATTAAAAATCAAAGAAAAACCCTGTGCATGCAATAGGGGCTGCATTTTTCATTTAATGTGCATGAAACTTTGTCAGAATGTTTGCCTGTAAGAAATCTGGGATGAACTTTTATCTCGGTCATTTGTTGTCAAAAACTAGGTCAATAGGCCAAATCAAAGAAAAAGCTTGTTTACACTCTAGGGGCCACATTTTTATGCCCCCGGCATTACTGATGTGGGAGGCATATGGTGATTGTCTTGTCCGTCCGTCCGTTCGTCCGTCCGTATGTGGTTAACCAAATGGGACCGTAACCTGTGACCATTCCTCATCTTCAGACATCACCTGACCTCAGTTTGACCTTTTCCTTGACCTCATTTTGGACTTAGGTTGCTTTATATGGGCCATCTCTTGGTAAACCAAATGGGACCGTTTCGTCTAGCATCAATACCCCTTACTAGAGTGACTTGATACTAATGCAGATGTAACCTGTTACCATTCCTCATCTTCAGACATCACCTGACCTCAGTTTGACCTTGACCTCGTTTTGGACTTAGGTTGCTTTGTATCGACAAGGATGCCACCGGGGGCATCAAGCGTTTATTAAACGCAGCTTCTTGTTTATTCTATCTTCATAAAACTAGGTCAAAATGTTTGTTATCATGAAGTCATGAATGATTTCAAATCACATAGGATCAAAAACTACATGTAGGTCACTATGTCAAATCAAAGGAAAAGCTTGGATACACTCAAGAGGCCACTTTTTTGCTTCAGTGTTCCTGAAACCTTGTCAGAATGTTTGTTTTCATAAAACCTAGGAGAAGTTTGAGTCTGGGTCATGTTTAATTAAAAACTAGGTCAAATCAAAGAAAATGCTTATTTACACTCAAGAGGCCACATTTTTGGTCCAGTCTTATTGAAAATTGGTCAGAATATTTGTTTCCATGAAATCACTAGGTAAAACATATTTACACTGTTATGGTGTGTTACTCAGGTGAGCGACCTAGGGCCATCTTGGCCCACTTGTTTGTTATTTTTATGACAAAAATTCATGTATTTTAAATCATAAAGATATATGATAGGACTTTTTTAATTGAGATGTACAGTCAAAGGTGTGTGTAAAAACCACCCTGGGGGGAATAGAAAGGTGATCTTTGTTGACAGGTGGTCTTACATTACAGGTAAATTTGCACTTTGTGTAGTTAAACGGAGAGAGAAATTAGTGACTTTTGTAAGCAGGTTTTGTAACAGTGGTACTTATTATCAGGTTTGACTGTAATGGGAAGATGCAGCTGTGCAATTTTGAAAATACTGCTCTACTAAAGGAACAGCTATCATCATACTGGTTGAATTTTAATCCATACCTGGTTATTTCAGCTTGAGAAGTGGTGGTTGGAGTATGCTTATTTGGCATACAGACTCCCTGTTGCCCCTATGATCAATTTTACGGGGCCATTGCCCTTTCTGTATCACTATTGGAAGGAGAAATATGATGCAAGTGTTGAAAGGGCTGCCATCTCATTTCATTATTATTGCAAATATTGGAAGTTTATCAGAATGTAAGAGGCTGTTAATAATTTGTAAGGTCAAAAAAATGTGGTTCAGGCCAGTTCTGTTTTTCTCTTGCCGACCCAAATTTATTTTTCCCACCAAAACTGTATATAGTGAAGCAACTAACAGCAAACTGCATTAAGGCAAATAACTGCATGAATGGCAAGAAGACATAATACAAGAACAGTACCATTGCCTAAATTATTAAATCAAATTGAATTGTATAAATAAACCCTTTACCGACTGACTATTTTTCTTATATCTGACCTGAACCAAATTTTTATGGCTTAATGATGATTAACTGTTACAATATCTATGCACGGCTTTGGTAGAGGGCTCTGTAATTCTGTTATTCTTTTGAAGTCACATTAACAAGCTTTACTAACATTAAATAAAAAGAAATCTATTTTCTGGTATAACTGTCTCTGTCTCGTTTTTATGGAAGACGTGACATTTAAACGAACACTGGACACTCCTGATTCAGTAAGTGTAACTGACAATACATTAAATTTTATTACATGCCCTATTATGCATTGTAACACACAAAGTTATATTACACAATGGCACTGAAATAGTTCCAAGGTCTGTCAAAAGTTTTAGGTTAAATATATGTCAGTGAAGTAATCTCACATGCCTCGAAGTATGACTTTAGCATTTTCATGTTTACTGACATCTGTTTTGGTCATGTAGAAGTTACATGTGACAAATAAAAGGCTGTAATAACTAGTAACATCTGGATTTTGTCAATTATGTGCATGCTGGTATGTGTTGGAATCATTTTAACTGAGTTTTTTTTCATAGTTCTGGCATTTTCTCTCCTGTCTTTTCATCCATCCATATGTTCCCATCTATCCAGAGCCATATCTAAGATTTCAATAAAACATGGTAGTAGTTAACTGCTTCAAGAAAATGCCACCATGCAAGTTTAAATGAGATTTCCTGAAGCTATAGTCACACATACGGATATGTCCGTGCCTTGAGGTATGGTGCGGATAGGATTAGTCTGTGGGTGTATTAATACGAAGCAGTATGGGAAAAGTGATGAGAAACAGGAAACAAACAAAACAATACAGGACGCGAATAAATATGGATAGGTACGAGGTACTACGTTGAATAACGTTTTACTGTGCCTTGCAACTTGCACAGCGCACGGATGGGTCTGCGGTAAACTACGTTGAACTATGCTTAAGTATGAGCAGCCTCGGATAACTACGTTCAGCTACGGTGAGGTACGTAACAGCACGGATAACTACGTTTAAGTACGTTTAACTACGGACGAATAAGTTTCAGCCAAGTTGGCCTAAAGTCACGCTCAAATGGCTACGGTTCGCTCAAACTTTTGTGCATGTTCAAAAGTTGGAGAAACTTGCAAGTTTGGAATAAGTTTTGAATACGTTTTGACCACGTTTTGGTACGGATTAATACGAATGACTACTCTGAGGTACGGTTCAGGTATGGATCGATACGGATTACTACATTTTTGTCCGTAGCTAGACGTAGCTATCCGCGCCGTATGTGTGACTGGGGTATTAGGAAGACAAACTTTATGGTCTACTGTATTTACATAGTATATACAGTACATGAATAGTGCTGTTATTCCATTTTCTGTCCATCTGAAAGTCATATCTGAGACCTGGTTAAAACATGGTAGAAATAGTAACTGCTACCTGCAAGTTTCAGTCAGATTGCTTGACAAGGACAAGACTTATGGCCCTTTGTACTTATTCTATTTTTCTGTCTGCCCCGAGTCCTATCTTAGACATGGTTTGAAGGATTTCACTAAAACATAGTAAAGATGTTAACTGCTATAGGGAATTGTGGACCTACAAGTTTCATTGAGATTGCTTGAGGAAGACAAGAGTAATGACCCTTAATATTTATATAGTATTTGCTATACAGGATATTTTTATACGCTCGTCTCTGAAAGAGCAGGGCGTATTATGTGAACACCCGTCGCGGGCAGCGGTCGGGCAGTCGGCGTCCAAAAGCATATCCGCTCTCTAAGTCAAACAGTTTTCATTCAATCTTCACCAAACTTGCTGACAATGTTTGTAGGCATTATATCTCAGCCAAATTTGTTAACCAACTAAATCGCCCCAGGCAGTCTTGGATTATGGCCCGTGAATTACTCGAAAAACTGCCAATTTAGCCATGACAGTGTCCGCTGTCTAAGTCGAACAGTTTTCATCCGATCTTCACCAAACTTGCTGACAATGTTTGTAGGCATAATATCTCGGCCAAGTTTGATAACCAACCAAATCGCCCCAGGCACTCTTGGATTATGGCCCTTGAATTACTCAAACTCAAAAAACTGCAATTTAGCCTTGTCCACCCTCTAAGTTGAACAGTTTTCATCCGATCTTCACCAAACTTGGTGACAATGTTTATGGGCATCATATCTCGGCCAAGTTCGATAACCATCAAAATCGCCCCAGGCACTCTTGGATTATGGCCCTTGAATTTACTTAACTGAATATTTAGACGGGCGTATTTTGTGACAGTCTGGCACTCTTGTTGTTGGCCTGTTTTTGCTATGAGATATTGCTTCCAATGGTAGTACATATATAGCTGTCTGCTACAAAGTTCATTAAAATCATTATGTTTCATTAAAAGATATTGCCACCAGGGAGCGATGCCTCCAGTGGGCACACTAGTTTCACCTAGAAAGCATTAAAAAAATCCTCAGAAATTGGTTTGCCCATTTTTAAAATAATGCCAAGCAAATATTCATTGGATCACCTTCTGCCAAGTTCCTTCAGATCATTCTACTGTGTTCTGTTATGATGGCTACAAGGGGCCTGGGCATATTTCTCTTATATGGGGCTAAAGTGGACACTTGGAGAATCTTTTGTCAGAAACAGCTGGTTTCTTTAACAATTTCAAATAAATTTCCCGCAATTCACACAAAGGATCATTACGTGACCCTCCACGGCCAGCTCTGAAATTCAGGTGAGTAATTTAAGGCCATCATGGTGCTCTTGTTAATAAGATTTATCCTAATTAAAGAGGAGAACAACTGATTATTACATTTCGAATTAAGATTTGTCCTAAATAGATTAATATGAGAACAGCTGATAAATACATTTCAATAATGATGTCCAAAATACATTTTGAATAAGATGTGTCCTAAATATACAATCAGAACAATGGATAGGTATATTTGAAATATAAGTAAGTTTGTAACACCTTGGTTAAAGTTTTGTGTGCAAGTTTATATCTCAGTAACTATTATGTTGGATGGAAACTTTAGACATTGCCTTCTAATCACCTTAAGTACTGAAATAACCAAGTTAGATAACTCTCGGTTGAATTTCATTGAAATTATGGCCCTTAGACAATTTGGTTCAAGTTTTGCGTGAAACTAAAAATTAAGCTGTATGTCAGTAACAACTCTGTGTATTGGATTGATACTTCAAACAATGCTTACCAGTCACTAGACCTCCTGAAAGAACCAAGTTAGATAACTCTTGGTTGAATTTAATTCGAATAATGGCCCTTTTTGACTTTGAAAATTTGGTTAATTTTAATTTTGCATGCATCTAGATATTAAGCTGTATCTCAGCAACTATATAATATTATATTGGACTGAAAATTCACACCATGCTTTCCAGTCATCAGACCTGTTAAAATAACCAAGTTAGCTAATACTTGTTTAACTTGATTCATATTATTGGTCTATCAGGGTTTCCGCCACAATTCGCCAAGTTCGCAAATGGCGAAAAATAAAAATAGTGCCGAAAAAAATCGCCGTAAATGTACTTTTTATGTGTCTAAAGAACTCTCCATCTAGCCTAAAAATCAATATTACCGTCCCGCAGCCGTTTCCGTTCATAATACACAATACACAGCATGTCATCAACAAAGGGATTAGCGGGTCACCACAATCAATGTTTAATTGGACATCCCTTACTATTCCCGCCATCACTTAATTGTCTAGCGACGTGTCATAAACCGATAGTGTATTCAAACACTGCCACAAGCCTCTCGATCTTTGACTTCAGTTTAAACATGCAATAAACCAATGACAGCTTTGGATATAGAATGCATGACGTATTTTATCTGCAAAATTATTTAGCTCCGCCTTTACACCTGATGACATAATTATGTCATCGTTGACTGAAGTAATTATGTACATGAGAATTAAATCAAATCCAGGCAAGGTATATACTGTTATCATCAAAGAAATGAAAATCATTTTTCACGGAATTAAAAGGCAATGCCAGGTATTAAATAAAAAGTACATAACAGTTATCAATTTCGCGGCAATGTTTTTTGCATGTTTAAATCTGATTTACACATTTTTTACGAGCAGAATCACGAAAGTAGTGTCAAAATAGCCATTTTAAAGTTATATTTTGTAGCAAAAACTTTGGAATGAAAGATTGATGGGACGTCCGCGATAATTTCCAAGAATTTTGAAATCAAGGTCGTAGATTGATTTTGGCAAATTCCAATGAAAAACTGACATAAATAAGCAGAAATCATCCAGGTTAACTGGTCAAAGAAAATAAATAATAAATTGTCATTTTATAAATAATGCTAGCCTTGATTGCCTTTTTTTAGCTCACCTGAGCACAAAGTGCTCGGGGTGAGCTACTGTGATCACTCACCGTCTGGCGTCCGTCCAGTGTCCGTCCACACATTCCTTTAAACAACATCTCCTCCTTAACCACCAGGCCAATTTTAATGAAACTTCACAGGGATGTTCCTTGGATGGTCTTCTTTAAAAATTGTTCAAAGAATTGAATTCCATACAGAACTCTGGTTGCCATGGCAACCGAAAGGAAAATCTTTAAAAATCTTTTTATCCAAAACCACAGGTCGTAGGGCTTTTATATTTGGTATGTAGCATCATCTAATGGTGCTCTACCAAGGTTTTTTAAATTATCCCCCTAGGGTCAAATGTGGCCCAGCCCCGGGGGTCACATGGTTTATATAGACTTATATAGGGAAAAAATCTGAAAATCTTCTTGTCCAAAACCACAGGGCCTAGGGCTTTGATATTTGGTATGTAGCATCATCTAGTGGTCCTCTACCAAGATTATTCAAATTATCCCCCTGGGGTCAAATATGGCCCCGCCCCGGGGGGGCACATGGTTTAAATAGGTTTAAATAGACTTGTACAGGGGAAAACCCTTTCAAATTTTTTTTTATCTTAAACCATAAGGCCCAGAGCTTAGATATTTAGTATGTGTTATGCTCTAGTGGTTCTCTACCAAGATTGTTCAAATCATGACCCTGGGGTCAATATAGGCCACGCCCGGGTGGTCCCTTGTTTTACATAGACTTACTTGTTTTTGAAGCAGTGGCAAAGAAATTTGGACCACAAGTATAATGTTTGATACAGATTTCAATATTCATCTTGAATTGTCTTAATCATGACCTACTGACCTACTTTCTTGTTTTTGAAGGTACAGCACAGCAATTTGGACCACGTTTATATCTTTTGATACTGATTTCAATACTCATCTTTAATATTCTTAACCCTGAAGTACTGACTTACTTTTTAGCTCACCTGAGCACAAAGTGCTCGGGGTGAGCTGTTGTGATCGCTCACCATCCGGCGTCCGTCCGTCATCCGTCCGTCCGTCCACACTTTCCTTTAAACAACATCTCCTCATAAACCACTAAGCCAATTTCATCCAAACTTCACAGGAATGTTCCTTGGGTGAAGCTCTACAAAAATTGTTCAAAGAATTGAATTCCATGCAGAACTCTGGTTGCCATGGCAACCGAAAGGAAAAACTTCAAAAATCTTCTTCTCAAAAACCAGAAGACCTAGAGCTTAGATATTTGGTGTGAAGCATTGCCTAGTGGACCTCTACCAAATTTGTTCAAATCGTGACCCCGGGGTCAAAATTGACCCCGCCCCAGGGGTCACTTGATTTTACATAGGAAAATCTTAAAAAATCTTCTTCTCAAAAACCAGAAGCCCTAAGAGCTTAGATATTTCACATGTAGCATTGCTTAGTGGACCTCTACTAAAGTTGTTCAAATCATGACCCTTGGGTCAAAATTGACCCCGCCCCAGGGGTCACTTGATTTTACATAGGAAAATCTTCAAAAATTTTCTAAAAATAAACCAGAAGGCCTAGAGCTTCGATATTTCACATGTAGCATTGCCTAGCGGACCTCTACAAAATTTGTTCAAATCATGACCCCCGGGGTCAAAGTTGACCCCGCCCCAGGGGTCACTTGATTTTACATAGGAAAATCTTCAAAAATTTTCTAAAAATAAACTAGAAGGCCTAGAGACTAGATATTTGACATGTAGCATTGCCTAGTGGACCTCTACAAAATTTGTTCAAACCTTATCCCCCGGGGTCAAAATTGACTCTGCCCTAGGGGTCACTTGATTTTACATAGGAAAATCTTTAAAAAAAATTCTAAGAATAAACCAGAAGGCCTAGATCTTAGATATTTGACATGTAGCATTGCCTAGTAGACTTTTACAAAGTTTATTCAAATCATGACCCCTGGGGTTTAATTGACCCTGCCCCATGGGGTTACTTGATTGTACATAGAAAAATCTTCAAAATTTTCTAAAAATAAACCAGAAGAGCTTAGATATTTGACATGTAGCATTGCCTAGTGGACCTCTACAAAAAGTTTTCAAATCTTGTTTTTAAAGTTACTTAAAGAAAATTACAACTATATTTTCTCATAATTCTTTTGATTGATTTCTGTTATGATCTTTTGACCTTGAAGACTTGTCCTTAAGTGCAATGATAACAGGTGAGCGATATAGGGCCATCATGGCCCTCTTGTTTGTTTTTGAAGCTACAGCAAAAAAATTTGGACCACCAGTTTAATTTTTAAACAGATTTCAGTAGTTACCTTGAATAACCTTTACCATGACCTACTCACCTAGTTTTTGTTAGTGAAGCTTAAGGAAAGAAATTTGTTTAAGCAAGCAACTAAACTCAGGTGAGCAAAATAGGGCCAGCATGGCCCTCTTGTTTCGTTTGTTGCATATTTTCGCGACCCCAATTTCCGAATACTTTTGGTCGTTTAGAGAAAGACCTACCTATGCAAATCTATTTTTAATTTAAAAAAAAATCATCAAAATGCAAATACAACAACATGTTTATCTCTATTAGACTCTAATCTTGCATCAGACTAATGTTCTTTGATTTATAAAGCCCTTTTATTTGAAATACAGTCCTGTGGCAGATGCATATGATATCAAATGAATTTCATGTTTCAATGATTTGTAACCAATTATTGGTATTATGGGAACATCCATAAATATGTTAAAAATAAAATGATGAAATAAACTATAAAAATGACAAATTGTTGCAACATGCGTAGTGTGTTGGAGAATACCCCCACCCTCAGTGCATCACTGACTTCGATATTTTGTGGCCAAAAAAAAATTAAGGCCAGTGGAAACCCTGGTCTATTTCGACTTTTGGTGGAATTTTTAAATGCAGATAACTATCGAGCTGTATCTCAGTAACAACTATAATTATGTATTGTAATGAAACTTCACACAGTGTTTCCCAGTCATCAGACTTTCAAAAACAACAAAGTTAGATAACTCTTGGTCGAAGTTAATTCAAATCATGGCCCTTTTTGCCCTAGAAAATTTGGTTGAAGTTTTGCATGCAAGTTGTTATTATTGCCATAATAAAATTACAGTTTGTTATAAATTGTTAAAAAAAAACAATAACTCAGTTCAGTATGTCTTGCCAAGTTATTGCCCTTGTTCGACTGCGTTGCTTTTTAGTTATTATAATAAACAGCTAAATATACTGTGAAATCATTTTTTTGTGGGGGACTCATTTTCAAAATCTTTTTTATAATAACGGGAATATCTAGTTCAAGGGCTACTGTTTTTGTGGTAACCTGAGGCTCTGCCGAGTTAACTCCGAAACAGTTACCAGTGAGTTAGATATTCCCATCTGCATCTACAACCAGTGGATTACTTTTCTTGCACACCATATTTTACAAATTATAGAATAAATAAAGCAAAACAAAGTACTTTCTTTGTAGCACTCTTTCTTAAACAAATTGAGGCAAATTAACATCTATAAACAGAAGCAACGTCATGACATTTCATTGACACACAACGACAAAGTTCCAATTAAGTTTTGTCATTTGTAGCATAACGTTTTTTTTTTCCCATAAAATAACTTATTTCAAATCGAAAAGTATACTATAAGGAACGAAGAGCAACTATCAAGTTTTTTGAATTTTACTGCATTTTACATTAAATTATATAATCAGTGCACGAATCATTAGTTGTCCTTAACAGTATGAGAGTCATCTGGCATGGAGGGTGCCAGACGGGTTTTGCCGGCATGGGCAAAATCACCAGAAGCACCAGACCATAGTGCAAGAATATAATTTCTATTCAGACAGTTAAATCCCAATGAATTAATAAATTTGTCATTATACCCCCACCAAACATGGGGGTGGGGGTGGGGGGGCTATATAGGAGTCAGTTTTGTCCCGTCCCGTCCTGTCGCGTCGCGTTTCACTCTATCTCAGTTATTACTAAATGGATTTGATTCAAACTTAAAATAGATGTTCCACCTTGTCACCCACATCATTTGACACAAGATGTGTAACTCTGACACCAATTTTTCATGAATTATGCCCCCTTTTACATAGAATTTAAGGTTAATTTTCATGCATTTTCACTATATCTCAGTTATTACTAAACGGATTTGATTCAAACTTAAAATAGTTGTTCAGCATCATCACCCATATCATATGACACAAGGGCCATAACTCTTGCACCAATATTTCATAAATTATGCCCCCCTTTTTACTTAGAATTTCAGGTTAAAATTGGCTAATGTTTGAATGCTTCATTCTGATTGGCTTAGAGCCAAAGGGAAGTAACCTTTTTTAAACTTTTGTACTGAGTTACTTTCCCGTAAATTCCAAGAATAAGTCTATTTTTAGAAATTCTATTTTTAGATTTTGGGTTTTTCCAAATTTAAGACATGACTCACCTCGTGTAATAATTTTTTATCCCTATCCCTTTTAACAAGGGAATTTTTTATTTTATTTTATAAGTTTTTTATTATGCTATTATTATATTATCAAGCTTAAATTAAATGTGGAGGTGGCGACATTTTTGTCCCTTTTTGACCCTAATTTTTTTGGATATATATTGTATAGTGTCATTTCACCTTATATAGTGAAGAGATTTTTCATTGCGCATGCGCAACTTTTTTTAGGGGATTTTCAATATTTTAGGTATTTTTCTAACTTTTTTATTATTAGTCCTATGTAAAAAGTAAATACATTTTTCTGTGGTAATTTGTATTCATTTTTAGTGTATCTCTAATATTAGAGATTTTTATATTTACCTCATCCCTCATCCAGGGCACATATACTAGTATTACTTACATGTGCCGTGGAAGCCCATTGGAGTCATTAGTTTCAAATGTAACCTTTTTCAAACAAGGCTTTTGGTGGGGGTGTGAATCACATTTGGTGATAGCTCTAGTTTATTTTAGAGTTAATGTAAGAAATCTCATGAAATAGTCATTTTGGCATAAACCACGAAAATTTATGCCCACAAAAATCCAATGATTTCACAAGAGTAGCATAATTCAGTTATTTGTTTGATGTATACATACTAACTGTGTAATTTTGAAAAGAAAAGATTAAATTTTATTTGAGGTTGCTTTATATACAGATGTTTTTATTTGGATTTTTCACCAGGTTCAGACAGTTTAGAAAGAAATTGAATGTTTAAGAGGACTGCATAAAGTTCCATTTTTATTGTTTTTTTTATTCCACAGCTAGACTCATGGTGGTTGGACTATGCCTACTTGGACTTCAGGCTACCCCTGGCCCCGCTCCTCAACTTTGCTGGTCCTGGCCCCTACATGTACCACCACTTACCAATCAAAGAAGGATCTGCTGTAGAAAGGGCTGGATTGCTTGTATATTTAAATTCGAAATATTGGCACTTGGTCAGAAAGTAGGAATTTCATTCTTTATTTTCTCCCATGCTAATCAAGAATTTACTTTATCAATAAATGTATAGGCTGAAAAAAATCTATCATTAGTTTTAAGATCAGTTTTTTTCCCCACAGTTTTCTTTAAAGATGTTTTAGATAGGTTGGAATAAAATTCTTTAAAAAATTCTTTTGTCAGAACACAAATTTATTTGTAGCTGACTGTAAGAAAAAGATTCATCTCTTATCTTGGAAAATCTTGTATGTCACTTTTGATCAATTTTCAGAAGATACAAAAAAAACTAAAATATTAGTTACTTTTTATGTAGTTTTTGAAACAAATTTAATAACAGATTTAAAAGAAAAAAATGGATATTTTCAAATGATCTTGTGGCAGCTTAACTAATATGTTATTGATGCTGATATTTACTCAAATGGTGATAAGAAGTACACTCGTTGGTTCTCCAAGAAATTTTTGGTTATATTTCAACTAGTCTATTGACTCCAGTATTTTTGCAAATGATGAAGAAAACTGTTGCCATTGCTGGAATAAAAGTTTTCACATTAAAACTGACATGCAATGTTTTTAAAGAACATTTTGTGATTTATTACCAGCCATAATGTGACAAGCTTTTCCATTTTCTTTAAACACAAATAAAAACCCGAAATGGTCTCATGTTATTATGGGAATGTATCAAAACTAATGATGAATATTTTTGGCCTATTTAGTGTCACCTGACTTTGTTTGCCTTGTCCTAAACAACATCATAGAGCAGTCTGATTTGTTTGCTTTTATCTCTGAGCTTGTTTCATTTGCATCTGCTTGGCACAGGGAAGTTACAAAAATCACTTCTAAAAAAACTCATGGAAGAATCATTATTCTAGATCAGAAAGAGCTAAATAAAACACTGATTCCTCATTCAATTTTGTACTCTCTTTCAAAGACCAAGTGATTCTATAAATACATACCAGAAACACATAATTAACCTTTAGCATGCTAGATAAATTGTCGTCTGCTGGAAATGTCGTCTGCTAAAATTGTAAAGTTCATTCAATTTGCTCCAAAATTGGAAGAAATATTGTCAGAGTAGCAAACAGCTTGGACCCTGATCAGACGCCGATTTAATCGGCGTCTGATCTGGTTCCAAGCTGTTTGCAAAGGCTGTTAAATTCGCCTGCAGCAGGCTAAGGGTTAAATGCAAAAAAAACCCAACAAATCTGTAAAAATGACAAAATGAATTAGAGACATTATTAATGGCTGGGATTTTTGTGACTGGTCAGTGTAGATGATTTGATTCAGAGTGCTTGTCTCCTGATATTTTCCTCCATTACTGTTTGGTAGGAATAACCAGAAGAGAAGAATGTCAAATGAAACTGTTACTTCAGGTTTTATTTATCAGTGAACAGAAGCTCTTTTGAGATAGCAGATGAAGCAAGAAAATTGCAGCAGAATTCTGTATTAGCTGGAGGCTTTGCTTTTTAGCTCCACTATTCGGAGAATAAGTAGAGCTATCCTACTCACCACGGCGTCGGCGTCAGCGTCACACCCTGTTTAAGTTTTTCGTACCAGTCCACATTTCGACAAAGTCTTTTGAGATAAAGCTTTGAAACTTTCAACACTTGTTTACCATCACCATGTCCAGTTATAGGCAAGAGTACTTAACTCTGTCAAGCATTTTGACTGAATTATGGCCCCTTTTGACTTAGAAATCTTGGTTAAGTTTTTCGTACCAGTTCATATTTTGACAAAGTCTTTTGAGATAAAGCGTTGAAACTTTCAACACTTGTTTACCATCACCATGTCCAGTTGTAGGCAAGAGTACATAACTCCATCAAGCATTTTGGTTGAATTATTGCCCCTTTTTATACGCCCGTTTGAAAAACGGGACGTATTATGGGAACGCCCCGGGCGGGCGGGCGGGCGGGCGGGCGGCGTCCACAGACCTTGTCCGGAGCATATCTTCTACATGCATGAAGGGATTTTGATGAAACTTGGCACAGTTGTTCACCATCATGAGACGGAGTGTCATGCGCAAGAACCAGGTCCCTAGGTCTAAGGTCAAGGTCACACTTGGAGGTCAAAGGTCAAATTCAAGAATGACTTTGTCCGGAGCATATCTTCTTCATGCATAGAGGGATTTTGATGAAAGTTGGCACAATTGTTCATCATCATGAGAAGGAGTGTCATGCGCAAGAACCAGGTCCCTAGGTCTAAGGTCAAGGTCACACTTAGAGGTCAAAGGATACAAGAATGAAAACTTTGTCCGGAGCATTTCTTCTTCATGCATAGAGGGATTTTGATATAACTTGGCACAAATGTTCTCCACCATGAGGCGGAGTGTCATGCGCAAGAACCAGGTCTCTAGGTCTAAGGTCAAGGTCACACTTAGAGGTCAAAGGATACAAGAATGAAAACCTTGTCCGGAGAATTTCTTCTTCATGCATAGAGGGATTTTGATATAACTTGGCACAAATGTTCACCACCACAAGACGTAGTGTCATGCGCAAGAACCAGGTCCCTAGGTCTAAGGTCAAGGTCACACTTAGAGGCCAAAGGTCATATACAAGAATAACTTTGTCCGAAGCATTTCTTCTTCATGCATGGAGGGATTTTGATGTAACTTGACACAATTATACACCATCATGAGACGAAGTGTCATGCGCAGTTCCCTTCTTTAGAATTACTTCCCTTTGTTGTTACTATAAATAGCTTATATTGTAACTTTTTCATTACTAGTCGTAGGGAAAAATCGAGACCACTTTTCTGTAGTACAACATGCATGCTACATCCAATTTTGAGGTGTATTTTGACCAGTCTCTACCTGGTAAAGATTTTTGTGTGGACTTACAATTTTATTTTTGATTTTTTTTTTTTTTTTTTTTTTTTTTTAAGATTAACTTCCCTTAGTTGTTACTATAAATAACTTATATTGTAACTTTTTTATAATTGACCGTAGGGAAAAACCAAGACCACTTTTCTGTGGTACAACATAGATGTTACTTTCCAATTTTAGGTGTATTTTAAGGTATCTCTACCTGGTAAGGAGTTTTTTTGTGGACTTAGAAAAACAAAACACTTAGTTATTACTAAACAACCACAAAATTAAAATTCCATTTGCAAATACAGGTGCTAGAGTAAAGAAATTTGCTGTGACGGGCGTATATTGTGACATTCTTGCACTCTTGTTGACTTAGAAATCTTGGTTAAGTTTTTCGTACCAGTCTACATTTTGACAAAGTCTTTTGAGATAAAGCTTTGAAACTTTCAACACTTGTTTACCATCACCATGTCCAGTTGTAGGCAAGAGTACATAACTCCATCAAGCATTTTGGCTGAATTATGGCCCCTTCTGACATAGAATTCTTGGTTAAATTTTTCGTACCAGTTTATATTTTGTGTGAAGTGTTTGACATATGGCTTTGAAACTTTTATATCTTGTTTAGTATTATAGTCTCTATCAATAGGCAAGAGTACATAACTCTGTCATCTTTTTTGGCCTAATTATGGCCCTTTTTGAACTTGGAAATTGGTTCTGTTTTCGTATATGTCCGTGTTTTGTCAAGACTATTTGACATATGGCTTTTAAACTTTAAACACTTGTTTATAATTATGATTTCCATCTGCAGGCAAGAGTACATAACCCTGACAACTATTTTGGCTGAATTATGGCCCTTTTTGGACTTTGAAATTTTTGTCAAAACTATTTGAACTGTGGCTTTGAAACTTTTAACACTAGTATATCAACATTATTTCCATCTGTAGGCAAGTGTACAGAACTCTTTCAACTATTTTGACTGAATTATGACCCTTTTTGGACTTGGAAATTAGTTAAATTTTTTTATACAAGTTCATTTTTTGCCTAACATATAACTTAACATATTTGCCATCATGGTTACACATTGCCATTTAGTGCAAGACTAATCGAAATCCACAAATACAGGAACATTTTTTGTTTAATCTTTTTTTTCTTTTGTCTGAAAATCTATGGAAATATTTTGACCCCATTCTTCAATCAATTCTTCGAATAGTCGAGCGGGCTGTCATCCGACAGCTCTTGTTTCTGTCCTATTTACACCACATCTGAAATGAACTAATAGACACACCAGAGGTTCAGGGTGAGGTATAAGTATTGGCGGATGGTCCAGTATCTGTTGTCAACATTTTAACTCTGAAACTACAGATCAGAACAACACCAACTTGGCGAGGTCCTCTTTCAAACTTTATCATATTGGGGCACTTGGCCCTTCCAGAGTTAAAAACAGAAAAACGTTTGAATGACTTCTTCTCTTCAACCACTTAAGGAATCTTCAACAGACATGGTCTGTAGCATCATTGTAAGGGCCTCTCCCAGATTTTTAGCTCACGTGTCACAAAGTGACAAGGTGAGCTTTTGTGATCGCACGGTGTCCGTCGTGCGTCCGTCCGTAAACTTTTGCTTGTGACCACTCTAGAGGTCAAATTTTTCATGGGATCTTTATGAAAGTTGGTCAGAATGTTCATCTTGATGATATCTAGGTCAAGTTCGAAACTGGGTCACGTGCCTTCAAAAACTAGGTCAGTAGGTCTAAAAATAGAAAAACCTTGTGACCTCTCTAGAGGCCATATATTTCAAAAGATCTTCATGAAAATTGGTCAGAATGTTCACCGTGATGATATCTAGGTCAAGTTCGAAACTGGGTCACGCGCCTTCAAAAACTAGGTCAGTAGGTCTAAAAATAGAAAAACCTTGTGACCTCTCTAGAGGCCATATATTTCACAAGATCTTCATGAAAATTAGTCAGAACGTTCACCTTGATGATATCTAGGTCAAGTTTGAAACTGGGTCACGTGCCATTTAAAACTAGGTCAGTAGGTCAAACAATAGAAAAATCTTGTGACCTCTCTAAAGGCCATATTTTTCATGGGATCTGTATGAAAGTTGGTCTGAATGTTCATCTTGATGATATCTAGGTCAAGTTCAAAACAGGGTCAAGTGCGGTCAAAAACTAGGTCAGTTGGTCTAAAAATAGAAAAACCTTGTGACCTCTCTAGAAGCCATATATTTCATTAGATCTTCATGAAAATTGGTCAGATTGTTCACCTTGATGATATCTAGGTCAAGTTCGAAAGTGGGTCATGTGCCTTCAAAAACTAGGTCAGTAGGTCAAATAATAGAAAAACTTTGTGACCTCTCTAAAGGCCATCTTTTTCATGGGATCTGTATGAAAATTGGTCTGAACGTTCATCTTGATGATATCTAGGTCAAGTTCGAAACAGGGTCATGTGCGGTCAAAAACTAGGTCAGTAGGTCTAAAAATAGAAACACCTTGTGAGCTCTCTAGAGGCCATACTTGTGAATGGATCTCCATAAAAATTTGTCAGAATGTTTGCCTTGATGATATCTAGATCAAGTTTGAAACTGGGTCACGTGCCTTAACAAGAGGACCATGATGGTCCTGAATCGCTCACCTCTTCCCACATGACCCAGTTTTGAGTATGACGTTGTTTTTTCTATTATTTGACATAGTGACCTAGTTTTTGAGCTCATGTGACCCAGTTTTGAACTTGACCTAGATATTATCAAGATAAAAATTCTGACCAATTTTCATGAAGATCCGTTGCAAAGTATGGTCTCTAGAGAGGTCACAAGGTTTTTCTATTATTTGACCTATTGACCTAGTTTTCGAAGGTACGTGACCCTGTTTTGAACTTTATCTAGATATCATCAAGATGAACATTCTCACTAATTTTCATGAAGATCTCTTGAAAAATATGGCCTCTAGAGAGGTCACAAGGTTTTTCTATTTTTATACCTACTGGCCTAGTTTTTGACCTCACATGACCCAGTTTCGAAACTGACCTAGATATCATCAAGATGAACATTCAGATCAATTTTCATGAAGATCCATTGAAAAATATGGCCTCTAGAGAGGTCAAAAGATTTTAATAATTTTAGACCTACTGACCTAGTTTTTGAAAGCAGTTGACCCAGTTTCAAACTTGACCTAGATATCATCAAGATGAACATTCAGACCAACTTTCATACAGATCCCATGGGAAGTATGGCTCTATAGAGGTCACAAGGCTTTTTTATTATTTGACCTACTGACCTAGTTTTTTAAGGCACGTGAACCAGTTTCAAACTTGACCTAGATATCATCAAGATGAATATTCAGACCAATTTTTATGGAGATCCATTCACAAGTACGGCCTCTAGAGAGGTCACAAGGTTTTTCTATTTTTAGACCTACTGACCTAGTTTTTGAAGGCACATGACCCTGTTTTGAAGTTGACCTAGATATCATCAAGATGAACATTCAGACCAATTTTCATACAGATCCCATGAAAAATATGGCCTTTAGAGAGGTCACAAGGTTTTTCTATTATTTGATCTACTGACCTAGTTTTTGATGGCACGTGACCCACTTTCGAACTTGACCTAGATATCATCAAGGTGAACGTTCTGACCAATTTTCATGAAGATCTTATGAAATATATGGCCTCTAGAGTGGTCACAAGGTTTTTCTATTTTTAGACCTGACCTAGTTTTTGACGGCACGTGACCCAGTTTTGAACTAGACCTAGATATCATCAAGATAAACATTCAGACCAATTTTCATACAGATCCCATGAAAAATATGGCCTTTAGAGAGGTCACAAGGTTTTTCTATTATTTGACCTACTGACCTAGTTTTTGAAGGCATGTGACCCAGTTTTAAACTAGACCTAGATATCATCAAGATGAACATTCAGACCAATTTTCATACAGATCCCGTGAAAAATATGGCCTTTAGAGAGGTCACAAGGTTTTCTATTTTTAGACCTACTGACCTAGTTTTTGAGGACACATGACCCAGTTTTGAACTAGACCTAGATATCATCAAGATGAACATTCAGACCAATTTTCATACAGATCCCATGAAAAATATGGCCTTTAGAGAGGTCACAAGGTTTTTGTATTATTTGACCTACTGACCTAGTTTTTGAAGGCACTTGACCCACTTTCCAACTTGACCTTGATATCATCAAGATGAACATTCAGACCAACTTTCATACAGATCCCTTGAAAAATATGGTCTGAATGTTCATCTTGATGATATCTAGGTCCAGTTTGAAACTGGGTCAACTGCGGTCAAAAACTAGGTCAGTAGGTCTAAAATTATTTAAATCTTTTGACCTTACTAGAGACCATATTTTTCAATGGATCTTCATGGAAAGAAAAAAATTAGTGAGAATGTTCACCTTGATGATATCTAGACAAAGTTCAAAACAGGGTCTCGTACCTTCGTAAACTAGGTCAATAGGTCAAATAATAGAAAAACCTTGTGACCTCTCTAGAGACCATATTTTTCAATGGTTCTTCATGAAAATTGGTCAGAATTTTTATCTTGATAATATCTAGGTCAAGTTCAAAACTGGGTCACATGAGCTCAAAAACTAGGTCACTTTGTCAAATAATAGAACAAGAGGGCCATGATGGCCCTATATCGCTCACCTGTTATCATTGCACTTGAGGACAAGAAGGTCCTCAGAAAAAATATCTAAGTCCACAAAAGACTGGAACAACAAAAAGAAGAAATTTAACCAAAAAGAAAAAAAATTCTTACAAGGTACAGATATGTCAAAATACACCTACAAATTGGAGGTACCATCCATGTTGTACCACAGAAAAGTGGTCTCGGTTTTTCCCTACGGCCAATAATAAAAAAGTTACTGAAAATAAGCTATTGATAGTAACGTAAAAGGGAAGTAATTAAAAAAAAAAATTTACTGTAAGTGAACAAAAGAAGGATCTGCCAAATAAATCTGTTGACATACATGAAATTTCAGATCAGTATCTTCTTTAGTTACGGAGATATACCCATTTTAATTTGAAATAAAGGGAGGTAATTTGACATAAAATCAGTCCATAGTTATCAGCCCTGATTGGCTCAGTCCAACTAATGACAATAATGAAATTTCAAATAAGTCCTATAAGTACTTACTGATATAAATCCATTTTGATTACAATCAGGGAAGGTAATCAGATATAAAATAACTCTGGAACCTCTGATTGGATCTGATTTGTCATGGAATCCAAGACTTATTGTTGTTGAAGATATTTTGGAAGTTTGTATGAAATAAAACCATAAATGAAGTCTCTATATGGCTGCAAAAGCCAAAACAGCCAATTTTGGACCTTTAAGGGGCCATAACTCTGGAACCGATGGTGGAATCTGGCCAGTTCAAGAAAGGAAGCAAGATCTTGCGGTGATACAAGTTATGTGCAAGTTTGGTTAAAATCAAGTCATAAATGAAGCTGCTATTGTGCCGACAAGGTCAAAATAGCTCATTTTGGCCCTTTCAGGAGCCATAACCCTGGAACCCATTATGGGATCTGGCCAGTTCAACAAAAGAACCGAGATCTTATGGTGACACAAGTTTTCTGCAAGTTTGATTAAATTCAAATCATAAATGAAGCTGCTATTGTGCAGACAAGGTCCAAATAGCTAATTCTGGCCCTTTCAGGGGCCATCACTCTGGAACCCATAAAGGAATCTCGTCAGTTCAAGAAAGGAACCAAGATCATATGGTGATACAAGTTGTGTGCAAGTTTGGTTAAAATCAAATCATAAATGAAGCTGCTATTGTGCAGACAAGGTCAAAATAGCTAATTCTGGCCCTTTCAGGGGCCATAACTCGGGAACCCATAAAGGAATCTGATCAGTTCCAGAAAGGAACCAAGATCTTATGGTGATACAAGTTGTGTGCCAGTTTGGTAAAAATCAAGTTATAAATAAAGCTGCTATTATGCAGACAAGGTCAAAATAGCTAATTTTGGCCCTTTCAGGGGCCATAACTCTGGAACCTGTAATGGGATCTGGCCAGTTCAAGAAAGGAACCGAGATCTTATGGTGATACAAGTTGTGTGCAAGTTTGGTTAAAATAAAATCATAAACGAAACCACTATCATGCAGACACGAAATTGTTGACGGACACACGGACGCACAAACGACGGACGAAGGGTGATCACAAAAGCTCACCTTGTCACTATGTGACAGGTGAGCTAAAAAACGACGTCATACTCAAAACTGGGTCATGTAGGAAGAGGTGAGCGATTCAGGACCATCATGGTCCTCTTGTATTTTGATGACATTAATTCTCTTCTATGCCAGCTTAGGTCTTCTTAGTAGCCATTATGTACGTAGGAATTAAATAACCCAAATTTAAGTTTGTTAAGCTACCAACAAAATACAAAATAAGTTTCTAGTTACACAGACTATTTAAATTAAGACGGCTACACCTTTCCAAATTTCCAAATAACTGCCTTAAATTTGATCAAACATGCACATTTGAAAGAGGCATATCTCTTTAAAACTCAAAACTATAACAGGAATCACCTGATATTGATTGAAACATGTTATAGAGGATTTTACCGCTCACAAAATGACCATCTGAAATTGGTTACATGTACAAATATTGATGAGCTACTACTGTTTAAATATTCAGTATCATAAAACAAACCAAATAAGTTTTCAAGGATTGGAGTTTGGTTATCCATATCAATCTAATAAAGATATTGTTCTGTCATTTTCAAACTGGCCGCCAGAAATAAGTTTGCAAACATACATATGGATAAGATCTAAGTAATCATCGCTGTGATAGAAGTTAAAATAATTTCACTTGGAAACTACGTTACTAATATGAGATATTTCTCGAATGATCACGACCATGACCTCTCATATGGCACCAGTATTGGTTTTTCCAGGAAGCGGACTCAAGGGTGGTTTTAAACAGCTTGAAGCTTTCATTACAATCGAGCTAAAACAAATTAGTATAAACTAAAACCTTGGTAACGTATATTTGAATCTTAGATACCCTCACGTTCTGTATTTATTTTGAATGAAAGTCAAAAATATTCAGACTGCGTACTTACTGTAACCAAGTCTACTATTAATTATCAATATGCTATATTTTGAAGCAGAAGCCATAACAATTGCTATAAAAACTATGCTATCTTTACAGTGATGCTGAAAGAGGCACCGTTGTTTTACTGTAGTTTGTCTACATTGTATAATTGAGAATAGTAACAGGGTTAAGTCCAACAAAATTATAACTGTCATGTGTGCATGTTCAGTAAACATAGTTTATTTCAATTAAAAGCACACAAATGCAATTGTTAGAGTATTTTCAATGTTGCTAATTCTTCAAGGTGGAAAATTTGAGTGGCGAATGTTACGTATGTTACATTTTAAAGTATCTTTATCAAATAAAGGTCAACATTATACATGTAAGCTTACTTTGACATCTTAAATAGAAGAAAAATATTGGTACCAAAAACCTTTCAGAATAAAACACAAATAGGCTTGATTTATTGAGAAACAGCATGTGATTTATATGTATTACATTTGCATGCACGTTGTCTATGACCTAAACTGATTGTAATATTTTATATTTTCTCATGAAAATATATAAAATTGTGAATATTAACAGAATTATTTGATGATGTCTTATTAAAAGATACAGTAAATTTGATAATTTTACGAGTTATTTAAAATGGCAAAAATGTAGCTCGGGTGGGTGGGGTTACAGTTACATAAGCAAAACTCTAATATCTGAAAGTCAGTACTGAAACAGTCTATTAAGAATTCGTGTGTAGCCAACAATACTTTCAAAGAGAGAGAATTCCGCATTTTTCATACACAATGTTTACTAAAATGAGTATAATTTTTATTTGACATACGGTAGAAAGCGACATCTGGTCTTAAACAATCCCGGAACGAATGTATTATTGGCTGAAGTGGATGAACCTTGGCCTAATTTCTGGGTTACAAAACGAAAAACTAGAGGACTTACAGGTACTGGCCCGCAGACCATATATAATTTATTATATATAAAATTTCTAAATCTAAGTTCTAGAATCCCATTCATATTTTGAATGTATGTGTTTTAAATTTGTGTTGTATAATTGTAAAGCGCAGTAGAATATTTTATAATTTTGTTTAAACCTGTGTATAATATCTCGATTAGAGAGTGGTGTAAGGTTACAAATTGAAAGTATGCGTTAAAAATAAACACACAGTTCTTAGCAATATTCTCTGTGTGTGGCAGGGGCAAATGAAAGAGAATAAGGTGGAGGGATTTTGACAGATTTCTTTGTGAAAATAAAGATCAGACTGAGCTAGGCCTGAAAAAAGAAGTATGACCCCCACTCCTCCCCTCCCCCCAAACTTAGAGTACCCCTTGTCCATCCAGCCAGGGTCAGCTGGGGTCATCAAATCTGACAGAATTGTTATTCAGCAAGAGGGTTTTAATTTGGATCTTACTCAGTTAGACTAGAGTTATGGCCCTTAGTCTAAAATAGCCATAAAAAAGGGCCTAAGTTTGTGTTGCATGTATCTCAAAAAGTGTTTGACCCAGTATTATGAAACATTACCAGAATATTATTTAGCATGTGAAGTTTTGCATCTGGGGTTTTGTTAGAGATATCAGTCAGACAGACCAGAGTTATGATCCTTGACTTATTAAAGAAAATATGCATAAAAAGGAATAAAAGTTGTGTCACACAGATCTAAAATAGTATATTACATAGGGTCATGAAACATCATAGGAATATTATTCAGCATGTGAAGTTATGCACATGGGAATTTGATCTGGAATTTTATCAGTCAGATCAGAGTTATGGCCCTTGATTGTCAAAATTATGCATAAATGGGATACAAGTTTGTGTCACTTGTATCTCAAAAAGGATTTGACTTAGAGTTATAAAACATTTGGAGATTGTTAAATAACATGTGAAGTTGTGCACCTGGTGCTCTGTTTTAGGATTTCACACAGGCAGATTGGAGTTATGGTCCTTGACTTAGTGAAAAATACACATAAAGTGCTTTTGTTGCATATATCTTTAAAAAAAGTCTAGAGTCATGAAATCATGTAGGAATATTATCCAGCATGTGAATTTGTGTACCTGAGTTTTTTGGGGGGGTTTCACTTTGCTTGACCAGAGTTATGGCACTTGACTTAGTCAGATACATCTGGTTATAACAATGAGACACAGTAGATTATAAAGGCAGTTGTTGACATCTGTTTTATGAAATTCATACCAAAAGGTTTTGTGAAGGAAATGAATTAAAATTGTAATATTTTATGAGAACTTATAAACAAGTATGGTTTTGCAGTTAATTATTATAGACTATATTAAATTTTACTTGGGGTCCTCCTTTTTTGTAGAGTGTTTAAGGTCATAGATCTTTGTTTTAGGCATTAGTACATAACTCCATCAGGGATTTTGGCTGAATTATGGCCCCTTTTAACTTACAAATCTTGGTTAAGTTTTTCGTATCAGTTCATATTTTGTGTAAACTGTTTGACATATGGCTTTGAAACTTTTATCACTTGTTGATTAAAACAGTCTCTATCTGTAGGCAAGAGTACATAACTCTGTCGACTATTTTTGCTGAATTATTGACCTTTTTGGACTTTGAAAATGATACAATTTTCCTACAAGTCCATATTTTGTCAAAACTATTTGACATGTGGCTTTGAAACTTTGAACTCTTCTTCTTCATCATGATATCCATCTCTAGGCAAGAATACATAACTCTGTCAACTATTTTGGCTGAATTATGGCCCTTTTTGTACTTGGAAATTAGTTCAGTTTTTGTACAAGTCCAAGTTTTGTCAAAACTATATATAACATGTGGCTTTGAAACTTTGACCACTTGCTTATCAAATTATGATCTGCATCTGAAGGCAAGAGCACATAATACTACATAATTATCTCTGGCAACTATTTTGGCTAAATTATGGCCCTTTTTGGATGGGGAAATTGTTTATGTTTTCATACAAGTCCAAGTTTTGTCAAAACTATTTAACATGTGGCTGTGAAATTTCGAACACTATGTTTATCATGTAGGCAAGAACACATAATTTTGTCAACTATTTTGGCTGAATTATGGCCCTTTTGGACTTGGAAATTGGTTCAGTTTTCGTACAAGTCGGAGTTTTGTTAACACTGTTTGACAGGTATCTTTGAAACTTTGAACACTTGTATATCATCATGATCTCCATCAGTAGGGAAGAGTACATAACTCTGTCAACTATCTTGGCTGAATTATGGCCCTTTTTGGACATGGAAATTGGCTTAGTTTTTGTACAAGTCAACGTTTTGTCAGTCTATTTGACATGTGGCTTTGAAACTTTGACCACTTGCTTATTATCATCATGACCTCCATCTGTAAGGAAGAGTACTTAACTCTGTAAACTATTTCAGCTAAATTATGGCCATTTTTATGCCCCCACTTTGGTGGGGGACATATAGATTTGCCCTTGTCCGTCCGTCCGTCCTTCCGAGAATGTTGTGTCGCGCCTAGGTCCAAAAGTATTTGACATAGAGTCACAAAACTTTACAGGAATGTTGGTCAGCATGTGTAGTTGTGCACCTCTGGTTTTGCGTCCGGATTCATTCAGTCATGTAGGAGTTATGGCCCCTGACTTAGTTAAAAATTGGTCATTTTAATGTTGTGTCGTGCGTAGCTCCAAAAGTTTTTGACCTAAAATCACCAAAGTTTACAGGAATGTTGGTCAGCATGTGCAGTTGTGCACCTGGGGTTTCGCGTCCGGATTCATTCAGTCATGTAGGAGTTATGGCCCCTGACTTAGTTAAAAATTGGTCATTTTAATGTTGTGTCGTGCGTAGCTCCAAAAGTATTTGACCTAGAGTCACCAAGTTAACAGGAATGTTGGTCAGCATGTGCAGTTGTGCACCTGGGGCTTCGCATCCAGATTCATTCAGTATTGTATGTCCTTTGTCATGTAGTGGGGGCATCTGTGTCCCATGGACACATTTCTAGTTGGACATGAAAATCAATTAAATATTTTTATACCAGTCCATATGGCTTAACCTGTTCGTCATATGGCTTTGAAACTTTGACCACTTCTTTACCATCATATAAGTCTGCATAATGTAGGTAAGACTAAATAACTAGGATAAGGACTTAAGCTTAGTTTTGACCCTTTTTGGACAGAAATTAGTTAAGTCTTGAGTACCATTCCATATTTTGGCTAAAGTGTTTGAAATATAGCTTTGAAACTTTGAACACTTTCATACCCTCATGGTCACACATTGCCATATAGTGAAAGACTTATTTAAATCCACAAATACAGGTACACTGTTTGTCTTATCGAGTTTTATACGCCCACAGGAATATATTGTGTTATACCCCCAGTGTCCGTCCATTAGTCCGTCCGTCCATTAGCAATTTCATGTCTGCTCTGTAACTCTTGAACCCCTTGAAGGATTTCAGAGAAACTTGACACAAATGTTCACTACACCGAGATGACATGCAGAGCGCATGTTTTGGATGTCTCGCTTCAAGGTCAAGGTCACACTTAGGGGTCAAAGGTCATATCAGTTTGTTTCGTGTCCGCTCTGTAACTCTTGAACTGCTTGAAGGATTTCAGAGAAACTTGGCACAAATGTTCACCACATTGAGGCGACATGCAGAGCGCATGTTTCAAATGACTCGCTTTAAGTTCAAGGTCACACTTAGGGGTCAAAGGTCATATATGACTTTGCTTTATGTATATTGCTCTTCATTGCAGTGCTCTTGTTTTTATTTGGCAGGTCCCTTTTTTGTTACTTACAATAATTTTTTTGAATTACTTTCCTTTTATATTACTATAAATAGCTTATTTTGAAACTTTTTTATTATTGGCCGTAGGGAAAAACCGAGACCACTTTTCTGTGGTACAACATGGATGATACCTCCGTTTTTAGGTGTATTTTGACATACCTGTTCCTGGTAAGGATTTTTTTGTGGACTTTGAAATTTTTTTTTGAATTTCTTTTCTTTGTTGTGCCTGTCCTTTGGGCTTCAGCAGACAAGTTCTTTAAATTTTGCTGCCATTCTCTTTTGTAACCCTTCGGGCATATATTGCCCCGCTTGATGCAGCTCTTGTTCTTCTTTTGTCTGAAAATCTCTGGTAATATTTTGACCCCATACTGCCATCAATTCTTCAAATAGTCAAGCTCGCTGTCAACAGACAGCTCTTGTCCTCTGTGGTATCAAGCCTGTCTTGGATTGTCATATGAGGAAGCTATCCAGCTGGCTTGAAAAAGGCCAAGAGTTCTACTTAGCTGCTAGTCTGTGTATAAAATAATATCAGGAGGTACGTCTGGGGTTTTCTTTGACAGTTAAAGCTTTCACAGTTAAAGCTGGGAAGCACGCCTGGTGTCTTCTGTCACAGTTAAAGCTGGGAAGCACGCCTGGTGTCTTCTACCACAGTTAAAGCTGGGAAGCATGCCTGGAGTTTTCATGTGAAACTGGAAAGCACATTTGGGTCTTCCTTCAATGGTAAAGCTGGGATGCAGTTTAAGTTGTGAGGCATGCCTTGGGTTTTCTTTCACAGTTACCGCTGGGAGGCATAAATGGGTCATCATTTTAATTTATAACTGGGTGTAATCTTTCACAGTTATAGACTTGAAAAATTGTTGAGAAAGACGTTAAACGCGAACGCATACACACACACAGTTATAGGCTTGGAGGCATGCCTTGGGACTTCCTTCACAGTTAAAGCTGGGATGAAGGTTGGGTCGTCCGTCACAATTAAAGCTTGGAGGAATGCCTGGGTCTTCACAGTTAAAGCTTGAAAGAAGCCATTTTATCGAAATTGTGCAAGTATTTCCAACACAACAGGGTATTAAAGATGGCTTTTCTATGAATAAAAATAATTTCATAAAAAAGTTTAACAGTTTTTAGGACACTTTTTCTGATTTGAGAGGTACATTAGTGAAGCATGTTTTACAGTTCACATTGTGGGTTCAAAAGTGGGGGTGGGGGGGCACATTTTAGGGATATTCACATCCATGACTTTTGGATAAAATGGCAAAAATGAATGTAAGTATTGGCATTATAACGTAATATTGGCTCATTACAAGAACAAGTATAATCTGTGTAGGCAATATAAATAACAACTATTATTACCATTGTGCAAAACAAAATAAGTCAGAGATTCTAATCTGCTTATTAGTAACTGAGTCTTTATAAATCTGTGAGTCTTTATAAATGTGTGTTAGCCAAACACCTGCAGATATGAATTTTCGCAGCATTATATGTTTCCCTTACACGTAGGGAGAACATGTAACACCGGTGAGCATCATCTAGTCTGTTCTCCTGTTCCATGCACTGTCCAAGTAGATTCAGTGCCGTTTCTCTGTGTCCAAGATTGCGCTCTCTTTCAGTCACCCATATCAGTTTGTTCAGTGCTTGTTGCTGTTCCTCGGGCCTGTTTAGGTTGCCTAATGTCTTGTATTGTAGAAAATAAAGGTATGGAAGTGAGTCTACCACAGCACAATCCATCCAGTTATCATATCTTTCTCTGTGTTGAATGTCCTTTTGTGTTGATCTGAGCATCTCATACTGAAGTTCATGTGGTACACAGTTTATTTCTTCTCTACAAAATCTTACACAATGTGCAACAATACACTTAACTGCTTCTTCACCATACAGACTGAAAATTTGACTAGATCCTATTTTGAAGTGTGTTGGAGGGAAATTGTAGCAGGCACATATTGGCTCAGTAACTTCTATATTGTATCGTTGATCTACATCATTAAGAATAAATGCTGCACTTTCCATTTGTCCTGTACAATACAATATAGAAGCAAGTTTAAGTCTGCTTGAAGCAACATCCGAGTCCAGTCCTGTTTCAAGCCAGGCTAGTGCTTGAGGAGAAACTGTGTTGTTTATTTGAATGTTATGAGAGGCTATCAGGGACCCTATAGAGCTGCAATATATAGGTGCTTGAAGTCTGCTTGATATCTTTACTAACATATCACCATCCCTGTTGCATCTTGTTAAATGTTGTACTATCTGTAACAAAAATCTCAGTTTCATAACTAAACTGTCATCTTTTCTCTCATCAGTAACTGCATTATGGATGTCTAAAATACATCCAGCTGTCTCTCGTAATAAATTAGCTGAAGTACGCCTAGTGTATTCATCTGGGCTTAGAATGTTATGATGTACTCCATTCTTTATGTTAAGCTTGATCTTAAGTCTTTCACCAACATCGTCAATCTGAATTCCAAAAAGTGACTTTCTATCACATGGTATCAGGTTTGCTGTTGTTTGAAGTAACTCTTGTTTTACTTTATTTGAAAACTTTCCTGCCATCAAGTTGTTTTCATGATCAAAGAAATGTGGACAGTTTCTACATAATATACATCTGTTCAGTGAAAGTATGCAGTATGTAAGACAGTTTAAAAGGTTATATTCCTTCCATATATATGAAGGTTTACTTGCTATACAGTGAAACAAAACAGTTTTACACATGAAACTGGAAATGTAACTTTCATTGTCAAGATTAATGTATGTTTTTATAATCATTTTCATTAAGATATAACATCTTATTTGAGTAATGTTAAAATTGAACGTTAAGCACAGTTCAGCTAATGAGGTAGAAAGTCTCCATTCAAAATCTACATTTTCGCTGACTTTGTTACCAACACAAACACCGAAACATTTTGTAGTTTTTATATATCTGTACATATTAGCTGTGGGCCAGTTGTTTACATCTAAATGACCTAGGCAGGTTTTTGCTGATTGTGGCCAAGATGTACAAGGAAATGCTGGTACTAAGTCACTATCTAGAAAACCAGGTTGTTGTGTTAGTGCTAATGATGGTCCTTGTCTCTTCTCTGTTCTAGTCTCTGCGGAATCAAGCCATGTATTCTTGAACAATATCCGTCCACTAGTGTCCTTGACCCAGTGATTTTCATATTCATGTGTAGCAGGAAGTGGAACATCATCTCTAAGCTTCTGTAGAAGACAATATCCAGGAGGTATTGTTTCATTTTGGATCATCAGGTAGTTATGCTTACCTAGAGTCCATTCTGACCAGTCCTGTATCACATTGAATTCATCATTAGTGAAAAGTTGGTCAGTATCTGATCTAAGTCCTGGTGTTGTAGTACCTTCCAGCCAACTGCCAAAATTATAGGAAGTCATTTGGTTTTTTATTGCTGTGTATATGATTGTTGTATTGGTTTCATCCAGTACAAATGTCCTTCTTATCTTCAGCAGCATCTTTTCATTAACTCCAATATCATCTAAGACCTCAGAAAGTCTCATGGATGTATTGTGGTAGTGATCTGGTGTATGAAACATCCTGAAACAGAATTTCAAATATAACTTTGTTTTGATAAAATATATTTCATGCTAAATGTTGTTTATTTACATGTTGATATCCAGTTTAAAGTTGTAAAATTTATAATACATTATATGGAAGTATAAGGAAGGTTTTTTTTATAAGAAAATAGCTGAAAATAAGAATGTCATGTGTATATTGTAAAGTATGATATATACAAGCTCTATGTAAAACAGAGACTTTGATATGTATGCAGAAATGCAGTAACTAAAACAAGCTAGACAAAATAATTCCTTTTACTTAGTCAATTAATGTATTTAGTGTAGTAGTTTAGACGTGAATTAAAATAAAGTGTGTTTGCCCTTTACCTTCTGGCCCAAGATTTTAGCAGCAACTCAAAATGTTTATATTAGCTTGTCAGCAAAAGAAACATTTTAATTAGATGTGGCATGATGCACATCTTACTGCACATAGTGTGTTTCCAGTGAATGTTTTAATATAAATTTAAAGCAATTTTTAATTTGCTGTGCATTTAAATGTGTTTATTTAACGATAATGCCACATAAGTATTTAATTTAATATTTTAGAAGTAAAGGACTCAGACTAATAAAATAACAGCTCTTTTCTTCAATCTTCTTCGCAGTGATCTCCTTTACCTATATTTAGAGATTTCTGAAGTTGAAGGGAAGCAACTCCTGCATGCAGTTTGACTTTAAAAGACTGCCCCCCCTCAAAATAATGAAAGTCATATTTGGAAACTTCATTACTTCTTACGTGTAACAGGAAGAGGTTGGTATATTTGGTTATAACAAAGAAGTATAAAATACACAGAATAGCAGCTGGCTGTAATCTCGCGTGATCTCATGTCAGAGCGTGAATCGGCGTTATCTTAGTAAAACAAACACCGGCGAGCATAGTTACAATTTGTACCTTTAAAACTACATTTAAAACACATGTTAGCTTCTAAAACAACATTAGTGTAATATGAAATAGTCTTAAGACACAAAGTACACGTATCTTACCATCAAAAGAAGCGTGGTCATACGGCGATAATTAATTTACTGATGAATAATTGCTTTCGCATACAAAATGGCGCATTGAGAACGCGTCACTTCCAGTAAACGAGATCTCATTCAGTTGTCACGTTTTTTTTTTGCAAGATTTGCTCTACATGCCTTTCAAGTTGCCAATCTGTTTATTTTTATAGCTCTTTGGTTACAAGTTATAATTTTTTCCACCCTTTTTTCCACCTTTTTGCACACACATCTATTTCAGCTGGATTTTTACTTGAAAAATGCATTTATAAATTCCACTTTATGTGAGCATTTCCTATTCAATCAATTCCTAATAAATTACTGTAATTGCTGCGCTAAATTTTAAAACCATGACCACTTAGTGACTTAAATTCTAAGAGAGCACTTTCATGTTTATACCCCAGTCACACGTATAGCGCAGAGAGATAGTCTAGGTACGGATAGAGACGTAGTTATCCGTATTGATCCGTACCTGAGCCATACAGATTGGTACAGATTGATACGGATTACTACTTCAGGGTACAGCTCAGGTACAGATTACTAAGTTTCTGTCCGTGAAGGTCGGTGGTTCTACCCAGTTGCCCGCTCGTGATGAAATAATGCACGGAGGGGCACCTGGGGTCTTCCTCCACCATTGAAGCTGGAAAGTCGCCATATGACCTATCATGTGTCGGTGCGACGTTAAATCCAAAAAATAAAAAAATAAATAAATTGGCTAAATGTAGCTATCCGTGCCATATGTGTGACTGGGGTATTACCTGGTACTGCTTTTAATGCAGATAATTATATACTGAACAGCAAAAGAAACTATCCAGAAGTATAACTGGGGTATTTCAATAAAAAGTTAAATTAATAAATTTGACTTGTTTTTTATACCACATTACACTTGAAGAACTTCAGGTATTGAATTAAAAAGATCAGTGAAGACAGTACAGTCAGTTTGCACGAAGTTCTGGCTATATCTTCTGCGCGGCTGTTGCATTGAAACATCCCAGTTGCGCGTTCGCGATGAATTTGATTCAGTTGTTGGTTGTATACCAACAATATTTTTTTAGCTTTATTCTGTTTTTCCAGACAGTCAATCATCAGTGTTTCAAATGACAATAAAATTACACAAAACAGCTATTGTGGTACTACTGACTTCATGGTTGATTGATTTTTTAAACTTACCATGCGAAGTTCTTCAAGTGTAATGTGGTATAAAGAAAACAGGTCAAATTTCTGAATTTAAGTTTTTTATGAAACAAAATCCCAGTAATAGATCTGGATAGTTTCTTTTGCTGTTCAGTATACGTATATTATGGAGTAGCACAGAGATATTGTACTTGAATCACATCATCAATTTGTATACCAAAACTAATAAGAAAAACAATCAGCCAAACTTTTGATAATCACTGTCCCCACGCTCCTCTTTGGGGTCATAACTGGGGGTTTGTTTTACTTGTGACCCCCCCCTCCCCTCTCCCCCAAACACACACACACTTCTACTCCCATGTCCATATTAAACCATAAAAAATAAGCAAGTATGTACATGCAGTTGGCTTGTTTTATAACATTATAACAGTTTATGCAAACAATTTGTTTTAACTTGAAAAAACAAAAACAGACTTTACAATTTGGCAATATTTAACAATAAATCCAAACAAATAGAAATGAAAAGTGCATGTATTAAATTAAAAATAGTGGATTTGATTAGAGAAAAAAAATCACAAACTAAAATAACAAACAGTGAATTGAATAAGATAACTGACCTACTATTTTACAGAAAACTGAACAGTTTAATAATTATTGTCTAACGTAAAATGGTAAAAATGTATTTTCCAATAGCTTTACTTCCTCTTTTGGTTTGAAAAGTTATCAAGGGAAATAAATTTGTAATATCAGTTGTAAAATTGACATTGGCATTCACTCCCTTAGTGGTGCTTAGTTTTTTTTTCCAGTTGGCCTCAAAAATAAGTGCATTTTTGTTTTGTTTTATGTATTTAGTCACACACTTTGATATAAAATTGTACAGAGGTAGTTCCTGTATTTTACTGGATTTCAGTAATACCCATATAAAATGTGCACCTACTAACAAAAGGTGTCTCTGTCTTGATTAAATGCCAAGCAATTAATCAGCAATAAGCAGGATGGCCTACTGTGACACATTGTCAGTTTCTTTGTTCAGTTTGATTTCTGTTGAGAAAAAGAATTATAAGCTTGACTATATGAAGTATATGGAGAGCTATTCTGCTCTACCCAGCCTTAGCATCCTTCCGTATCAACACCTTGGTTAAAGTTTTGATGTACTTGCTAGTTAACTCTGTACTAACTACTTGATGGACTTGCTTCAAACTTAAAATAGATAGTCCTCATCATCACCCACATCATATGGCACAAGGGTCTTAATCTTGCACCAATATTTCTTGAATTATCCTTCTTTATACTTAAAATTTTAGGTTAAAGTGTTGGTGAATTTTCACTCAGTCACTACTTGGATTTGATTACTATTAGTGGTGGGGGTTATAGGAATAGTCTTTGTCCATCTGTCCATCTGCAACACTTGTGTCTGCTCCATATATCTAAAACCCTTTGAAGGATTTTCATGAAACTCAGGTCAGATATTGACATCATCAGGACAATGTTCAAAACTCATGAGTCAGCCATGTTGGATCAAGGTCAAGGCCACAGCTCAGGGTTAAAGGTTTGAACCTTCCAGTTTTTGTCCACTCTGTATATCCTAAACTTCTGGAAGAAATTTCATGAAACTTGGGTCAAATGATCACCTCATCAAGTTGATAAACAGAACTTATGAGTGAGCCATGTTAGCCCTAGGGTAAGGTCACAACTCGAAGGTCAAAGGTTTGAGCCTTCCAGTTTTTGTCCACTCTGTATCTCCTAAGCTCCTAGAACGAATTTCATGAAACTTTGGTCAAATGATCACCTCATCAAGTTGATAAACAGAACTTATGAGTAAGCCATGTTAGCCCAAGGGTAAGGTCACAACTCGAAGGTCAAAGGTTTGAGCCTTCCAGTTTTTGTCCACTCTGTATCTCCTAAACTCCTGGAAGGAATTTCATGAAACTTTGGTCAAATGATCACCTCATCAGGTTGATAAACAGAACTTATGAGTAAGCCATGTTAGCCCAAGGGTAAGGTCACAACTCGAAGGTCAAAGGTTTGAGCCTTCCAGTTTTTGTCCACTCTGTATCTCCTAAACTCCTGGAAGGAATTTCATGAAACTTTGGTCAAATGATCACCTCATCATGTTGATAAACAGAACTTATGAGTAAGCCATGTTAGCCCAAGGGTAAGGTCACAACTCAAAGGTCAAAGGTTTGAGCCTTCCAGTTTTTGTCCACTCTGTATCTCCTAAGCTCCTAGAAGGAATTTCATGAAACTTTGGTCAAATGATCACCACATCAAGTTGATAAACAGAACTTATGAGTAAGTCATGTTAGCCCAAGGTCAAGTAATAATGAAATGAAAAGTACATGTTATTAAAAAGATAGAATAAAATTAGAAAATAAACTCAGTTGAACAAGAAATAGTGAAAAAAAATAGAAAAAATAGATCACAAACTAAAATAAAAAAAACAGTAAATTAAGTAAGATAACTGACCTAATATTTTACAGAAAACTGAAAAGTTTATTTGTCCGACATAAAATTTCCCAATAATTTAAACTTCCTCTTTCTCATTGAAGTTCTTAATAAAGGGAAATAAATTTGTAATATCAGCTGTAAAATTGACTTTGGCATTCGGAGTTAGTAGTGCTTAGTTATTTTTTTCCAGTTGGTGTCAAATCAAGTGCATATTTTTTTTGTTTTCTGCATTTAGTCACACATTTCATTAATCTTAGACGAAGTGCAGAGCGCATGTTTTGAATGTCTCATTTCAAGGTCAAGGTCACACTCAGGGGTCAAAGGTCATATGAATGTGTTTCGCGTCCGTTCAGTGCCACTGTAACTCATGAACTACTTGAAGGATTTCAAAGAAACTTGGCACAAATGTTCATCACACTGAGACGATGTGCAGAGGGCTTGTTTTAGATAATTAGCTTCAAGGTCAAGGTCACAATTAGGAGAGAAATGTCATATAGGACTATGCTGTGTCCGCTCTGTAGCTCTTGAACTGCTTGAAGGATTTCAAAGAATCTTGACACAAATCTTCACCACATGCAGAGTGCATGTTTTGGATGACTCACTTCAAGGTCAAGGTCACACTTAGAGGTCAAAGGTCATATATGACTGCTTTGTGTATATTGCTCTGCATTGCAGTGCTCTTGTTTTTATTTGGCAAAATACCTTTTTGTTATCTTACAATATTTTTTTTTCAATTACTTCCCTTTTTGTTACTATAAATAGCCTTTAACCCTTTACCACACAGAACAGAAGCCAAAGTAACCTCTTTTACACAACACTGATAAGTGATAATCAATAATATATGGCTGATAAAGGTGACTGTTTTATCTGAACAGAGGTGTTGGCATTATTTTGTGATTACACACACTTATGTTAAAAATGTCATTATTTTAATATTTTCTGTAAGTTTGACATTATTTTTGTCAATATAAAGTTTATAGCAATTTAAATACTCTTTCCGATGATACAAAATTTATTGTAGTTTCTCTTTGAGTTTCGAAGATATAAAGTGTTAAAGTACGGGAATATATATTTTTAGGCTATTTTGAAACTTTTTTATTATTGGCAGAAGGGAAAAACTGAGACCACTTTTCTATGGTACAATATGGATGGTACATCCAATTTTTAGATGTATTTTGACATAACTTTACCTAGGAAAAAAAATTTCTTGGACCGTCCGTCTGTGCGTCCGTCCGTGCGTAAACTTTTGCTTGTGACCACTCTAGAGGTCACATTTTTCATGGGATCTTTATGAAAGATGGACAGAATGTTCACCTTGATGATATCTAGGTAAAGTTCGAAACTGGGTCACATGCGATCAAAAACTAGGTCAGTAGGTCTAAAAATAGAAAAACCTTGTGACCTCTCTAGAGGCCATATTTTTCAAGGATCTTCACGAAACTTGGTGAGAATGTTCACCTTGATAATATCTAGGTCAAATTCGAAACTGGGTCAACTACGTTCAAAAACTAGGTCAGTAGGTCAAATAATAGAAAATCCTTGTGACCTCTCTTTAGAGGTCATATTTTTCATGGGATCTGCATGAAAATTGGTCAGGCGGTTCATCTTGATGATATCTAGGTCAAGTTCGAAACTAGGTCACGTCTGGTCCAAAACTAGGTCAGTAGGTCAAATAATAGAAAAACCTTTTGACCACTCTAGAGGCCATATTCTTCATGGGATCTGTATGAAAGTTGGTCTGAATGTTCATCTTGATGATATCTAGGTCAAATTTGAAACCGGGTCAACTGCGTTCAAAAACTAGGTCACTAGGTCTAAACATAGAAAAACCTTTTGACCTCTCTAGAGGCCATATTTTTCAATGGATCTTCATGAAAATTGGTGAGAATGTTCACCTTGATGATATCTAGGTGAATTTCGAAACTGGGTCACGTGCGGTCAAAAACTAGGTCAGTAGGTCTAAAAATAGAAAAACCTTGTGACCTCTCTAAAGGCCATATTTTTCATGAGATCTTCATAAAATATGTTGAGAATGTTCACCTTGATGATATCTAGGTCAAGTACAAAACTGGATCACATGCTTTTAAAAACTAGGTCATTATGTAAAATAATAGCAAAACCTTGTGACCTCTCTAGAGGCCATATTTTTCAATGGATCTTCATAAAAATTGGTCAGAATTTTTAGCTTGATAATATTTAGGTCAAATTCAGAACTAGGTCACATGAGCTCAAAAACTAGGTCACTATGTCAAATAATAGAAAAAAACGACATCATACTCAGTTTATGTGGGGACAGGTGAGCGATTCAGGACCATCATGGTCCTCTTGTTTCAAATGGGGGTCAGGGGTGGGGGGCTTGGCCTCTTTAGGGGCCACTTGAGCTTAAACTAGAAAAACAACTTTTCTCATGAATCACTTGATGGAGCTTCATGAAACTTGGTCTGTAGCATCATTGTAAGGTCCTCAACTAGTTTTATTCAAATGGGAGTACTTGCCCTTTTTAGGGGCCACTGGAGCTAAAACTTGAAAATAAAACCCTTAAACAATGTCTCCTCATGAATTGCTTAATGAATCATCATCAAACTTGGTCTCAAGAGTAATTGTAAAGTCCTCTCTCATTTTTTTTTTCAATTCTCAGGGCACTTGGCCCCTTTTATTGGCCACTTGAGGTAAACATAGGAAAACCTGTAAACAACTGCTTATTAATAAAATGGATCTTTATCAAACTTCATCTGTAGCACTATTATAAGGCACTCTCCCAATGTTTTTTCAAATGAGTGCACTTGGCCCTTTGTACAGGCCATCTAAGCTAAAAATAGAAAAACCTATTAACAGCTTGTTTTCATGAACTGCTAGATGGATCTTCATCAAACTTTCATTGAAGTATCATTGTGAGGTCCCCTCTTAAATTTGTTTAAATGGTGGTACTTCAACCCTTATAAGAGCTGCTAGAGGTTAAAATTCATCTCATTAACAGCATGATGGATCTTCATCAAACTTGGTCTGTGGCATCACTATTAAGGTCCTCTTGCAAATTTGTTCAAAGATGGATGCTTGGCCCCTTGTATGGGCTGCTAGAGCTAAAAATAGAAATACCTTTAAACAACTTTTCATGCACTGCTTAACGGATCTTCTATAAACTTGGGTTTGTTGCATCATTTTAAGGTCCTCGTTTCATTTTGTTCAAATATGGGAACTTAGCCCTTTTATAGCCACTTGAACTAAAATTAAAATTTCTTTTAACAGCTACTTCCGATGAAGCATTTAATTTGTTATTATCTGTTATAATGTAAGAGGCTACTAGTGCTAAAAATAGAAATATCTTTAAATGAATTTTTCCTTGAACCGCATTAAACTTGGTTCATGGCATCCTTTTAAGATTCTCCATCAGATTTGTTCAAATGGGGGCACATGATCTGTTTTATGTTTTTGTGTGCTAAACACAGAATAACTGATGTTACCATTCATGATTCAGTGTGTTGTGCAGATATACAAGGTCAAATAGTCAAGATCGGTTGAGCGACTTGAGGCCAATATGGCCCTCTTGTTAGTTATTATCTAGCTTAATCATTTGGAGTTATTTTGCATTTTAAGTCTAATGTTTTACTGGAAAACATAATCTTTGTGCTTGCTAAAGAAAAGTTACAAGACTCTTATTACTTTAAGGGTTAATGTCACAATTAACTTGGGACTGAAAATGGTTTCCACTCAATAACTAAATAATGCATTGGCTTACAATCTTCAAATTACCTGTGGTCAGTAGTTTATCCTAATTGTTTTGAGTGTCAGGAAGTCAAAGGTCAAGGTCACAGTGACCTACAGACTGAATATGGCTTCCACTTTAAGGCTTACTGCCTTCAAACTTCATAGAATAATTTGCCTGCGGTCAGTAGATGGCTTAAGATATGAGGTTGTGTTGCCCAAAGGTCAAGGAGACAGCATACAAAATTACTTCCACAGTTGCCTGAAGCAGGCCAGCATAGGGGGGCATGTGCGTCTTACAAACAGCTCTTGCTATTTTGACTGTCATCTGTGCCATCCGCATCAGCACAGTCATATGAACACTATTATTGTTACAGTAATATTTAGAAAACAAAGTAAACCAAACATTTTTTTTTATAGTGACTGATTTCTCAATTTTCGACCCTAAAAATGTTTGCTCACCAAGGGGAGGGAGGCTTATTTCAGCTGCTGCTGCTACTGCTGCTGATGATGATGTTAATGATACTGCTGGTGATACTAAATGATTACAAGCACTTCTTTCTGTCATGTAAGCTGCTTCTGCTACTGCTGATGATGATGTTAATGATATGGCTAGTGATACAAAATGATTTCAAGTACTTCTTCATATCATTCAAGCTGCTGAAGCTGCTGCTGCTGCTGCTGCTGCTGCTGCTGATGATGATGATGATGACTGTAAATTTCAGCCATTTCCGCTGCTGCTTTGGTTGACAGTGACAGCCACTCTAACAGTGATTACAATAACTGCTTTCTGTCATTTCAGCTGCTGCTACTGCTGTTAAAGATGATTCTATTCATGATATAGCAAACAATTGATAAAGTGAAGTGATCTATCAGAAAAAAAAGATAAAGTTATGTTCTGTATATTTTAATGTTATTTTAAAAGTGACAGTCATCTAAGTAATGAAATAATCTCACTGCCAACCTGCACACAAAGGAAACAGAATAAGACAACAGATATTTAGCAGTAACAACTTTATTTATTATAAGTCTTGAATCTAAGTTGTATGAGTGTGTTTGAGTTTATCATCTGCATCAACAATTTTTCAGTCATATAAGTAACAAGACTACACATTAGGTTAAAAATAGTTCAGCTGAACACGTAGGCCTTCCCCCAAATAACCTAATTATTCTCTTCAGCCGTTACTTAAGACCTTGGAACTTGGATACGTATTTTAAAGAAACACTTTGAAGTACTATTTGTCAAAAATGTCACACCAAAAGGCAACTTTACATACGTAACCTCTTTATTCCCCCGAAGGGAGGCATATAGTTTTTAAAGTGTCTGTCTGTCGGTCTGTTGGTCTGTCCGCAATTTCCGTGTCCGGTCCATATCTTTGTCATCGATGGATGGATTTTCAAATAACTTGGCATGAATGTGTACCACAGTAAGACGACTTGTCGTGTGCAAGACCCAGGTCCGTAGCTCAAAGTTCAAGGTCACACTTAGACGTTAAAGGATAGTGCATTGATGGGCATGTCCGGTCCATATCTTTGTCATCGATGGATGGATTTTCAAATAACTTGGCATAAATGTGTACCACAGTAAGACGACATGTAGCGCACAAGACCCATGTCCGTAGCTCAAAGGTCAAGGTCACACTTAGACGTTAAAGGATAGTGCATTGATGGGCGTGTCCAGTCCATATCTTTGTCATCGATGGATGGATTTTCAAATAAATTGGTATGAATGTGTATCACAGTAAGACGACATGTCACGCGCAGGACCCAGGTCCGTAGCTCAAAGGTCAAGGTCACACTTAGACGTTAAAGGATAGTGCATTGATGGGTGTGTCCGGTCCATATCTTTGTCATCGATGGATGGATTTTCAAATAACTTGGCATGAATGTGTACCACAGTAAGACGACGTGTCGCGCGCAGGACCCATGTCCGTAGCTCAAAGGTCAAGGTCACACTTAGACGTTAAAGGTCATTTTTCATGATAGTGCATTGATGGGCGTGTCCAGTCCATATCTTTGTCATTCATGCATGGATTTTAAAATAACTATGCATGAATCAGTGACACAGTAAGACGACGTGTCGCGCGCAAGACCCAGCTCCGTAGGTCAAAGGTCCTAAAGTCTCTAACATCGGCCATAACTATTCATTCAAAGTGCCATCGGGGGCATGTGTCATCCTATGGAGACAGCTCTTGTTAAAAATGATTTCATTTTTTTCAAAAACTTTTGAATGAGTGACTCAAAAGATTTAAAAAAAGGTCAGTTACTTTAAATATAGATTGAATAGTACAAGCAAGGCAGTTTCATTAAAAATTTGACTTCAAATGAAGCTTTGATTAGTTTGATTTACTGGTATTTGGTTATAGTTGTATTTGATACATGTTCTAATCATTATATAGTTTATATCTATTTCTTGCTTTTGCTTGGCATGTCTTTGTATTGTCTACTTTTTAAAGGGGCACAACTCCAGATAATGTTTTCAAAATTTAGGAAGTATTCTTATCCTACAAAGTTGAAAAGAAAAAGTAGAAATGAAGCTGCGAGTTCCATCTAGACAGTATTTGTTTAATGATAAACACTAGCATAGAGAAATTGCATGAGTTGTGCAGTTTAAACTTGATATAAAAAGAAGGACTTTAGCTCTAATATATATTATGCTTATGAAAATTAGCAGAATAATGTGATTTACCTCGAGGCCTGCCCCTTTAATAATGTTTGTGTCAGTTTTGCTTATAGTATTCAATTAACATGATTTATTTAAAGTAGCTCTGTCACAGATTTACGTAATAAAAAGTTTAAATATTCAGACAGCACTAGTTATCTGCTTTGAGTAAAAGTTTATAAACATTACTTGTTTAAGGACTCGTCACATTTGAATTTTCAGATGACTGGCAAAAAAATAAGATAAAATAGTTCAGTTATTTCTAAAACGATTTTATGAAATGATTAGACTTAACGGGTTTCTTTAAACATTACAAATTAATTATTCTAATACCTTTGAACAAATCTTGCCAACTTAATTAATAGATTAAAAGCAAAAACATCTTGCATTTAACTTGGATGAGAGGCAGAAAACAGTTATTTTTTACCTGGAATATTTCTAGCTTGAATTGTACTCACAGAAATTTAGAAAGAAGTTAAATAAAAATTGCAAAATTGAGACAAGATTTTGATAAGACATGTATAATATTTTCATAGATATCTTTTAAATATATAATAAGGTCATTTTTGTATAACATTCTAAAGTTTTAGAACATATGATTACTTTATTTTCCATTATTGCTTAGAGAAAGAATTAAGCCAGACAAGGACAGTAAAGGAAACAGACTTTCAATGAACCAGTTCAGACGTCTCTTCAGTACTTGTAGAATACCAGCACCTCAGAGGGACCATCTCAAGACATACTTTAAACCTGGTGAGAACAAATCAGGCCACTTGCACCAGATTTCAGATGATGATTTCTCAACTATAAATGGTTTTAATTTACTTGGAACAGTATCTGGAGTAAATTGCTAGCAAAGTCAAGCTTTTACCATTTACTTGAGGAAGACTGTAGTGAGCTACCACTGTGACTGCTAAGTCCATGGTTATATGGCTGTATATTTGAGACCAGTCTGAAAACTTCAACATACATTTGGTGTCTAGATCAGGCACTGCTATTATCAACATACATTTTGTGTCTAGGTCAGGTATTGCTATTATCAACATACATTTGATATCTAGGTCAGGCACTGCTATTGTCAGCATACATTTTGTGTCTAGGTCAGGTATTGGTATTATCAACATACATTTGATATCTAGGTCAGGCACTGCTATTGTCAACATACATTTTGTGTCTAGGTCAGGTATTGGTATTATCAACATACATTTGATATCTAGGTCAGGCACTGCTATTGTCAGCATACATTTTGTGTCTAGGTCAGGTATTGGTATTATCAACATACATTTGATATCTAGGTCAGGCACTGCTATTGTCAGCATACATTTTGTGTCTAGGTCAGGTATTGGTATTATCAACATACATTTGATATCTAGGTCAGGCACTGCTATTGTCAACATACATTTTGTGTCTAGGTCAGGTATTGGTATTATCAACATACATTTGATATCTAGGTCAGGCACTGCTATTATCAGCATACATTTGATATCTAGGTCAGGCATTGCTATTATCAACATACATTTGATGTCTAGGTCAGGCACTGCTATTATCAACATACATTTGGTGTCTAGGTCAGGAACTGCTATTGTCAACATATAGATTTGGTGTCTAGGTCAGGTACTGCTATTGTCAACATACATTTGATATCTAGGTCAGGAACTGCTATTATCAACATACATTTGGTATCTAGGTCAGGAACTGCTATTGTCAACATACATTTGATATCTAGGTCAGGAACTGCTATTGTCAACATACATTTGGTATCTAGGTCAGGAACTGCTATTGTCAACATATATTTGGTGTCTAGGTCAGGAACTGTTATTGTCAACATATGTTTGGTATCTGCTATTTTCAACATATATTTAGTATCTTAGTCAGGTACTGCTATTGTCAACATATGTTTGGTATCTGAGTCAGGCACTAATGCTTATTCCAGGTCAGGCACTGCTATTATCAACATACATTTGGTATCTAGGTCAGGAATTGCTATTGTCAACCTACATTTGGTGTCTAGGTCAGGTATTGCTATTGTCAATATACATTTGATGTCCAGGTCTGGAACTGCTATTGTCAACATACGTTTGGTATCTAGGTCAGGTACTGCTATTGTCGACATATATTTTGTTTCTAGGTCAGGAACTGCTATTGTCAACATACATTTGGTATCTAGGTCAGGAACTGCTATTGTCAACAAACATATGGTGTCTAGGTCACAGGCAATCGGCGTGTGACTTTGACCCCTTATGAATGATGGACCCCCCACCCTGTTATCTACAACCCAGATCCCAAACATAATAACAGAAAAACACATTTCCAAAAAAAAAAAAAAAAAAATGCTGTATATAAAAAAAATAAAGGTATGGTACTTTACGGCCAAACATTAAGGAAAAAATGGAATGGCCTCAGTAACGATCTCACTGCGTACACAATTTTCGGTCGATTTTTGAAAATCTGGTCTTAATCAACGCATAAAGCATAAATCTTAACGGTAAACATGCACTTTGGTCTCAAGGCTGCATCATTTTGATGCAGCGAGACGCTATTCTTTGACAAAATCATCTCGTACACGATGTGACCTAACCCGTATATTTCTCGGGCCAATAGACAAGTCAATGGCAGCCACCTATTCCCTTCGTTATTTCCAAGCACAATCGTGGCCAGCCTTTAGAAACATAAATAATTAGTCGCTTACCTATAATTACTTCGTCCAGTTTCCGTCAATAACGATGCATCCAGTCAATTTCCCAACGCTGTATTTCTCTCAAAACATCAGCTGCCATGTTTATACCAACTCACGTGGAGAACACACCTCCAGAATCGACCAATCGCAAAAAGGCTACGTAGTAAAAACCAGTTCCGGGTCGCCGTATAAACATGGCAGCTGATGTTTTGAAAGAAATTTCCCAACGCTGGATGCATAGTTATTGACGGAAACTGGACGAAGTAATTAAAGGTAAGCGACTAATTATTTATGTTTCTAAAGGCTGGCCACGATTGTGCTTGGAAATAACGAAGGGAATAGGTGGCTGCCATTGACTTGTCTATTGGCCCGAGAAATATACGGGTTAGGTCACATCGTGTACGAGATGATTTTGTCAAAGAATAGCGTCTCGCTGCATCAAAATGATGCAGCCTTGAGACCAAAGTGCATGTTTACCGTTAAGATTTATGCTTTATGCGTTGATTAAGACCAGATTTTCAAAAATCGACCGAAAATTGTGTACGCAGTGAGATCGTTACTGAGGCCATTCCATTTTTTCCTTAATGTTTGGCCGTAAAGTACCATACCTTTATTTTTTTTATATACAGCATTTTTTTTTTTTTTTTTTTGGAAATGTGTTTTTCTGTTATTATGTTTGGGATCTGGGTTGTAGATAACAGGGTGGGGGGTCCATCATTCATAAGGGGTCAAAGTCACACGCCGATTGCCTGTGGTCTAGGTCAGGTATTGCTATTATCAACATACATTTGGTATCTAGGTCAGGAACTGCTATTGTCAACATACATTTTGTGTCTAGGTCAGGAACTGCTATTGTCAACATACATTTGGTATCTAGGTCAGGTACTGCTATTGTCGGCATATATTTGGTATCTAGGTCAGGAACTGTTATTGTCAACACATGTTTGGTATCTGCTATTTTCAACATATATTTAGTATCTTAGTCAGGTACTGCTATTGTCAACATACATTTGGTATCTAGGTCAGGAACTGCTATTGTCAACATGCATTTGGTATCTAGGTCAGGTACTGCTATTGTCGGCATATATTTGGTGTCTAGGTCAGGAACTGTTATTGTCAACATATGTTTGGTATCTGCTATTTTCAACATATATTTAGTATCTTAGTCAAGTACTGCTGTTGTCAACATATGTTTGGTATCTGAGTCGGGCACTAATGATTATTCCAGGTCAGGCACTGCTATTATCAACATACATTTGGTATCTAGGTCAGGAACTGCTATTGTCAACAAACATTTGGTGTCTAGGTCTGGAACTGCTATTGTCAACATACGTTTGGTATCTAGGTCAGGTACTGCTATTGTCGACATATATTTTGTTTCTAGGTCAGGAACTGCTATTGTCAACATACATTTGATATCTAGGTCAGGAACTGCTATTGTCAACATACATTTGGTGGCTAGGTCAGGAACTGCTATTGTCAACATACATTTGGTGGCTAGGTCAGGAACTGCTATTGTCAACATACATTTGGTGTCTAGGTCAGGAACTGCTATTGTCAACAAACATTTGGTGTCTAGGTCGGGTACTGCTATTGTCAACATACATTTGGTATCTAGGTCAGGTATTGCTATTATCAACATACATTTGGTATCTAGGTCAGGAACTGCTATTGTCAACATACATTTGGTGTCTAGGTCAGGTATTGCTATTGTCAACATACGTTTGGTATCTAGGTCAGGTATTGCTATTGTCAACATACATTGGTATCTAGGTCAGGAACTGCTGTTGTCAACATACATTTGGTATCTAGGTCAGGTACTGCTATTGTCGGCATATGTTTTGTTTCTAGGTCAGGAACTGCTATTGTCAACATACGTTTGGTATCTAGGTCAGGTACTGCTATTGTCAACATATATTTGGTGTCTAGGTCAGGCACTGCTATTGTCAATATACATTTGGTGTCTAGGTCAGGCACTGCTGTTATCAACAATCATTTGGTATCTAGGTCAGGTATTGCTATTGTCAACATATATTTGGTGTCTAGGTCAGATATTGCTTTTGTCAACATACATTTGGTGGCTAGGTCAGGAACTGCTTTTGTCAACATACATTTGTTGGCTAGGTCAGGAACTGTTATTGTCAACATACATTTGGTATCTGCTATTTTCAACATATATTTAGTATCTTAGTCAGGTACTGCTATTGTCAACATATGTTTGGTATCTGAGTCGGGCACTAATGATTATTCCATAGGCTTCCATTATAACAAATAACTCTTCATTTATGTAGAATTTGGTAGGAAAGGTATGTCTTGCTTAGAGAAAAAAACAGCAACAAAAGAAATGTATCAGATTTTTGTAAAGAATATAATACTGTAAAATCAAGATATTTTCATGAAACTAAAAGTTTGTTATTTCAAGAATACTAGTAATATGTATGGTCATTTTGTGAATCATAATTTATAAGGCTATTTATGAAAATCATATCTATTTCACAAGTTTTATTTTTCGAAAATAATGACAGCGAATATAGTGAAAATAAATCCCTTACAAAAAAATTCTGATTTTCCAGTATGTAGTGTTGATTTTGTTAGTTTCTCAGATACCTTACACCTTTCCTTGTTTTCCAGAATCTGAGGGACCAACTCCACTTCACTTGACTGTGTTTTGTCGAGGGCGTATTTTTGTCATGAAAGGTGTTGATGAAAATGAGGAGCCCCTAACACCTCCAGAACTTCAGAAACAGTTTCAGTATATCAAGGATAAGTGTGATAGAGAGCCTGAGGGACCAGGTCTTGGTGCTCTCACAGGGGACTATAGGGCAACATGGGCACAGGTTAGCATTTATAGTTTTATTAGATACTTATTTCTTCCTGTACACTGTTTGACTAACATTTCTCATTCAAACTTTTATCATTTTGTTTCGTGTGCTTCTTTGAAGTGAAAATATTGCTGTTTATCATTATCCTTATTTATCTGGTCAGTCCAAGAGCGGCAGGCCAAAAGTGCAAAAGTTCGTTCTAACATTACTTTTACACAGATTCTTAGAAGTTAGAGCTGAGGTTATAGGTCACTTGCCTCAGGGAGAATCTAAGTGTTCATTAGAATGTTACAGCTTCCTGCATAGAACAGCACCTTGGTAGAACCACTGACCTTCTAGAAGACAAAACAAATTTGATTAATGGTGCAGATAAGTATCTTTGTTACTTCACAAGCCTTCTGTGAGTTTGAAATGGGATTTATATTAATTGGTTTTCATGGTTATGTCAATCTATATTTGTTGATTTTTGTGGTGATGTCAACCTGTATTTATTGGTTATTGTGGTTAAGGCACCTTATATTGATCTATTTTTATGGTAATGTCAACTTATTAGTCTCCCACATGTAGTGGGGGAGACATATTGAGTTATTGCTGTTTGTCTGTGTGTCACAAAGTTTGTCCACCCAACGCCCTCAACACCATTGGATGGATTTACACCCTAACTTTCCAGGATTGATTGTTGCTAAGCCTAGTTGTGCGTGCATGTCATTGGCATTTTGCAGTTTGCTGATTTTCAACAAAGTTTTGGCCCTTGGTTCATCAGATTTTATGTTGTTTTGGCCATTTTCTTTCGTGATTCCACCAGAATTCAACCAAACTGCACATTCTGGTTCAGTGATTTTCAGTGGAGGTATTGCCCATGATTGTCTTATTTTAGCTTGTCTGGACAACTGCTACGATACCAGTAGGTAGAATTAAACCAAACTTCATAGCCTAGCTAAGTTGTGCATATCGTCAGCATGTTCCAGTTAGGTGTTTTTCAGCAGGGCTATGGCCCTAGATTTGTCAAATTTTATCGTGTTTTAGCCACTTCTTATACATAATAAGGTGGATTTACAACAAACTTTACAGATGTGATCATTTCTAAGTCTTACTATGCATGTTATCAGCATTTTCTACTTCAGTGATTTTTATGCCCCCCTTCGAAGAAGGAGCGGTATATTGTTTTGCAGATGTTGGTCGGTCTATCGGTCATTCGTTCGGTATGTAAACCAATCCGTTCTAGATGATAACTCAAAAATGTTTGGGCTTAGGATCATGAAAGTTGATAGGATGGTTGGTCATCACCAGCAGATGACCCCTATTGATTATGAGATCAGTAGGTCAAAGGTCAAGGTCACAGTGACCCAGAACAGTTAATCAGTTTCCAGATGGTAATTCAAGAAAGCTTAGGCCGAGGATCATGAAAGTTAAAACGGTGGTTGGACATAACCAGCAGATGACCCTTATTGGTTTTGAGGTCAGTAGGTCAAAGGTCAATGTCACAGTGACCCAGAACAGTTAATCGGTTTCCGGATGATAACTCAAGAACGCTTGGGCATAGGATCACGAAAGTTGATGGGGAGGTTGGTCATCACCAGCAGATGACCCATATTGATTTTGAGGTCAGTAGGTTAAAGGTCAAGGTCTCAGTGACCTGGAACAGTTAAAATGTGTCCGGACGATAACTTGAGAATGCTTTAGCCTAGGATCACGAAACTTAATAGGGAGGTTTATCATGACCAGCAGATCACCCCTATTGGTTTTGAGGTCAGTAGGTCAAAGGTCAAGGTCACAGTGACCCAGAACATTTAAACGGTTTCCGGTTGATAACTCAAGAACGCTTGGGCATAGGATCACGAAAGTTGATGTGGAGGTTGGTCATCACCAGCAGATGACCCCTATTGATTTTGAGGTCAGTAGGTCAAAGGTCAAGGTCTCAGTGACCTGGAACAGTTAAAATATGTCCAGACGAAAACTTGAGAATGCTTTAGCCTAGGATCACGAAACTTAATAGGGAGGTTTATCATGACCAGCAGATGAAACCTATTGGTTTTGAGGTCAGTAGGGCAAAGGTCAAGGTCACAGTGACCCAGAACATTTAAACGGTTTCCGGATGATAACTCAAGAACGCTTGGGCATACGATCACGAAAGTTGATGGGGATGTTGGTCATCACCAGCAGATGACCCCTATTGATTTTGAGGTCAGTAGGTCAAAGGTCAAGGTCTCAGTGACCTGGAACAGTTAAAATGTGTCCAGACGACGACTTGAGAATGCTTTAGCCTAGGATCACAAAACTTAATAGGGAGGTTTATCATGACCAGCAGATGACCCCTATTGGTTTTGAGGTCAGTAGGTCAAAGGTCAAGGTCACAATCACCCAGAACATTTAAACGGTTTCCGGATGATAACTCAAGAACGCTTGAGCATAGGACCACGAAAGTTGATGGGGAGGTTGGTCATGGCCAGCAGATGACCCCTATTGATTTTAAGGTCCTTAGGTCAAAGGTCAAGGTCACAGTGACCTGGAACAGTTAAAATGTGTCCGGACGATAACTTGAGAATGCTTTGGCCTAGCATCACGAAACTTAATAGGGAGGTTTATCATGACCAGCAGATGACCCCTATTGGTTTTGAGGTCAAAGGTCAAGGTCACAATGACCCAGAACATTTAAATGGTTTCCGGATGATAACTCAAGAACGCTTGGGCATAGGACCATGAAAGTTGATGGGGAGGTTGGTCATGACCAGCAGATGACCCCTATTGATTTTGAGGTCAGTAAGTCAAAGGTCAAGGTCACAGTGACCTGGAACAGTTAAAATGTGTCCGGACGATAACTTGAGAATGCTTTGGCCTAGCATCACGAAACTTAATAGGGAGGTTTATCATGACCAAAAGATGACCCATATTGATTTTAAGGTCAGTTGGTCATAGCTCAAGGTCATTTTGAACAAGAACAGTAGAATTTTTGTGTACAGTGACCAAATAATTTCTGTTCCTTGGGCAGTTACTGAATGTATCAAGGGGGGCATTTTGCGTTCTACGAGCTCTTGTCGGCAGTGTTATGGCCCATGATTTATTAGCTCGACTATTCATAGAATAGTAGAGCTATTGGACTCCCCATGCGTTGGCGTCCGCGTCCCGATTTGGTTAAGTTTTTGTATGTAAGCTGGTATCTCAGCAACACTTATTCAATGTGATAAACTGACTTACATTGCACAGGTTCCATAACTCTATTTTGCTTTTTTACAAAATGATGCCCCTTTTTTGACTTAGAAATTTTTGGTTAAGGTTTTGTGTGTAAGCTGGTATCTCTGTAACCACTTGTGGGAATGGATTGAAACTTCACACACTTATTTACTGTGATAAACTGACTTACATTGCACAGGTTCCATAACTCTATTTTGCTTTTTTACAAAATTATGCCCCTTTTTTTTGGTTAAGGTTTTGTATGTAAGCTGGTATCTCAGTACTCACTAAAAACAATGGATTGAAACTTCACACACTTGTTCACTGTCATGATCTGACTTGCACAAAGCAGGTCCCATAACTCTATCTTGCTTTTTTACAAAATTATGCCCCTTTTTCAACATAGAAATTTTTGGTTAATTTTTTGTATGTAAGTTGGTATCTCAGTATCCACTAATGGGAAAGGATTGAAACTTCACAAACTTGTTTACTGTCATGATATGACATGCAGTGCAAAGGGTCAATAACTCAACTTCGCAAAATTATGCCCCTTTTTCAACTTAGGAGTTTTTGGTTAAATTCTTATATGAAAGCTGGTATCTCAGTACCCACTTATGGGAATGCATTGAAACTTCACACACTTGTCCACTGTCATGAGCTGATAAGCACTATGCAGGTTCCATAACCCTATTTTGCTTTTTTACTAAATTATGCCCCTTTTTCAACTTTTGTATTCATTCAATCGACAAGGCTGTTGAATAGTCGAGCGCTGCTGTCCTCCGACAACTCTTGTCATATTTTACACTACTTGCTGCATATAGTTATACTGAATTGCACCAAACCTGAGTGAAGCAATTAGTTTTGCATATTATCATCAGGTTCTGATTTAATGATTTTCAGTGGATTCATGACTCTTGATTTGTCAAATTCTTTGATCTGTGCTACTTCTCTTTTACCTCTGGCTGAAATTCCACCAAACTTCACAGGAGTTACCACTGCCTAGCCTAGTTGTATATATCATTGGAAAGTTATAGTTCATTGATTTTCCCTGGAGGTATGGCCCTAAATTTATGGCATTTTTACAATTTCTGCATGGTAAGTGGTAGGAGACATACATTTTTAGCCCACCTGAGTCAAAGGCTCTTTTTCCTCTACCAAAATTGTTCAAATTCTGCCCCTGGGGTTAAAAGAGGCTACGCCCTGGTGTCACTTAGTTATTATATGAGTTATATAGGAAAAAATACTTAAAAAAATTATCTGATCCTATTTCCAAGACTGTTTAATTATAGATACCTGATGACCCCAAGTAATATGGATGTCACTTTACTGTGACCTTGACCTTCTGACTTACTTTCTTGTTTTTAGCTCACCTGTCACAAAGTGACAAGGTGAGCTTTTGTGATCGCGCAGCGTCCGTCGTCCGTCGTCCGTGCGTGCGTGCGTGCGTAAACTTTTGCTTGTGACCACTCTAGAGGTCACATTTTTCATGGGATCTTTATGAAAATTGGTCAGAATGTTCCCCTTGATGATATCTAGGTCAAGTTCGAAACTGGGTCACGTGCGGTCAAAAACTAGGTCAGTAGGTCTAAAAATAGAAAAACCTTGTGACCTCTCTAGAGGCCATATATTTCACAACATCTTCATGAAAATTGGTCAGAATGTTCACCTTGATGATATCTAGGTCAAGTTCGAAACTGGGTCACGTGCGGTCAAAAACTAGGTCAGTAGGTCTAATAATAGAAAAACCTTGTGACCTCTCTAAAGGCCATATTTTTCATGGGATCTGTATGAAAGTTGGTCTGAATGTTCATCTTGATGATATCTAGGTCAAGTTTGAAACTGGGTCACGTGCGGTCAAAAACTAGGTCAGTAGGTCTAAAAATAGAAAAACCTTGTGACCTCTCTAGAGGCCATACTTATGAATGGATCTTCATAAAAATTGGTCAGAATGTTCACCTTGATGATATCTAGGTCAAGTTCGAAACTGGGTCACGTGCGGTCAAAAACTAGGTCAGTAGGTCTAAAAATAGAAAAACCTTGTGACCTCTCTAGAGGCCATATATTTCATGATATCTTCATGAAAATTGGTCAGAATGTTCACCTTGATGATATCTAGGTCAAGTTCGAAACTGGGTCACGTGCCATCAAAAACTAGGTCAGTAGGTCAAATAATAGAAAAACCTTGTGACCTCTCTAGAGGCCATATTTTTCATTTGATCTGTATGAAAGTTGGTCTGAATGTTCATCTTGATGATATCTAGGTCAAGTTTGAAAGTGGGTCTCGTGCCTTCAAAAACTAGGTCAGTAGGTCAAATAATAGAAAAACCTTGTGACCTCTCTAGAGGCCATATTTTTCATGGGATCTGTATGAAAGTTGGTCTGAATGTTCATCTTGATGATATCTAGGTCAAGTTCAAAACAGGGTCATGTGCGGTCAAAAACTAGGTCAGTAGGTCTAAAAATAGAAAAACCTTGTGACCTCACTAGAGGCCATACTTGCGAATGGATCTCCATAAAATTTGGTCAGAATGTTCATCTTGATGATATCTAGGTCAAGTTCGAAAGTGGGTCACGTGCCTTCAAAAAGTAGGTCAGTAGGTCAAATAATGAAAAAATGTTGTGACCTCTCTAGAGGCCATATTTTTCATGGGATCTGTATGAAAATTAGTCTGAGTGTTTATCTTGATGATATATAGGTCAAGTTTGAAACTGGGTCAACTGCGATCAAAAACTAGGTCAGTAGGTCTTAAAATAGAAAAACCTTGTGACCTCTCTAGAGGCCATACCCTTGAATGGATCTTCATGAAAATTGGTCAGAATGTTCACCTTGATGATATCTAGATCAAGTTTGAAACTGGGTCACGTGCCTTAAAAAACTAGGTCAATAGGTCAAATAATAGAAAAACCTTGTGACCTCTCTAGAGACCATATTTTTCAATAGATCTTCACGAAAATTGGTCAGAATTTTTATCTTGATAATGTCTAGGTCAAGTTCAAAACTGGGTCACATGAGCTCAAAAACTACGTCACTATGTCAAATAATAGAAAAAACGACGTCATACTCAAAACTGGGTCATGTGGGAACAGGTGAGCGATTCAGGACCATCATGGTCCTCTTGTTTAAGATACAGCCGTGAAATTTGGATGACATACACAGTTTTGCACACCAATTGTAAAACTGAATTTCATTGACCATGAATGTGACCTACTGACTTTCTTAATATTTGAGCATCCGTTTGACATTTGAAACATGTAGCTCATATTACTCAGGTGAGCGATCCAGAGTCATCATGACCCTCTTGTTTTATGAAAAACAATCTCTAGTATTCATTGATTTTCATGATTCTGTCAGTTCATGGAATTAAATACAAAAAAAAACAACAGAAATGTAATAGATGTATTTATTCTAAAAATATAATCCATGAAATAGTTGTTTTGGCCAAAACCGTTAAATTTTGTTCTAAACGCACTAAATCTTAGTTTGTGTGGTTACATTGACGTGCAGTGAAGATTTTGTGTTATTGTTTATTTACAGATAAGAAGCCACCTTGTTGCCTTGCACCCACAAAACTATGCAAACCTCGAAACTATACAGCAGAGCATAATGTGTGTGATATTTGACGACAGCTGTCCAGCAGATGAAAATGATGTATGTGTCACTTTTGTGCTTTAACATTTAATTGTGCATGTACTCTGCAATATCAAAATAATCTAAACAGTGTGATAATAATGTGCATCCTTCATAAAAGGCTGAAAGAGTCCAAAATTAGTCGGATTAGATAAAATTCATTTATTTACTATTAGTGTTTGGTTGTTTGTTCCACTTTCTCCCTTTTTTTTATAGAGTGATAATAATATACCGTGAAAACTCTGAAAACCGGACGCTCCATAAACAGGAATCCTCTGAAAATCAAACAGTATTCAAAATCCCATGTTTTATAAATTGTAAAGAAGATGGTTTTAAAACTCATTTTGCACCTATTTCATGAGTCAGCTTCTTTGTTTCCACTGGCCTGATTTTAAGATAAGTACATGCAAATTTCCTTGGGTGACTGTCTACTAAATTTGTTCAAGCCATGTTGATCTGTTAAAAACATTGCTACTAGGGGGTGGGCTTAGTTTCCAGTATATAGCTGTATGAAAATCTTTGAAAGTTTTCTCTACACAGGCAGCCTGATATTTAAATTAAATTTGGTTCTTTGTTAACCCTCTGCCTAAATTGTTCAAGCCATCTGCTAAATTCAGGAGAGCAATTTAGGGCCAACATGGCACTCTTGTTTATGTCTTGCAGGTGTTCAAGTTGGGTCTTGCTGGTGATTCTACAAACAGATGGTATGATAAATCTCTTACCATGATTTTCTTCAAAAATGGACTGGCTGCCTCAAATTGTGATGTAAGTAGTATACAGTCAACCAGTCTGTCATGACCGGTTGTAATAAAATTGTACAATCATGCTGTAATTTTTCAGACATACTGGTCCAGCAATAGATGATTTGGGGAATCTTCAGCGCAATTGCAAATATTTTACTCTCTGATTCTTCTTTTTGGTTAAATGCGAAGTTGATTAGTTGCAAATGGTATCCGAAAATTCTAGTTAATAGTATCAAAATGCTTCAACAGGTAAAAACTTCAAAAGCAGGTTGAAATGAAAAGACAAATATGATGAAAAACAGAGATTTCTGTTTACAAGTAAGTAGATGGAAAAGTAATATAAATGCCTTGTTACTGTTTACTTTGTACAAAGTGCTCAAGGTGAACTGTTGTTATCACCGTGTGCCCTGAGTGCCATAGGTGTGCATCATCAGTTTTTTTTTGTCCTCAACGTTCTATTGTTAACACTCTAGGCATTACAATTTTGGCCCAAGCTTAATAAACTTACCCTCAATAAGGTCTTGGAAGAGTTTATTACTGGGTCAACTGGGGTCAAAAACTAGGTCAGTAGGTTGATTACTTTGAAAACCTTGTTAACACATTTTCTGCCTCATCTTCACTTTGTCAGAATGTTTGTCTCTATGAAATCTAGTTCAAATTTGAAACTGGGTTACCTGAGTTCTCAAACTGGGTCATTAGGTCAAATCATTGAAAAACCTTGTTAACTCTCAATATGCCACATTTTCTACTCGATTATCATAAAGCTTTGTCTGAAAAATATAGAGTAAATTTAAAAGTACATTACCTGAGGTCAGTAACTAGGTCACTGGGTCAAAGCATAGAATAATCCTGTTAACACTGTAGAGGCAGCAGTTGTGACTTGATCTTTATAAAACTTTGTCAGAGTGTTTGTCTAGGTGAATTCCAAGTCAAGATTAAAACTGGTTTCCCATAGGTGAAAAACTAGGTCACTAGGCTAAATCAAAGTAAAATATTGTTAACTGTAGAGGCCATAGTTTCCGCTTGATCTTCATAAAAATGTCAAAGTGCTTGTTTCCATGAAGTACAGGTCAAGTTCAAAACATTCGTACCTGAGATCTTAAACTAGGTTGTTTGGTCAAATCTTAGAAAAACCTTATTAACACTCTTAAGGGCCGCATTTCCTACTTGATCTTCATAAAACTGTGTCAGAATGTTTATCTCAATGAAATTTATGTTAATTTAAGAACTGAGTTGTCTGACTTCTTAAACTAGGTTACTGGGTCGATCATAGAAGAACCTTGTTAACACTCTAGAGACAACATTTTTGACTTGATCTTCATATAACTATAGGCCAAGTTCAAAACTGGGTTATCTGCAATCGTTAACTAGGTTACTAGGTCAAATAATTTCTTGGTTAAGTTTTACATTTAGGTCAACTTTTCTCCTTTACAGTCAAAGCTATTACTTTAAAACATGGAGCAGTTATTTGCCATTAAAAGCTGACAAGGCACAGCAAGTATCGTAATTCTGAATGGCTTTTTGCAAGAATTATGTCCCCTTTTGGAAAATCATGGGTAGGTCAATATTTCTATTATACAGAGACAAAAAATCAGATGAGTGTCTGCACCTGCAAGGCGGTGCTCTTGTTTACATAAAACATAGAAAGTTTGTGTTTGTGAAATCTAGGCCAAATTACATACCAGGATATCTGGGGTAAGAACGGGGTAAGGTGAGCGATACAGGGCCTTCATGGCCCTCTTGTTATAAACTCTATCCGTAGAAAAAATTCTAGGAAATGTCCCCAATAAATATTTGGACTGCTTGTTTCTAATGAGACAAGAAAATTTACATTCAGATTTGTTTTTAACAGCCTGTCAAGAATGGACAGGTCAGCATGTGTTTAGATATTAGTACATATACACATTATATATATAGTCGGTATTGTTACAGACAACCAGTCAAGACTAAAGTAGACATGATTTGAGCTTTGCTGCATCTTTTCCTCACATTCTTGTTGATGATCTCTTATGTTTTTATACTACAACAGCCACATAACACATTTGTAATGTGGGAATGTGTGTGCATTTAAATGTATTAAAAGTCTCACCTTTCTCAGATATAGTTGAATTCTCCATAAGAATTATAGTTGTTTCAGTATTTGAAAGACATTACAAGATACAGAAAGTGCTCCAGTTAAAGAATTTTACTCTGGTTCTTTAACACTTTGAATTGGATCTCAGTTTAAAGTCTCGTCATAAAGACTGTAAGTGATGGTAGTTGGAGAACTTGAGTAACTGGTTTCATTTGTTGTGAGTCTTACCACTGGACCATTGATGTTGGAATAACAACACTTCCTGTAGAAACATCTTCAAAACAAACATAAAATTGAAAAAAGCTTGGTATGGCAGGAAATATTGTTTCTAAAATTAATGTTATCAGTATGTTATTTCAGCATTCACCCATGGATGCTATGACCTTGGTGACGACTACGTTTTATGTTGACCAAAATGTGTTGAAATGTAAAGGAAAATGGCAGGTTTGTTTATTTATAGCTCAGCAGTACTGCTTTCTATTTGAATTGTTTTCTGATCCAGTAGGCCCAGTATAGTTACAGTCAGTATTTGCAAGTTAATATTCAGATTTCTTAACACCTTTAAAATGTCCAAAGACTGCAGTATACCATCTCTTCTGGAATTATTTGAAGCAAATTAACAAAAACTGACTTGTTTTTACCCAATTGATAAGATAAATACTGTAATAACAACTTCAAGATATACTGGTATGTACAGTATTTCCAGCGTCAGTGTTTTGTAATGTCCTTCTTATCACACGTCATAGTTTTTGTAAATACCATTGAGATCAGTTAAATGGTTAACAGTTCTGAATGGTTAACTGGTTATCAAAATCACCAAATGAGCCGTGCCATGAGAAAACCAACATAGTGGGTTTGCGACCAGCATGGATCCAGACCAGCCTGCGCATCCGTGCAGTCAGGTCAGGATCCATGCTGTTCGCTTTCAAAGCCTATTGGAAATAGAGAAACTGTTAGCAAACAGCATGGATCCTGACCAGACTGCGCGGATGCGCAGGCTGGTCTGGATCCATGCTGGTCGCAAACCCGCTATGTTGGTTTTCTCATGGCGCGGCTCAAATATTGACGTTACTAGCATTTTTAGCTCACCTGTCACATAGTGACAAGGTGAGCTTTTGTGATCACCCTTCGTCCGTCGTCCGTCGTCCGTCCGTGCGTGCGTCAACAATTTCTTGTCTGCACGATAGCGGTTTCATTTATGATTTTATTTTAACCAAACTTGCACACAACTTGTATCACCATAAGATCACGGTTCCTTTCTTGAACTGGCCAGATCCCATTATGGGTTCCAGAGTTATGGCCCCTGAAAGGGCCAAAATTGGCTATTTTGACCTTGTCTGCACAATAGCAGCTTTATTTATGATTTGCTTTTTACCAAACTGGCACACAACTTGTATCACCATAAGATCTTGGTTCCTTTCTTGAACTGGCCAGATTCCATTATGGATTCCAGAGTTATGGCCCCTGAAAGGGCCAGAATTAGCTATTTTGACCTTGTCTGCACAATAGCAGCTTCATTTATGGTTTGAATTTAATCAAACTTACACAAAACTTGTGTCACCATAAGATCTTGGTTCCTTTCTTGAACTGGCCAGATCCCATTATGGGTTCCAGAGTTATGGCCCCTGAAAGGGCCAAAATTAGCTATTTTGACCTTGTCTGCACAATAGCAGCTTCATTTATGATTTGATTTTAACCAAACTTGCACACAACTTGTATCACCACAAGATCTTGATTCCTTTCTTGAACTGGCCAGATTCCTTCATGGGTTCCAGAGTTATGGCCCCTTAAACGTCCAAAATTGACTATTTTGGCTTTTGCAGCCATATAGAGACTTCATTTATGGTTTAATTTGATACAAACCTTCAAATTATCTTCAGCAACAATAAATCTTGGATTCCATGACAAATCAGATCCAATCGTAGGTACCAGAGTTATTTTATTTCTGATTACCTCCCTTGATTGTCATCAAAATGGATTTATATCAGTAAGTACTTATAGGACTAATTTGAAATTTCATTATTGTTATTAGTTGGACTGAGACAATCAGGGTAGATAACTATGGACTGATTTTATGTCAAATTACCTCCCTTTATTTCAAATTAAAATGGGTATATCTCTGTAACTAATGAAGATACTGATCTGAAATTTCATTTATGTCAACAGATTTATTTGGCAGATCCTTCTTTTGTTCACGTACAATTTTTTTTTAATTACTTCCCTTTTACGTTACTATAAATAGCTTATTTTTAGTAATTTTTTTATTATTGGCCGTAGGGAAAAACCGAGACCACTTTTCTGTGGTACAACATGGATGGTACCTCCAATTTTTAGGTGTATTTTGACATATCTATACCTTGTAAGAATTTTGTTTTTCTTTTTGGTTAAATTTCTTCCCTTTGTTGTTCCTGTCCTTTGGACTTAAGATATTTTTTCTGAGGGCCTTCTTGTCCTCAAGTGCAATGATAACAGGTGAGCGATATAGGGCCATCATGGCCCTCTTGTTCAGAGATAGTATTGATGTAATTATAGGGAACTCAAGAAATACGACAGTTAGATCCTCCACAGGAGCTGGTGTTCAGGATAGATGATGTTGTAGAAAGGGGAATAATTCATGCAAAACAGGTTTATAATGAAATAGTAAGTGCACTCCCTGTTTTAATGTAATGGCAGATATAGAGGAGATTCAGCATTATAGGCGAAGTACAGCCGAGAGTTATACCTATATGATAGTTGAATGCTATATATGATTGAGTTGCAGCTTCAATTAAGAGGACATAGGCTGAGCATCTATGCCATAGGACTCGTAGGTTGTTGATTCAAAAACATTGTCTGACGGGAACTTTAACAAAAGGACCAGTCAAGTATTGTATCTCCAGCCTATAGCCTATATAGTATAGGAGTTTGAGCTCATTATCATTAGTTGAAAGCAGTTAGTTTGAAAGATTGAGTGATTTGCCTGATCCCTGAATCCCTGAAATTATATAGCTCATAATTGAAATCATTTACAAATCATTGCAACACGAATCATTTAGGCAAGGTAGCCAGAGAAAAATTCTGTATATGAGATATATAGGTCTCACCAGCTATATGTGTTAACAAAGGTCATTCTACATCATTTGTCAGCTAGTCTTAGACATAGTCACCTAAGCCATTGGATCCATTTCATTGTTCAAGATACTAAAGGCACACACCTATGTCATATAACTCGTATCCTGACATAGGAAAGACAGGTTAAATGTCATAGATATATAGCATTCAGTCGGATTTGCTTATTGAAAGTATGAAAATAACTGATTGTTCTCTGACCCAATTTATTTACCACTCAGAAATTAGAATTTTGACTAAAAGATTTGTCTTGGTTTTTAATTTTTTTTTTTTCATAGATTATTCATGGATATTGCTAAAACATTGTAGAAATATTTTTTTAAATAAGACTGTAATGTTTCTTTCTTGTAGGCAAACAATTTGCAGTGTTGTACAAAGCATTACAATAAATATGGTAAACAATTCCTACGACATTTCAAACTACATCCAGACACACATGTGCAGATGATACTGCAGTATGCTTACTATAAACTGTATAAAAAGTAAGTTCTTGCTTGGTCTGTAAGCCATTTTGAACCTTAAAAGATAAGTTGAAGTAGGACCTTTATGTTAAAGGTTTGAAGTTCACGTTGAATTACTGGCCCCTTACCTCTGTAGATTTGAACACTACTTGTATGTAGTAGGGTTAAAACATGAAACACTTGTTTATTGCGATGATATGACTTGCAATGCATAACTCTTATTTTGCATTTTGACTAAGATGTTTGACGTTAATTAATTTTAAACACTAGGCTTTTGAGTAGTCGAGTATTACTAGGACAGCTCTTGTATTTGTTTTCCAGCGGTTTATTAAACTTGTATTAATGTTAGATTATATACCATAAGTAACTTTCTTGTGGTCTATCTACTGAACTAACTTGTTCAATAAATTTATGTTTTACAGACCTGCTCCAACATACCAAACAGGTACAACGAGAAAGTTTTACAATGCAAGAACTGAAACAGTGCGATCTTGCTCTCCTGAGGCCATAGAATGGGCTAAAGCCATGCTCAATCCAGATGTAAATGTGAGTTATTCTGCACTTCTTAACTAACCAACTGTAGATATATATGCAGAAAAGAAGTTATTGTACCTCCATCTGTAATGATGTTTTATTAAATCAATACAGTTTATTTAACTTTTTTTTTCTTTAATTTTTTTTAACTTAATCTGTTCATATATAGTTAACCCTGTGCTAAAGACCACCTCTGAACACAGACCATCTTGCTCTAAAGACTGTTGGTTTGGTTTGGTTCCCTATTTTAACATTTTACAGTATATTTAAATAAAGACCACCTACCAATTCATTCCATTATCATGACATCAGGAGTTCTAACTGACCAATCAGAGAGCTGCATTTTCAAGTACCTGCCTGTTCCCACTTGGGTACAATGAACATATTTTAACTTTAGAAATAAACATCACACTTAATTTCAGAAATCAAATAATTTGATTCAAATTAGATTTTTGACTGCACATGCCCCAAACGATGCTACAAACTACAAAACTTTGAAGTTTCATTGAAATATTATATGGATTTAATACCTTTATTTTAGTTTAAAGTTTGAGATTTTACACAGGGAGTCTATGATAAAGTACGAGAAAATTGTGATCATTACCCAAGTGAAATTAAAGTAATTCTGCAATGTTTCAAACATGTTAAAATTATGTATAAAGACCATTTTTTGTTTCTCCCAGGGGGTGGTCTTTAACAGATAGATTCGACCGAATGTATTATGAAAACAGTTCTGAGAACTTTCAGAAAGAAAACAAAATTTTCTTCAAATCAGTCCATATATTAATATATATACCAGAGAAAAGAAAAACAAATCTTGGAAAAGGCTTAGTGCTGAAATGTTGGTAATGCAATATTATAACATAATTGTTAAAATCATGTTTATGTTGATCGTTTAATTATCCATTTGTTAATACATATGCAATCAAAGTATTTCTGCTTCTATCCATGTGTAAATACGGTTTTTAAAAATAGATTTTTGATGCCATTGAAATGTGCAATGTACATTTGTTATCAGGGAAGTGCAGAAATACAACTGTATCTTGAATTCAGAGATCATGCAAGCATTTTGCCTTGAGATAATCGAAATACGACTTAAAATGATATTTTTTTTGTTATTTGAAAAAAAGTTTTCATTGAACAGTTTAAAGTTCACTATATGTTCAGAAAGAAAATGTTATGACATAAATTTGTATTTATTGGAATCCATGAATTATTTGGTAGGTAAAAATGTTTCATTCAAACTTAAAAACTTTTTCTTGAGATAATATTTGACTCTATTTTTACAGAACAGAACAAAAGTTGCGCTTTATCGTCAAGCAGCAGAGAAACACAATAGGCTTATGGCAGAAGCCACTGAAAATCATGGTATTTATAATTGAAAAACTCCTTTTTTGTGCTCCAAAAATTTTTTGGGAGGTACATAGAGTTGCTCTTGGTTAGAGAACACCAATTGACTCCCATAGACTTCCATTGTAACATTATGGCATGTACAGCCTTCCATAAATCAAAACATGTATATCCAACCACATTTTTATCAAGAACTATCTTAGTTCCACTAAAATATCAGACAAAAAACATATGAATAGTGATACTTTAAGTAATTTTAGTGTGAATGAGATGACCCTGTTTACATTGTTGTCATGGCGGGAGAAATTCATTTGATAAAACTTTTTTTTCAATACACATTAAATGTAGCAAATTTTGTCAAGATGTATAATAATATAAATATTCCATTTTGATAAAAATAATCAATTTTTTTAGTTGGTGGTCTCTGACCTCTTGTGTGTACATTCGTCCTGCCATATATGTGTTATGCATATCTCAAATAGTGTTTGACACAGAGTCATGAAACCTCACAGGATTGTCATTCAGCTTGTGAAGTTGTGCACCGGGTGTTTTAATTGGGATTTTACACAGCTCGACCAGAGTTATGGCCCTTTACTTAGTCAAAAATATCTTTGTCCATCCGTATTTTTGGTCGAATTTATTCTCCATATAATTTCCCTGTAAACTGGAAACTGGGCTCCATGAAAAAGCAGCTTAAGTAGCAGGTTTTGTATCATTTAGCCATCACCACTGTAGATATGAAACCTTGCTTTGATTGTAGAATTTTTTCATGTTAGGAAAGTTTCCAGTTGATTTATGGAGCACAGGTGGTTCTACCTGGGTTCACAACCCTGTCTGAAATAATGCCTGAAGGAGAACTTAGGGTCTTCTCCACCATCAAAAGATTTTGAGTCACCATATTACAGAAAATTGTGACTTATATTTTAATGACAGAAAACGCAACAAAACAAGAAAATTTAATTTAATATATACATGTACTTAGAATCTTATTCATTAACTGTGTATGTTATTTTCAAACAGGTTGTGACAGGCATTTATTTGGTCTCCAGATCCTTGCCCTTGAAGGAGGACTACCAATGCCACAAATATTCACCGACCCGGCTTATACCAAAAGGTACTGCTTTTACTGTAGATTCAGTAACTTTCACATTACATTTATTAAATGATTTGTTAGGCAACACTCACATGTACATTTTGAAGAAGTTTCCAATGTGTACCTAGTTTTATTGTTTGATGTAATGGTGCTAGATATTCATGAATGACTTGATTGTTAGTGTAACTCTTCTTGCAAATAAATCTGTCATGAATATTGCCAAAATTTGCAGAAAACATGCTATGAAGGCAGCTTGTAAATGGGACAAGTTTTACTGTTTGACCTATTTAGTTATGAATATTTAGGTCAAACTTACTAAAGATCAGCTATGAAGATTTCATTTCAGTTGTGGAGATGAAAATTATGTGGTTTAATTTCATTTCAGTGGTTAGGCTGAAATAAGTTATAGTTCATTCAATATTTCATTTCAGTGGTGAGGCAGAAATAATAATTGAGCCACACCATGAGAAAACCAACATAGTGCATTTGCGACCAGCATTAATCCAGACCAGCCTGAATCCGTGCAGCTGGTAAGGATCCATGCTGTTCGCTGTTTCTCTAATTGCAATAGGCTTTGAAAGCGGATGCACAGGTTGTACTGGATCCATGCTGGTCGCAAATGCACTGTGTTGGTTTTCTCATAGTGCGGCTCATAATTATATTGTTATCCCCTGTCAGAAATTCAAATTGAATTGAAATTCCAAAATTATTTTACCTAGAATCACCAAACCTCACATAATTAGCACATGTTCTTTGCTCATATTTAGTATTATCCCACTTGACTTAGTAAACACAGATTTTTTCCACTTGTTGAGTAAAAAAAAAATTGAAAATGCTTATAATTCAAAAGGTATTCTAGCTAGAATTACCTAGCCTCACATAATTATTAATAAGCATATGACCTTTTTACTAACTTTTAATATAAACTCCCTTGACTCAGTGAAAGCAATTTTTGATTTGATAAAAATAGGGATAAACTAATTGATGGATCTTCATGAAAGTTTAAACAAATGTAGATCACTTATACTGGTGCATGCACAACTTCTATCAGGATCACTTCAGTAACCAGAGTTATTGCCCTTTAATTGTTTTACAATCCGTAAATTCCTGCAAAGCAAAGTAACGCATTGATGGATCTTCATGAAACTTAATTTAATTATAGATCACTATAGGACACAGTTTTTCCCATTGATTTGGTAAAATACAGGAATAAACAAACCATGGCATGGTCCTATTATACATAACTTGACAGAAAATGTTTGTATCTTGAAATTAAATATTTTTTAAAATATAGTTCCCCTCATTCACAAAAACAACCCATTCGGTTAATTGAATTTGCTTGTTTAATTTAATTTCAGTGGTAAGATGGAAATCATATATTGTTTAGGCTGTTGGTATCAACTATCGAACAGTACCAACTTTCGAACAAAATTTTGATTTTTAAAATAATTCCTCGTCTATTGAACATTGCAAACGATAGGCAGTTATAAGGAAGTGCAGATCACTTTTACATATGTATTTTTCAGGCTAAGTTCAAACATTAGCCGAGCTTTGAAAAATTTGGCAGCAGGTAGTAGTCTTCCAAGTTCATTCAAACATGCCCCTTGGGTCAAAATGACTAGCCCATCGGGTCAATCTGACTAAAGTACATCTCTTATTACGCTACGCATAGGATCTGAGAACGACCTATTCATAGCCTCGTTCTGACAGCCCTTTTGCTAGCCAATCAGAACTTAACTTACAATATCTTGCAAATCTACCTGTAGCCTTGACTTTGGATATTTACAATTCTTATGTCATAATGTGTCAGATAGCCGGTTAGCTCAGTCGGTAGGCCACTTACTTTAAAAGCGAGGAGTCTCGGGTTCAAACCCTGGAATGACTGCACATTTTTCTTACTCTTTGACATTCGAAGAAGTAGTCTGATTGGTTAAAATAAAAATAGCAATACTGGAAATCCAAAATATACAGAAGACGTATGTGAATGGGTTGTTCTCAGATCTTTGTTTAGAAGATCATGTACTTTAGTCAGATTGCCCATGGGGTTCACTTGTTTCACTTAGCCTTATATAAGAAAAACTGTACTGATTTGAATAAGGTGAGCAATATAGGGCCATCATGGCCCTTATATATTGTTCAATTATATTTCAGTGGAGGAGGCGGAAATTACGTGTTGTCAACAAGTTTTGTGGGTTACACCTCAGTATTTGGAGGTGTTGTGCCTATGGTTGAACATGGTTATGGTACATTCTATAGAATTGAACAGAAAAGGTACAAACTCTTAATACATTTTTTATTTTAACTTTCTACCAAAATTGGTACATGTATGAGCTGTTTACAGATCCATCATGATTACATGTCTAAATCATACGACTGGTCCACAGAATAAACACCCTACTTCTGTTTTCAAGTAAACAACTCAATGAAAATTGTCTTATTTTATGCAAAATACATTTCACAAGTAAAATATATGCCCTCTGGCACCAGGTTTCATGCAGATGCACTAGAATGGAAAAATTATGATCTATTAGGGGCTTTTAAGAGTAGTATATTTTTGGCCAAGATACTTCTGTTGCACCTATACACATTTGAATATTATTTTCTGAGTTATGCCCCTTTTTCACATGATATTATAATTATAGTTGTACCTTTTTCACTCAGCTCCTCGTACAGTTTTCATCCAATTCAAATGAAACATTGTACATCATCAACATAAAGCAGACAATTGTGCATATTAACAGGATTTTTGTCTCCTTTTTTTTTCTTGAGTTTTGTTCTTGATTGGATGTAACAGTAGTGAAACTATATTTCTACCTTGTGTACTTTTTTTAGTTTCTTTTTATTACCCTGAGGTGAAAAGAGGCCGCACCCCAAGGGTTCCAAGTTTTACATAGACATATAGGAAAAAACGTTAAAAATCTTCTTGTCTGAAACTGCAGACCTAGGCTTTTGATATTTCGTGTGTTGTATTGCCTAGTGGTCCTTTACCAAGATTATTCAAATTATGCCCCCTGAGGTGAAAAGAGGATCCACCCAGGGGGTCCCAAGTTTTACATAGACTTATATAGGAAGAAAACTTTAAAAATCTCCTTGTCTGAAACTGCAAGGCCTAGGCTTTTGATATTTGTTTTTTTTTTTTGCATTTCCTATTGGTCCTTGACCAAAATTGTTAAAATTATGCCTCTGGGGTGAAAAGAGGCCATGCCCTGGTGGTCCCCAAGTATTACATATACTTATATAGGAAAAACTTTAAAAATCATCTTGGCCTAGGCCTCTGATATTTGGTATTTAGCATTGCCTAGGCCCTAGTGGTTCTCTAACAAGAATGTTCAACTTATGATCCCAGGGTCAGTATTGGTCTCGCCCCATGGTCCCTTGAATTTATATAGAGTTCTGTAGGAAAAATATTAAAAATGTTCTTCTCTGAAACCGAGGGGCACAGAGCTTAGATATTTTACATGTGGCATTGTCTAGTGGTCCTTAACTAAGATTGTTCAAATCATGACCCACGGTTCATTTAAAGCACCACCCTGGGTCACTTAGTTTTTGTATGAGTTATATAGGAAACTACTTCAAAAATTATCTGATCATATTTTCTAGACTACTTGATGACACCAAGTTATTAGGGGTACTGACCTACTTTCTTGTTTTTTAAGATACAGCCTTGAAATTTACTCAGGTGAGCAATCCAGGGTCATAATGACCCTCTTGTTCAGTATTTCTGTATTTGTATCAGCCTGGAAGTCATGCATGCAGACGGATTCAGTTCAGTTCAGCAATACAATAAAGGAATATATTTCTTTACTTCTTTTTCAGCATTTCTATATTTGTATCAGCCTGGAAGTCATGCAGTCAGACGGATTCAGTTCAGTTCAGCAATACAATAAAGGAATATATTTCTTTACTTCTTTTTCAGCATTTCTATATTTGTATCAGCCTGGAAGTCATGCAGTCAGACGGATGCAGTTCAGTTCAGCAATACAGTAAAGGAATGTCTTGATGATATCAGTGAACTGTTAGTGGAAACAGAAAAACTTGCAAGACTTTAGGTCTCAAAGTTTTCATCAAAAATAGTTTAGCATGATTCTAATTTAGACATTTTCAAATAAATGCAGTAAATAATACAACTTGAGATATTAAAAGAAAGAAGGGTTTTAAATTGTAATGTGCTACAAACAAATAATGGCAGTTTTAAAATAGTTTTCTAAACCATGTTTTATTTATTGATTCTGATGCATTAATATGAAAGACAGCGGTATATAAATGATGATTTTAGTTTTGTTTTTAAAGTAAATTTGTTTTATGATATTCTTATTCAACCACATATTTACATATGATTTTTTTTTATATAACATAGCGCCAGTTTTATGTCAGATGTTTAAATTGAATTAAATGAAATGGTAATAAGACATGGTTGTACTCTTAATTTTTATTTCAGTATGAAAATGCACCTTTTTAACATTTCGAAGGAGATGATTTCAAGTAGTTATAAGATGTGCCAGTGTTTGAACAATTCAAGTGAGGAAGCCATCAGTCTGGTTTAATAATTGCCATTGGTTCTTCCCAGGAGCTTGCCAGTGCTGGAAATAATACCTGGATAGCATCAGGTTTTCATTCTTTTATGCCACCATATTGTGTAAATTGTTGATCTGACTGAAAATCCAACACAAACATTACAAGACTATTCAAAATTACTAATCTTTAATAGAATAAGAAAGATGTGGTGGCATTGAAACCTTATTTGTTTGTTAGTATTTCAGTATTGCCAGTCAGAAAGATAGAAAATCATATATGAGCCACGCCATGGGAAAACCAACATAGTGGCTTTGTGACACGCATGGATCCAGACCAGCATGCTGTTCGCTTTCAAAGCCTAATGCATCAGAGAAACCATTAGCGGATGCACAGGCTGGTCTGGATTCATGCTGGTCGCAAAGCCACTATGTTGGTTTTCCCATGGCACTGCTCATATATAGATTAGCGTATAAAATTCCAGTGTTTTAATGTACTATGAAATAGATGGCTTAAAGCCAATATGATTGAATTATATGAATGGTAGTTGTCCTAGTGAGAGGCTTTTACTTAAAGTACTTGTCACTGAGAACATTTGTTTCTGTTTAAGAACACATTTTATCTCTGCAATGACTCGTAAACGTTTCATTAAGTCCAAATGAAGCTATACCAATGAGAACATGTGTTGTGTGCAGTGAGAACATGCGTTGCATGCAGTGAGAACATGCGTTGCATGCAGTGAGAACATGTGTTGTGTGCAGAGTCAGGTCTGTATCTCTTCTGTCAATGCCACAGCCAAGGGCTCTTGCATTAGTGATATGGTTGCAGGCTATGTTCACCAGTATAAATACCATATTCTTAAAGGACACCTCAGGGTCATTTCTTAGTGCCATCACATCTCATGTTACAACTTAACTGACTTGATAAAATGGCGTGCCATGGAAACCAATAGTGGGTGTTGCGACAGCATGGATCAGATCAGTGCGATGTGCGTCTGGTCAGGATCATGCTGTTCGCTAACAGTTTCCCATTCCATAGGCTTAAAGCGAACAGATGGAGCCTGACAGACTGCGCGGTGCGCAGGTGGTCTGGATCCATGCTGTCGACACCCATATGTTGGTTTTCCCATGGCACGGCTCAAATCATTGTTGATTTGATAGCTTGTAAATTGCATGTTTAATGATTGTTTGATATGAATTGACAGATATGTTTTATAAATGTTTAAAATAACAACTTTTAGTTACTGTTACATAATGTCGAGTCCTCTTTACTTCTCCTTTTCTCAGGTACTTTATGGATATTTTGATGAAAAATCAGGGAAGTTTGAATGTATTATATTTGTCATTACTGGAAAGAAGGCATTTATGAACATTTACAAATATGTATTACAATTTGTTATGTAAAAGAAAGTACTTAATTAATCAATTGCATCGAAGACGCATATTGACAATGTCAGAAATCTTGTTACTGCTGTGAATTCTAAGACAAGCTAATGCATATTTCTTCTTGCTGTTGTTAATGTTAACTATATAATCACTCTGTAGTTCAATGCAAATATCACTGAATATATATAATACAATATCTTTTTGTGTTTTCTCAACAATTAATGGCATCGAACACAATTGTAAGATTATGTATTATCTGCAATAAGGTGTAGCTGAAAAAATACCTCAATTTCTTTCTCATGCTCGTTCTCATTTTAATTTTTTTGAGTCAGCACACTGTGAATCATTCTGATGGGACAACATTATAAGGCCTAGTTTGAGGACTAGTTTCAAAATTCTAGCATCAGATTGGATATTTCCAAGCACTAGTTTGAATTGTCCAAAAGCAATACTTCATTCAGAGACCCAAATCTTTTCAGCCAGGAAAGTTTTTGGTTTACTGACGGCAGTTACATTTCTTTAATGCTATGAAAAATGGAATCCACTTATTTATTGTTAAAAATGGCATCCATATCAAATAAACTTGTGATAATTTTAAATGAATTTATAACTTGGCCAGTTAGCTAATTAATACACTTTAGGAAGTGCACGAGACTATTGCTGTCATGTCAGGAGAGGCAAATGGTCATGTATGATTTCACTAAAAAGCCAGAAACTTCATTATTCATACAGTGGCATTATGCGCATCTTACTGCACATAGTGTGTTTTTGGTGAATGATTTGTAAAAGCAATTTTTGGTTGCTGTGCATTTAAATGTGTTAAATTAACGATAATGCCGCATATATATTTGAAGTTGATGCTTTAGAAATAAAGAAATCAGACTAATATAATAATAGTTCTTTTCTTCAATCTTCTATGCAGTTATCTCCCTTATCTATATGTAGAGATTTCTGAAGTTGAATGGAAGCAACTCCTGCATGCAGTTTGACTTTTCTTAAAAAGACTGCCCCAGTCAAAATAAGAAAAGTCATATTTTGAAACTTATTATTTCATACTGGTAACAGGAAGAGTTTGGTATATTGGGTTAAAAGCTATAATTTCTTCCACTCCTTTTACTCACAATCTATTTCAGCTGGATTTTTACTTGAAAAATGTGCATAATTCCACTCTAAGGAAAAGTTGTCTATTTCTGGTACAGAACAACTAGTTCTGTTATGTAATCTGAAGACACTGGGTAGGTTTACGGACCACTATGTTAAATTAAAATGAATTATTTCTGTAGAAAGGCATTAAAAGCCAAATGAAAAAAAGAATGAATGTTGATCCCTGTGATTAAGATGCTTTGTGTAATATATGCCTATATATATGGAGATTTTTATATTCGTCAGTTATCAATGCAATTAATTTATAGTAAAATATATTATGATTTATTGCAAATAAATTGTGATAATAGTATGTTTGTATTGTTTTTCTCTCTGTTTACTGTATTGCTTATACTTATGTAAGATCTGGAATCTGTATTTACAGTATGTCTTTTGTAGGCCTGCGTGTCAGATTCTTGTCATTGTCAGTCGATATTGGCCTGTTCATGACTTGTTGGCCTGCTTCTTAGCCTGTATGATGCGCAGTCGACCTTGTAGCATGCTTCAGCCAGCCTTGTAGGCGCTGCAGTCGACCTGTGGCATGCTTCAGCCAGACCTTGTAGGCTGCTCAGTCAGCCCTTGTAGGCATGTTCGCCGACCTGTATGCTGCTGAGTCGCTTGTAGGAGCTTCAGCAGACCTTGTATGCATGCTGCAGTCGACCTGTGGCCTGCTTTTTAGACCCTTGTAGGCATGCTTCAGTCGACTCTTGTAGGATGCTTCAGTAGACTGTGATGCTACGTAGATTGTGGCATTCAGTCAGCTCTGTAGCTGCTTCAGTCAGACCCTTGTAGGCATGCTACAGTCAGACCATTGTGGCATGTACGTCGACATTTTAGGCTGTTGTCAGACCATTTAGGCATGTACTGTCAGCCCTTGTAAGATGCTTCGTAGACTTGTAGCAGCTTCGTCAGACCCTGTAGGATGCACAGTACCTTGTAGGATGCTACTGTCGACCCTGTATGCATGTACTGTCAGTCTCTTGTAGGATGCTTCAGCCAGACCTCTTGTATGATTGCTGCAGTCAGACCCTTGTTGGCCTGCTCATTTAGCACCCTTGTAGGCATGCTTCAGTCAGACTCTTGTAGGCATGCTACAATCAGACCCTTGTAGGCATGCTACTGTCAGACCCTTGTATGCATGCTGCAGTCAGACCCTTGTAGGCATGCTTCAGCCAGACCCTTGTATACATGCTGCAGTCAGACCCTTGTAGGCATGCTTCAGCCAGACCCTTGTATGCATGCTGCAGTCAGACCCTTGTAGGCATGCTTCAGCCAGACCCTTGTATGCATGCTGCAGTCAGACCCTTGTTGGCCTGCTTCATTTAGACCCTTGTATGCATGCTTCAGTCAGACTCTTGTAGGCATGCTTCAGTCAGACCCTTGTAGGCATGCTACAGTCAGACCCTTGTAGGCATGCTACAGTCAGACTCTTGTAGGCATGCTTCAGTCAGACCCTTGTAGGCATGCTACAGTCAGACCATTGTAGGCATGCTACAGTCAGACCCTTGTAGGCATGCTACAGTCAGACCATTTTAGGCATGCTACTGTCAGACCCTTGTAGGCATGCTTCAGTCAGACCCTTGTAGGCATGCTACAGTCAGACCCTTGTAGGCATGCTACAGTCAGACCCTTGTAGGCATGCTACTGTCAGACCCTTGTAGGCATGCTACTGTCAGACCCTTGTAGGCATGCTACAGTCAGACCCTTGTAGGCATGCTACAGTCAGACCCTTGTAGGCATGCTACAGTCAGACCCTTGTAGGCATGCTACAGTCAGACCCTTGTAGGCATGCTACTGTCAGACCATTTTAGGCATGCTACTGTCAGACCCTTGTAAGCATGCTTCAGTCAGACTCTTGTAGGCATGCTTCAGTCAGACCCTTGTAGGCATGCTACAGTCAGACCCTTGTAGGCATGCTACTGTCAGACCCTTGTAGGCATGCTACAGTCAGACCCTTGTTGGCCTGCTTCATTTAGACCCTTGTAGGCATGCTACAGTCAGACCCTTGTAGGCATGCTTCATTTAGACCCTTGTAGGCATGCTACTGTCAGACCCTTGTAGGCATGCTACAGTCAGACCCTTGTAGGCATGCTACTGTCAGACCCTTGTAGGCATGCTACAGTCAGACCCTTGTTGGCCTGCTTGTAGGCATGCTACAGTCAGACCCTTGTAGGCATGCTTCATTTAGACCCTTGTAGGCATGCTACAGTCAGACCCTTGTTGGCCTGCTTCATTTAGACCCTTGTAGGCATGCTACAGTCAGACCCTTGTAGGCATGCTACAGTCAGACCCTTGTAGGCATGTTGCAGTCTGTCTCATGTAGGCATGCTATTGTCAGACACTTGTAGGCATGCTACTGTCAGACCCTTGTAGGCATGCTTTAGTCAGGCCCTTGTAGACCTGCTTCATTTAGACCCTTGTAGGCATGCTTCATTTAGACACTTGTAGGCATGCTACAGTCAGACCCTTGTAGGCATGCTACAGTCAGACCATTTTAGGCATGCTACTGTCAGACCCTTGTAGGCATGCTACTGTCAGACCCTTGTAGGCATGCTACAGTCAGACCCTTGTAGGCATGCTACAGTCAGACCCCTGTAAGCATGCTACAGTCAGACCCTTGTAGGCATGCTACAGTAAGACCCCTGTAAGCATGCTACAGTCAGACCCCTGTAGGCATGCTACAGTCAGACCCTTGTAGGCATGCTACTGTCAGACCCTTGTAGGCATGCTACAGTCAGACCCTTGTAAGCATGCTACAGTCAGACCCATGTAGGCATGCTACAGTCAGACCATGCTACTGTCAGACCCTTGTAGGCATGCTACTGTCAGACCCTTGTTGGCCTGCTTCATTTAGACCCTTGTAGGCATGCTTCATTTAGACTCTTGTAGGCATGCTTCAGTCAGACTCTTGTAGGCATGCTTCAGTCAGACCCTTGTAGGCATGCTACAGTCAGACCCTTGTAGGCATGCTACAGTCAGACTCTTGTAGGCATGCTTCAGTCAGACACTTGAAGGCATGCTACAGTCAGACCCTTGTAGGCATGCTACTGTCAGACCCTTGTAGGCATGCTACAGTCAGACCATTTTAGGCATGCTACAGTCAGACCCTTGTAGGCATGCTTCAGTCAGGCCCTTGTAGGCATGCTACAGTCAGACCCTTGTAGGCATGATACTGTCAGACCATTTTAGGCATGCTACTGTCAGACCCTTGTAAGCATGCTTCAGTCAGACTCTTGTAGGCATGCTTCAGTCAGACCCTTGTAGGCATGCTACAGTCAGACCCTTGTAGGCATGCTTCAGTCAGACCCTTGTAGGCATGCTACAGTCAGACCCTTGTTGGCCTGCTTCATTTAGACCCTTGTAGGCATGCTACAGTCAAACCCTTGTAGGCATGCTTCATTTAGACCCTTGTAGGCATGCTACTGTCAGACCCTTGTAGGCATGCTACAGTCAGACCCTTGTAGGCATGCTACTGTCAGACCTTGTAGGCATGCTTACAGTCAGACCCTTGTTGGCCTGCTCATTCAGACCTTGTTAGGCATGCTTATTTAGACCCTTGTTGGATGCTAAGTCAGACCTTTTAGGCATGCTTCATTTAGACCCTTGTAGGCATGCTACAGTCAGACCCTTGTTGGCCTGCTTCATTTAGACCCTTGTAGATGCTCAGTCCCTTGTAGGCATGTACAATCGACCTTGTAGGGATGCTACTATCAGACCCTTGTAGGCATGCTAGTAGGCCTTGTAGACTGCTCATTTGACCCTTGTAGTGCATGCTTCATTTAGACACTTGTTGGATGCTACAGTCGACCCTTGTAGGCATGCTACAGTCAGACCCATTTTGGCATGCTTATGTCAGACCCTTGTAGGCATGCTACTGTCAGACCTTGAAGGCATGCTACGAGACCCTTGTAGGCATGCTCAGTCAGGACCCCTATAAGCATGCTACAGTCGACCTTTCGCATGTCAGTAGACCCTGTAAGATGTACGTCGCCCTGAGGCATGCTACATCAACCTTGTAGTGCTTGTCAGACCTTGTAGCATGTACAGTCAGACCTTTAAGATGCTCAGTTAGACCCTTGTAGATGCTACAGTCAGACCATGCTCAGTCAGGACCCTTGTAGGCATGCTAGTCAGCCCTTGTAGGCATATACAGTCAGACCTTGTAGGCATGCTATCGCCCTTTAGGCATGCTATCAGCACCTTGTAGGCGCTACAGTCAGACCTTGTTTGCTGCTTCATTAGACCCTGTAGGCATGCTACAGTCAGACCCTTGTAGCATGCTTCATTAGACCCTTGCAGGCATGCTACAGTCAGACCTTGTTGGCTGCTTCATTTTGACCTGTAGGCATGCTCAGTCAGACCCTTATAGGCATGCTACTGTCAGACCCTTGTAGGCTGCTACAGTTAGACCCTTGTAGGCATGTACAGTCAGACCTGTTGGCTGCTTCATTAGACCCTTGTAGGCAGCTTCATTAGACCTTGTAGCATGCTACAGTCAGACCCTTGTAGGCATGCTACAGTCAGACCCTTGTAGGCATGCTACAGTCAGACCCTTGTAGGCATGCTACAGTCAGACCCTTGTAGGCATGCTACAGTCAGACCCTTGTAGGCATGCTACAGTCAGACCCTTGTAGGCATGCTACAGTCAGACCTGTAGGCATGTACAATCAGACCTTGTAGACTGCTCATTTGCTTGTAGGCATGCTTATTTAGACCTTGAAGGCATGTACAGTCAGACCTTTTAGGCATGCCTACTGTCAGACCTGTAGGCATGCTACTGTCAGACCCTTGCAGGCATGCTACTGTCAGACCCTTGCAGGCATGCTACAGTCAGACCCCTGTAAGCATGTTACAGTCAGACCCTTGTAGGCATGCTACAGTAAGACCCTTGTAGGCATGCTGCAGTCAGACCCTTGTAGGTATGCGTCGGTCAGACTCTTGTAGGCATGCTACAGTCAGACTCTTGTAGGCATGCTACAGTCAGACTCTTGTAGGATTGCTACAGTCAGACTCTTGTAGGCATGCTACAGTCAGACTCTTGTAGACATGCTGCAGTCAGACCCTTGTAGGTATGCTGCAGTCAGACCCTTGTAGGCATGCTGCAGTCAGACCTTGTAGGCTGCTCCAGTCAGACTCTTGTTGGCATGCTTCAGTCAGAACCCTTGTAGGTAGCTGCAGTCAGACCTTGTAGTATGCGCGTGAGACTTTAGGCATGCTCCAGTCAGGACCTGAGGAATTGCTACCAGTCGACTCTTGTTGGCTGCTGCAGTCAGACCCTTGTAGGTATGCTGCAGTCAGACCCTTGTAGGCATGCTACAGTCAGACTCTTGTAGGAATGCTACAGTCAGACTCTTGTAGGCATGCTGCAGTCAGACCCTTGTAGGTATGCTGCAGTCAGACCCTTGTAGGCATGCTACAGTCAGACTCTTGTAGGAATGCTACAGTCAGACTCTGTAGGCATGCTGCATGTCAGACCCTTGTAGGTATGCTGAGTCAGACCTTGTATGGCATGTTCAGTCAGACTTTGTAGGCATGTGCAGTCGACCTGTAGGCATGACAGTCGACTCTTGTAGGAGCTACAGTCAGGCCTTGTAGCGAGCTTACAGTCAGACCTTGTAGGCTGCTACGTCGACCTGTAGGCATGTACAGTCAGGACCCTTGAGGCCCCTACGGTCAGACCCTTGTAGGTATTGCTACAGTCAGACCCTTGAGCATGTACGGTCAGACCCTTGTAGTATGCTTCGTCAGACCCTTGTAGTATGCACAGTCGGACCTTTGAGTATGCTACAATCAAGACCCTTGTAGGCTGTACAGAGAACTTTGAGGATGCTCAATCGACCTTGTGGGTGTTGCAGTCAGACACATGTAGGAATGCTACAGTAGACACTGTAGGCATGTTCAGTCGACTTTGTGGCATGTTGTAGTCAGACACATGTAGGAATGGTACAGTCAGACACTTGTAGGCATGTTACAGTCAGACTCTTGTAGGTATGGTACAGTCAGATCCTTGAAGGTGTGCTTCGGTCAGACTCTTGTAGGCATGCTGCAGTCAGACCCTTGTAGGTATGCTTCGGTCAGACTCTTGTAGGCATGCTACAGTCAGACCCTTGTAGGCATGTTGCAGTCAGACACATGTAGGAATGCTACAGTCAGACACTTGTAGGCATGCTACAGTCAGGCCCTTGTAGGCATGCTAAAGGCAGACCCTTGTAGGCATGCTACAGTCAGATTCTTGTAGGCATGCTACTGTCAAACCCTTGTAGGCATGCTGCAGTCAGACCCTTGTAGGCAAGCTACAGTGACCTTTGAGGTAGTACAGTAGACACATGTAGGATGCTACAGTTCAGACACTGTAGATTTGTACTGTTCTCAAACTTGTAGGCATGCTGCAGTCAGACCCTTGTAGATGCTATAGGCAGCCGTTGTTGGCATGCTTCATTTAGACCCTTGTTGGCTTGTACAGTCAGAAGCCATGTGGCCTTCTTCAGGTAAGATTATTTTGTACTCAGTAAGCTTGTTGCTGCTTCATCATGATGCTTGTAGGCATGCTTATTTAGAACCTTGTTGATGCTAACAGTCAGAAGCCTTGTGACTTGCTTCAGTGGACCATTTTTTCTTGCTTCGTCTGACATTTGATTGACTGCTTCAGTCAGACTCTTATTGCTGCTTCAGTGGACTGTATGAGATCAGTCATACCTTGTTTGCTGCTTCAGAGAATGTTAGTTGCTTCAGTAGACAGTTCTGGTCTGCTTCAGATCCATAACTAGTTGGCATATTCATTAAAATCTTGTGCTGGTCAGCAGTTCTGTAATGTCCTGACAGATAGTCTTTGTCGGCATGCTAGTAAGACATTGTTGACATGATTCAGTCGGACTATTGTGAGTCTGCTTTAGTCAGTTCCTTATCGATCTTCTTAAGTCAGACTTATTGGCCTGATTTGACCGAGTCTATTCATGAGAGGCTTACGCCCCTAGCGGAATTTGTTATGTAAAATGAATGTATCAAGATCATAGGTCATCCTGCGCCCACTAGCGGAAATTTATACTTGCAAAATGAGAATGTACTCAATGATCCCAGATGATCTGGACAATATAACAACACAGAAAGCAACGTACAGTTTGTGTTGTTTATTGATTTAAATATCTCCAATTAATGAAAGTATTTTACTAATTAATACCAAAATTAGGCCATACTTAGGGGTCAAAGATTTAAGGCCATTTTTCTTGTCCGCTCTAAACGCTTTTTGTATACTGCAGTTCTCAAATAACGCCTACAACTAGTGTCAGTTGCAAAACCCACTACTTTAACACAAAGGTCATTGTCATGCTATGAGTTCAAGGCTGTAAGATTTTTTTGAATATCCATGCATGTATAATAATTTTTATACATGCATGGATATCAAAGAAGAAGACGTGTGGTTCAAGAAATATTCCAATTCAGGTGAAGGTCAGTCTACAGGTAAAATTCAATGTCATTTTGCCCGCTTGAACTTTTTTACAATTACCATAACAAGACGTGTTCACGTATGTAAGACCGTACAGCCGTACTTAAAGGGTTTTCAAGATTTAACTCATTTGTTCTCGCATGTAACAAGACCATTGGCCGAGGTTCATGGTCAATTAAGGAAGGTTTCTTCCGGTTATTCGGTCATAGGTAAGTTTTGTATCTTATGTATACATAATGGGATACTCAAATAAACTGGTACAAACATTCGCCATTAATAGTGATGAGTCAAGTGACAGCTTAGAACCCTGGATGAAAAATTCAAGATCTATTAAGGGACAAAGATTATCCTTTTTGAACTGATCCATAATTTTTATATGCGTAGAAGAATAATCAAAATATTTGGTACAAACTTTCACCATGACAAACAATGTCACATTTAAGCATTAATAAATAGTTACGGACATTTTTTCTTTTCCGGTCCATAACTTCGGTATAAGTGTTCTATTGTCAAGTTTGGCCTCTATAGTGTTGCAATGTTTTTCTATGACCTGACCTAGTAACATAGTTTAAGACCTCAGGTAATCCAGTCAGTTTTGAACTTGACCTACGCTTCATAGAGACAAACATTCTGACAATAGTTTATGAAGATCAAACGGAAAATGTGACCTCTAGAGTGTTAACAATGTCTTTTCTATGATATAATCTAGTGACCTAGTTTTTAACATTATTTAATCCAGTTTTAAAACTGACCAAATTTTCATAGAGACAAAATTTTGTCAAAGTTTTATGAAGATGGGGTAAGGGCTGTAAAAGTGTAACACGTTTCTTCTATGACGTGACCTAGCGACCTAGTTTAGGACCTCGGGTAACGCAATTTTAAACTTGACGTAGATTGCATACACATAGTTTTATGGAGAAATGTGGCCTGTAGATTAAAAACTTTTTCTACGTTTTGACCTGGTTTTTGAACGTCAAAACTGACCTAGATTTCATAAAAATAAATTTTCTTTAAGAAGAGCTAGAAATGTGGCCTCTAGAAAATTAATAAGTTTTTTTCCTTTTTATGGACCTGATAATTTCAATCCCAGATGACCCAGTAAAATCCTCCAGGACTTTACTGAGGGTAACATTCTGACAAATTTCTTGAAATTTGGCCTAAACTGTAATCTCGAGACTGTTGGAAGTAAAAAATGTGTGGATAATTTTGAAGTCTAACTTTTTATCCATGTGAAACAATATGCTGTAAACATTGAAATCAATATAATGAGTAATTAATGAAAAATATTTAATCAATCCATCATTAATTTATAAATTTCATCAGTCAGTTAATGTTAGTTCTGTGATTATTTCGCCAGGGAATCACCTGACAGGGATATAATCTTTGTTTACACTGTCGATGGTTAAGAGCGAGCATATGTGCATCATAAGATCCCCAGTAGTGTTTTTGCCACTAACTGTTCCAAGACCGTTTCCCATTGTTTGCCTTTATTTGTTCGCTTCGTTCTAGTTTGTTTGCTTTATTAGCTCACCTGAACACAAAGTGTTCAGGGTGAGCTATTGTGACTGCTCACCGTCCGGCGTCCACACTTTCCTTTAAACAACATCTCTTCCTAAACCACCATTCCCATTTTGATGAAACTTCACAAAATGTGAGAGGGCTGGGGTGGGGAGGAAATGGCATAATACTAAGGGACAACATCAAGATATCACAAGCCCACACCTTCCCCTTCCCCTAAGCACTTACATGAGCGATCAAATGTCACCATGACCTTCTTGTTTTCACTTTTGTCTTTTGTAAAGATTCTTTTATAACCTAAGGCATGAACATCCGTCACGAAACAAATGTTCAACCAATGTGCGCGGGTATATTTTAATTGTTCACATAAGAAAAACTCCACTACGCGCAAAATTTGTCAATTGTTAAAAGGTCCTACTAGGCATAAAAATATTACCTAGGCAGAATTTACGCGGGATTTATTTCACAAATATTTTTCGAGTACACAAATTTTACATCCGGCATGTGAACAGCGACTAAACACAGTGTATTTTACAGATAATTTAGGTAAACTTTTTTAAAAACCTTTGGCTGCTGATCGTTAGAACAAGGTTAAAATATAAATATAAAAAGTTACTGCGTTCATTCTTGCTACACTCCGCTCTGGCTAAATTCCCACACCCGTTACCATGTGCATGAACTTAGCCAGAGTAGCCAGCGTTAGGGTTAGGGTTAGAGTTAGGGTTGGTTTCTGGCTGTTCTGGTTGCTCTGGCTAAATTCCCACACCCTCTGTTACCGCAAAAACTTAATTTCATTAGACTATCAATAATTACTGTACTTTACAAATAATTACTGTATTTTACAAATATTATGTTATTTTCAAATGTCGAAACGTCAGCGCTCGTTTGGTAGTGTTTGACATTTCACACAATGATATCATAATTTTGTGAAATTATCAAAATAAGCGGTGCCATTCTAAATCCACTTCACTTTGAGTGAAACAAATAATATGTAAAGAACAAAAAATGTAACAAGTAATACAAGCAATCAAGTTATGTGGACAAAAAGTACAATAATATAAGAGTTTCAAGAGTTTCAAGAGTTTATTTTATAAACAACCAGAAGGTCATAAGACCCATGAGGCAACATTTACATGATAATAATATGGCGTACAATTGCACATGAAGTGTTCAATATAATACAAAGTTGTAATAATATTTCCAAAATACGAAATAGCAATGGCTAATGAAGACAATAGCAGAAAGTTATATCAAAGCTAGCACTGTCATCAATAAAAATCAGCTCAACAGAAAACGTATAGTTTCCCTTAAACCATATTATAAATTGCACTTGTCATTACTAATAAAATCATACGTTTACATATATATATATATATACCGTGCATAGTTATTCTTGCAATTTTTTTTTTATAGAACATGACCATGCTAAATATCACAAATCAATAGCGAATCAAGTGATACAATTATTATACAAAGGGAGGGAATGAGCAGACTGAGACTTGAAATTCTGTTCCCCTGTACAACAAAATATTTACTTTCATTGCCGGTATGATACACTTACATGGATATATTATAGCATTTTTATACATCTATCTAATTACACAACCGATTTAATTTTGAAATGGTTTTATACGACAACAAAGAAACTTTAGCATTATAAATGTCATTCCCATTAATATATAACTGTTGCAGAATTAGCTTTCAGTTCACAGAATATGTAGAATTCTGACTAAGAAAAATTACTGTTTCCTTTAATTTTTGCCCTGACTGCACATTGATTGTTCCACAAGTCGCTCAAATATTGCCAGCGTTCTAATAAATTGTATGGTCAAAATTTTGTTGAATCAGCCACGGTTTGTCTGATTTTCTGATTTACTTCGCAAAATTTAGAGTAGTAGTTGGAAAGTTTTGAATTTTTAAGACATCCTGAATAATACTAATTTATGACCAAAGCGTATAATTTGGGCCAAACCACATTTTTCGAAAATTGAAAATATTAAATTATTTCCACAAACTAACCGGAACTGTTGTAACAGTTTCGCTCAGAGCCGTAATCAGATAGTCGGTCTCTTCCATTACCGAACTTGGACGAGTGTCAGATTGGCTAGCAAATTAAAATTCAGTTATCTTTATGATTCGGTAATGGGCCATTCCCGTGATTCCATGTTGGTGTCTCATTGTCATGAAATTTTGATTTGTAGACTACTAACTTTTGTTGGCGTTGGTTAAACAATAGTTCAAAACTTACTTTTAACATATGTTCTGAAGGTATGAAAGGACAACCGAGATATTTTTATCATTTCTATTTAATTTTGTAAACCTAGGCTTTATACACATAATTTATATCAATTGAAAATATATGTATTTGTGTAATGCGATATTATTTACTCACCAGATGGGTGTAACATATAATGGATAACATGCGCAGAAACGGCTCTGTAATAAACCCGGAAACTGGCAAACTACATATAAAATGTTTGAATACGTGCATTTGTTTGCTGTTATTGTACCAGCGTGGGTGACCATTCTGAGAACATTGGATGCTTCTAAAGTTACATAAATATATATCTGTGTTCTGATATGGTATGTTCTGAAATGAGGTCTCTTCTTGTCGCGTTAGTGATCTTATTCCATATAGGTAAATACAGTTTAAGTCTTTTGTTTCATTCTTAATTCATGAAATTTGTAAAATTTTCACAGAATTTCTTGGTTCAGATTGCCTAATATACATATATAAATATGCAGCTAACTCTTTCATTGACCACACATATTTTACATTTTATATATATTTCTGAAAGAACACATCATTATTACAATCTATTTTCGTCATTATTTATGTTAATTTTATTTACTGTGTCAACCTCTCTGACTGTATTTAAATATAAAGTCTTCTCGGCAAGCAGAAAGATAAATGTTTAAAAAAAAAAAAACTAAAATGAGTTGAAAACTTTTGATTTTCCTTGAGTTATGAAGAACTGTTCGCGACCACAAGATTTGAACCATGCGCAAACTTCGCGTTACATAAATTACCATACGTTTTAAAATTATTGGCGATACACAGTTTCCTTAACAAAGCATGTGACAAATGTTTTGAGGGCTAGTCAGTTACTTTCAAGCATCCAATCATAAACTGTTTAGTATAATACTATTACATCTGAAGTATCTATTTAAACTAAAATAGTAAAGATGTAAGTCAGACAATAATTTTAAATTTCTCAGATCAATAATTCAGATTCAAATTTCAAATGGATTTGCGTGAATTCAAAATGTCACCACAATTTGCGTATTTTACTCATTGATCGAATAAAATATTATTTCAATTATGATTTAGCCGGTGGCATTACAGAAAAAAAATATTGTGCAACCCAAACATGGATCCAGTACCAGCTGGAACATCTGAGTCTGAGTCGCACATTGAATGTTGCTTTTCAACTATTGAATGGTAGTAAATGTACAACAGCATGTAAATCTAACAAGACCGCGATATTCGCATTCTGGATCATGCTGATTCGAAATACCCACTATTTGCATTTTCTCATCGTTCATACATAATTATCCCTTCGGAAATACTGGGTGAGTGCAAATTTTACACCAGAAGTCATGTGAACGTCAAATAATACGAGGGCTGTTCAAAAATAACGTAGACTATTGCTTTCAAACACCGCCTACTGTGTATAGTGTAATGTGACATGTATGTTGTAATTTGCAATCTTTGTATAATTTGGACGTATAGCTTTTGTAATTTTATACTGATAAGCGCGTATAACGTTTTAATTACCAAAGCTAAGCATATCTGGCAAAGACGAACTACTCACGGTGCACACCCTATCTGAGATGCTTTGCATAAGTGTTTATGCTATTTTCAGTGTTCTAACCAAATATCTTATTATGACTTTGGTACTGTTCATAAAATTTGATTAAATAAATTTATAAATTTAAATTCATGCAAACTGAATGAAAGCATCTCGATGAAGTCACGTCGTTGAAATGTTTTTCTTTTTTTGATCCTAGTATACACAAACAAAGTTTTTTTATCCAATACTCAAAATACAGGTTTTAAATACACAGCAGACGAATTCCTAACTGACATTGGAACACAACTTTCGTCATTCACGTACCTTTTCAGATCAGGTACGTATGGTTGATGGGGAAATGACCAACAAAACGAGTGAAGAATATATAAACAATGATGCTACAATAGACTTCATGGATTATGCACTTATGTATGGAGGTGTAAAGAAACATAGATGGATAATACAGTTTCCTGTGCACCGTTTTGTGAGGATCGCCTTTACAAACGTTTCAATGATGTTGAGTGAGGTAAGCTTTAATGATACTTTTTCTTTCTTGATAGATTACACTAAGCAGTATAAATAATAAAAACGAAATTTGAATTTTGATACCTTCAGTTACAGGAAAGTGCCTGGATGCGACCAAAATATTCGGATATTTTGTTGTATTTAAAATTTGACTTAAAAAAGGATCTTTTTACAGATTTTATTATAAGGTAGCTTAACATATTTATGACACTTTTACTTTATGTCTATCCTGTTAGAGATTAATTCCAACAACAAAAGACCCATTTTAAAACAGTGTATAGCTTCTCAAGTCATTTATTTCCAATATGTAATAATGATTTTTCAATTTGCACTTCTAAAGAATTCCAACAAAATATACAAGTGTTTGTGCAAATCTTTTGCAAATAGATTGCAATATGTCTTATATTTTACTTAGACAAAGTAATTTTATAAAATTTAAATTTATGGCGCCTTCAGTGAATATCAAACTTTTATTAATTAAGTGAACACTGCTACGTGTAAATGGTCAGGTGTTAAATCTCAAATGCATACAAATCAATTTCTTGACAAAAACTTTGATTAACCACCTTTAAGTCAAACAATACCATGTAGGAGTGTTGGCAAGTTATGTTTGACTTTGGACTTTTTCAGTATTGAAATAAAACCATTTTCCTTCTATTATTTAATATTTATTTTGGAAAAAATCAACAAATCAGACTAAATCATCTACAAGGTCCAAGGTATTTCTCCCATTTCTTATTCAAAGCAAAGATGAGAGCAGACACTGTCTTTATCATAAATTCTACAAATGAGCCGTGCCATGAGAAAACCAACATAGTGGGTATGCGACCAGCATGGATCCAGACCAGCCTGCGCATCCGCGCAGTCTGGTCAGGCTCCATGCTGTTCGCTTTTAAAGCCTGTTGGAATTGGAGAAACTGTTAGCGAACAGCATGGATCCTGACCAGACTGCGCGGATGCGCAGGCTGGTCTGGATCCATGCTGGTCGCATACCCACTATGTTGGTTTTCCCATGGCACGGCTCAAATATACATACAGAAATTTAAGAACATTTACTATGAAGAATTTATTTCGATATCACTTAATATTGCATAATTTGGTCATTTGTAAGTCGAGCGTAAGGTAAATGCATGAGATTATAGGGTTTGGTCTGGTATTTCCATGGTGCGTGATATATAGAAGATATAAGTTTGTTATTTTTGGAGTCACAACGGAGGACAGTACAGCCGGTGCAGTTGGGAAAATGTTTACACGTGAATTGTGTACACCGAAAGTACGGTCTTGTCTCCACATTACACTTCATATACAAAATTCTACACAGCAAATGCCAAATTGAACACCGTAGCCTCGTGACCAACCACATACAAGACTTCAACGGAATATACAGATACTTAATTTAAAAAAAAGACCCCGATCTTTTCGATTTCATAACTACTTTTTACTTTTTAGCTCACCTGAGCCAAAGGCTCATGGTGAGCTATTGTGACCGCTCAATGTCCGTCGTGCGGCGTGCGTCGTGTGTCCGTCAACATTTTCTAAAAAATCTTCTTCTTGAAAACCACTGGGCAGAATTACACCAAACTTCACAGGAATGATTCTTGGGTAGCCCTTTCAAAATTATTCGAAGAATTGAATTCCATAAAGAACTCTGGTTGCCATGGCAACCGAAAGGAAAATCTTTTAAAATCTTCTTGTCCAAAACCACAGGGCCTAGGGCTTTGATATCTGGTGTGTAGCATCATCTAGTGGTCCTCTACCAAAATTATTCAAATTATCCCCCATAGGGTCAAATATGGCCCCGCCCCCGGGCGCCACATGGTTTATATAGACTTATATAGGGAAAACTTTGAAAATCTTCTTGTACAAAACCACATGGCCTAGGGCTTTAATATTTGGTATGTAGCATCATCTAGTGGTCCCCTCTACCAAAATTGTTCAAATTATCCCCCTAGGGTCAAATATGGACCCGCCCCGGGGGTAACATGGTTTATATAGACTTATATAGGGAAAACTTTGAAAAACCTCATGGCCTAGGGCTTTGATATTTGGTATGTAGCATCATCTAGTGATCCTCTACCAAGATTGTTCAAATAATCCCTATAGGTCAAATATGGCCCCGCCCCGGGGGTCCCAAGTTTTACATAGACTTATATATGAAAAAAAGTTTAAAATCTTCTTGTCTGAAACCACAACACTTAGACCTTTGATATTTGGTTTGTAGCATTGTCTTATGGTCCTCAACCAAAATTGTTCAAATTGTACCCTGGGGTGAAAAGAGGCCCTGCCCTGGGGGTTCAAAGTTTTATATAGACTTACATAGGAAAAAAACTTTAAAAATCTTCTTCTCTGAAACCATACGACCTATGCTTTTGATATTTGGTATGCTGCATTGTCTAGTAGTCCTCTACCAAAATTGTTTAAATTATGCCCCTGGGTTTAAAAGAGGCCCCGCCCTGGGGTCACTTAGTTACTATGTGAGTTATATAGGAAAAAATACTTAAAAAATCATTTGATCCTATTTCCAAGACTGTTTAATAATAATTACTGGTGATCCCAAGTAATATGATGTCACTTGACTGTGACATTGACCTTCTGACCTACTATCTTGTTTTTTAAGATACAGCCTTGAAATTTTGATGACATACACAGTTTTGTACACCAATCGTAAAACTGAATATCATTGACCATGAATATGACCTACTGACTTTCTTAATATTTTATCATCAGTTTGATCTTTGAAACATGTACCTCATATTACTCAGGTGAGCGGTCCAGGGTCATCATGACCCTCTTGTTGTAATTTGTGACTTTCAAAGATATCAAGCGCTTTTGAAATTACTGGTAACTGTAAAGAATTTCTTCATTCCAAAGCCGGCGACCTGCGATATGATCAAAATTTCTCCTTGCCACTAGTGTCCATTTTATAAGTGTTTTTCGGCTGAGATGTTGAAGCAAAATAACTCCATATTTGCTGTCAGCCACATTGATGCAAACCAGTGATTGCGTTCATTTTTGTTGGTCGATCAATCGTGTGTGAATTTTTTCTATTTCCGTAATTCCAGTGTATTTTATTAACATAATTACTTTGACATTTATTTTCGGAAATTACATTATTTATACCAGTAATGCGCCTGTATTTCATTGTGGCAAAGAATTAGAATATATTTATTAAGCAAATATTGCTAAGATGAAAAACAAAGGCACACACACAAGCACATACCCAAAACTACACATTATCTCAGAACACAATTTAGGTTAGCTGTGATAACAAATAATGAAATAAGTAACAGGACAATTTGACAAAAGAAAAATCCATTTTGCGTTTTTAATGTACAAGTTTTTTTTTTTTTTTTTTTTTTTTTTTTTTACGGCCAGTTACAATGTTCTATAGCGGTTGAGAATTTCAGTGGCGTTTTCGCAAATGAATTATCCTTCCCTGGAAGTAGGATAATCGTTGAATTATTTAAGCATAGCAAGCCTATGTGACAACGCGACAAGGCGAAATAGCGAGCTTTAAATACTAAAAAATCTCGATATTCCGCGTTGTCGCCTTGTCGCCCGGGGAAAAGCGAAAAGGCGACACGCGCCAAAAGAAAAATCTCGCTTTTTCTCTTTGTCTTCATCCTGTAGCGCATGTGCACATGCACATTGTTATGAAATGTTTTGTTTAATCATATTTTATTGTTCTCTGTTTCAAAGATACACACATACATTTTTAACACATAACAAAAAACAAAAGGTTCGGGCAACGAGTTATTTCAACATCAGCATACAGTCCTTCCCATAGCAAGAATGTTATACTCTACTAAACAGATTTAATGTGAGCAAGTTACTTCAGAGAAAAAAAACAATAACAAGAAGAAAAAATGCAATAACACAAGAGAGAAAAAAAGGCATATCAAAGAATACATTTCTGTAATGGAGCTTCTATATTGTTTCTTGAAGCTGCCTCTACATCCCGACCGTACCAAAAGAAACCAATGCTTGATATAAACCCATACTTTCTTCAAGCAAATAAGCTTGCACTGCTAAATTTTTTTTACTGTTTTCTTCTTCTGTTTGTTCTTCTTTTCCAAAGAGTAATATATTTGTGTTTAAAGGATGAAATTGTCTTGTCAATTGAAATAATCGGAGTCTTTCTTCAGAGTATCTTTTACAAATAAAGAAACAATTTTCTGCATTTACTTCTCCGTTTCCACATTCACAAAAAAGCGTCATTTCGTAAGTGATTATTGTAAAGATCGTAGTAAAGGATGCTGCATTTATTTCTTAAGCAAGCATTATAAACTGCATTTACTCTTTCTCCAATAAGGAAATACTTTGATACAATGGGAGGCTTAAATAATTCTTTCAGTTTTGCTCCAATATGTTTAAGGGGGTGATTCTTTAACTGAAGGTTCTAATTCATTCCATAACTTAACTGACGATGGTGTATATATTTCGAGAATATTTCTGTACAGCGTGCTGAAGTCACAAGGTTGTCATTATTACGAAAATATATGGCACTGTTTCATTAACTTAAAGTGTGAAAAGGTCATTTTAGTAGACTGGTAGCGTTATGAGGTGCGACAGAATGTATATTTTATACAGCGCATGTGCTACAGGATGGCGACAAGGCGAGAAGGCAAATTTTTTAACGCGCCGCTGATGGCGCGTTAGAAATCTCGCTATTTCGCCTTCTCGCGTTGTGGTTTTTCGCTTGTCGTGTTCTCAATCTCGACTTTTCGCTCTAGTACCTGCGACAAAGCGAAAAGGAGACAACGCGCCAAAACCAAAAATCTCGTCTTTTCGCTTTGTCGCGGGCGACAAAGCGAAAAGACGAAGTTGGCAGATATCAGCCACCGTAACTTTTTACATTTTGTTACTCTGTTGCATTTTGACAGGATTGTAGCGACTCACTACTCATTAGTAAAGAAATCAATAGTAAGAAAGGACGACAAATAGATCACCGTTTCAATGGACGCCAATTTGTTGTTGAAACGAGCGAGAACAGGGTATACCTAACCTTTGTCCCTTGTCCTTTGCCAGAGATAGACATGCTTATTGGGTTCAGCGCAGTTATTACAAGTGAAGGTAAAATAATTTCGTTTGCTCTTAATTGTCGCCAGTAAAACTCTAAGATATTTAGCTCCCGTCCGACTGCACGCAGGTACGCTTTTATTAATATTCTTATAGCTTTAAAGCTAAACTATGATAGTCATCCACCGGTAAAGACAATAATATTGTTCTCTGTCTTGCTTTTCTGTCAGTAAAGTAGAGATCCTGTCATCAACATGAAAAGTGTGTAAGGTTAAGTGATTATCACAATACGAAAATTGTACCAAAATTGTTTTGAAAGTGTGGATTTCGTAACAACTCGTCGAGGGAAGGACGAGGACCACGGTAACAAGATTGTGGAAAAGGAACATGATAATCTACAATGACTAGACAAGTAAACGTTAGAACTCGGTAGCTTCGCGTCTCGGGGAACAGAAAAACATAAACAGAACAATCTCTTTCAGTCATACTCCTTGAAAACATCTTGCTTGCTATACTTCTTATAAACGACATCTTGCTTGCTAAACTTTTTATAAACGACATCTTGCTTGCTATACTTCTTATAAACGATATCTTGCTTGCTAAACTTTTTATAAACGACATCTTGCTTGCTAAACTTTTTATAAACGACATCTTGCTTGCTAAACTTTTTATAAACGACATCTTGCTAAGCAAAATAGATTGATCTAGTTGTTAGGATACCAACATGTATCAAGTAATAAAAATGTATCTTTTGGTAGTTTTGCACATTCGGATATGTTTTTTCTACAATATGCAACTTGATTAACATTTGATTTTTTTTTTCAAAACTTCGAAACATATCCAGCAGTTTAACAAATAAAAACACGGGGTCGTGTGCTTGATTGGTTTGCTTAGTGATTGCACAAGTTTTTCTTAATTAGAGTTTATGGGAAAATCACTGTTTTGATGATATTTTTTCTAAGTTTTAGATCATGTCACTTCTTACAGTTGTAAACCAACATATTGTCTATATAATCAAGTTAAAATGTGCTTATTTTTGACACATTTGTCCAAAAGATCGCAAATTACAAATATATTTGTCGACTTCATTTGAAATTATTTCATGTGTCATGATTTTTATTATTATGTTTCGCCTTTATTGATATAATTAGATTTAACAGCTTACTAATTAATACAATAATAGTCACCTTCTTATATATGCAGTGTAATATGTGTTCAAAAATTGTTATTTATATAATAATTAGTAACATGCATACATACATGAAATTCAATTTAAGTCGTTCCTGCTTGCCTTACGGTGAACATGGATAAGCCTTGGGGAGATGGTAGGAAAGAGAGTTGTAACAAGCCAGAGATGATCCTAACATCGATGTCTATATTGAATCTACCATTTGTGGGAGTACAAGAAAAGTGGGAGATACGTGCCGGTGATCATCACAGCATTCAGTTGAACTTCATTGATTTCTATGTAATATGTCCTGAAGGTAACACATAACTATGCCCTTTAGCATTTTCAGATACTGAAACGTTACAAACGTGCAAGATTCAAAATTCTTTATTAAGTAACGTAAACAGAAACGTTTCTTGTTACATGATACTGTAATTTGCTAAACGTAACATACAAACAAACGTGACAAATAAGTACAAGGACGTGGAAAGTGAAACTACATTCAACATCTATATTAGTTATAAAAATATGCACATGTGGATGGACTGAGTACATCTCATACATTGTGGTAAATGAAACAGGAAGTGTTACGTCAAAAATAAAAAACAATCTAATAATTATCTTAAACCACTGGTAAACAAAGTTGGCTTCAAATCTTCATATAGATTGTACTCAGGTATTTGGAAAATATAACCTCATTGCAAACATACAAGACACAGTAGAGCACAAACGTCAATAACTTGTACTCGGTGGTTGGAGCAATTTTCCTCCTACATTGTCAGTGTTGCATTATGGGCACATTCATAATTACTTTTATCCTTAGTGTAAATTAATTTAATGCTTTTGAGAACGTTTCATTTACTAGTACCCTCATTTAGACAGTAGTTTGGGAGAAAGACAAATTATCAAATAATTGCAATTACAGATCCAGAAGACAAAGTGTCGAAGTTTGTTGTGGTTGATTATCCACCTGATTGTGAGAGAGAGTATTGCAGTTCCTTTGGTCCACTAGACGTTATCAGATCAGAAACTTCAACAGTTATGATAAAGTTTCGGCAAAGGCGGTCAAAAAAGAAAGGGATGGTTAGGACAGAAGGATTTCGTCTCCACTATTCATCTGTTAACCATTCTTTAGAAAATATCACCAGCACGCGAAATCCAGAATTAGATGAAGGTAACGCAACTAACATATTTCACTGAACTGTTTTCAAGATTGAAAATAAAAACGCTGATTCCTTCTTTTTAGTTGGGTTTAACGTCCGACGTAGGTCAAATGGTAATTTTTCAGCGTTTCATGGAGGAAGACCCCAGATGCCCCTCTGGGCATTATTTCATAACGGATGGGCACCTGGGTAGAACCACCGGCTTTTCGTAAGCCAGCTGGATGGCTTCCTCACATGAAGAATTCAACGCCCCGAGTGATGCACGAACCCACGTAGAATGAGGGACAATTAATTTGAAGTTAGAGGCCATGGCCATGGTGCTCCACGCTGATTCAAGATTCAAAACGCCGAAAATTACTATTGTACCAATACCAATTCTTAATTCTTAGCTCGTTAACTGACAGGTCGATGCATATAGATTGCGAGCGATACACTTGTAAGTGAATCATTGGTTTTCACAGAAGTAGTGGCGTTTTACTGATGGGGAAAAAGCAGTTTTTATTGAAATAACGACATACTCTTTTGGAATTACGAAAAATCGTATGATTTTTCTTATCAATTCTTGTCTAAAATTTGGAACGAAACTTCTCAAGTCACCTTTAAACTAAGTTCAGCTTTGTGATACGCTCGATATAAACAGTTCCTAAGCAGTTTTTTAGCATCAGAATACAAGCCGTCTAGTCATAGCTACAGATACACTAAATAACGGGGTTTCTATTTTATGTATTTAATGAACAGATTTGCAAGGGCAAGATATTTTAGATATCTTTAACCTATATTTTCGAGTAGAATAAACTTATTATGAAACTCCAAGTCGCAGTTGTGGTATGCGGGTCATTACGACCTCAATTCTCACACTGAATTCTAAAGTGCAATTATTTCATGATTCATGGTGAGAATGCTAACAAAATGTCAAGTATAGACTTTCTAAGCAATCCCAGCATGTAATTGCAATGACGTTAAGGTAATTGAAGGTAATTGTTCTGTACATGAAGCAAAATCTGACAAGAACCTGAATACTTCAGCATGTCTTTTGGGGTGTGCTTGGACTGTTTATAGTTGCTAATTATATATACTAGTAATAATCTTGCTGAGCAAATATCATTTTTGAAATTGCACCCTTTCAACAAAGAGTATGTCCTTTTGTCATATGACAGTAACCAACTAGGAGCTGAAATCATTAGTCGCATTCACTTTGTGTGTTTCAAATAGATCCATATGCGTTATTCATACTATTTTACTCATTCTTCATTCTATGAACAAAACACGAAGGGGCTGTTTTCTTGAGTTAAATATTGCTACAGCAGTTGCTAAATAACTATAATGTGAAGAAGTGAAAACATGGGACAAATAGTCCAGTCAAGAATCTGACAATAAAACTCTAATTATCCGTTATATTTCCATTGTGAAAATAAATAATATTGAAATGACATTTTATGGCAATTTTAGCTGTCATCCTATCCTGGCATTCTCATGTATAAATAGATGAATACGAATAAAAGTATTAGTTTCTTAATTTTTGTTGATGGTTTTATAGCTGATAATTAAATAATGTATGCTTTTTTCACGTTATCAAATATGTACCTGATATTTTCTTTTTCAGCTTGTTCAGAAACATTTGGAAGATGTTACAGAATATTTCATCAATCTAAACCAAAGAATTGGAAGAAAGCAAAAGAAACTTGTGAGAAGCATAATCTGTTGCTTGTATCTGTGAAATCGAGATACGAAATGCAGTATATCAACTATTTATTACGGAACTCGAGATACAAAACTAAGGCCAGATTGAAAGGAGATCCCTTGGCACACATTGGTAAACTATTATATCTAAATGTTTACAGGTAACCGTTACTGTATAACATTATATAAGCTTTGTTGAATAAAAAGTGTAAGGTCCGAAGCCTCTTAGTAATCAGCATGTCCGTTTGTCAGTCTATCCATTTGTCAGTCCGTCTGTATGTCTGTCCGTTGTATAATTTCTTTTTCATTTTAATGAAAGGAAAATCAGTATAAAATGAAAGGAAAATCAATATATAGTTATGTTCTCGACTTTGACATCCATGAATCAGTGACCACACAAGTTTTGTGTTTTTATATTTCTGTTCATTCAGGATCATGGATTCCATTCAATTTATATGTATAATGAATAATAGAATACATCTGAAGACCTTTTTGAAGCTTAGAATGCAACCAAGCAAAATAATATCATACTACTTTTGACTCAGTACAAGTAAGTTCGTGAGAGGTACTAGTACGTTCGTGAGAGGTACAAGTAAGTTCGTGAGAGGTACTGAAATGTGCAATACCCCTCAATCCCCCTATTACCGGCTTTTGTTGAATTCTGTAATAATAAAATAATTAGGGGAGGGGGTCCTCCAGGTCGTTGACTCCGAATTACTAGTCCTTCACTGATGTAGATTCAAGCTGCACTCAGTGCATGGAATTCTTCATGTGAGGAAGTCATCAAGGTGGCTTTCGGAAGGTCGGTGGTTCTACCCAGGTGCCCGCCTGTGATGAAATAATGCACGGAGAGGCACCCGGGTCTGCCTCCATCATCAAAGCTGGAAAAAACGCCATTGGACCTAAATCGTGCCACGTTAACACCCCCCACCCCCTCCCTCCCTCCACCCACACACCCACCACTTCCAAAAAAAAAATAATAAGTAAATAAAATAAACAAAATAAAATATAAATAAATAAAATTGAATATTTTAAATGATCCCAAAGGACCTGAAAATACAACAGTCACTGAGTCCACCTACGGGCCGCCACACGGCATTTAGAGAGTTCCACCAAAACCGTTGCTAGTGGGCATTGATGGTATTGCACTTTTCTCATAAACTTTCATGAACAGACTCGAACCGTGTCTTTGTTTCCAGAAAATCATTTTACAGATTTTAACAAATGAATATGTAGAAAATGTGGACAGACATACGGCGGACGTTGACGAGAGGGTGAGGATTACAAGTGCTCACTCAAAGTACTTTGTGCTCGTATCAGCTAAAACAAAACAAAGGAATCACTCTTGTCATCTCAACTTGTTTTATCTTTAAATGTATTATAAATCTTAGACTTAGCCATTTAATAGATCTTAGATTTACAATATGAAAGCTACAGTACCATACTGGAATATTTTTAAGTCAGTTGGGGCAATGCTGTATTCTAATTCTACCGTATCTATCTTTATCTTCAATAAAAACGTCTTGTGTCACTATACCATCTGATAACTCGTTAGACATCGAGAACATGCTATTTTAGCTGTTTCAAAGGATTCCTTCTAGAAGTTTTCGCAAGACATTACATTAACATCGATTTTGATTCAGGTCTGAGACGTAGCGGAAACCAAGGGAAGAAGACATACGTGTGGGAGAATGATTCCCCTGTGTTCTATTCGGCGTGGTACAACAAAGTTTTACTTATATACGAATGTTTAAACATGTTATTTGGTTCTTCAAGAATCTGATTAATTATTCCATTCACAATTAAAGTTGCTGTTTTATGATACTAGCACTTGAATATTAAATGGTACTCTGTAAAATAAAATATTTTCTCAATTTGAGACCATTTTATCAATATTTGAGACGTCAATAAGGTGATTTGATTGACCAAAAGATGTTTTCGATTTTTTGTTTCATTGTGCCTATCTGACAAAACCAACTTTTGTGCCGTAATTTGAATAATCTGAAATGAAGTATATATTCTGTTCTGTCAGTTCGGTTGTGTAGCCTAAACAAACACATGCTCTTTTTGTATTTTTAAAAAAAATCTTTAATTGTTCCAATTTTATTATTCACATTTACAGCGGTTGTTCCTCTGGAGATGTTTTTAGTTGTCCTGGTTTTATTCTTACAGGGAATATGGGTATCCTTTGGAAGGTGAAGACTGCACCGCAACAAACTTCGAACGTTTTGTTGACGATACATGGAAATCTTTGCATTGTTCTACAGCAAAGGCGTCCTATTTTGTGTGTATGTCACAAATAAAAAACAATGGAGGTAAGAGACCCCTAAAATACATAACTTCCCATCACCGCACACATACATATTCTGTTTGCTCCAACAAGCATTACATCTCTTACTATATAGGTTTGAAATAGTTCTTGCGTTCGTGGCACAGAACTCTCTGAATGTTAATGTTTGTTACAAGGGAACGTTGAAACATGCTTAAACACCAGAAATTATTGATTTAATCCATATAACTTTAAATAAACATATTCCTGTCCCGATTTCTTATCTAAGATGAATTTGCTGTCGCGGCTAAAATATAAAAATAAGTTTTTCATCAAGCTTTGAATTGTAATCTTTTTGATAAGAAATGATCTGAGAACAGTCAAGTGCTCTAACTTACGTGATTTTCGTTTTAAAGTTTTTCCTTTGTTCGACTCGGAAAGGGTGCAACGCTGAAATACACGTATGAATAAAAAAATGACAAAACTTACCTTGGGTTAAGTATAAGCGTCTCGGCCAAACCAATTAAAACATAATAAATAAAAGACAGCCATAATCCCATAATCTCATCTCATTTTACTGATGTTTCCATATTTGCACAATCGTTTTTATAAGATAGTACTTCCTACATTAAATGAATAATTAACTTTTCATTTTCTATATCTGTCAAATGAAATTGCTTTCTCTGCTAAAAAGTAAATCCTTTGTAGGCCTATCCATTCTGAAGACGAGCGTTTTTTTTTATTCGTATTCCACTGCAGTTTCTACTAGTATGAATGAAAAAGACTTCTGTGAGGACGCTATTTGGAAGAATTATTTACGCATCAATGTCACATATTCTGGAGCATTCTGTGAAAGTTCTGGCGCACATAAAGCAAAGGAGAAGGTTTCCGAAAAAATGTCACATGGGCCGAAAACTCAAACAGAATATTTCAATTACTGCCAGGACACATATTCGTCAGGAATATTCGAGTGTTATACCAAACACAATAAAAAAGAACCTTGTTTCTTACAACGTGAGTATTCGTGAAAGTTATAATTATTATAATGTATTAGCAATAATAAAGTATTATACATGAATGCTTAGGCCATACCAAATTGATTTGTTGTCGTCGGAACTACCGCAACAATGATTTCATTCCCGAGAAAAAATATCACCCGCCCGCACGTACATAAAAATCTCCGAAATTTTTTTTTCTTATTACGCGGTCCGGAATGATAACGGCAAAACAGATTTTATCGCTGTTTTAATGCATCAAAGTGATATTGATCGGAATTCATGTGTTCGTAATACATGTAGCTGATGACTCAAACTCAAAAAGTCAGGAATTATGGTGTTGTTCATCATTTGTTTTAAATCTGGAGTGTCTGTGCTAGTGCCACACATGGCCTTCGATGTGCCGGTAGGTGATGAAGTAGGCAGTTCTACGATTGTTCAATACAGTGAAAAGAACAAAGCCCGACTTGTAAGACGTGCACGGGGATTCAATTAAAAGTTTGGATTAAACATAGAAATACTGTTCAGATAAAGCTTTCAAACCATTTGTTATCAGTTGTTTAGTCCAATATGTTAGATCTAGAGCCAAAGCCGAGTGTTATCTTAAAAAAAAGTTTGTTCACAGATCCTGACCGATCCGTCATATTAATTGATTCGGGCCCAAATCTTTTTAAACGTAACTTCTTTAGTACGGCAGTCAGATATTCTGTCAAAATGCATATATTCAGTTTAAAAAAATGTTTAGCTTTTCAAATAAGTAGTGTAGATATAAAAATAATTTCTGTCTTATTTTAACCCCAATTTTCCCTGTTTGTATATTAATTGGCTGTGAATTGATTGAAAGAAAGAAACTGAAAAAAAAAACAGACCTTCCCAACTCAAAATTTCTGGGTCAATCAAAACACAACAAATAGCACTTTTAAGAGTGGCCATATTGGGATCATTCTTTGTCCGTCTGTTATCATTTTTGACTGAATTGAACCTCTACCACAAAAACTTAAGCTAGCCTGATCTGTTAAGAAATTATTCCAATGGGATTCGAGCAATGTCGAAGCATTTGTGTGCCTAACTCCGTTTGGTCTCATTGGTCAAGTGATTTTTTACTTTCCCTTCACCTCTACCGTTTGGAGTTTCACTAGGGGCACAAAGTTGCTCATGTGTCGAAGCCATCTAACTGGGAAGAAGATATGTTATTCCACTCGGGTGCCCGTTTTGTCTCAAATATTCCTCATCCTCTGCCGTTAAATGGGCACGCCTTCAGATTAATGTAGAACAATCAAAATTAAAAATAAGACACTCATCCCTTAGTAATTATAAATACAAAATAAAAACAAAGTAATTCAGTGAGTTTTGGCAAGAATTTATTTGCAAAATCATTCATGTAGTCTTTAAAACATATAGAAAAGCTATGTACTGTGTTACTCACACTGTAAATGATTGATTTCTGTGTTATCCTTAAAGAAATGTTAATTTCATGTATAATCATAACCGCCTCCTCTAGGGTCCAAGCTGTGGAAAAAATACCCACTCGCTCCATGTAAAATCTACCCGCCTCTGAAAAAAATCAAAATTGAGAAGAAAAAAAATTTCGCTCGCTCGCTCCCATTTTTTTGAAAATTTTCCGAAGAACTATTAATCAATTTGGTATGGCCTTAACATGCATGATGAAACAACAATGAAAATCCGCTAACGCTCTTAATAGTGCAGCCACCTAAACGCAGCATTTAATATGAAAATTTTTCGATAATGTTTATTGTATAACCTTATTTAATCACAACAGTGAGTAATTTCTAATTATTTTGCTGATCTGGACATTCCATCATCAATTCTAATTATATTATGTACTACGTCTTACATCTGAGTTTAAAATGAAACGAGCCGTGCCATGAGAAAACCAACATAGTGGCTTTGCGACCAGCATGGATCCAGACCAGCCTGCGCATCCGCGCAGTCTGGTCAGGATCCATGCTGTTCGCTAACAGTTTCTCTAATTGCAATAGGCTTTGAAAGCGAACAGCATGGATCCTGACCAGACTGCGTGGATGCGCAGGCTGGTCTGGATCCATGCTGGTCGCAAAGCCACTATGTTGGTTTTCTCATGGCGCGGCTCAAACAAACCAAGGCTAATTAGATGACTGGTAGCATATACATATCTTTATAGCGAAATAGGTTAATCAGCTACTTTTTCGACGAGGGGTTTAAGATCATAACTTTGTCAATATCTTTCTTTGCTTGTTTTACACCTACTTTTACACACATTTGAAATGTTATGTGTTTTGTATACCGTATATTTTTGTAACTTCTTGCATACTTAAGTCACTTCGCCACAAGAACAAGCTGATGGCAGATACCGGGCCATTGATAGCCGTACATTTCAGTGTGAGGATGGTGAAGAAATACTATGGTTTAACAAATGTGACGGATCGTTTGACTGTTTAGATTTTTCGGACGAAACTTTGTGCTTCAATACTTTGAGAAGTATGTAGAAAATTACAAATTATGTTTTTTGTTGGTTGACACATTAATGAACTGAACTGTGTATTGAGACTGACTAAACATCTCGTCAATATTCAGCTAAAGATGGTCATTTTCACCTACGAGCAATGTCAATGTGTGCTTAAATCTTAAATGCAAAAATGTAGATGCGTTCAAGCATAGTTGTGTTCATTTAATTTAATGCGTTTCATAAAGCATTACCATTTGAATAAAACTTATCAATCTGAATTTATCTAATATGTTAGTTTTTATTATTATTATTCGCTCATATGTTCAAAATTGATATAATGAGCAACTCTGACAATTTTATTAAATTATGTCTTTCTGATCATCTCTAGTAAAACGTATGTTTTAAAATACCACAAAACGTACTAAAATACTTCTGGATAATGTGATAATAACATTCTATACATTAACAATTGCATAGTCCCTAAGAAGATTTCATCTGATAGCAATATTGACTTTTAAACTAGCAGTCACAAAGCAATATGTATATATTTATGATTCATCCTATTCTATTACTCATGATTATACTGTAGATCACCCTCTTGTACATGAAGAAGATGCAATTCAAAGAAATGATTTACCTGAGCGCCTGGATAATACATCATATTACCGTTGTAGAAACATGGAGTGGATATCAATATTGGCTAGATGCGATGGTATAATTGACTGTGTCGATGCATCTGATGAGATAGATTGTCCTGGAAAGGATGGTAAGATATTTTCTTCTTCTTTTGCACTTTCAGAACATGGCCTTCGATACTCGGTTGTGAATCATACATACCTACTTTGAACATTAAGACACTAATTTAATTGGAACCAAACATTTAATAGGAAACACCTGTAAATCTATAAAATATTTTCATTTGATAGAAATTGTAAATTATATCAGTGATAATTTATCAAAATGCACTTGTATACAAAAACGTTGTTTAATACCTTAGTAAGGCTGTAAGAATATGATGTATATTCAAAGAAATTACATTGTAATTGTTCTCCATAGCCTCCAAACACACCGAGTTTACAAAGAATATTTGAATACGACTTATGCTTTATCATTTGAAGTGTTTAAGGGTGCACAGATTAGGTCATTAGATCAAAGGTCAATGTCACATGTTGGGGTCAAATGTGAAATAGCTTAATTTTGTGCCTGTGGAAAGACTTTCATAAAATAAACATCAATGATAACATGCAGAGCCACTAACTCCAAGGTCAAGGTTACACTGGTAGGTCAAAAACCGAAACGCTTTGTCATGTTTTCTCCATATCGTCTAAATGTCAGTAAGAGTTTCATAAAATTAGCATTAGTTGTTTATTTCCAGCACATAACTCGGATTATCAAGTCCAAAGTCAGGTCACACTGGAAGGTCAAAGATCAGAGAGCATCCATTTGTGCCATCTTTTCTGAACCATTAAGTTGAATTTCTTAACATTATCATTTGTTAACCCAATCCTGACGACATGCAAACAACAATGGTCAACATTTCCAAGGTCAAGGTCATTCATTATGTCCAAGGTCAAGGTCAGTCACACTTAGAGGTAAAATATCAGATACCGTAAATTTGTGTCCACCCCATATCTTCTTAACCTCTGGAAGGATTTTGATAAAATTAGCATCAATTGTTAACATCATTAAGACGACATAAAAGAGTGCTTAACCCGTGTTACTCGGTCCAAAGGTCACAAATGACGGTCCTGGGTCATGATCATGTTATTTAATTTTTCTGTATGAAAGCATTAGTGATGACTCTAGTTCTTGTTTTAATTTTAAAATGCGATGTTATTCTGGACACACGTGACTTTACTTCTGTTCTGTCGTTTGACTTGCAAACATGTCATATATTGAATATTTGAAATATTGAAATGACTTTTCAAATATCATTTATATTTATCACAATACTTTACCAGATTGTAGTGAAACTGAGTTTTCATGCGGAGATGGCAATTGCATTAATGTCGGTCAAGTATGTGACTTCTTTTCCGACTGTTCCGATTCTAGAGACGAGTTTTGTGGTGAGTACCAAAGACCTTTTAATTAAACCGTTATGTACAGAAAAGCACTTAACGTATATCCATTATGAACAGAAAAAAATTCACGTTTATTCCTTATAAACAGAAAAGCACTCGACGTATATCCCTAATGTACAGAAAAAGCACTTTTGGTGTATCCCTTATATACAGAAAAGCACTTAGCATATATCACATATATACTGAAAACCACTTCACATATATCCCTATAAAAAGAAGAGCACTTAACATATATCCCTTATATACCAAAAAACACTTAACGCAAATCTCTTGATACAAAAAATCACTTATGGTATATCCATTGGTACAAAAATCACTACACGTATATTCCTTTTGTACAGAAATCACTTAATTTATTGGTGGGTGCTAGGGTATTTATATATATATACAGTCAAACCCGCTTGCAAAACCTCCCTTGGGGACTGAAAATGCTGATATTTGTGAAAACTTGGATTTTTCAAGACGGGTAAAGCAGGTTATATGTATTTGAAGGTTGTCTACAGTACGGGTCTGACTGCATAAGGGAGTTCATCGCTTTTTAAGACAAGAGTAAATTACCTAGTAATGTGACAAAAAACAAAATAAAATTATGTGGGATAAAGACGTGACTTTATTATAGATTTTTGAATGAAAAATTATGGCAAATTGTAAATAGCATGGTTTATATGAAAATTATGAGGAAATATGGACAAAGCTCCAGCTAAAATGCATGGAAGCAACATAGCAGCGCGAAGGTGCAGAAAACTATGACAATAAGCACAGAATATACCAGACCTAGTAGGAAATTGTAGGTTCTAGTAAATCGCACTAATGAGAAACGAGGCAAAGATGCTCTCAGAGATCTCTATGACATGAGATGATATATCAACAAAAAATATTCTTCCTAAAGTTAAGTAAATACGAAATGAAACATAACACTAAGATCAAAATAAAATCCGATGTAAGTTAAGAAGGCTTTCAGCAAACAAACGCACAAAATAAAATAAATATTGAAAAATTTGTTTTTAATGTAATATATGAAAAACGGACCTGGTGCGAGGGAATGATTATAGCAAACTATGCTACAATTAATAATATAATCCATCCAAGCGATTGACTGAGCTAACCGACAGACTGGAAACGTAAGAAAACAGGGGGGATTTACGTGTCTGTTTCAACATAACCGATGTGTTAGAGGTTTGTAGCAAAGTGATCCACAAATTACTAAGTATATAATATGCACGGACCTACACGTACATATAATAAATGCAACTTTCGACTGATAACTAATAATCGTATGGCCGATAAGTTGAATAACCCTGTTTATATAAGACACAGTCAATCCATGAACCAGGTGAATGGCCGACCACATGGTCAAGGCCCCCTCTAACGGTTAAAGGGCGCCCGCCCAGTAACACCAATAATAAGAGATGACCTACCGAGCGCGAGGTTGCAGATACGAGAAGGTCAACCTAGACAAGTGAACTTGTTTTTGATACTGCCGTAGTATACAATAATAAAATATTTTGTGGATAATGAAATATTGCTCACAACACGGACAAAATTAAAATGAAATTAGAATTGACTTGAGCCAAACCTATTGATAAAGAAGACTTTCTTTACTGTACCCCGAATAAAGATCACCAATTTGTAAGCACCATTTAAGTCACTACAATAAAATAATTCTAAAATGATGAAATCAAATCAATGCAAAACATGTATATTTACTAATAAAAAATGATGTATGTTCACTAATAAAATCAAGTTTATATACACATACACCTACTGTGCAAACGCATTTTTTTTAAATTTCATCTAAAAACTACCCAGAAAGACAGGTTAATCGTATGCTGCGAGCCGGCTGCCCTAACCCTAACTCATTACTAATTTTTATAATATCTTTATATATGAGGGGGGAGGTAGGGAGAATCCGAGGCTCTGACCAGCGAAAAGGCTCTCTCCACCCCCTGCTTTCCGAGTATTTACTAATATCAGTGTTTCTAGTAGATAAAATAAATGTGCCAAAGAGAACAAAAACAGTATGAAAAAAAAACAAACTGGGTAATGTCTGTGAACTGTCATCAAATTATAAATCGATGAATTTCTTACAGAAATATTTTAGTTATGTTTTTTTTACAGAATAAATGACATTAAGACCATCTCCTCATTTTTCTGCAAATACTATGCCAGGATGTGGCGAACCTGCGTGTTATCGCTTTGTGTAGTAAACCTTGAATGAACTAGAGCCCGAGCTAATTGATGAAAACTTCATGCTTAAATTTAAACCAAATTTAACAAAAACAAGAAAGAACCATAAAGTACCAAAAAAGAAAAAAGATAGTAACATTCGAAATGTTTATAAATGAATATATGCAGTTTAAAATCAAGTCGGTTCCATTCAACCGTATTGTTCCATGATGATAAAATGTACCAACAGAAGCATACTAGCACAACTGAGTTTACACTGACACAATGAAAAGAGTTTGTTTACCGATATAACGTAGATTACCGAAGCGGCGTGACAGCAGTACATTTGTAGCAGGGCTCAGCAGCATGGTACACCATTATGGCCCTGAAATAAATTAAACTTGACGGCAGAAATATGTTAAAACAACAAAGATACGGTAATGGGAAGGGTGGGAGGTCATTTTTGTAAACGATATGTTCTCTACGGATTTCAGATAAAGAATGTACTTGTCACTGCACTAAATTTGCCCATGAAAAACCCGTGGGATTAAAACTTGTCAGACTGGTATTTAAAGTGATACGACTATAAATACAAATACAGGTGTGGATAAGCAGTGAGGAGTTATGTTAAGCAAGGCAATACCCACCAAAATTTAAAGTATTTATTTCTTAAGAGAACATAAATTTACTGGACAAAAACACTTAACATATAATCCTACTGTCAGACCATAATATGTAGGAAACACATTTTCGGCCATGTCCTTCATATGATATTGTATTTATATAGGGTGTCAACATTATATGTTACCAAAACAAAATATGACAGTGACATTTAAAGCACATTTATTAAAGTATTAACAGTTGGTAAAATACATTATAAAATTTTCATATAAAAATTATTATAAGTTAGTTAGACAGACTTTTGCTCATTGCAAAACTTCCATTTTATTAAGAAAAATGTAAATGAAACTATATGAAATATAGTTCAAAAGTTCAAAATGATTATGTCATTTTCTTGTATACATTTATATTGGTACAAGTTACAGCTCTATAGCCGAACGAAGTGTTTAATTTAAAAGTGTGTCCTTTATTGCATTAAATGTTGCAGAATTTGGACAATGTGATGAAGATGAAGAACATACATGTGACAATTTGCAGTGTATATCACTAGACAAGAGATGCAACGCCCACACAGACTGTATTGATGGAAGCGACGAAAGGGAATGCGGTAAAATATTTTTGTTAATAGTTATGCCAAAAACATAATAAGTTTTACAATTATTTTAGTGTATGTTGTCCACCATGTGCTTGACCGTCTTACTTTTTATATTATACAGACCAGTGTATAAATTCATTCCTCTGCGATGGTAATAAATGCATCCCAGATCGACTTGTTGGCGACAAAGTGAATGATTGCGAAGACGGTAGCGATGAAATTGGTAAAGATTCTTCTTGTGACAAGTTGCGAGAACTCGGATATAATTCTGAAAATAACTCTGTAGGTATGGTAACTTCCAATTCTCTAACATAATTATGAATACAACATTTTGAATTGTAAAAAAAACATCTCCAGGTCGGCCAGCAGAGTACTTACATATTTATAAGATATAATGTAAGATTGAAGTTTAGCCATTTACAAATATAACCAACACAACAATCTGAATTGGATTACAAAAGGTAATTTTATAGATGGCAGTGAAGCAGGTACATTCGTTGCATCAGTGAGCAGGTCCTTCAGAAGATAGTAACACATGCGACCGCAGCAGGCATGGTTCATAAGCTTTAACGAAAAGTGTAACATCCCTTTCGGCTTAATCAGAACTCGTACAATAAAGGAACAATAACACTCTAGGACCAGAAATAATAGCACTTCCAAGTAAGGGTTGACATTTTACGGCCGTCTAAAAATGGAGAACTTCAGTTTTATGCATATCAAAATGTTTGAACTGACATCAGCATAGGAAAACACATCCTGACATGTTGACTAATATGTGTAATATGAATAAAAATCGAGGAAGAAGTTAACAAGAGCTTTTAGCAAAACTGATGTATGCTCCTTTAATATACTCTATCTACAGATGTAAACATATTTTAAGACCTGACATATTGTGGTTGTATTTTCTCATAGCGTGTGTGTCCATTTTTGCAACGCTAAATGCCGTATACCGGTATACAAACCGGACACTAGGAAGTAGGTAGAGTGAGAGCGTGATTAAAGGGAATTCCTTTAGTTTTTTATGCGCATCATTCTGCGCAGCCGACAGTTTCTATGGAAAACTGAAGCGAAGTCAACATTTGTTGAAACATGTGACAGACAATCTTAAATATGAGAAATCTTGAATGAAATAACATTTTTGATAAGTTTTATCAGTAATCAAATGTTGATACTGGTTTATGTTGTATTGACAAGTATCATGCTTGACACGTATCTTGCCATTTTTGTGGTTGTGTTTTCACATCGCATTTTAGTACATAGACAGTGTTATTCATATAATGTAAGACAATTGACTTAGTACTGATAAGACAATATCACCTTTCAGATTATTTAGTATTCAGTTATAGAAAGAATTAAGAATTTTTCAAACTTTTTTTTTAACTTCTAGCAGACATACATGTAATCATTTTGGCCAGGTTCGCGCCATTTTCCTTCGATCAGGTGTTGTATTCTAGCGGTCTTAACAAAAATATTAGCCTGGTGACCTATACATTTTTAGCCATTTTTATGCTAAGAATACAATTATCTATACACAAGAAAAACAGGAAAAAATTCTATGAAACAGATTTTTTTTTTCAAAATTTAAAAAAATATTCTTCACTATGGGTATTTTTCATTGAAAAAGTTCACAAAAGTGAATATGAAACAATATTTTTTTTTCATTTGTACCCATTATTTTAAGGATATAGTATTACAAATATTACTTTGATATCAAAAAAGTATATAATAAAATCTGTAAAAACAATAGACCTTATTGTGCTGTCTTGATGTATATTTTGGTTGGTATTTATAAAAAAGCAGAAAATTATGAAAATGTTGAAAAATCGCTGGCAGTTTAAGCAACAGTGGGTGTGTTCAAAACAATTTTTCACAAAAACAAGCCTGGTGACTCATTGTTTTTATTTGTTCATTGTTTTCAGCACAAATTTTCCTATCATATATGTGAATTTGAAAAAAATTCTATGAAATGAAAAAAACTATAGGAATTCTCTTTAATGATAGATATGACTTTTCATTTAGGTGCACGAAAGTGTATTTCAATACTCAGATACGTTTTAAAACTATTTTTGTATTTTGATTGAGCTTTTTCGCTATTAATGCTCATTATTTAAGTGATACATCATTTAAGCTCACCTGAACATAACATTCAGGTAAGCTATAAGTATAGGTGGATGGTGTGGCGCACATCGTCAATCTGGCGTCGACAGTTGGTTCCTTAACACTCTGGAAGTCACAATTTTAGTCAAATATCTATGAAAGTTGGCCAGAATGTTTTCCTTTTTGTAATTTAAGTCAAATTTGAAACTGGTTTTTTTTTGGGTCAAAATTGGGCAAGTAGGTATCTAGTTTACACGAAACGTAGCCAGTGTGTTAATCTTTATTAATTATAGGTTAATTTGACATTTGAATGTACAGAAATATCAAGAATTATGCACTAGCTCGAATCAAGACAAAACCTTAACACTCTAGAGGTCATATTTTCTACCTGATCGAATTTATTCATTTGACTTACTAGTAAAGCAATGCGCAGAGAAATATATATAGTGCCACATGTTTTACCCTTTGTTGCCGCTAGCATGTATTCTGCGTCGAAGACGGAAGAGTTTTTCGACGGAAAACGTTCTACCAGATGGTGGTAGTGTTATCTCCGTAATAAATATCAGATTTGATAGATATTTTCTGTCTGCTTTTATTCTTAGATAAAGCATCGGATGATACTATATCAAAAAAATGGTAGTTTCTAGCCTAATTTATCGTTCGTCTTCTTTGTAATTCCATCCAGATTTACTCATATACTTTTGTAGGTAACTACCATGCCTCCTGTGACTTTTCATCAGTTAACTTCACAGCCGGTGAAACCCAAATACAGTTCAACATGGATATAAGTATAAATGACAGACCTATAACTATATTTGTAAAAACGAATGATAGATCTTCATATGAGTTGACGTCGACGAGTTTTCAGAATATTCTAAGTGCTGAATATGACTGCGAATTTAAGGTAAGTGCCGCTTGTTCATTGTACTGGTGTTCATTGTACTGATATTAGAATTATTGATGTATCAGTCTCTCAGTTCTTTTACTCTTGCGAGAATGTGGTGAGAATGTACAGAATATTTGGAATTTCAAAGAGATGCAATAATTATGGTTGTGGACGAAACATGTGATATTATTATTATGTATCATTTGGCCCATCCTCTGCACTCGTGACAAAAAGTAAATACTACCAATGTCAATTTATTGTCAGATATTACAGACATTTTTACCTTATTGCTGAAATTTTTATTTACAGAAAGGCCTTTTGTGACTGGAGCACATATTTGTTTCATATCACAAACACAACAAGTCAAGAAACACATTTACGAAACAAAACTTGTCACATAATCATAAAAATTTGATTTACGCATCCTAAAATATTTTCAACCTAGTGATTTCTTTTAAATTTTGCAGATACGCAGCACGTGCAAGTTACCTATTGAAGCTTCACTTAGTTTGCTTCAGTATAACAGTAGTGATGTTTTACATAATTATTGTCGCTGTCTGGACTGGACATATAGGTAACACATACTTCCGTTTGATTCGCAAAATCCGTTACAGCTCTGTTGCGTAAATTGCTACTTTATATTGAAAATAACAAAGTATAAGCTTCTAAATGGACGAATAAAAAAGTTCACATGCGAAGATCACTTTCAGTAGAGTGGCAAATAGTATGCCATGTATTCATGTCGTTTTTACTCTGATTGATGCAATCATAACAAAAGAGCAACCACAACATGTACATATTGTATTGAAAGTCCCAAATGAAAGACTGTCGGAGAAGAAAAGCTCATTTTAAACGAATGACAAAACCCTAGATTAATAATCTTTTGTCTTAACAGAAATTAAATACCACACTTTGTCGGCCATATTTCATATTTTATCAAAAGCAGTACTCCAATAGTGGCAGTTTGCTGGCAGCTTTTTTTAATGACAATAAACATGTGGTTATATAATTACAACTTAACATAATAAACTTAGTTTATCTCAAAGCGCAGATTATAAAATGTAAGTATATTTCAATTTAAAATATAAAATACAATTGCTTGACAATAATGAAATATTTAAACTAAAATACAAATGTCCTTTTACTTTGAACCTTTTGCTAATTCCAGTGTTATTGAAATTCACGTTTCAAAATTGATATATCTTGCTATATGATTTCACATTAAGAGTACATTTTGAAACAAGTATGTCAATCTTTGTCAAACAAAACAACACATTATTAATCTTTCCCAGTTCTGCTAACCATTATAGATATTTCCCAGTTCTGCTGACAATTATAGATATTTCCCAGTTATGCTGACGATTATAGATATTTCCCAGTTCTGCTGACCATTATAAATATTTCCAAGTTCTGCTGACCATTATAGATATTTCCCAGTTCTGCTAACCATTATAGATATTTCCAAGTACTGCTGACCATTATAGATATTTTCCAGTTCTGCTTACCATTATAGATATTTCCCAGTTCTGCTGACCTTTATAGATATTTCCCAGTTCTGCTGACAATTATAGATATTTCCCAGTTATGCTGACGATTATAGATATTTCCCAGTTCTGCTGACCATTATAAATATTTCCAAGTTCTGCTGACCATTATAGATATTTCCCAGTTCTCCTTATCATTATAGATATTTCCCAGTTCTGCTGACCATTATAGATATTTCCCAGTTCTGCTAACCATTATAGATATTTCCAAGTACTGCTGACCATTATAGATATTTTCCAGTTCTGCTTACCATTATAGATATTTCCCAGTTCTGCTGACCTTTATAGATATTTCCCAGTTCTGCTAACCATTATAGATATTTCCAAGTTCTGCTTACCATTATAGATATTTCCCAGTTCTGCTTACCATTATAGATATTTCCCAGTTCTGCTGACCTTTATAGATATTTCCCAGTTCTGCTAACCATTATAGATATTTCCAAGTTCTGCTTACCATTATAGATATTTTCAAGTTCTGCTTACCATTATAGATATTTCCCAGTTCTGCTTACCATTATAGATATTTCCAAGTTCTGCTGACCATTATAGATATTTCCCAGTTCTGCTGACCATTATAGATATTTCCCAGTTCTGCTGACCATTATAGATACTAGATCCGGTGCTAGATACTCCTTAGTTCTGCTTACCATTTTAGATACTCTCCAGAGCTGCTTACATATGAATTGTATAACAGTGAAACATGCGATGGAAACAACAACACAATGTCATATTTAGATGATCCGTTGCAACAAATGAGGCGTGGGATAGAGACAGAAAAAATGCCAAATGTGATTACACCTGGGACACTCACGTGCACTCTTGGTAAATGGTTTATTCGTTAAAAAGTCTGGTTGAAAATTTGTCAATCAGTTTAACTGAATAAGCAAACGTAAATTAATTTGAATTATAGTCCTTTCACAGCAATGAAAATGTTTTCATCCGGTAATCTGCACAATATTGCACATGAGTTCCCCAAGGTAAACGCAGTAAGTAAACGTATTTGTAACAATTAAGTATGTAAACTAAATATCTCAAATTTTAGTAACAATTAAGTTTGTAAACTAAATGTTTCACATTTTAGTAACAATTAAGTATGTAAACTAAATGTCTCACATTTTAGTAACAATTAAGTTTGTAAACTAAATGTATCACATTCTAGTAACAATAAGTAAACAACATATTTCAAATATTTTTATAAAGATAGCACGAAGGTGCTTTTTTCTAATTCACAACGAGAAAAAGTGTATGCTACAAATTGGTAATTTTAACAAAAGTTATACAATATAAAAGTATTTATCACCTTTTTATCAGTAATACATTGACTTCTGATATGGAAGCGAGCCCAGTCAAAATGTTTGGTTTTGATTACTTGAAATAAAAAGAATATATGTATTCGACTTTACGCCCTTGGTATGATGAGCTAAGTTGTAAGTGTATTCCAGAAGATGTACAAATGTATGTTTGTGTAATATCTTTGTTATTGTTGTTGCGTTTAACGTCGCATCGACACAGTTATAAGTCATATGACGACTTTCCAGCTTTGGTGGTGGAGGAAGACCCCAGGTGCCCCTTCATGTATTATTTCTACACGAGCGGGCACCAGGGTAGAAACACCGACCTTCCGTAAGCCATCTGGATGGCTCACATGAAGAAATCAACGACCCGAATGAGGCTCGAACACATATCGGTGATGGGCAAGTAATTTGAAGTCAGCGACCTTAACTACTCGGCCACGGAGGCCCTATCTTAACAGTTGAAACACCGAAGCAGTTTTATTGTATTGTCAATGATCCTATAAGGATCGTAGACTTTACAATCTGTTTTACCTTCGTGAATTTATTACCTCCTTGGACATTGTTCAACATTGAGAGGTTAGGACGTTCTAAAAATCAAAGTGATCTGGACTGGAAATCCATCTTCCAGCCTCGTTAAACAGTTTCAGTACGAAACATAAAAATATTCTCCTGCCTCACAGAGACTGTGGGTGGACTCACCATGTCGCGTAACATATTGATTGGAACGTGAAAACCTCGCATGACGTCACAGTGTCTGTGGAGCCTATTTCAAACAATCGTACTCAATATACTAATGAAGGATGAAAAATACCATTTTCAGGTGCAAAATTAGTAAGGAAAGCATGTTTTCAAATTCACCGTTATTATATGTTAATACAAAACGGAATCAAACACCGTTGATATTTCAATAGTTTAGACATTAAAGCATATCGGCATATACTTTTGTAATATGTTTGAAACTTGGTTCAACACAATAAGGGCGTAAATTGTTCGCTTTATGTAACGTTATGAAATACAAACATTTTTGACTGGCTTCAGTACCATATCAAAATTAGTTATATTTTACAAAGCAGTGATGAACACCTTTGTGTATTCTTTAAACTGTTGTAGAAATAATTTATTTACTGTAACGTTAATTTAACTGTTTCGTTGCGGTGTTAACACTCATAGAAAATGGTCGTGGCGTACCATTTATTTCAACGTATAACAGCGGCATATTAATACAAGTTAATGTAAATACATGTAGTGTCATCATATGGCAATAACCTAACAATACTTTAATATAGTAAACATTGAGTCTACATGCATTTTGAACTAAAAAAATGAAATGTTTAGATATTTACAGGGATCAGTTTCCGTCAACAGAAACAAATGTTCCTTATTTTTGATTACACTAACGCAATATACAGGCAGCGGTTTCCGTCAATAGAAAACAAATATCCCTTAATTTAGATTAGTAAAAAAAACCAAATCACCCTTACTTTTTATTACACCAGTAAGATATACAGGGATCAGTTTCCGTTAACAGAAAACAAATATCGCTTATTTTTGATTAGTAAAGAAAACAAATAGCCCTTACTTTTGATTTCACAAGCAAGATATACGTCAGTTTCTGTCAACAGAAAACAAGAATCCCTCAAATTATATTACACTCCTGCGATATACAGGGATCAGTTTCTGTCAACAAATATTTTATTTTAGATTGCAGCAGTAATGTGACAGAAAATACTATTTATTGTGAAAAAGAAAAGAACCGCGTGCCAGGTTCTCTTCTATGTGTATATGACATTGATGAATATGGATACATGAAAGGATGCCGGTCTGGCAGTCATTTGCAAAATTGTGGTGAGTTTATCTTTTATCTTTTGTAAAAAGGCCATTTCTTTCTAATTCAAACGATTGGTTAAATTGCTAATGGAATGTTTTGCTTCGTTAGCAGAAAACTAGGAAGTGACTGAGATATATTGCCGTACAGAATTGATAAAAGTCGTTAAAATTTCCTCTAGTCTCTAGATACACAAACAAATAGAATTGCAGAATTTAGTTTTAAAAAGCAAATATACTTTCATCACTACTAGAATAATAGTGTAGCATAAACAATTTAGAATACATTGTATGTTTTAATTGCATAAAAGCGAACTTCAAGCTTCCAGCCGGGACAGTGTAGCCTTACAACCAATAGAATTTTATTTGGATCGTTTAGAAGATATATGGCCATAAGTTTTTAAAACAATGTCTGTGCATATTAGTCAAAAGTTTTGGCTTGCATTTGCCACCATGGAAAGTTTTCAGTAGTTACGTACATGTATATACATTTAATGCGTTAGTTTAGGTTGATGGTCCGGCGTCGGTCGTACATCATCTGGTGTCAATATTGAACATCTCCTCCGGAAATATTCTTCGATATCACACCAGAATTGGTCAGAGTAGCATCATAACACAGACCTCTCTCCGTTTTTTTTCCAAAAAGTCCTGTTTGACTTCTTTTATATGCCGACAGTGCTAAAGATAGAAAATCTTCAAATGACTTCCTCTCTCATATATTTTAGGTTCATTTGTATGTCCGAAAAACACAGTAAAATGTCCGGGCAGTTACTGTATTCTACGGCGATTTATTTGTGATGAGACTAAACATTGTCCTGGAGGCGAGGACGAGCAAAACTGCAGTGAGTAAATCGTACTTTCGCACACAGTCTTGCAAATCATCAGTAATGCTAAGGAAACCCTTACCAAATCAGTAATACTGGTGAACGGATTTTTGTTGTTTTGTAAGTAGCATGTATGATATACAAAGTCCACCAGCTGATATCAATATATATGGACCTGCAGTATAATATTATTTGATTTTTTTCTAATATTCAAAGCGTAGGGGACGGAATTGTCCAATTTGAATGCACATATTAATAATTCATAATAATAAATATTTGTTTTTTTGTGGGTATTATTAGTTACACTGCTTGTTGGTGACAGGATACGGGATATACGCTTTCGAGGAAATCCATATCAGGCGAGAGCGAAGCTCGAGCCTGATATGGATTTTCGAGACAGCGTATATCCCGTATCCTGTCACCAACAAGCTGTGTAACGATTTTATCTTGCCGACTACTCTTTATTTACATGCCATAATCTAATATTTTGTAAATTAACAAAGCGGCAGCCATTTTTTTTTAAATCAAAATTCATATCTGAAATGTACTAGCAGGATATGGAATATATCCTGTCTCCACGTGACGTCTATTGACCAATAGAAATGCAAGAAACTTGTAGGAGGCAAGATAAATATATATATTATGTAAAGGATTAGTCTGTGGATATATTTTAGTTTGACTCATGGATTCACGTTAAAGGTATATCGCGACAGAATTTAGGTAAACTTCCAGGACTGTGTCATTTTCAAAGTTTGAACAATAAGACGATTTTTAGTCATTTAATTACCCTTTACCCTGCTATATTTCTAAAATGAACTGGTTCATCATTCAGTTTGGACAATACCACTTATTATTCGAAGGGTGTTTACTGAACACGGACGTGCAAGCTGATCTTGGTTTGCACTGGTCGCAAAGTTAGAATCACTTGCCGCCAGCAGGTTAAAGGTTAAGGTACAGACAAGTTACACATATTATGACCGATGTTTATGCTATGACATTCATTATGAATATAATATTATGTTTTTCACATGGTTATCATATCAAATAATTATCTTTATCCTTATAGAAAATAATAATTATATATAATCTACATACCTAAATAAAGAAATACCAAGGAACATTGTAAAATATTTGTCTTTTGTATAATTTGATGCGTTTTACATTTTAGCCTGTTCTGACTCTAGCAAAGAAATCGTTATACTTATTGAGGATACGAGAAACCAAACTGGTAGGGTGAGCAAACTCGCAGCGGTAAACTTGGCAGAACAGTTATATACCCCTGGCAGCATTATTCGGATGTTGTACTACAAAACAAAAACTCCTTTAAAGAAGTTTCCTTTAAAGCACAAACTTATGAAAATCAAAGAAGAACGTATATTTTCACTCCAAGGAAAGAAACACAGAGCATCTGTCTGCAAATATAACTCAATGGCAAGAAATTTACTTCAAAGCCTGAGATTTTCAGATCGAAAGTTGATCGGCTTTGTCTTCATTGAAGACAGTGTAGATTCATCTTCCGTTGCGGAACTCATGTTTTCAAATGTTTCCCAGTCTACATTTGTTATATATCGTGTTCTGAAAAGTGAAGAGTCTAAGGGCCGCGAAAGTTACCGGTTTGTGAAGGACATTCACATAGCAAAATGGGAAGCATTATTTTCGATTGGGTATAGGCGGTTTCCTGAAATATGTGAAGGTGAGGTCTTAGAAGAAACAAAATGCGAAAATTATCTATATACTCCATATACGTAGTTTGAAACAAAACAAAATTTAATTTTCACATTATCTTATAAGAGTTTAAAGCTGAATTGTATATTTTAGCATTGTTCGTGTGTCTGTTCACCTATCCAAACACTCGCATGTAGGTGCGTGAATGAATGATATACTACAGTATCAGTATTTTATCTCTTAAATATCAACACCCTGCTAATATTTTTAAAAGTTCTTTCTTCATTGATATTGACAGTCAAGTTATTTTTATATTAGTTTCTAATGTAACGTATTACTAGGAAATGTGTACAATATTTAGTTCAGCGTGATAAATGACTTTGACAATTATTACATGGTTTCAATGTGCAGAGGGTATAAAATTAACCAAACCATTACATTTAAGTGACATTTGTGATAGTTGTATATATGTATAATTCTAAATTTTCAGGCTATTCAGCAGCATTTGAGAACATAAAGCAAGTGTTTATATTTTTGCAGAAGCATCTACCGTACCGTGTTCTGGAGGGTATAGATGTTCGACAAGTAAACAGTGCATACCTGTAGAACAGGTTTGTGACGGAACAGCTCATTGTACAAGTGGAGATGACGAACGGCTGTGTGGCTATACTTGTCTTCATAATTGTACTTGTAATAGTTATTCTGTTAACTGTCGTGCAGCTAACCTTGTACACACCGACGCTATGGATATGTCAACAAAAACTAGAAGTGCGGATCTCAGCATGAATCCTGACTTAAAGGATATATTAACTTCAGAAAATCTTCGTTTTCCGTTCATGATCAGATTAAATCTGTCAGCCTGTCAAATTGGACGTATCGATAACAAGGCTTTCAGTTCTTTGTACAACCTTGTATCATTAGATATTGGGTATAATGAAATAACAAAAATAACAGGTAATGTATTCCAAGATTTGATACATCTTCGCGATCTCAATCTGAACGGCAACATATACTTACGGAAGATATTTCCGACAGCGTTCCGTACACTTAAACGCCTTAAAAATTTACAAATAGTTGGAACAAGTTTAAAACGAATTTCCGCCTACACCTTTTCTGACCTAAACATGAAAACAATCGATATTTCAAACAACGGAATTGAAGAGATAGAAGATTATGCTTTTAATAATACATCAGTACAGAAAATAAACATGGAAGGGAATAGAATTTTAACTTTTCATAAGCTTATATTTTACGGTGTTGAATCACTGCAAGAACTTCGTACACCTGCATACAAATTTTGCTGTGTACGCCCATGCTACGTCAATGAAAGTGAGTGTTACCCAAAACAGAATGAATTTTCCTCGTGTGGAGACCTAATAAGACACCCAGCTCTTCAGGCGACTTTGTGGCTTGTAGGAATATTCGCATTGGTCGGAAATTTAGGAGCGATTGTATATCGTTTAGTTTATGACAGAGAACGACTCAAGATAGGTTATGGTATATTTGTTACGAACTTGGCTGGTGCCGACTTTCTTATGGGAGTTTACCTGATTATAATAGCCGTGGTGGATTCGTTATATCGTCAGGAGTAAGTCACAGACAGTTCTACATGTACATATTTTATTGTATTACTTAAAAGATACATGGTAATAGCTTAATGTTTTATTATAAAGACTTTGATTGACATTTTTTTAGTTTGAACAATACAGTAAATGCATTTGAAACTCGAAACATCTTGCGAACATTGCATATTCTTATCTGTTAATATCTAACCTTCCGATTTTGCTTTGTAGTTATATATCCAACGATGAGCAGTGGAGAAATAGTTATTGGTGTGTGAGCGCAGGAGTTTTGTCAACAGTATCATCCGAAGCGAGTGTTCTCTTTGTTTGCCTAATAACACTAGACAGGCTGCTAGTCATTAAGTACCCGTTTGGTAACGTTAGACTGGGACCGAAGAAAGCATACGTCTGCTGTGTTGTCTCATGGACTGTCGCCTGTGCTTTGGCTTTGGTTCCTGTCATATTTACCGACTATTTCAAGAACAAATTCTACTCTAGAACTGGTGTATGCATTGCACTTCCTTTGACGAGAGATAAACCGCCTGGCTGGATGTATTCTGTCATTATTTTTGTTGGCTTGAATTTCTGTACATTCGTACTTGTGGCTGTTGGTCAATTATCCATATTCATGGAGCTACGAAAAGCAAACAGTAGTATAAGAAAAACGCAGAGGGCAAGGAGAACGGATTTGAAAGTAGCAAGGAATCTCATTCTCGTTGCAACAACTGATTTCTTGTGTTGGTTTCCAATAGGAGTAATGGGTAAGAGAATTAATTGATAAATTCGTTTTTTTTTTTTGAAGAGTGGGTTATACGGCCTATCATATACAAAATAAAAGGGCATTGTGAGACCGTTTAACCCTGCTCCCACATTTAAATCATTCATGGGGAAAACATGATGTACACAATTAGAAAACTTGTTACTATGTAAATTGTTGACCATATATTTATCATTATTTGTTTATCATACCATTATCTGTTAAAACAGTAAGAAAATTAGAGTCAAGCAGCAGATTGTTTAATAATCATTGTCATTGGTGTGTCTTTAAAACACGCTGCTTTAACAGGACTTATGGCACTGGGTGGACATCCTATTCCTGGCGATGTTTACGCATGGACAGCAATCTTCATTTTACCTCTCAACTCGGCATTGAATCCTGTTTTGTACACACTCACTGCAATAATTGGAAAACAAGTAAATTATCTATAAGTCTTTTCATGTCATGTTATAGAACAAAGTACTTTAAATATTGCAAATATTGTATATGATTAGTCAAGCTTACAACAATCCGGACACTTACAAAATATCCATGGAAATCCATCAAAATAGTATGTACCTCACGTTCGACATTAATACTTCCTTCGTTCCAGTTAGCTGTTTATTAGTACTAATTAGTAGAAACCGGCAAATTAACCTTTGCAAGTAGCTGATGCGTATATGCAGGAACAATATGTAGCTACATATGATATGTTTTTGTAACACTCTTTTTTTAAGACGAGATGCTGTCATACAATTAATTACAAGTATCATTCCTTAACAGAAATATTACTTTTTGTATTCTTCATATGAAGTGTTATGTCTTTTAATTGTAGGAATTCAGTCCAAGTACAGACGAACAGGACAGAACTGACATAAAAATGCGTAGGATATTTTATTGTAAAAAGATAAGAAACAAAACAAAACCATTCCTTGCATGAAATCCTTTAGGAATGCCAGTATCTCTTTATTCATTTAATGCCGGGCCTTCGTTTTAATATATGGTAATAATTGACGGAACCCACTTCAAGTTACTAAGGTTTTCTATTTATTTAAACTAAATACATAGATATTCCAATTAAAGAAGTAATAATACTTACTACATCTTTTGATTCATTGTATGCCAGATGCTAAAGTAGAGAAGCTAATATTTCGACACAGTCCATCGTGGTAACCTTAAAGTCTGTAAAATATTATTTGGAAGCACATAATGCAACTAAGCGAAATGATAATAATAGAAATAAAAGCAGACTCGGTTAGGCTTAATCTGTTTAAACATCTGTAACAATGCAGATACGGTATTGTCATACTAAATTACATCATATGGTACTTCCACTGTAAACGGCGCACGGCATTTCATCACCAAACACAATTCTGGTGAACGGAAAATATCAAAACGCTTATAGCACAACTGAGACTCTTTCAAGGAAGACTTTAAAGAGCACTAACAAAAAGCAGTAATCTAGATGAAAAATAGCGTTGAACATATATATATTGAATATATCGTAAATAGTATCCTCTCCAATGATACATATTTCCAATACAAATAAGGGTTACAGTTGCTGAAAGGGCAAGCCTTTTGGGGTATATTAGTACACCATATATCCGATGTTCTTAATTTTATGACGTGTTGCGTTTGTAGGTGGTATACACTATTGTTATGTTCCACTTATGTATTGACAGAAACTTTAGAGTTTATGCTCTCTTCAAACATTCTTCACTCTTAGGTATTTTACATGTCATCAGTGGTATCAAAGTTGTGGTAAACATCAAATGAATAGTTCAATGCGTCTAACTTTGAAGACACAAAAAATCAGTTTATGACATCTGGACCCAGTTGCCCACCGGTACCTAATCTGTACCTTTTCCTATGGTGAAAATACACTAGATATCTTGGCCTTGAAGAGATTTAGTGCCTGAAAACCAGGGTTCAAAGAAAGGATTTTCAAAAATTTAGCCAGTTGACCGCAAAACCAATGAGGTAAAATTTGAGCAACTACGTTTAGGTATTACTCGTTCCTTTATGATAGGATTAGTTTTCCGTTAGTTAAAATCAGTTTAGCAGCTTCTAGTATCTGACTAGCTTCGTACAAAGTGCCATTGCATATTATATCATTTAATGCTGTTTAACTATAGCAGTAGAATGTAGGAAAATTGTAAAAAGCAATCCTTACATACTGGTTTCATCGTTCTTTTATTAAGAAATCTAAACATTAAACTTTTCGAAACAATAAATACTGCCAATTTACCAACCAAATAAAACATAGAAATTATTAGGTAATTATGCTGATTAATGACATGTATTAAAATAGAAGCCTTAAAATGCGAAACAATTGACCAAATCTTTACATTGCAGACATTGGTACAGAACTTCTGCGATTTGAGGATTTAAGCCGAACTATCAGGAAGAAAAGGAACATTGCATCTACTGCTACTGTAGAAGTTCGGAGCATACATGATATTCTCCAAGATGGTTGTATTCCTGTATCAACCGCTGCTGCAATAGGCTTACAACTTTCAAAGTATCTCTGTCTACTTCACGAAGCTTCAATCACCGTAGACCATGTGTCGGAAAACAACACTTACGTAGAGGTTAAGAAGAAAAATGTGCGATATTAATTGTTTGAAATGCATCTTTAGTAGTTTCGGTTAAGTTATTTATTAAATGCAGTTATAGCTTTTACACCAAATGTTTTAGTTCTAGAATTAAATTGAAAACGAAATTGATATATCTCATCTAAAACTGCGCAGCTGTAGCAATGAAAACTTGATGTCGCAATTTCTGAAATACAAATTAAGTTTCCGTTTAGTTCCTCTTGCAAATAGTCCTACCTATCATGCTATTGAAAAATTATGCAATCCCTAATGAAAATTGTATTGGAGCAGAAAGATAATTTCTAGGTGATTGGTTGTCAATTATTAAGCCTATATATTAAACAAAAACAAAATCTCGGTATAATAATTTCAAGCTTATTTGCCAACAGTCAAAATTTATACATATATCGACTGTGAATATCTTATTTCCAGAAACAGATGGTCAGTTTAATTCTGGACTGGAAGTCGTCACTTACTGGCGATGAAAAGAAGATGCAGGACAACATGCATCAATTTGGAACGCTTCTTCGACGGCTCATTGGAAATAGGAGATAAATATTATCACATATGAAGTTGCAACTTAAAATTCATTTTATTAATACGTTCCAGTGTTTGTGTGTCATGTCAGACATTCTCTTTAGATAGTTCTATATTTTTGAAAAACGGCATTGATGGCGTAACTTCATTTATTAGTAAAATATAGAATAAAGCCCGGATCCGGCATATAGAAAAGTAAATCAAACTACGAATAAACGGCAGCCTTTGCGTTAACTGAAAAAAAAAAAAAAAAATTCTGTCTATCTAAAGATTAAGTGCATTTCAGATAACTGTTACTGTTGTTGCCTATCTTTTACTCGGGGTTAAATATGGAGTTTAATAGTTGCGGACAGTGCCGGACTATTCAAGTTAATCGAAGCAGGAAATAAACTTTGAACCTAGTTTATATCTATTGGAAAGGCAGATTTAATGAAAACTGAGGTAAGAAAACGGGGAAATAATGAAAATGCTGTATATGTTTTTTTTTCTGTTTCTTTTCTTGCAAGATGTTCGCATTTTATAGTGATAATTTATATCTACATTGTTAATATATATGTAGGAAATCATATTTAACGATATAGGCTATCAAAATATGTAAAAGAAAAGCAATTTGTTAAAACATTTTATGTAGTTATGTTGTGTAAAGATCAGTCTAAATCCGAGTATTTTATCTAAATAACTCAGAAAAAATCACGGATACTCGTGATGTTTTGTGTTTTCGTTCTGTTGTGTGTGATACACTAAAAAGAAAAAAAAATGTCCGCTGAAAAAAAGTTATGAATGATTAAAAATGTGCATTTTTGTTACAACTGTGGACGCAGTGGTCGAGAGGCCTAAGACGCTTTCCTACGGAGGTGAAGGCCCCTGGTTCGAATCATGGCTACTCCCATTGTGTCCTTGGGCAAGGCATTTTATCACGATTGCCTCAGTCGACCCAGCTGTAAATGGGTACCAGCAAATTGCTGGGGGTAAGGTATAATTGGTTTTAACTGTTCTTAAAATAGGGTCGCTCAAAAGCTCTACAGAGCTTATGTTAATTGTTTCACAAAGCGACGGTAAATAAAATTTACCTTTACATTTTTTACCTTTGCCTTTATTGTTGGTATATTATACGAGATTTTTTTTAGGAAACAGAACCTAAAAATAAATCTTGTTTATTTTGGAATTTACGTAATTATTTGTATAAGTTATATAATACTATGTGTACAGAAGGAAAAATTTAAAAAAAATTGTGAATAAATTTCATTTATCATAATTTTCTTCAGTTCATCGTTCCAAATTTGAATACCAATTTCAAATTAATCACACATGTATCCTGTCTATACCATAAAACCGGACATGACGTTATACCCTAATAATCGCTGAAATTCTTTTATCACGGGCAAATATCAAAAAAAAAAAAAAAAAAAAAAAAAGAAATAAGCACATGGACTGTACATTTTATTTAACGAAATGAAAGATAATATGTCAATTTACAGCGGTGAGAAGTTTTAATAACATCTACATTTAAGAAAAAAATTTTTTTACGCGAAAACATAAAAATGTGATTTTCCCATAGATTCCTATTATGAAAACTTAATTGAGGTACATATTTTTCAAATCAGTCTAGCAAAAAAAAAATTCAAGCACAATACACCATCTTTTTTATTTGTCAGATTTTCATAGTTTTTTCTCAAGTTTTGAAAAATCAGGGTTTAAACAAATTCAATAAGAAAATATTGATCTATCTAGTATATGACATACCATATGTATATTTATTCATTTTCCAGTGTATACATGGGCCTGGATTTGTATATAAACAGGGTCACACAATTTTACTTCGAACTTGTCATCATTTTTAGCATAAAAGGATGCCATGCTTACATCGCTTTTTTGTACCGTAAATTATTATGTTCCTTCTTTTGAGGAATAAGAGCAATTTAAAGTCTTTTCTACAGGAATATGTTTTAAGAAAGTTTTATACAAGTTCTGTCAGTATGTGTTTCCAAATCAGACACTAATTGATATAAAGTCCCAATAGTTTTTGACATAATAAAGATAACGTCTTTTCAAAATGGCCGCGAAACATACATATGGATAAGAAATATCTGTCGTCATCTGTTTTTGTAAAATAATTTCCATTGAAAACTACGTTAACAATATGAGCTTTTTTGTTTTGTTTTAATCAAGTCGCCACAGAACAACGAAACCCTTACACTATCCTAGCTTTAGTTTTACATAACGTTCTGGGTAATCTTGGTAACGTAGGCTTCATAATATATGTTCATTTCATGTATGTAATGCTGTATAAAAAAAGACCGAGTAGGTGCTTTGCAATGCCACTAAGCATGATTTATGCATTAGCTAGGTAAAATAATATACAAGATATGAAATTGTATAGGTGACATTTAAAACCTAGGTAACGTATGTTTGATTCTTAGATATTCTAATGTTCTTTGTTTCTTTAGGATGAAAGTCGAAAGTATTCAGTCTGCGAACGTACTGTACCAAAGCTGTAAGTTAATTATCTATATCTTAACTTTGTCTGAAGCAGAAACCACGAACAAATGCTAATCTTTACAGTGATGCTGAAAAAGACATCATTGTTTTACTTTAGTTTGTCGACGTCCTACAATTCAGTAAAGTAGCATAATTAAGTGCAACAAAACTTATTACGGTCATGCGTGCATGTTCAGTAAACATGTTGTATTCAAATACAAATGCGATCGTTGGTGTGTTTTCAATCTTGCTAGTTCTCCAAGGTGAAAACTTTGAGTTGCGACAATAACGTATGCTACATTTTATTAACTTAATTCACTAAAAATCAAAATTATACAACAAGTTAGCTTATTTTGACATTAACAATAAGAGGAAACTATTGATACCCCAAACTGTTCTGAATGGAACATTAACTGACTCGATTTATTGAGAAACAGCGTCTGATTTATATGTGTTACATTTGTACGCACGTTGTTTATAATCTAAACTGATTGCAAAATATTATATATTCTCAAGACAATACATTAAAGTATGAATCTTAACACAATTGTTTTATGATATCTAATTAAAAAGTACAGATATATTGATAATTTTATTAATTATTAAAACTTGCGAAAATGTAGCTAGGGTGGATGGGGGTATTTTAACCCCTAAAGTTTGGAAAAATAATAGTTTCAAAGAAAGAGAATTCTGCATTTCTCGTACACCAGGTTTACTAAAATAAGTATGATTTTGTTTGACATACGGTAGAAAGCCGCACCCGCGGAATGAATGTATTTATGGCTGAAGTAGATAAACCTTAACTTAATTTCTGGGTTACGAAATCGAAAAACTAACAGACCATTAAAGATCGGGGTGAAGTGAGCAGTTAGCAGTTGCAGCAGTTCAGCAGTTAACTGCTGTAACTGCTGACAGTTGTAGCAGTTAACTGCTGTAACTGCTGCATCTGCTAACTGCCAACTTCCTGCTGGTCCATTAAAGGTAAAAGTGATGAAAGTTGACAGTCGATCTAGCAGTTTTCAATGTTTCACTCTTCTGTTGTACAGTGGTGGCATCACCAGTTATGATAACTTTATCTGTCAAGTTATTCAGTCAATCTTTTTTCAGTATATCATATAAAGTTTTAAAAATACAGCTAAACAAATATCTTACATTGTTGAAACAAATTATGCTTTAAACGTAACTAAATACATTACATACTGTTCATACAGTAATGTAGCCATTAATAACACATTTAGATAGTAACATTCTTGGCCGCATAAATATCAGTGTAAAAAAAGTGAAATTTTCATTTCTCAGTATTTCGATGCAAATCGTGTATAGTTACCATCATGGAATCACAATAGGAAACGGTAACATACTGGAGTTTTTATCAGTAGTAAGTACTCCATTTGAAATTTAGCTGTTTTAAGTAACAATTTTGCTGAAAAACTACAACCAATTTTACTACATAGTAAACAATCCACAGTATACGCTCGCATCTGAGACCTCACAGGACTTCGTTATGAAATCAAAAATGGCGTCGAAAAATCAAGGACCTCCGACGACACGGCATATACCAATTCCATTTTATCGAGTTATTTGACTGCATTAACGTTTTTCAATGTATGTTTCTTAGTACAATATATTTAACGAATGTCTGTAAAATTTAGTGCAATATAAACTCTCTTTTAAAAAGTGGTTATTCATCAATCAGCTGTGTCTATCTGTGTAATGAAGGTGGCTGCTTTCAGTGTTACAATCCATCGGCTGTGTATTACAACTTGTAAATTATTCAATTAACATATAGTTGATTATAAACAATGATTTACATTGTAGACATTCAGTAAAGGCTTGGATATTATTTTTGTTGGTTTGCTTCTATCATATCATAACAAACAATGGTAGAAACCAAATCAATGTGTCCTAGCGTTAAATGTGCAATGGTAAGACTCTTTGACGGGCTGTAGATCCAGATTGGAATATCGGGCTTGATGGTTGCTGTTTCGGCGGTAATGAGACTGATGAGTTTCTGCGTAAACAGCTACCCGAGAGCATGACCTTCCCATCTGCACTTACAACTAGTGAAAAAAATCGTGTTGAACAGAATAATAGTAATAATGAAATCAAACGGAATACTTTTTTTATAGCACTGTTTTCTTACAATAAGTCTTGCATAATAAAAAGGCGATAAATTTACGTCGATATACATCATGACTTTTCGAAGGCAAACAATAACTTGAGATTCTTGTTTTGTTTTATATTCTCTGCAATGCAGCGTTATGTTTGTTATGAATCGAGAAATATGCTTTTAGGAACAAAGTAATTGTCAATGTATTTGATTTAATCCAGTTTTGTGTGCAAAAAATATCTGCTACATATATGTAGTTCATTATACGTCATTTACGACACGATAGTCATCTTACACCCCCGGAGTAAGGTGCAGTTTTCCAGCACAGATAAAACGCACTGGTAACTCCCGTTTGGTGTGCAAGAAATTGTAATTCTATATTTATATATTGTCTTCATTTTGATCGAAACCCCTTGCGCCTTCGGAAGATCGATGTTTTATTACATGCTATAATGTATGTAGAACTCATATAAACATGAATAAAGCGTTCTTATAATTAATATTCTTCCACTTCTACAACAGCAGCATTCAGAAATTTCTGTTACAGATCTGTTACAAACAACATTTGTTGCCATAGTTACTCCAATGAAGTATTCAGCTAAAGCCATGCCTTTAGCTTAAGTTGACAACTACACTATATAAATATCATCAACCCTTCGATTTCTATTTAAACCATGTACTCACTATAATTGATAAGATGGCAACAATATATATTTTGTTTCTATTGTTGATATTTCATTCGCGATTTTCGGGTGTATCAGGAAATGGTTTTTTGACAAATATCTCTTTATTGAATTTGAACAGTTCAGAATTGCTTACAGTAATGATAAGGGAGCAAATTCGGATTTGTCCGTATATAGCTCTTTGTACATCACCAAATACTTCAGTGTTTTCATCATGGTTTAGTTACTCATCACCATGTTGCCAGAAGTGTTCGTGTGATTACACTTGTGTCCAGGAAGGTTCATGTTGCCCTGATTTCAATGAAGAACATTCCACAAGAACAGCACTACCAGCGGAAAATACATCGCAACCCGTTATTTCTGATGTAAATAGCACAGCTTCATCCAGAACATTGTGCATGAAGACACAACACGGTTCTTTCCTTAGCACAGGTGGCTTTATGATGGTTGCATCGTGTCCGTTCAAGTTTAAAGACAAAGACGTGAAAAGGAAGTGTGAAATGAAATTTGATTACTCAAGTATCTTCGGCATACATGATCATACACCCGTAACTGATATCGTAACAGGTCTCACATTTAAAAACCGTTTCTGTAAGTTATGTAACAAAGGCAATAACATATCCGTTGCATTTTGGAACGTATGGCTTAGATGTAAAGGTAGTGTCAGGTTTGCTTTCCAAGACTATCCTAGAAACAGTATGTTCGAATTCGCTAGAACGGCACTGTTAGACCCAGCAAAACTGTGTAGTATCGCTTTTGACTTTGAAAATACGATGATTGTCTCAAATGCGACACCAATTCCTTGTAAAACGGACAATATCATTGATACATGCGATGAAAATAATCCAAACGACGTTTTACAAACATTATGTTCAAAATACCTATGGCCAATTAAGGTAAGACAGAATATTAACAATCGCATATACAAAAATTACGCATGCATGCTTTGCAACGGAGTCGAGTTTAAAGAATATTGTCCCGTGTTCAACTATGGAAAAGAAAAGGCATACGCAATACTATTGGCATCTTCTGTCGACAAAACACAACACATGCCAATTATTGATTCAGACGACAATAAAGACACTTCTGTGCACCACAGAGGCCAGGTTATTGAGCGATTCTTTCCAAACGACGCTGGAGAAGTTCACTGTCGAAAAGGATTCGTTTATGATAGCAAAAAGGTAATTTGTTCTTCTTATGATCCGATAATATTTTTGAAACAAAGGTCTCGATTCGGCAGAAATATTTGCAGGGGAACCTATTAGATTCATAGGTTTGGCAACAAATAGTATTGCCCTCAAACATGCATAACAATTTACATCTTTATAAAGTGATAAAATATATAATGTTTCCGTACATTTTATAATAACTTACTCTTCCCACTATTCAATGGTATCAAAATACCGGTTCCGTAGCATCTGTCAATGAGGAAAGTTCAGATTTTGAATACATTTTCAGTATTTGCTTTTATCAAGCAACCGACCAATTAAAATTGATCTAAGCAGTACCTTATTTTCAAAGTGATGACAGATTATTACGGGTACCAGTACACTTGGAGGTATATTAGTCTATATGTCCTGCAGGAGATTTTCTTGGATTAAAAAGAATGCTACTACCTATGAGGCTCATTCATAATATAATGCTTGATTATCAGTTTCAATCTTAAATTCAGTTTACTTGTAGCCATATCTAAACATCATGACTAAGTATTTAACCGAAAGTGCCATTAAAAATAAAACGTATGAGTGGACTCTCTAGCAGCACGGAGCACAGCATACACAGCCGGTGCCACATCTCGTATAGTAGGCTAGTAAAAACAGTAATGGAAAGATATATTGAAGAGACTCGCTTCTAATACCTGTTCACATCTAATTATATGCAAGACATAAAAATGGGGATGGGGTAAAAAGGGGACGGAGAAATGTTAGGTAAAAAAATGCATAAAAGTTAAGGGGTGAAGCTGACTGGAAAGTAGCATACGAGGCAATGTACATAAAAACCGAAAAAGCCGGAATAATAGAAGAAATGTTCACTGTACTCATTGTACTCGCTAAAAAGGACCAAGCAAACCATTATTAACTTTAAAACAAATAACACTTAACAAAAATTGAATAATTTATCTACATTTTTAGGGGTACCGTTTTTTCGATTTTTTTTTGTGAAAAATATCTCATTTTGCCTGTTATATTTGAAAAGGTCATTTTTTTTGTCCCGCTTTCTACAGAGTCTAAAATAAAATAGGACCAATCAGAATTTCAAAGGGAAATAAATAGAAATTTCGTGAAATAAGGAAGCAAGTTATTTGGGGAAATCGTTTTATTAAAGATAAGGGAAAATGTTTAATATTTAAAGACTGGATAGATTCCGAAATTATCTTTATCGATGATCTATTTCTGAATCAAGGGAAATCGATGTCAACCGATTATTTCAAAATCTAATTTGTAAACACAATTAGATAGTTGAATTTAACATAATTAAAAAAGCAATACCTAAAACATGGAAAGAAACATTATTCGCACGAGTCACGCAACACACGAGTTAAAACAGAATCAACTTTGTTTGTTGAAGGATACAAGTTGTTGAAAGATATTAGAAATAAAGATATATATAATATTTTTCTAAAAAGAATATTCGAACGCCCATATCTTAGTTATTGGGAACAAAGGTTTGGACATATGACTAAGTGGGATTCTTTTTATTATGTCCTGAACAAAATTATTTTTGACACTAAAATCAAACAATTTAAGTATAAATTTATCAATTGTATTATCGCCACAAACTTAAATCTTTTTACTTGGAAAGTTAATGAAAACCCTTTATGTTACCACTGTAATAATGTAGAAGATTATGAGCATGTTTTCCTTAATTGCAGCTATCTTTCAGATTTTTGGCTAAAGATATCTGAGGTTTTTAAAATATGTAATATCTCGAAATCCTTTAAAAATCTAGAATATTTAGTTATCGGATACAAAATTGAACTAAAAGAATATCAAAGTATTAACTTAATACTTAGTATAATAGCCTATTGTATATATAAAACTTATTTTTTTGAGTGATCGAAGAAGGAAATCTCTTAATATGATTAGAACATTATATGAGCCGTGCCATGAGAAAACCAACATAGTGGGTTTGCGACCAGCATGGATCCAGACCAGCCTGCGCATCCGCGCAGTCTGGTCAGGCTCCATGCTGTTCGCTTTTAAAGCCTATTGGAATTGGAGAAACTGTTAGCGAACAGCATGGATCCTGACCAGACTGCGCGGATGCGCAGGCTGGTCTGGATCCATGCTGGTCGCAAAGCCACTATGTTGGTTTTCCCATGGCACGGCTCAATTATTTTGATTTACTTGTTGCAAGCAAGTACCTTGAGAATATTAAGGGTATCAACGTCAAACAACCAATTTTTAACAAATTTATTCGTACCTTGAACAATTCATTTTGATAACAATAGACATGTAATACATGTATGAAAGAATGACTAACGTTGTATAATTATGCACTTTATATTTCTGAAAACATATTTCTTTGTTATACATGTTTTTCAATTGTTATGCACTAGTTTATAAATAAACGGATTGTCTTTTGACAATTCCAAAGAGAAAAAAAAATATTTAAAAAAAAATATTCATAATATCCGAAAAAAATTAAACTTTAATTTGTGGGGTACCGAATTTTTTATTTCCAAATAGGCCCTTTTCTATTTAAGTAATTTTATCCTTCTTTGTTTATAAAGGCAAGTTTATCGATTTTCCGATAGATCGATGTTACTAAAAGTTCGTAATGCGAAACTGACATTACGCAAGTTGAAAACAGGGGCACCGCCGTCAGTAGTCTGTGCAATAGACGCTGGGAGTTTAATTAAGCGGGTTATGGGCACACCAACCTCACACTTTTACTCTATTTTCAACAAGTTAGACAAAACAGTGTAATTACAATACATCCCGCTGAGATAAGCTTTACAAGTAATGACAAAATACCAAACTGTTTAAAATAGACATACAAATAAGGTCTATTCGACGTATAAGTAGACCAATGTATCAAGTAACTTGTCTAATGACAGAAAACCAAGAGCGTATGGTTTCAGGGTACGACTAAACAAGTTGCAAGACTAAAAAGCAACTCCATCCGTTCTTTTTCTCTAAGATTTAGGAGAAACACATTGGACACTTTAGTCATTCCGCCATAAAATATGGAAGCGTAGTGACCCTTTACAATTTGGGCATTGTATGCTCTTTTAATAATTTTTCTAATAGTTGATGCAAACATTTCATCAAAACAAGCATTATATATAATATTTCATAGTTTACAAACTACATCTCTCACAGTATGCGGGCTGTGTGAGGCCATTTTAAGCAATGGGCTTCTCAGAGTCACTTGCTTTAGTTAGGCTAAATCCGGAGACACTCGATGAAAGCCTTTAGATTTGAACCGCCACATGCGCATGAAGAAAGTAGTCCTTGGTTAACAAAAAGGAAACAGCGGTAAGCATTTGCAATATCAGCTGGAAAACAGATTTGAAGTGAAATAACTTATACAATAGAAATCACTTAAGAGAAATTGGCTGTTAAAATATTGTAATTACAGAATTTTAAAACAAATTGTCTTCCTACGCGTAAGCGACCTTCAGATCAACGAATGAAATCATGCCTATCACGTGTGAACTGTATTGGGCAATGCTAAAAAGCAGACACTATGACGCGATAGAAAGATAGCAATCGCTGATTGGCTGAGTCAGTGTATATATCGATGTAAACGTCACGCAGAGCTTCCTTTTATTTACTGGCGCCGCGGAGTCTCTAATGGAGTTGGGAATTGTTTTGCTAAAGGGAGTGACTCAGTGAGCGGTCATTTAACATATGCTAGTTGTCGAACCTATTTCGTTAGTACGTACTAATAAAAGCTCATACGAAAGGCTCTTTAAGGATAACATGGTGTAATAGGCCTCAATTTCACCAATTGGTACATACAATTTTACAATGTAAGCTTTAAAAATGTCAAACTATAGAAATAAGGTGCATATTGACAAGTTATATAGTGACAGAAGGTCTCAAAAATTTTCTTTAGATTACCTCCCCTGATAATTTTGGTTTTTCGTGAGTTATCTCCCCTGAAAACTAGAAAAAAAATGATTTTCTCCTTTTCCCTACGGAGAATTTTAGATTTCTTTTTGTCATTTGTATCAGAATCATATAATGCACCTTTCTACAGCAAAATTTTCTTGAAACTCAAGTTTAGATTCTCATAATCAAAGAAATTATATATTTCCCATAGGCATCAATGTTAACTTCAATACCGATTATCACCCCCAAAAAATGATAAAATTTGAAAAATCTCTCGGTGAAATGTTCTAAATTTTGTATGTCTTTAAAGTGACCAAATTTCATTTAAATATTACCATCCAGTTACAAGATATGAAATATGGCTATTACACCATGTAAGAAATGATCATTTACGTATTTATTATAGATGTTAAAATATAGTTCCGGTGTCGCAGTTTTGATGATGTTATGCAATATTTAGAAACAATTAACGACTCGTCCCTTAAAAAGGAATGGTCTATTTCTCAAAAGAAGGTAGTAACTTGGATGAATATTTTAACTAGACTGTCAGCATAAATATTTTCATTTCCACCATATTGAACGATTATAATGTACCATCAGATAATATTTTGTCATTACTTCGCAAAAAGTAAGTAAAACGGATAAACTGTTCGGTATTGCGTTGTAAAACAGAGTATTACCTGTTTTCGTATGTTCTTCTCTGTTTTCCTGTATTGATTACGTTGATTTGATAATATTTTGTGAATTTCTTACTGTTGTTTTTAAAAGATGAAACTTAACTTGTTTCTCCTTTAATTACATGGCGCATTGATGTTTACATCAATGCTTTTCTTGTATATCTTTTTTGTTGGCTGCTATTGTAGATCTATACATTAAGACTTAGATCTATTTCATTATGAAATTGAATTTACAAAGGAGTTTTCTGTATAAACCAAATATACATTGTTTTGCATTAATAAAGAAAGAAACCCACAGTACAGTTTCCTTACCCCAATTAGCTATACTTAATTACAATGCTATTATCAGTACTAATACCTGCGTAGATAGAGAATGGTTTGTAGGTTACATTCTACCAATTCAATTCCTTATTTATTTCATATTAATAACAAAACATTCAGACCTCATTTTCAGCACTTTAGAGCATTTCAATGATATGAAAACCATATATGGTCATTTAGTATAACATGTCTTCTTATCAAAAATAGAAAAATATTGACATGTTATGTTGTATATAAGAAAAATAATCTGTTCTGAGAAACAGCACCCTCTAAAAATGCCCCCATGAAAACAGCCGTTTAGCAATTACGCGTAGGTAGACATTTTTCGCAAAGAATAAAACTTATTCCAGGAAATTTACAATGAAAATGGTCTAGATCTATTCTCAATACAATAAGCAATAAACATAAACCAAAAATTTAACTGTCACCTCCTCATGTCACTCATTATACCAGATTTCATCCATAGCATGGAACTACATTTTGGACTACTTCACATATAACACTGAGTAGTCACTTCCGGTTTGGTGTAATCCGTCCTTAAAGATAGAGAATGGTTTGTAGTAAATTACCAGTAGATACACCGAGTTGTGTATTGTTTAAAGATTAAGACAATTTTCTATGAGCATTCAATACCAAGGTTTATATTGTGCTACATTTCTCTTAGGGAAAGCCTGGCTATTTTAGATTAGTATTCGCGCGGTTGATCACGGTATTAAGGTTAAAGGTCAGTAATTCAAATCCTTCTTTGTTTCATATAAAAAAACGACAACTTCATGTCGTCTTTACGTATCTTTAGAGAACATCACTTTTTCCTACACCAATTTTTCATGAAAGTTCTATCACAAATTAACGAAAAAATGAAAAGAAAATAGGGGGTTGAATAGTTCCTAGTGGAATGCCAGTCAGTTGTGGTCTGCTACCCTAAAAATGGCGCATATTTGCTCTCCTCCGCGCAATAAACACCTACTTCCGGTTTCGATCTGCAAAACTTGCCATGTGGGTTGTATGAACATGAAAACCGTCTCATTTCATGCAGAATGTATTCTAGTAGCGAAAAGGTGTGATTAAAGCACTCGTTCTACACGAATTTGCGCAGAAAATGGGAAAATTAGGATCTATTTATTATGGACTTCTTCTACACCACGGAATTACATTTGCGACCGAATTACTGACCTTATTCCTTAAGGTTTAGGAGTATATCTCCAAAACACAGAAATATTTTATAAACGAACAACATCGTGACCAATATTTTACCTGACCATTATATAGAGATGGTATTTTACTATTTTATTGACCTGTCAAAACATGTTTCTGGCTTTCATGTTAATTATATATAGGCGTGAACAAAATATAATGAAAGCCGGGAACAAATTTTGACAGGTCAAATAAATTGTACAATATCTACCCAAGAAAATTTAAGGGGAACAACTCTGAATTGACCAATAAACTGAAGCCAACATAATACATTGGTCAAAAGTGAAAGAAAAATTCAATAGGTCCTTTTAGCAACAACTGATCAGGCAGACAAAATATGACCTACATTTGTTTAAATCTTATTGTATTCAATATACAACATGCACACATTTTTCTCATGGCTTACAATGACAGTTATTTTATAAGTTGTAGTAAGGCCCTGATAGAAAGTTTAGTAGTGCATGAAAATAAAGTAAAATAATGCATAAATTCCATTAAAGAAATTTTACGACATTAAGAAACGTTATTAAGTTTTGATCTTAATTATAACTCTGTCGAGCTATATTTTTAAATCATCTCCCTTTATTATATTTTATCATGATTATTATGCTTGTTCGAAGCATTACAAATTCTCTAAGGGATTTTGTTGGAACTTTACACAATGAAAGGGAACATTATACAGCAATTAAAGTTTCCATGAACAATAACGCTGTCCTGTTTTTTTTTGTTTTTTTTTGTTTTTTTAAATTTATTTATCTTTTAATTATCTTCCATCATAATTTGTATAAAAGTTGTCATCTCTTGTCTGTAGTTTAACGCAGAAAGTTCGCAGGGGAAATTATTAATACTGTATACAAAGACAGGACCTTAAAGGACACCGAGGTGTGAAGGAACCTTAATCCACCTTCGTTTCAGAACTATCACCTATGGTTATATGTTATGCTTTTCTGGAACTTGAAAACTAATCAAGAGATTAAGTTGGTAATTCATGTGACAATAGAGGACCTCTCAGCTGCTGTAATTTCCAATTGCTTGTAGTGACATATGGCATAATCAACATGTTATACATGAAGTTGTGCTATCCACCAACATTATGTATACCATCTTGTTTGTTCCACTCCAATACTAGTCATTATATTGACAAATCAAGGTGCTGTCCAACTGATATGAACCTCTTGCTGCCAGCACTTTCAGTGCTTTGATTAAGTAAAGGTCCGACGCAAGAAGCTAGACGAATTCCAGAAAGTCATTAAAAAAGAGGTGAAAAAAGAGCAGATTAACACTCAAGTAGGGGAATTGAAATCCAGACTAGAGACGTCGGAACAAGCAGTGGAAAGCCTGAAGAATATAGTTTCTGATATGGAAATTTCTATGGAAAAAATGAGTGACGCTAATGTCAATATTATGAACGAGAATAAGAAAATACGTGAACAGCTTCAAGAACGTGAAACTATCCTGCGAAAACAGTCAGAGCAACTCAATGGCTTGGAGCAATATACACGCAGAAATTCAATTCGAATCTATGGTATTGAGGATACGGACATGAAGGAGACACCTCTAGAAACAACCAAGAAGGTTGTGAAGTTGGTTAAAGAGAAACTTAATATTAAGATTTCAATTGCAGATGTAGATATTTCACACAGAATGGGAAGATTTTCTAAGGATGGTAATAGACCAGTTATCTGTAAATTTCTGTCTCGGCATGCCAAACAAGATGTTGTTAAAGCACGAAAGCTTCTTAAAGGGTCTCATATCATTATTAGAGAAGATCTAACGTTGCAAAACGCTAAATTATTGGAAAAAACAAGCACGTCAGATCTTGTTCAAACTGCATGGTCTGACGAGGGAAAAATAATTGCCTTGCTGAAAGACGGTAGAAAGATCGTGGTCGATTCAACCACTGACATCAGACAATTTTCAACTCATGAACATTCAGGGTGTTAGCTGAAAGAAATGAACAGTAAAGACTGACATATATATATATATTTTTTTTTTCTTGACATGTGCTCCTCCACGTGTCTTTGTTTTTGTTTATACTTTAAATTATGCATGACATGTAAATATCCGGGTAATCCTGGTTTTTAATTGGTCCATACCATAACTACGGTATCACGTGTGGTCTTTCGTTATGTTACGAGAATCATGTAACCTCGCTTTCAATCTAAAATGGCAGCGCCCATGTATTGGTAACAATTGCACAATATCATGCAGTTTTGAGTATTTTCATTTACGGTACGTTATTTGTTCTTAATATGAATTAAGGCACTGCCTAGCATGGGGATTTATCTTTTATATATCTACTGAGGAAGAAATATTCAACACTCAAAAGAAAGTGAAACTTCGCTCTAAACAGTGAAGTTTACATTTAGTGTCATCATACCTTTTACAGCAAATATCATACTTTGCAAAATTTATGGGAAGCCGTGACGGTGACGTCATTCACCGCGTTCTCGCACTGGCTTTAGGATTTTTTGTTTGTTTTTTTGCACTCCACGCAGAAACTTGGCGGCCTTTACACTTTCTCACTGTTTGAAAGTGATTTTAAGTTGCATGTACAGTTTTCATTACGAAAAAGAATCATGTTGGCGCGGTTTACGAATTTCTGTGACTGATTCGGTGTGCTCGGATGTTCTTGCAGACAACCAGTCTGCGTTTTGTACATAAACCGGAACCGGAAAACATCGAAAAAATTGTCTCAGTATATGCAGACAACAAAGACGAATAACTATATACGGACGTTACCGTCTCGGGGATTTTCATCCCCGGCGCTTCGCCTATCCCCTATTATTCTGCAGTTGAGCTATTTAGGAACAGGTCAAACAAATGAAAAGACATTGCCTTGCACTAATATAAATCTGTATATATAAGCTATGTTTAGAAACAGCGAGGACTGTTCAATTTGTAAACATCTATTCTATGTTTAGATTTCATTAGAGATTTAAATCATTATAGTTTTCTAGAATTGGTAAATGTTACAAAATAAGTGCCATGGGCAACCTGTAACTAACAGTAACACTAGATAGAAATGAACATTTTCTTTTTTTTTGTTATGTTTTGTTAAGTTTACTGCACCCCTACCACCAGGTTATTATCTTTCATATATATATGCAAGTGATGTACAGTACTGTTAAGAATGGCATTACAAGGTTGGCCTTTTTAGCTTGTCTGGCAACTTTAGCTTCTTCAGCCAGATGTGAGGGTTTCTACATGCGACAGCTCTTAAGACTTAATACAATCATTATATTTTTCCATGTTTTATTACTACTACACTCCACTTATGTCAAATCTCTATTTATGTCAAAGAATGCGGTCCTTTGTGGTAAATTTTGCTGTTTCAGATGTAGGCCTATGTCCATGGTAGAAAGATTATGTCAAGCTCTAGAAGGAAATTTTTCATGTCTACTGCTTGTAAACTGTATGTAAAAAGACATTTTGAAGAAGTTCCAAGGTATGCTTTATAGAAGTTATAGTTCATTTCTAGTTTTTCCTTGAATTATCTTATTATGTTATATTGAATACATGATCCTCATCTCAAACTGTTAACGCCTTGTTCAGTTTAAAGAGGGGACCAATCCAACTGTAGTTTTAAAACCTATACTTGTAAACTTTGTTATTGTTTTTTTTTTCTTATTAAATTTTGACATGTATTAAAAAAAAATAACAAATAATAAAATATGAATGGGTTCATAGTACCTGTCATGTAAGTTAAGCTCCACTATCTCTTCAACAGATATTTCTTTTTGCTTTTTCTTGAATGGAAAGTCTACACATCAAATTATACCATTCTGTTGGTGGACTGGTTAGGGGTTTTTGTTTTCAACAGCAAAGTTTCTTTCATTTCAGCCATTCAGTTGCTCATAGACAAATGTTAGTAAAATGTTGCTTGAGACATGGTCTTATAAAAAATGCAAATGAATAAATCTAATATTATTTCGATTATTTCAATGAATGTACAAGGTTTGGGCGACAAAGGTAAAAGGAAAGATGTTATTAATTTGTTAAAAAGTAAAAAGTATGATATATGTATGCTCCAGGATACACATTTCACTCAAGCAGAGGAAAAGTACATAAGATCACAATGGGGATATGAGAGTTATTTTAGCTGTTATAATAGTCAATCTAGAGGTGTGGTTATCTTTGTGAATAACACTTTTGAATTTAAATTACTGGGTACAGAAAAAGATAATGATGGAAATCTGCTGATTTTAAATTGTAAAATCTGTGATAAACAAATAACCCTGATTAATATATATGGTCCAAATCGAGACTGTCCAACATTTTATGAAAGTTTATATGAGAAAATGTCTAAATATGAAGATAATAGTCTCTTCATTCTTTCGGGTGATTTTAACTTGATTTTAAATCCAGATATGGATGCATATAACTACAAAAATCTAAATAACTCCAATGCTCGAAATATAGTTCTTAAAATTATGGCAGATTTTAATTTGATTGATTGCTGGAGAGAAAATAATATAGAGAAAAAAGAGTATACATGGTTTAGAAGAAACCCTATAAAAAAGGCAAGATTAGATTTTTTTTCTTATATCCGATCGACTGTACACCGAAATTGAGAGGACAAAAGTTTTGACAGGTTATCGCACAGATCATTCTTTAATTTATATCTCGTTAGAGTTTGGCAAGTTCCAAAAGGGTGTATCATATTGGAAGTTTAATAATTCATTATTAAAAGACTCTGTGTATGTAAATGAAGTGAAAAACACTATAAGAGAAATTAAATCTCAATATGCTACAGATATACCAAATAGATATAATAATGAAATAAATGAAGTTCCCCTTCAAGACATTAAGTTTAGTATAAATGACCAGTTATTTTTTGAATGTTTACTTCTTGCTATAAGAGGTAGAACGATTTTGTATTCATCCCACAAAAAGAAGGAAGAATTGGACAAAGAGAACAGATTACTTAAAGAGATTGAATTATTGGAAAAACAGCAAATGATAGATTTTAATAATATTGATATAAAAAAACAAGAACTTGTCGAATTAAGAAAGAAAAAAATGGCAGGTGTCTTTGTTCGCTCAAAAGCAAAATGGATTCAGGAAGGAGAAAACCCCACTAGTTACTTTTGTAATCTTGAAAACAGAAACTATATCTCTAAATTTATGTGCTCACTCACTACAGAAGCTGGTAAATGCCTGATTTCTCAACAAGAAATTCTAAATGAAACTAAATTCCATTATGAAAAGTTATATAAAGTAAAAGTACCTAGATTAACCCAAAATGAAAAAGACTCAATTGAAGGGGATATTTCATATACTGAAATGCTAAATAGCCTTAAAAGGATGAAAAATAATACTAGCCCAGGTAATGACGGCTTTACTGTAGTTTTTTAAAAAAATTTGGAATGATATTGGAATGTTCCTGGTTAGATCTGTGAATCATGCCTTTTCAACAGGAGAACTCTCAGTGACCCAAAAACAAGGAGTAATAACTTGTATTCCTAAAGGAAATAAAGATAAAACTTTACTGAAAAATTGGAGACCTATATCACTCTTAAATGTTTCTTATAAATTAGCCTCATCCTCAATAGCATTTAGAATAAAAAATACTTTGAATAATATCATAAATGAAGACCAAACTGGATTCATACCAGGAAGACTTATGGCTACAAATATAAGATTACTATATGACATTTTGCTTCATACTGAAAAATATGATGTTCCGGGATTGTTATTATTGATTGATTTTGCTGCAGCTTTCGATACCGTTTCATGGAAATTTATGTTTGAAGTATTAGAATATTTTAATTTTGGTCCTACAATTAGAAGGTGGATTAAGCTTTTTTACAACAATATTGAATCATGTGTAATTGTTAATGGACATATGTCTGAGTGGTTCTTCTTGCAGAGAGGTTGTCGTCAAGGAGATGCTTTGTCGCCCTATCTTTTCATTTATGTGCAGAAATTTTAGCTATCCTTATAAGGAATAATCCAAAAATAAAAGGAATAAAAATTAATGGTTCAGAAAATTTAATTTTACAATATGCAGATGACACAAGTCTTACACTTAATGGATCTAAAGAGTCCCTTTTTAATACAATGTTAGTTTTAAAATTCTATGGAAAGATATCAGGCCTTAATATTAATACTGATAAAACAAAAGTCATATGGTTTGGTTCTCGGAGAAACAGTCAACTGGTAATGTGCCCTGAGTTCAATCTCTTTTGGGGAAGTAATGAGTTCACATTATTGGGGGTAAAATTTTCCATAAATCTTAATGAGACAGTTAACTTAAACTATAATGAAAAAATTGAAGAAATCAAAACTTTACTGTCAAGCTGGTCAAAAAGAGTTATCTCACCTATGGGTAAACTAGTAGTTATTAAGAGCCTAGCCTTAGCAAAACTTAACCATTTGATATTACGGATTCAAAACCCCTCACAAGAAAAAATTACTCTTTTACAAAATATGTTTTATAAATTTTTATGGAATAATGGCAGTGATAAAGTTAAAAGAAACATAATTTCTCAAGAATATAGATTTGGAGAACTCAAAATGATTGACCTGAAAAGTTTCATGCATAGTTTAAAAGCAACATGGCTTAGAAGACTTCTAACAATGAATAATAAATTTAGTAATTTAGTAGAATTTATTTGTCCTGCTTTAAAATATATTTATATAAATGGAACAGATTTTACCAAAAGCCTTTTACATCAAGATTTAAACCCTTTTTGGAAAGATGTGATACATAGTTATCACATTCTCTTGTGTAAGGTAATCCCTACCACTGGAAAAGCATACGCCTTAATAAATTTATGGAACAATCCAGATATAAGGGTTGGAGGCTCTAGTGTTTTTTATAAAAGATGGCAGACAGCTGGTGTTATTTTTATAGGTGATCTACTTAATGCACAAGATGAGTTTTACACATATAGAGAATTTTGCAATACTTTTAATGCTAGAACAAACTTTCTTGAGTATAATGGCCTTATCGCATCAATTAGACATTTTTTGGAAAGTAAGGGTGTTCATAATATACGAAAAACTTGCAATCCAGTCATGCCTACCTGTCTGTCAATTATTACAAAAGACAGTAAAGGATGTAAAAATATTTACAAATATTTTAGATCAAAAGAGGAGTTTCCAAAATCACTGCAAAAATGGAAAGATGACTTTTATAACAATATAGGTATTGTGCTTGATGAAATAAAATATGACAGAGTTTTCAGGATTACCAAAGACTCTAAACTTCACTGGCTGCAGTATAGAATTAATCATAGGATATTAGCTACAAACCATCTATTGAAAAAAAATGAACATTTCTCAGGATGAGACATGTAGCTTCTGTAAAAATGAGCAAGAAACTTTAATTCATCTTTTTTGGAAATGTGATGTAATCAAACAATTCTGGTCACAATTATTGACATATATAAATAGTAGTTGTAATACAAACATAGTAGAATTGAGTGCCTCAGATATATTATTTGGCAGTGATAAATATGACAGAATAATGAATATGCTCCTTCTTTCAGCCAAGCAGTTTTTATACTACAATAGAGTTAAGGGTCAAATACCATTATTAGAAGTGTTCAAAAGACAAATAGTTTTGTTTTACCAGACCGAAAAATATACGGCCTCTCAAGTACTTAACTTGACAAAATTTCAAACAGACTGGGAAAAATATTAAAATTTAGTAGAATAAACGTACTGTATTATAAGTAAAATTTATCTTACAGCAACTGTTAAACATTGATTTTGTTTAACCTCCAATTACCATGCTGAAGTTAGATTAGGTTGGTCCATCCTTGGATTTTTCTCTTGCTGACACTTAGTTGAGTTTTGTTTTGTCTTTTGTGTGTATAAGTAACCCTCAGGACAGTCCACAGGCAGTGTCTTTTCTTGGAAAATCATCAATATAATACAATATACTATATATATTATGTATAAGTATAAACAGGGTTCCGACTTCCACTTTGTCTCTTATTTTTAAACTGTTTCCTACAATCCTCGAATCTACATGCAATGACTATATAGTTGCTTGGGATACACACTTTTAAACCTTTTTTCTTTTTTGGAACCCTGTAGACACTGAATAAGGAAGTAAGACAGTTTGGTTCACACTTAGGCATTTTTGTACTTTTTTCTTTCTTTTTTCTTGGCAGAGGCCCTTTTTTCCTTTTCTTTCTCTGTTTGGGACCTCTTGTTCTCTAATGAGAGGCTTATAGACTAAGAGAAATAATAAGACTGGCTTAAAATTATATAATTGACATACATTTTGGTCTGTTTTATGAAAGATAAATAAGCTGCTTGATAATACCTCTCTCTCTATTAAAAAATCCCCTGTTTCTAAGATTGAAAATTTTTAGAACTATTTTGTAAGATTAATCCTTTTGAACAAGGCAGTAAATATATTGATTAACCTATGTGAACTAGGTATTGTAGTTAAACTGATTTATAAATCATTGTGAACTAGGTATTGAATAGTTTGATAACATTGTTACTACACTAAGTATATACTATGCTCTGAAATTTGTTTAACTTATATCTATGTTTATATTATGTCTGTAAGATGTGATGCGGGATGGGTCCCCGACCCCATCACATCATGGACGGGGATAATAAATGGGCCCCTTGTGGGCTGAAATTAAAAAAAAAAAAAAAAAAAAGTAAAGGTCCGACGATCTGTGGTAAGATTCAATGACAGCCTTCATAGTTTGTGAAAGCGGTAAACCTGTTGCAACAGTGTTTGTATTAATTAAAACGATTCCTTTATCTTTGAGCAAGCTCATGTAAAACGAATATGTTGTGGCGTATAAACTACCGTATGATGTTGTTTACCGGCAAGGTTGGGAAATTAACAACATTGTCTCTTTCATCATATATTACTGTTTCTTGATTACCATTAACAACTGCAAATATTAGTTCAAACATGATGCTTTTAAATCTGAGATGTTAGCTTAAATGTTAAATGAAACATTGAAATTAATTCTAATGAACAAAAATTTGTCAAACTTGTGCACGCTATTTGTTAATTGTTCATGTGTCTTTCATAGTTTGTGAAAGCGGTAAATCTGTTGGAACAGTGTTTGTATTAATTAAAACGATTCCTTTATCTTTGAGCAAGCTCATGTAAAACGAATATGTTGTGGTGTATAAACTACTGTATGATGTTGTTCACCGGCAAGGTTGGGAAATTAACAACATTGTCTCTTTCATCATATATTACTGTTTCTTGATTACCATTGACAACTGCAAATATTAGTTCAAACATGATGCTTTTAAATCTGAGATGTTAGCTTAAATGTTAAATGAAACATTGTAATTAATTCTAATGAACAAAAATTTGTCAAACTTGTGCACGCTATTTATTAATTGTTCATGTGTCTTCATTTATTTTTTAGGTTTCGTGTCGTCTTGTACTGTGCCCTTTGTACTTCTTTGTATCAAACGGAGAATGTGTTCCAATGTTTGGCGTCATGAGAGGGTTAGTATACCAAGTGTTACTACAGGCTGATGTGCACTTCGCCGTACAAGGAGGAAGTCAAAAGAAAGTCGAAAATGCTCTTACAGCTAGTCTTGACAAACTTTTTCTTGACCGTTTAGGTGATGGACAATATGATTTTTTTCTCTGGAAAAGCAACGCATTGCAACGAAGTGGTGTATATCAGCTGTTTATGATAACCGTGGCTATATCTGGTAACTTCGAGCAGGGAAGATATATATCTCTTTTGAAATCTATTAACAGCATTGTGTTTTTTAAGGAGCAGCTGAATATTTCTATCCAAACTGGTAAGAATGCTGTACCTTTAAACATTTCCATCCGTTTTAATACTTCAGCCTCCCTATATGCGGACTGGAAACCACGTGGTCGATATAGCAGCTTTCATCTGCTAAAATCAAACAACAAAACAGGAAACCTAAAGATAAAAGGCAATAGTACTGCATTTTATATATCACCAATGACGCTATGCTACAGGGTGTCCCTTTTAGATAATGAAGTAGAAAAGCTTGGCAGATATGATATCTCCATTTCAAGTAGAATATTATCTAACTCAAACTTTGAGCGTGTGACCCACAAAGGAAAGAAAATAAACCTTGTTTGCTTAGACCATGCATTAAACCATATTCCGGAAACTGTCAGTTACATTTTTCTCGATGATAGTGAGACAAACTATAGATTCATATCAAGGCCAAAATCCAATAACCGGATAGATCAGTTTGGCATCAGTGATATTAAAACCGAAGATGAAAAAAGAATCCTACTTGAGAGATCTTCAGTGGCAACACTTGTCTCCATAGTATTTGTCACGTTTGTCATCATGGTCAGAATCGTAATAAAACGGCTTACAGCAGGAACGAGAAATACCAGTACAGCTGAGGAAACCGGGACAGGCATGGAACTAGGAAATAGAATCTCATGGGATGAAGGATCAGATATCGATGCAGAAGTAATAAATAAAGCTATCAATGAAACAGAAGCAGCAGCTAATTGTGTCAGAATAACTGGAAATGAAGAGGAAAACATAACTGAGTTTAATGGCAGAAACAGACCAGCCTGTTAAAAGATCACATGTACCTGGATCTTAACCGATTTACTACTTGCTCAAGTTACCGTACACGCAGAGCAAATTACAAATACTAATAGTTTCCTCTGTTATGTGCTCTTTGCATTTGGTAAACATAGAAAAATGATAGCTAGGGTAGACTTTTAATACCTTCTTACCTATAAAACACATCTATTCGGTTCAACGGTTTGTAAATTTGCACGCAGATAACACAAAGAAAAAGACCTGCCCTATTGGTAAATCGCGCAGTTATTGGATATTGGCGCTTAATAGTTACCTTTATCATTGATAGACAATCCGACAACTACGAGAAATCGAAGATGAGGATTGATTATGACATCTAATCTATGACAAATTAAAATTTGCAGAAGTACTGGAATACAGTGCTTTCGGGTACATGTATATGGTTATAGTTGATATGTTGATATTTTTTGTATTCAGACTTTAATTATTGAATAAAGTTTAGGGTCCTACTTTTTTCGAATTTGTCCCTAAAAAGTCGAATTCGTCCCGGGGTGGTCGAATTTGTCCTTTGTTTATATAATGTGCTCCTGAGTTAGAGTTATCGAACTTTTGTGGCAGGGTTTTGTGTTTATATGTATGGGGAGATAATTGTGACGTAATACTGCAGTTATCTACCTTTTATCTTATACTACATTTGTATTTACAGTACAAACACCCCTTGAAAATGACCAAAAATTCCAAATTTACTCTAATTTTAGGATTTTTACCAGTTTATGATACAAGATATTCTCATCAAATTTATTGTGAATAAAAGTAAATCAATTATACTTTAGACATAAAAAAGTAAAACATACTAACCCTGAAATTCTAGTTGGAAACCCCACAGCTCAAACTTGATACCTATGTTCGTGTAGTGTAATGTCAAGGTTCTTTGTATTCTGTGTTTATATTTGGATATTTCTTTCAGAGATTTAAGATTTTAAAAATCATACAAAAACTTTATATTTCATGAATTATAAAAGTCGGACAAGATTGTCAAATCTTCAGTAGCTTAAGGGTATGAACATGTACACATAAGTGAATTCTTTTCTACGTATTCTTTTTAGTGGACAGGAAGTTAGATAATGTGTCTGCTGTGTTTTCCTGTATTGTCCAATTTAAACTCAATGTACACTGTGATTAGAGTGGAACAGTCCAGGTGACGGGCTAGGGACATGGTCCCGTTCCCAGGAGCTGAATATCAAAAATATCCAATCATTGTTAAAACCTAGGCTGAAGTACATTTATAATAAAGAAATGTTGTTAATAGAGTTGTAAACAGAACTGTTGTGCATTGCTCTCCGTAAGAAATAAAAATGTTAGAACTGTCATAATGGTGTTGTGTTTTAAAGACAAACTTCAGGTGCAGGTGAACTATGCTACACTCGGTCCTTTTCTTCAAATTAAGTAGGTCAAAGGTCAGTTATCTGTAAAGATAAGTGTGCACGTGCATATATTTCTGTGATCAGCTCGAAAAGATGAAAAAAAATGTATAACATGACCCGTTCCTAGAAAAAAAAATGACCCCCCCCAAAAAGCCCTTTGTGACATTTTTCGAAAGAAAAAATGTCTCCGATTTTGTTTATTTTCGCGGGAAATTGTATTTAATTCATTAACAGATCAATATTGGGGTATTAATGGGGGTAGGGAAGGGTATTTTTTGAAATTTAGAAAAGAAACAAAAACAAAAATATCCAATGTTTGGGGTCATATTTAGGACCATTTATGACATTAATGATGTAAGTTTTATATAACTTAAAGTTTATTTGTTTAATATTGCAGCTTTCGAATAGCTTTAAAGGCATATCTATTTCGTTATCCTTCAAGTTGATTATTAATGAAAATAGATAGTATTAGAGATACACCACATGGTCGTCTTATGATTCATGTAATCAGGTTTTCATTATTTTATCCATAAATAAACTTAACTATCACTGTCTAATAATATTTTGTTTTGATGTCCTTTCTTTTTCCGCATACCATCATGTTTGTATGAAAATATCTCAAAAACATACTAGTATATGGATATGTTGGTAGCTGTCTTACTACTTATAAGTCCGTACAACGCTATCAGACCTCAGAATATGACCAAACTTGTTAGATGCGATAGAGAGCTGGCCAAGACTAAGTTGGTCCAACCCAGGAAACGAGAATTGCTCCAATAGTGCAGTTGGACTAAATGAAGAAAGTACTTTAACCCCCAGATTGCTAAGACTGCTCAGAAAGGTTCATATTTTGAAAATATTACCGGTGTTAGACCTATGACCTTGACCCCTAGCCGGCCGGGTCCGAACCCGACTTGCCTGTTTCCTTTAGGTATTGGTTTGTTCTTTTCAATAAAGTATCATTTATTAAAATCTGACATCAGGTAATGAAGATATGATAATCAGACATCCCACCCCTGTATTTAATACATTAAAAAAAAAATTTTTTTTCACGGAATATAGTACATTTTGAGAGGTTCCCCGACAAAACCGCCGGCGATAAAATATACAGAATATATATCTGTTTAGACAATATATTTAATCAATTTTTAAAAGATACTTAAATAAAAGATATTGTGTTTGTGACATTCTACAAAAAATTGAAATTGATGCCAAACACGGACTCTTTCAGTACGGAAAAGTACGGTAATACAGGGTTTAGCCTAAATTAAATGGTTTGTTTGAGGTTACATTCTACCAATTCAATTCCTTATTTATTTCATATCAATAACAAAACATTCAGACCTCATTTTCAGCACTTTAGAGCATTTCAATGATATGAAAACCATATATGGTCATTTAGTATAACATGTCTTCTTATCAAAAATAGAAAAATATTGACATGTAATATTGTATATAAGAAAAATAATCTGATCTGAGAAACATCACCCTCTAAAAATGCCCCCATGAAAACAGCCGTTTAGCAGTTACGCGTAGGTAGACATTTTTCACAAAGAATAAAACTTATTCCAAGAAATTTACAATGAAAATGGTCTAGATCTATTCTCAATACTATAAGCAATAAACATAAGCCAAAAATTTAACTGTCACCTCCTCATGTCACTCATTATACCAGATTTCATCCATAGCATGGAACTACATTTTGGACTACTTCACATGTAACACTGAGTAGTCACTTCCGGTTTGGTGTAATCCGTCCTTAAAGGAAAATTTTTCATACTCAAAATGTGTTATTTTCACTTAAATTGTACCAGTAACCTAAATGCATGAAAAAATACCAGTTTCAGTTTGATACAATCAATTTTCAAGGTTTTATGGCTTTTTCAGTAACGTATGCTAGCGCGGCAAATTTCCTGGAAAAAAGCTGTCGCGACATCATTTTTGACCACTTTTCCTTGCTTGAGCTTATTTTTGCCATATTTTATCAAGTTTTACCATAAACTGCACTCAAATCACACACTGTTACTGTAAAATATACCCAAACTCACCCCTGACACCTAAAACTTACCAATATTTAGTCAATAAATATGCATTTTTTGAAAAAAATACACCCAAAACAGTGATTTTGAAATATTTTTAGTTTTTCTTCTTTTTCTCTGCTAAATTGCACTGAAATTGTCATTTTCTATCATAATCTGGCCAAACTAGCCTATTTACAGCCACATCTAAACAATTTTCAATTTTTATCCCTGCAAAACTTATAGGTTACATTCTACCAATTCAATTCCTTATTTATTTCATATTAATAACAAAACATTCAGACCTCATTTTCAGCACTTTAGAGCATTTCAATGATATGAAAACCATATATGGTCATTTAGTATAACATGTCTTCTTATCAAAAATAGAAAAATATTGACATGTTATGTTGTATATAAGAAAAATAATCTGATCTGAAAAACATCACCCTCTAAAAATGCCCCCATGAAAACAGCCGTTTAGCAGTTACGCGAAATATTTTTAGTTTTTTTTTCTTTTTCTCTGCTAAATTGCACTGAAATTGTCATTTTCTATCATAATCTGGCCAAACTAGCCTATTTACAGCCACATCTAAACAAGTTTCAATTTTTACCCCTGCAAAACTTATAGGTTACATTCTACCAATTCAATTCCTTATTTATTTCATATTAATAACAAAACATTCAGACCTCATTTTCAGCACTTTAGAGCATTTCAATGATATGAAAACCATATATGGTCATTTAGTATAACATGTCTTCTTATCAAAAATAGAAAAATATTGACATGTTATGTTGTATATAAGAAAAATAATCTGATCTGAGAAACATCACCCTCTAAAAATGCCCCCATGAAAACAGCCGTTTAGCAGTTACGCGTAGGTAGACATTTTTCGCAAAGAATAAAACTTATTCCAAGATATTTACAATGAAAATGGTCTAGATCTATTCTCAATACTATAAGCAATAAACATAAGCCAAAAATTTAACTGTCACCTCCTCATGTCACTCATTATACCAGATTTCATCCATAGCATGGAACTACATTTTGGACTACTTCACATGTAACACTGAGTAGTCACTTCCGGTTTGGTGTAATCCGTCCTTGATAAAGGTGCGGGGATTGTAATGGCTTTTTCTAGCCCCAAAACTTGAAAAAAATTAAAATCAGCGGGAAAAAACAAGCAAGCATTTAGCTTTAGTGGTCACTACCTAAACTAAATTAAATATATTTCGGAAAAGAAAATGAATTTTCTGTTTCTACGAGAACGGTCTAAAATTGCTAGAGATGGTATTTTAAGCTATTTTTATGTATAATTTTGGCGTATTTGGTGAAATTTACATACCTCCGCAAAACAGAACCAACGCAATTTTCAAAGTAGATCTGCGCATTTTATGATCTTTAATACATATTTTTAGCAATTTTGGTATTCTCTCTCTCTCTCTCTCTCTCTCTCTCTCTCTCTCTCTGCGTGTGTGGAAGCGTGTGTGTGTGCGTACATGCGTGCATGTTCTGGGTGTTTTCTCGCCCTGGTTGCTCAATGCTTGTATTAGTAGAGGATGAATTTTGCACCCTGACTAAGTATGTATGTATGTAAAGCACTTTCGTAGGTGTTTATCATGGTAAAATATATATAAAACATGATTGCCGGAGATAAGAATAGAAAATTCTTCAAACAATTGCTGGTCTGATCTTGAAATTATAAAAAAGATGTTCCTTGGTTGGGGTGAGATAATCTTCAGTCGGGATTGCTACCAGTTCATTTATAATTTTGTAGACAGAAAATCAAGACTGCACCATACTCGATTATGTAGCATTTCTGTGACACTTTGCGACTAAAGACAGACAGGCCAGCACGCTACCCTTTTTACCACTTTTATTTGGTATATTTAGCTTTGGGTGTATGTCGGCCATGTTTACGCCAGGCTGAGAAGTTATTTTCCAACTGGTCTGTCTAGTCTGGTTAGCCGTGGGTTTAAGATATTTTGAAATGACCTTCCTAGGAAAGAAACCAAATGTTTGATTAGCCTTTATGCGATTGCCCCACGCTAAGGTATTTTGCTAAGGTAACTGCAGGAAACATTGCCAAGGTCGCTAGAGCAAAGATCAGAACATCATTTAGAGCTTAAGGAGTTTCATGTGATCTTTTTAGCTCACCTGAGCACAGTGTTCAAGGTGAGCTATCGTAATCACTTTGTGTCTGTCGTCAATAATTTGACTGTTAACATTCTATAGATAACAGTTTTGGCACACTCACAATGAAACTCGGTCAGATTGTTACCCTAAGTAAAACCTCGCAAAAATTATCACTGGGTCATCTTGGATCAAAAACTAGGTCACTAGAACAATTAATAAGAAAATTTTTAAAACTCTAGAGGATACTTTTTCTACATAACCTTCATAAAACTTTGTCAGAATATTTGTTTTTATAAAATCTAAACCAGCTTTGAAACTGGGATCTTAAACTAGGTCAGATCATAGGAAAACCTTGTAAAAATTCTAGAGGCCACATTTTCTTGATTGTCATAAATCTTTGTTAGAATGTTTGTCTGTGTGAAATACTGGTCAAGTTCAAAATTGGGTTACCTGATATTAAAAAGCTCAAATCATAGAATATAAATAAACATTCTAGAAGCAACATTTCTACTAATAAGCTTTAATAATGTGGCAGTTGAGTCCAATAAGCCCGGGGGTGTTCAAAGATAATCCGTCACAAATCTATTGTAAAGCAATTATTGGATTTACCTGTATTGGAAAATAAACGGCGTCGATTGTGTTGAGGTCAACGGCCACATTATCAAAGTTTATTAGTACTTGATCTTCTTAAACCTTTGTCAGAATGTTTGTCTCTAGGACACTTTAAAACTGTCTTACCTGAGGTCGGAAACTAGGTCACAGTGTTAATTTATGGGAAAACCTTTCTAGAAAATTGTCATAATGTTTTTCTCAGTGAAATCTAGGTCAGTTTCAAAACTGAGTTACCTGAGGTCTTAAACTAGGTCACCAGGTCTATTGTAGTAAAACATTATTAGCAATCCGAGGTGAGAGTTTCTACTTGATCGTCATAAATCTTTGTCAGAATGTTTGTCTGTATTGTAGGTAAATTTAAAACTTGGATACCGGAGGTCTAAACTAGGTCTCTAGGTCAAATCATAGAAAAAACCTTCCTAAAGTCCCGTCTACATACTCCAAGAAGAACTTGTAGGGCTCACAAATCACTAAATAATTTATCTCTTGTTCAAGCCATTAGTGTGCTGCAATATTTCTTGAACTTTGAACACACATTAATTTTAAATGGAGGGAAGTCATGGCAGGTAAATAAAAAAGACGGCCAGCCGAAATTATACAAAGGGTTTATAAAGATCAAATATTTAGACATTCAAAAAATGAATCATCAGTGAAAACATTAATTGAGAAAAACTCTAGTTGAAGTGATACATATCCAGATGAAGAACAAAGCTACTTAAAAGATATTATTTCAGGATAATAGGAAATATGATAAAACAGTCGTATTTTGTTAATATGTGACCTTGTGAGAAACATTATTGATAACGTGAAAATACTTTTTGAGAACACCGAACTTGCTGATGTTACTTTTACACTGGAGTACTTATAATTCTATTATTGAATTACATAAACTTGGCTTTTGAGCATGTCATTCAATTAAAACATCATTTTTTTTCTGCTGTCCATACTGCCATGTTTAAGATCTCAATACAAATTTAATGAAAAAAAAATGTAAACAAATACTATACTGGGCAGGTGCTCCTCATCAAAAACCCTTTATCAGAGCATTTGACAGGACAACCATCCAAGAAAAATAGGATGAGTTCTAAACGCTACAAGATCTTGTAGCCGAAAATTATCTGGAAACTGCCACTCAAAAAGACACTAATGGGGGACACAATGTACTGTCTAAACTATACAAGTTGCTGTGATTTATATCTTGTTCAAGTTTTCTTGAATAATGTAGACGAGCCTTAACACTAGAGGTCAAATTCTTCTACCTTAAATCTTTCAAATTAACAGAATGATCGTGCTTATGAAATCTAGGTCAAGTTCAATAGTAGGATATATGAGGTCATAATCTAGGTCACTAGGTTAAATCATAGAAAAACGAAATTAACACTCAAAAGGTCACATTTCTGACCTCATTTGCATGATGCTTGATCAGAATGTTTTTCTGTTTTCAGTCTAAGATAATTTATATCTTGGTCACATGGGAGAAAAATTAGGTCACACGGTCAAATCATTGTTCATATCACTTTTACTGATGATGAAATGTTGAACTTTATTCTAGCTTTCTGCCTTTAATGTCTAAGACACACTCTGCTAAGTCATTAGATTTCTGCATAGCGCTGCCATTTACAATCATTGATATTTCATCTGTCATATCCGTAGACGTTCCAGTATCGTGAATACTTGGTAAGTGGCATGATACTTTGATCTGTGAGCACAATACTTGTTAGGAGATGAATATTGGTATATAGATCTTGAATACTTGGTATAGTGGCACTGGAATACTTGGTATAGTGAGCCTGAATACTTGGTATACTGAGCACTGGAATACTTGGTAAGTGAGCACTGAATACTGAATACTTGGTATAGTGAGCCTGGAATACTTGGTATAGTGAGCACTGGAATACTTGATATAGTGAGCATGGAATACTTGGTATAGTGAGCACTAGAATACTTGTTAGTGAGCACTGGAATACTTGGTATATGAGCTCTGAATACTTGGTATAGTGAGCACTGGAATACTTGTATAGTGAGCATGGAATACTTGGTATAGTGAGCACTGGAATACTTGGAATAAGTGAGCACTGGAATACTGGTACTGGTAAGTGAGCACTGGAATACTTGGTATAATGAGCACTGGAATACTTGGTATAGTGAGCACTGGAATACTTGGTATAGTGAGCACTGGAATACTTGGTATAATGAGCACTGGAATACTTGGTATAATGAGCACTGGAATACTTGGTATAGTGAGCACTGGAATACTTGGTATAATGAGCACAGATGTAAACGCTATAAATTAAAAATGCTTCCTTAATACAACGAAACATGCTCAATTGTAAAATGTAAAATATAAGAGTATAATTGTCATTGTTTTCAATGAGGAAGAGAAAAGTAAGACAATGGAAATTAGGTAAACCAAACGTAAATAAATCCGAATCGTATATTCATTTAGGTGTCTACTGTGACAAGTACATGACCCTTAACGGGAACACCAATGAAGCTTGTTCTAAAATACGAGAAAAAAAATCTCCGGTATGGCAAATGTAGGTGTATGTAAAAATGGAAAGAGTACACCGTCAGTGCATCAAATTTATGCAGACATTGCCGCGGTATACGGACGAATATAACGCCCTCACTCTTGAACAAGAGATTGACATACGAAAGCTGTTGTTTCTAGGCCAAATTTGTAATTTAGACGGGAATTCAAACGGGATCCAAACACTATTTGCTACCCTTCTCGTGCAATTCCTAAACAAACCTAGTAAGATCCTAGGTTATATGCCGGATATTTACCACATACTCAGCAAACTTTCAGAACAGGTCAAAGGTGTGGGGACTATAATGGCTGTTTTTAGCCCCATCTCGGAACTTCAAGAATTTGAACCGAATAACATAGACCAAGACATTTTTTGCTATAATACGAAACATTTAATTCAATACCTGAAAGATGGTTACCATGGCAACTAGTCTACATTAACACCTGAAAATTGCAATTTTGCACAAATTCCTTTGTTTTTGTAGCATATATGTAAATAATTTAGGAAAAAGTTTAATAATACCTTTATTTTAGTGTCGAAATGATTGATTCAATGTTAACTTCCTTCCGTCACTATGGCAACCGAATGTTAAAACTGTCAACAGTAGCATGATAACGATATTAATACATACCCAAATTAACTGTTGTCCATTGTAATATAACTTTAATCCCCACTATGAACTAGACATCAGATGGAACCATGCAAACCTGCTGGAAAAAACTGATCATTTTAATTTGCACGTTGTTAGTTGTTGAAAACGATGGGCATGTTGATTTAAACACTAAGCAGTTTGTCGCCTAGAGCCCTAGGTGCGTATACACCTGGATATCGTTGATTAAAAATTTAACAGCCTCCGCATGCAAGACAGGGAGAGAGATCCAAACAACATACATTTATATGAAATCCGTTATTTACATGTAGGAAAAAATAACCATGCTCATGTTTTAATTTGAGCGCTATTGGTAAAGGGTCAAAAATTTGTGTGAAATTACTTTAAAATCTGTCAAGTTTATTAAACGGTTATGGCGGTCGTGTGGTTTTGGCAAATCGATTCATTTCAACAATCTTTTAGCCTCCCAAAGAACATTTCTATCCAAATGGTTACTTCGTTTGTTGAATTTAACATCACGCTGACACGATGATAGGTTACATGGCGGCTTTATAGCTTTATGTGGTGGGAGAAGACCCCCATGTGCCCCCTCCGTGCATTATTTTATCACGGACGGACACCTGAATAGTCACCGACCTTTCGTCCTCCACTTTTGATCTATGTGGGAAAATCGGCGGTTACCTTCGGAGAACAGGTTTGCACTGGCACAGAATCCAGGTGGTTAGGTTAACTGCCCTCTGTTACAAATTTGATGTATTTGTATCCCCAACCGGATGGGTTTGTGGTGAGAAATGACAAAGAATATATCCGGCCAAAGCTTAAGGATAGTACTAAGAAGCAAATAATTCCATTAGTCAGGACCAACTTAACAGAAAACGAATGATTAAATGTACATGATAAATGTATGTTAAGTTGATCCTGACTAATGAAATCATTTTGAATGGAATATGTTTAATGTAATACGCTTAGCTTTTAGAACAACTTCACATGTTGATAAATATTCGTGGAAGGTTTGAAAACAAGAGGGTCATGATCACCCTGAATCGCTCACCTGAGTATATTGAACCACATGTTTCAAATGGCAAACTGATGCTAAAATATTAGAAAGTAGATCAGTAGGTCACATTTATGGTCACTGAAAGACAGTTTAAAGATTGGTGTGCTAAACTGTACATGTCATCCAAATTTCAAGGCTGGATCTTAAACTACAGTGGTCACAAGCAAAAGTTTACGCACGGACACACGGACGACACAGACCTACTGACCTAATTTTTGACCGCAGTTTTTCGAACTTGAGCTAGATATCATCAAGATGAATATTCAGACCAACTTTCAGACAGATCCCATGAAAAATATCGCCTCTAGAGAGGTCACAAGGTTTTTCTATTATTTGACCTACTGACCTAGTTTTTGAGGGCAGTTGACCCAGTTTCGAACTTAAACTAGGTATCATCAAAGTGAACATTCTGACCAATTTTCATGAAGATCCATTGAAAAGTATGGCCTCTAGAGAGGTCACAAGGTTTTTCTATTTTTAGACCTACTGACATAGTTTTTAACCGCAAGTGACCCAGTTTCGAACTTGACCTAGATATCATCAAGGTGAACATTCTGACCAATTTTCATGAAGATCCATTGAAAAATATGGCCTCTAGAGAGGTCACAATGTTTTTCTATTTTCACTTAAATTGTACCAGTAACCTAAATGCATGAAAAAATACCAGTTTCAGTTTGATACAATAAATTTTCAAGGTTTTGTGGCTTTTTCAGTAACGTATGCTAGTGCGCCAAATTTCCTGGAAAAAAGCTGTCGCGACATCATTTTTGACCACTTTTCCTTGCTTGAGCTTATTTTTGCCATATTTTATCAAGTTTTACCATAAACTGCACTCAAATCACACACTGTTACTGTAAAATATACCAAAACTCACCCCTGACACCTAAAACTTACCAATATTTAGTCAATAATATGCATTTTTTGAAAAAAATACACCCAAACAGTGATTTTGAAATATTTTTAGTTTTTCTTCTTTTTCTCTGCTAAATTGCACTGAAATTGTCATTTTTTATCATAATCTGGCCAAACTAGCCTATTTACAGCCACATCTAAACAAGTTTCAATTTTTACCCCTGCAAAACTTATAGGTTACATTCTACCAATTCAATTCCTTATTTATTTCATATTAATAACAAAACATTCAGACCTCATATGGTCATTTAGTATAACATGTCTTCTTATCAAAAATAGAAAAAATATTGACATGTTATGTTGTATATAAGAAAAATAATCTGATCTGAGAAACACCACCCTCTAAAAATGCCCCCATGAAAACAGCCGTTTAGCAGTTACGCGTAGGTAGACAATCCCCGCACCTTTATCAAGGACGGATTACACCAAACCGGAAGTGACTACTCAGTGTTACCAGGGCGAGAAAACACCCAGAAACTGGGATCTTAAACTAGGTCACTAGGTCAGATCATAGGAAAACCTTGTAAAAATTCTAGAGGCCACATTTTCTTGATTGTCATAAATCTTTGTTAGAATGTTTGTCTGTGTGAAATACTGGTCAAGTTCAAAATTGGGTTACCTGATATTAAAAAGCTCAAATCATAGAATATAAATAAACATTCTAGAAGCAACATTTCTACTAATAAGCTTTGATAATGTGGCAGTTGAGTCCAATAAGCCCGGGGGTGTTCAAAGATAATCCGTCACAAATCTATTGTAAAGCAATTATTGGATTTACCTGTATTGGAAAATAAACGGCGTCGATTGTGTTGAGGTCAACGGCCACATTATCAAAGTTTATTAGTACTTGATCTTCATAAACCTTTGTCAGAATGTTTGTCTCTAGGACACTTTAAAACTGTCTTACCTGAGGTCGGAAACTAGGTCACAGTGTTAATTTATGGGAAAACCTTTCTAGAAAATTGTCATAATGTTTTTCTCAGTGAAATCTAGGTCAGTTTCAAAACTGAGTTACCTGAGGTCTTAAACTAGGTCACCAGGTCTATTGTAGTAAAACATTATTAGCAATCCGAGGTGACAGTTTCTACTTGATCGTCATAAATCTTTGTCAGAATGTTTGTCTGTATTGTAGGTAAATTTAAAACTTGGATACCGGAGGTCTAAACTAGGTCTCTAGGTCAAATCATAGAAAAAACCTTCCTAAAGTCCCGTCTACATACTCCAAGAAGATCTTGTAGGGCCCACAAATCACTAAATAATTTATCTCTTGTTCAAGCCATTAGTGTGCTGCAATATTTCTTGAACTTGGAACACACATTAATTTTAAATGGAGGGAAGTCATGACAGGTAAATAAAAAAGACGGCCAGCCGAAATGATACAAAGTGTTTATAAAGATCAAATATTTAGACATTCAAAAAATGAATCATCAGTGAAAACATTAATTGAGAAAAACTCTAGTTGAAGTGATACATATCCAGATGAAGAACAAAGCTACTTAAAAGATATTATTTCAGGAAATATGATAAAACAGTCGTATTTTGTTAATATGTGACCTTGTGAGAAACATTATTGATAATGTGAAAATACTTTTTGAGAACACCGAACTTGCTGATGTTACTTTTACACTGGAGTACTTATAATTCTATTATTGAATTACATAAACTTGGCTTTTGAGCATGTCATTCAATTAAAACATCTTTTTTTCTGCTGTCCATACTGCCATGTTTAAGATCTCAATACAAATTTAATGAAAAAAAAAATGTAAACAAAATACTATACTGGGCAGGTGCTCCTCATCAAAAACCCTTTATCAGAGCATTTGACAGGACAACCATCCAAGAAAAGTAGGATGAGTTCTAAACGCTACAAGATCTTGTAGCCGAAAATTATCTGGAAACTGCCACTCAAAAAGACACTAATGGGGGACACAATGTACTGTCTAAACTATACAAGTTGCTGTGATTTATATCTTGTGCAAGTTTTCTTGAATAATGTAGACGAGCCTTAACACTAGAGGTCAAATTCTTCTACCTTAAATCTTTCAAATTATCAGAATGATCGTGCTTATGAAATCTAGGTCAAGTTCAATAGTAGGATATATGAGGTCATAATCTAGGTCACTAGGTTAAATCATAGAAAAACGAAATTAACACTCAAAAGGTCACATTTCTGACCTCATTTGCATGATGCTTGATCAGAATGTTTTTCTGTTTTCAGTCTAAGATAATTTATATCTTGGTCACATGGGAGAAAAATTAGGTCACACGGTCAAATCATTGTTCATATCACTTTTACTGATGATGAAATGTTGAACTTTATTCTAGCTTTCTGCCTTTAATGTCTAAGACACACTCAGTTGTCTAAGTCATTAAGAGCAGTAAGACATTTCTCATGCATATGCCGCTGCGTCCATTTATCATATCATGTAATAGTTCGATCTTGGTCATTTTCTAAGAAAAGTTCTCAGTATCGTGGAATACTTGGTATAGTGAGCACTAGAATACTTGGTATAGTGAGCACTGGAATACGTGGTATAATGAGCACTTGAATACTTGGTATAGTGAGCACTGGAATACTTGGTATACTGAGCACTGGAATACTTGGTATACTGAGCACTGGAATACTGGAATACTTGGTATAGTGAGCTCTGGAATACTTGGTATAGTGAGCACTGGAATACTTGATATAGTGAGCAGTGGAATACTTGGTATAGTGAGCACTAGAATACTTGGTATAGTGAGCACTGGAATACTTGGTATAATGAGCACTTGAATACTTGGTATAGTGAGCACTGGAATACTTGGTATAGTGAGCACTGGAATACTTGGTATAGTGAGCACTGGAATACTTGGAATAATGAGCACTGGAATACTGGAATACTTGGTATAGTGAGCACTGGAATACTTGGTATAATGAGCACTGGAATACTTGGTATAGTGAGCACTGGAATACTTGGTATAGTGAGCACTGGAATACTTGGTATAATGAGCACAGATGTAAACGCTATAAATTAAAAATGCTTCCTTAATACAACGAAACATGCTCAATTGTAAAATGTAAAATATAAGAGTATAATTGTCATTGTTTTCAATGAGGAAGAGAAAAGTAAGACAATGGAAATTAGGTAAACCAAACGTAAATAAATCCGAATCGTATATTCATTTAGGTGTCTACTGTGACAAGTACATGACCCTTAACGGGAACACCAATGAAGCTTGTTCTAAAATACGAGAAAAAAAATCTCCGGTATGGCAAATGTAGGTGTATGTAAAAATGGAAAGAGTACACCGTCAGTGCATCAAATTTATGCAGACATTGCCGCGGTATACGGACGGATATAACGCCCTCACTCTTGAACAAGAGATTGACATACGAAAGCTGTTGTTTCTAGGCCAAATTTGTAATTTAGACGGGAATTCAAACGGGATCCAAACACTATTTGCTACCCTTCTCGTGCAATTCCTAAACAAACCTAGTAAGATCCTAGGTTATATGCCGGATATTTACCACATACTCAGCAAACTTTCAGAACAGGTCAAAGGTGTGGGGACTATAATGGCTGTTTTAGCCCCATCTCGGAACTTCAAGAATTTGAACCGAATAACATAGACCAAGACATTTTTTGCTATTATACGAAACATTTAATTCAATACCTGAAAGATGGTTACCATGGCAACTAGTCTACATTAACACCTGAAAATTGCAATTTTGCACAAATTCATTTGTTTTTGTAGCATGTATGTAAATAATTTAGGAAAAAGTTTAATAATACCTTTATTTTAGTGTCGAAATGATTGATTCAATGTTAACTTCCTTCCGTCACTATGGCAACCGAATGTTAAAACTGTCAATAGTAGCATGATAACGATATTAATACATACCCAAATTAACTGTTGTCCATTGTAATATAACTTTAATCCCCACTATGAACTAGACATCAGATGGAACCATGCAAACCTGCTGGAAAAAACTGATTAATTTGCACGTTGTTAGTTGTTGAAAACGATGAGCATGTTGATTTAAACACTAAGCAGTTTGTCGCCTAGAGCCCTAGGTGCGTATACACCTGGATATCGTTGATTAAAAATTTAACAGCCTCCGCATGCAAGACAGGGAGAGAGATCAAAACAACATACATTTATATGAAATCCATTATTTACATGCAGGAAAAAATAGCCATGCCCATGTTTTAATTTGCGCGCTATTGGTAGAGGGTCAAAAATTTTCGTGAAGTTACTTTAAAATCTGTCAAGTTTATTAAACGGTTATGGCGGTCGTGTGGCTATGGCAAACTGATTCATTTCAACAATCTTTTAGCCTCCCAAAGAACATTTCTATCCAAATGGTTACTTCGTTTGTTGGGTTTAACATCACGCTGACACGATGATAGGTTACATGGCGACTTTATAGCTTTATGTGGTGGGAGAAGACCCCATGTGCCCCCTCCGTGCATTATTTTATCACGGACGGACACCTGAATAGTCACCGACCTTTCGTCCTCCACTTTTGATCTATGTGGGAAAATCGGCGGTTACCTTCGGAGAACAGGTTTGCACTGGCACAGAATCCACGTGGTTAGGTTAACTGCCCGCTGTTACAAATTTGATGTATTTGTATCCCCCGCCGGATGGGTTTGTGGTGAGAAATGACAAAGAAATATATCCGGCCAAAGCTTAAGGATAGTACTAAGAAGCAAATAATTCCATTAGTCAGAACCAACTTAACAGAAAACGAATGATTAAATGTACATGATAAGTTAGGTTGATCCTGACTAATGAAATCATTTTAAATGGAATATGTTTACTGTAATAGTCTTAGCTTTTAGAACAACTTCACATGTTGATAAATATTCGTGGAAGGTTTGAAAACAAGAGGGTCATGATGACCATGAATCGCCCACATGAGTATATTTAACCACATGTTTCAAATGGCAAACTGATGCTAAAATATTAGATAGTAGATCAATAGGTCATATTTATGGTCACTGAAAGACAGTTTAAAGATTGGTGTGCAAAACTGCATATGTCATCCAAATTTCAAGGCTGGATCTTAAACTAGAGTGGTCACAAGCAAAAGTTTAAGCACGGACACAGACCTACTGACCTAGTTTTTGACCTCAGTTGACCCAGATTCGAACTTGACCTAGATATCATCAAGATGAATATTCAGACCAACTTTCATACAGATCCCATTAAAAAATATCGCCTCTAGAGAGGTTACAAGGTTTTTCTATTATTTGAACTACTAACCTAGTTTTTGGGTAGTTGGCCCAGTTTCTAACTTGAACTAGGTATCATCAAAGTAAACATTCTGACCAATTTTCATGAAGATCCATTGAAATGTATGGACTCTAGAGAGGTCACAAGGTTTTTCTATTTTTTAGACCTACTGACCTAGTTTTTGACCGCACGTAACCCAGTTTCGAATTTCATCTATATATCATCAAGCTGAACGTTATGACCAATTTTCATGAAGATCCATTGAAAAGTATGGACTCTAGAGAGGTCACAAGACTATTGTTTGAACTACTGACCTAGATTTTGACCGCACGTGACCCAGTTTCGAACTTGACCTAGATACCAACAAGGTGAACATTACGACTAATTTTCATGAAGATCCATTGAAAAGTATGGACTCTAGAGAAGTCACATGTTTTTCTATTTCTAGACCTACTGACCTAGTTTTTGACCGCACATGTTTACCTTGGTATCATTAAGGTGAACATTATGACCAATTTTCATGAAGATCCATTTTAAATATGGCCTCTTGGGAGGTCACAAGGTTTTTCCATTATTTGACCTACTGACCGTTTCAAACTTGACCTAGATATCATCAGGGTGAACATTCTGACCAATTTTCATGAAGATCCATTGAAAAGTATGGCATCTAGAGAGGTCACCAGGTTTCTCTGCTTTTAGACCTACTGACCTAGTTTTTGACCGCACGTGACCCAGTTTCGAACTTGACCTAGATATCATCAAGGTGAACATTCTGACAAATTTTCATGAAGATCTATTGAAAATATGGCCTCTAGAGAGGTCACAAGGTTTTTCTATTATTTGACCTACTGACCTAGTTTTGACCGCACGTGACCCAGTTTCAAACTAGACCTAGATATCATCAAGGTGAACATTCTGACCAACTTTCATAAAGATCCCATGAAATATGTGACCTCTAGAGTGGTCACAAGCAAACGTTTACGCACGGACGAACAACAGATGCCATGTGATCACAAAAGCTCACCTTGTCACTTTGTGTTTGGTGAGCTAAAAAGGAATGAACATTTTTTTGTTGTTGGAGAGGGTGTGTGACAGGGCGAGGGTACAAAACTTCATGTTGATAATAGAAAAAAATAACCGTAAGACAGCGTGCTCCACTATTCGGTGATTTGACAGTAAAATGAATAATGTGTCTCAATAAATCTACTTGGTTTAAACAATATTTTATTCATATATGTGTCGCGCCATGAGATTTTTGGCCCAAATATTCAGCTCAGAGATGTATATATGCTGTTACGGACCTCTGATAGCAATGGAAAATAATCAGAAAGTAAAACCAGCGTCAGCCAGAACACCTGCACCCCCCTCTCCCACTCCCAGAAAAATTTTACCCCCCTTCTCCATTCCACAACTGGGTTACCTCTAATTACCCTCCTCCCCATCAACTACCTTTCTTCTCTCCCTGCCCCATTGTTATTTGAAATACACCCTTCCCCCTCCCTCGTTTCTTTTATCTGTAAATTACCCCCCTCCGATATCTTCAAAATAAGGGGAGGGGGGGGGGGGAGGGGCGCTGGGGGTTGGGGGCTGTCAGGAAGCTAACTTTTTTCCATAACAGTTTTCACTCTTATTTCTGATCAGTGTATCAGTATGAAAGACCAGTATGCAAAATGTCACAACCTTCTCCATATTTATGTAGTGACTTGCAGGAACAGTTGTATCACATCTTTTGTCAGTTTAAATAAATTATTTCTTATTCATGTCAAACTCACTTTAATTATAAAAGTACAAAGAATAGTAGTTTGTTTTTATTTTGTATAGAACAGATGCTCAGTAGTTTTTCATGTAAACTTGCATTCAGTTCACTTGACCATGATTGCTGGATTCCTCACCAGCTACATAATGTTCTTTACAAGTTACAAACAACTTCTACACATTAAATGAATATATTTTAAACTTTAAAGACGTTTTGTTAAGAAAGTCATGCTTTTGATTGAAACATATTTACACTTTTAATATAAATCTTTGTGTTCTATGCTTTACTCATCTTTATCTCACATTTTAGCTTTTTTAAAAAGTATTTTTAATTTTACAGATCAACTATTAACCCACTGCTAACCCATCAACTACTGAGGAACATCTGGCATACTGCTATGACCTTGAACAAAAAAAGTAATTCTCAAGGCATGCCTACATACCACATGTTGGAAGAGTTTGTGGGTTTGTAATTTTCTTCATTTTTGCAGTTTTTCTATTGTAAGAAAGATAGATAAATCTTAAAAATATATACAAAAAATAAATTCCTCTTAAAATAAGTACAAGTAAGTTAAATACATCTTAAAATATCATACACATAAATGACCTGATTGTATTAATAGCATTTTGAAAGAAATCATTACTAACAGATTTATTAAACAAACATATCTAGCATATTGAGAGAGTGGGGAAATATATGCATAATAATTGAATATTATCATACATGTATTTTTCCAAGAAACTTGCAGAATTTGAGTATTAACCCTTAGCCTGCTGGGGACAGATGATTCTGCCTTTGCGATCAGTGCAGACCAAGATCAGCCTGCACATCTGTGCAGTCTGATCATGGTCTGCACTGTTCGCTATTCAGTCTGTAAATTTTCAGTAAACACCCCTTCAAATGATAAATGGTACTGTCCAAATTCAAAGATGGACCTGTCCATTATAGAAATTTAGCAGGGTAAGGGTTAATTTAGTTAGACTGAATTGTCTAGTATGTCAGAAGATTAGCTAGCTTTTATATTCTTGAAAATTAAAAGATTGACGGATGGATGGATGGATACTTATTAGTCTTGCTTTTATGTAGATTACACAAAAAGACACTTTTATTTTTAAAAAATGCTTCACAGTATTCTATTCTGTAACTTTCTATTTAAAGTTACTAATACTTATGTGTTTTTGTTTTGCAGAATGGCTGAAGGATTAAAGAATTTCCAGAAAAATAAAATTCATTATGAATTTGTGAATGCAAATGAAACCCAAAGAACTAACATATTTGCTGACCATCCAGTTGAAAGTATGCCAATGGAATAAAGTGCAACTGTCACAGAAGTGCACAAAATAATGCCATGTTTTCTGCAAAAGTTCATCAAGCTGATTCAAACTACAAATAGGAGTCTGTCAAGAAAAAAGTAAAACTAACTGAACTGTCACAGTTCAACTGTGAGAAATGTTTGGTAAAAGTATGTTTTGTTGCCAGAACAGCAGTGAAGTGGTTAGAGTAAAACTGTCTTAATTGTTTAAGCAATACAGAATATATATTTTTTAAAACTTCTCCATGTATAAAATATCTTGAGTGCTTTTCTTTATTTAAATAACCATACAGTTTTAAGAAGTTTGACAATAAATGGCTAACGCTACTTTTATTTTTATAAGAAAATAATGCATTGTTGCCATGGTATTAAACATTAATCTGACTATAATTATTGTAAAACATCTTTCATGTTTATATGTTCTATTTGTCAAAAAAATTAATGTAAGGCCATATTCTTTTCTAAGTAATAACTGCATCAACAAAACATTGTTATCTTTGAATCTGCGTTAAACTAGCAGAGTTGTAACTGTGTTGTATGTATCAGAAAATTGTGTATATCCGAAGCAGTGTCAAATCAGTTTACATGTACATGAAATGAAGTTTTCTTACTTTTGAATATGAAAGTAGACAGCTTTCGATGAAGATAGTATTTTGAAAAACACTTTTAACATACTTAATTTATTTCAAGAACTTGATAAAAATGGTACTTTTGGTTAGAAAAAAACATCATTGTTGCCATGGTAATGAGTCACTGATCAGTATGACATCAGTACTACTACTTTGAGCAAAATCAGTTTATAATACTTCTAATAATTATATCTTTTTGCCTGATTTTCTGTCTTAACAGTTACAAAGAAATATGCCAATGAGTCAAGTGTTCTAACAACAAGGTTAATGTCCTAGTTTTGTCATGCTATCTTACTCGATATCCAGTAAATCTATTTTTGTACAATAGAAATCCATAAGATTTTTGAAACAAGAGGACCATGATGGTCCTGAATTGCTCACCTATCCCCACATGACCCAGTGTTGAACTGAGTATGACGTCGTTATTTCTATTATTTGACATAGTGACCTAGTTTTTGAGCACATGTGACCTAGATATCATCAAGATAAAAAATTCTGACCAATTTTCATGAAGATCCATTGAAAAATATGACCTCTAGAGAGGTCACAAGGTTTTTCTATTATTTGACCTAATGACCTAGTTTTTGAAGGCACGTGAACCACTTTTAAACTTGACCTAGATATCATCAAGGTGAACATTCTCACCAATTTTCATGAAGATCTCGTGAAAAATATGGCCTCTAGAGAGGTCACAAGGTTTTTCTATTTTTCGACCTACTGACCTAGTTTTTGACCGCACATGACCCAGTTACGAACCTGACCTAGATATCATCAAGCTGAACATTCTCACCAGTTTTCATGAAGATCCATTGAGAAATATGGCCTCTAGAGAGGTCACAAGGTTTTTCTATTTTCAGACCTACTGACCTAGTTTTTGATGGCACGTGACCCAGTTTCGAACCTGACCTAGATATCATCAAGGTGAACATTCTGACCAATATTCATGAAGATCTCATGAAAAATATGGCCTCTAGAGAGGTCACAAGGTTTTTCTATTTTTAGATCTACTGACCTAGTTCTTAACCCCACGTGACCCAGTTTCGAACTTGATCTAGATATCATCAAGGTAAACATTCTGACCAATTTTCCTGAAGATCCATTGAAAAATATGGCCTCTAGAGAGGTCACAAGGTTTTTCTATTTTTAGACCTACTGACCTAGTTTTTGACCGCACGTGACCCAGTTTCCAACTTGACCTAGATATCATCAAGCTGAACATTCTGACCAATTTTCATGAAGATCCATTGAGAAATATGGCCTCTAGAGAGGTCACAAGGTTTTTCTATTTTTAGACCTACTGACCTAGTTTTTGATCCCACATGACCCAGTATCGAACTTGACCTAGATATCATCAAGGTGAACATTCTCACCAATATTCATGAAGATCTCATGAAAAATATGGCCTCCAGAGAGGTCACAAGGTTTTTCTATTTTAAGATCTACTGACCTAGTTTTTACCCCCACGTGACCCAGTTTCAAACTTGACCTAGATATCATCAAGCTGAACATTCTGACCAATTTTCATGAAGATCCATTGAGAAATATGGCCTCTAGAGAGGTCACAAGGTTTTTCTATTTTTAGACCTAATGACCTAGTTTTTGACCCCACGTGACCCAGTTTCGAACTTGACCTAGATATCATCAAGATGAACATTCTGACCAATATTCATGAAGATCTCATGAAAAATATGGCCTCTAGAGAGGTCACAAGGTTTTTCCATTTTTAGACCTACTGACCTACTTTTTGACCCCATGTGACCCAGTTTCGAACTTGATCTAGATATCATCAAGGTGAACATTCTGACCAATTTTCATGAAGATCTTGTGAAATACATGGCCTCTAGAGAGGTCACAAGGTTTTTCTATTTTTAGACCAACTGACCTAGTTTTTGACCGCACGTGACCCAGTTTCGAACTTGACCTAGATATCATCAAGGTGAACATTCTGACCAACTTTCATAAAGATCCCATGAAAAATGTGACCTCTAGAGTGGTCACAAGCAAAAGTTTACGGACGCACGCACGCACGGACGGACGACGGACGCCGCGCGATCACAAAAGCTCACCTTGTCACTTTGTGACAGGTGAGCTAAAAAAAAACTGTTATCTTTAAAATTGTCTGTACACTAGAAAATGTTGATATTTTAACTTCACTTACTAGATTTAATTAATTTTGGCTAGATTTATCAAGGAACTATTAAAATTGGATTTAACAACTGTGTTGCCATGGCAACAGTTTTTGAGGAAAATAATTTGTGCTAATATGATAGAAAAAGACAGAAAGAAATAAATTTAATAAAGTGTATGTTATATTTGATATTTCATAATGTATCTTCTTTTCATATTATTTAAGAAGGAAATTGCTTAAGATATTCTGCCTCTATTTTGATTCAGTTAGACGAAAATATGGTGTCCGAAAAGTGGTAATTTCTCCATACAATGGCTGATTTCTATTGTCAAATTGCAGATTTTTACTTTGAACAGGACAATCTGTCAGATTAGCTGAAAAACCCATTTTCGACCAAAATCACATTTGGGCCAAAAATCTCATGTCCTGACACATGTATTTACAACATGAAATGTTACATAATTACAACATGAAGGATTGAGTAGAAAGCCAAGCTTATTTGAAACTCTCTCTTTGACATTTTAAGTTTCAAGTCTTTATCCTATATCGCATTAAAGTTATATCAAGAAAGCGAAGATTGCAAAAAAACTTTAAGTACAAAAGTACTTAATATTTTTCAAAAATACAATTAGAGCTTTCGAAAAAATTTAACATGAAAATAATTCCAAGTATAACAACTTTGTGACCTTGACCTTGGGTATATTGGGCCCAGCCCCTGCACATACTTTTTTTGTATGCTGAACAATATTTATGTGAACTTACAGTAAGATATAGGCAATAGCAACAAAGATATGACAGAAAAACAAAGGTCGCCAAAAAACTTTAACCTTAAAAATAACCTAAGTATAACACATTGGTGAACTTGACCTTGGGTATAATGGGCCCAGTCCCTGTACATACGTTGTTTGTATGCTGGACAATGTTTATGTAAAGTTACAGTAAAATATAAGCAATTATGAGTAACAAAGTTATGACAGAAAAACAAGGGTTGCCAAAAAACTTTAACCTTAAAAACAACTAAGTATAACACATTGGTGACCTTGACCTTAGGTATAATGGGCTCAGCCCCTACACATACTTTGTTTGTATGCTGGACAATGTTTATGTAAAGTTACAGTAAGATATAAGCAATAGTATCAAAGATAAGACAGAACAAGAGCTGTCAGTGGACAGCGCGCTCAACTATTTTTAGTGCTTGATAGTATAATATAAGCAATGAGTAAAACTTTAACATTACAATAAGCATATTCTAAGTTGAAAAGGGACCATAATTCAGTCAAAATGCTTGATAGAGTTGCCTCCTCCTTTTTACAGACTGGGGTCATGATGGTAAACAAGTATGCAAAATATGAAAGCAATACCTCAATGCACTTTGAAAATATTTGGGGTGGTATGCAAACTTTAACATTTATTCTAAGTAGAAAAGGGGCCATTATTCAGTCAAAATGCTTGATAGAGTTGCCTCCTTCTTTTTACAGACTGGGGTCATGATGGTAAACAAGTATGCAAAATATGAAAGCAATACCTCAATGGACTTTGAAAAAATACCCAAACTTTAACATTTATTCTAAGTTGAAAAGGGGCCATAATTCAGTCAAAATGCTTGATAGAGTTGCCTCCTCCTTTTTAGCTCAACTATTTGAAGAATAGGGGAGCTATCCTACTCGCCCCAGCGTAGGCGTGAGCGTTAGCCTGAGCATCACACAAATGTTAGAGTTGCCTCCTTCTTTTTACAGACTGGGGTCATGATGGTTAAATAGTATGCAAAATATGAAAGCAATATCTCAATGGACTTTGAAAAAACTATAACATTTATTCTAAGTTGAAACGGGGCCATAATTCGGTCAAAATGCTTGATAGAGTTGCCTCCTCCTTTTTACAGACTGGGGCCATGATGATAAACAAGCATGCAAAATATGAAAGCAATATCTCAATGGATTTTGAAAATATTTGGGGTGGTACGCAAACTTTAACATTTGTGTGACGCTCATGCTAACGCTCATGGCAGGGCGAGAAGGATAGCTCCCCTATTCTTCAAATAGTTGAGCTAAAATCAAAGGTTGCCGAAAAACTTTAACCAAGAAAGGTCATGCCGACGCCGAAAAATTGTTGTTGTTGTTGGGGGGGGGGTGAAGGTGTTCAAGATCAGGGTGGTAGGCCTGACTTGGTGGAGGAGCAAAGTCGAGGTGGGGTTGGGGGTACAACTTTTGATAAATATTCACGGAAGGTTTAAGGTTAAAACAAGAGCTGTCACTAATGGTGACAAATGCCCCACAGCAGTGCCTTGACCTTTGACCCTAACATCCATCAGTAGGGGTCGTGTACTCAATAAGTACTATCAGCATGTGAAGTTTGAAGGTCCTGGGTGCAGTGGTTCGTGAGTAAAGTGCCTTCATGCAAAAAGTTGATGAACGAACAACTAACAAAGGGATGGACAGTTGAAAACTAATATGCCTTTTTTGGGGGCAAAAAAAAGAACAAGAGCTGTCCATAAGACAGCGCGCTCGACTTTTCTCAGTGCTTGACTCTGAATTAGAGCTTAGCCAGTAAAAAAAATCCAATTTAAAAATTCTGTCAAAATTATAATCAGAGATATGGGAATTGTGTCTCCTGGTGTAGACTTTGATAGAAAATAACTATTTAGAGTTTCAAGTCAAATGCTTTAATAGTAACAGAAATATTTGACCTTTAACAAATAATTTTAAGTTTAAAAAGAGGCATAATTCTGTCAAAATTTAATCAGCGTTATGGGGACTGTGTCTCCTGGTGTAGACTGTGATGGTAAATAAGTATTTTAAGTTTAGAGTCAAAAGCTTTGATAGTAACAGAGATACAAGTATTTGACTATATCGAAATATTTAACCAAAAATACTAAGTTAACAAGAGCTGTCTCCATAGGATGACACATGCCCCCGATGGCACTTTGAATGAATAGTTATGGCCGATGTTAGAGTTTAGGACCTTTGACCTACGGAGCTGGGTCTTGCGCGCGACACGTCGTCTTACTGTGCCACACATTCATGCGTAGTTATTTTAAAATCCATGCATGAATGACAAAGATATGGACCGGACACGCCTATCAATGCACTATCATGAAATATGACCTTTAACGTCTAAGTGTGACCTTGACCTTTGAGCTACAGACCTGGGTCATGCACACGACACATCATCTTACTGTGCCACACATTTATGCGGTTACTTGAAAATCCATCCATGGATGTCAAAGATATGGACCGGACACGCCCATCAATGCACTATCACGAAAAATGACCTTTAACGTCTAAGTGTGACCTTGACCTTTGAGCTACGAACCTGGGTCTTGCACGCTACACGTCGTCTTACTGTGGTACACATTCATGCCAAGTTATTTGAAAATCCATCCATGGATGACAAAGATATGGACCGGACATGCCCATCAATGCACTATCCTTTAACGTCTAAGTGTGACCTTGACCTTTGAGCTACAGACCTGGCTCTTGCGCATGACACGTCGTCTTACTGTGGTACACATTCATGCCAGGTTATTTGAAAATCCATCCATGGATGACAAAGATATGGACCGGACACGCCCATCAATGCACTATTCTTTAACGTCTGTGACCTTGACCTTTGAGCTACGGACCTGGCTCTTGCGCGTGACATGTCGTCTTACTGTGGTACACATTCATGCCAAGTTATTTGAAAATCCATCCATGGATGACAAAGATATGGACCGGACACGCCCATCAGTGCACTATCCTTTAACGTCTAAGTGTGACCTTGACCTTTGAGCTATGGACCTGGGTCTTGCGCGCGACACGTCGTCTTACTGTGGTACGCATTCATGCCATTTAATTTGAAAATCCATCCATGGATGCCAAAGATATGGACCGGACACAAAAATTGCGGACAGACCGACAGTTCAAAAACTATATGCCTCCCTTTGGGGGCATAAAAAGGGGCATAATTCTGTCAAAATTCAAATCAGAGTTATGGGAATTGTGTCTCCTGGTGTAGACTTTGATTGTAAACAACTATTTTGAGTTTCAAATAAAAAGCTTCATTAGTAACAAGCTTTTCCTTTGATTTGACCTGGTGACATAGTTTTTGAACCCAGATGACCCAGCATCGAACTCGTCCAAGATTTTATTGAGGGTAACATTCTGACCAAATTTCATTAAGATTGGGCAAAAATTGTGACCTCTAGAGTGTTAACAAGCTTTTCCTTTGATTTGACCTGGTGATCTAGTTTTTGACCCCAGATGACCCAATATTGAACTCATCCAAGATTTTATTGAGGGTAACATTCTGACCAAGTTTCATTAAGATTGGGCCAAAATTGTAACCTCTATAGAGTGTCAACAGTCAAATTGTTGATGCCGCCGACTGACGACGGACACAGGGCGATCACAAAAGCTCACCTTGAGCACTTTGTGCTCAGGTGAGCTAAAAAGAAAGAATTGTGGGGTGGGGGAGGGGCCAGGTGTGGGTACATAACTTCACACTTCACATGTTGATAATAAATGTTCATGGAAAAAAATAAAAGAAGTTTAATAAAATTCTACCAATTGTACAAATATGTGGCTTTTTAAACAATTAAAGGGCAATAACTGAAGTTACTAAAGAGATCCTGACGAAATTGTGTGTGCACTACCACATTATGGTGATTTAAATTCAATTTAAGTTTCATAGTTCTAGGTCAAATAACATGTCAAAAATATTGAAGCAGAAATTGCCATATTTGTAGTACCCTATTAGTTAACACTAGAAACTACTAAGGGCCATAACTCTGGTGTTACTTGGACAATCTGACCGAACTTGACTGGCTGCATTTCCTTTAAGTGGTGAACATGGAACTTAAGTTTAATTTAAATATTCCAAACCACTTCCTAGATATGGCTCTGGACGGATGCAAAGATAGACAACGTAAAAACTATATCCCTCCGCTTTTGTCGAGTGATAGTAACTGTTAAAAGCGGAGTTAAACCAAAAACAAAACTTTTTGTCACTAACAGAAGAGGGGCCTCCATGGTCAAGTGGTTAATGCCACTGAATTCAAATCACTTGCTCTCACCGATACGAGTTTGAATTCTAAAATTCTCACAACAGTAATATGAGAAATAACCACACCCCTTTATGACCATGTAATTTCGTCATTACGGATCTGAATCATTTAATCTATGATAGCAAACAAACGAACGGGAATTCCAAGTTTCGTCCATACAACAATACTCAGAGAAAATATTGAGAGACAACAGGTGACCACAAAAGCTCCACTTGTGAAAGTGCTACGGTGAGCTAAAAATGTATTTTGTCTTCATCTTTGTGCTATACATTTCATATAAACCTAAAATTGTTGTGATGTTTTACAGAATCTTAAGAGGTTTATCAAACACAGAGTGGAAACAAGGCCAAGTTTTCAAAAAACAACTTTTTCCGGGATCAGGGATTTGAAGCTTATTAATGAAACAAAATAAGTGTGAAGATTTCACTTTAGCATCTTTATTCAAGTGAATGACACAGCTGTAGAAACCCAGCAAAATGCAACATAATTTATAAGCATCCTATTACATAGTTTAAAACAAGGACAGATGCACAACACACAAAATACATGCTTATTAGAAATAACAATCTTTCTTAAAAACATGATTAAAAATTGGAGTAAAGTATTTTAAACATGAGACAATATTACTCATTCAAACATTTTACAAGCTTATTTTGTCAACAATATTACCCACCCCTCGATTTGAATTCGCCTTTCAATAACGTTTTTTCTCCTCAAAACCTCACAATTTTTTCCAGAACCTCACAATAACATAAGCCTCTGATAAATTATTCACTACTATGACTATTAAGTAACTCTATGTACTAGGCGCATGTCCTTTAATTTGCATATTTTGGAGTAAAAAACACAAGCAAAATATTTTTGCCTTCTGATTAATCAAATCATTCACTGAATGCGTGTATTGTTTGTACATCTGCTTTATTAAATATTAGGTCTCTTTAGAAAATCCTTCCACCCTGAACTGATAAGACTCACCCTTCAGGATGAATTCAACCCCTACACATACACTCAGAGTATATATAAATATTATCATTACATATTTTACAGCTATGTACTACTACAAGTATATGAATTATGCCCGTAAGTATTTGTAACTGATACCATTTACATGGCATTCAAAATATAGATATTCCCATTATATATCTATCACATATATATCTTGACAAACAAACTGTGAACAATATTATTTTTTCCCATGACTAAGCCAAACATTTTAAGTAATGGAAAACACATGACAGGCCACAACACAAACATGTCAGTCAAATCACTTTGATCGAAAATGTGGCAGGTACTTCTGCATTTGCCTGAAATTTATTATTTTAAACATCTGAATAATGTAATAATGAATTTGTATGGTTTTCCACTAAGAACAAACCAAAGGAAGAAATTGTTTCAACTTTTCAGTGAAATCTTGAATGTGGTGTGACATACTGAAGTACCTATTCAACAATAGCACATTCTCTAATCAGCCCCTGTGACAATATTAAAAAGATAATGAACAAAATGAACCAAATATTCAACCATCTCAGTTAATATGCAATTTAGTGCCTTAAATATAAACAAATTTTGCAACACTGGCCAGATACATCATTTACTGTGGGATAAGAATGTGCAAATGCAATCCTTACAGTAATTAACTCTCATGTGCTATAGAATTCTACTGTCCGAAAATCTCTGAGCCATGAGAGTTTGTTACTAATAATAGGGATGACCGCATTGAGTGTGACGTAGTGATACCTGTAATCTGAAAATGTGCTATAGAGGTTGTGAGTTTACATCCTGGGCACTTAAAACAAGACGTGTTTTACGTTCAATAAAAATTCAGTTCATATAATGAATTTTCAGCTTAAATGGTAGAGAAAGACCCAAGCTGTTCTGTGTGAGTACTTATGTAGAACCACTATCATTCTCCAACGTTTTAAAAGTGGAAAAAAAAAAGTGTTAAAAATACAGCTTTTCATTTTCAAGTTAAACAGTTATTCTTTTGTGGCCCCTGTTTTTTTTTTTTTTTCAAATGTCCCCAAGTTTTTGTCCTTCATGGGGCCCTTTGACCCCACTTAAAAAAATTTTTGGAATGAACACTGTGCATGTTTATTAGGAATGAGTGAGTACCTATTTAGACCCACCAGCCTTCCCCAAGCCAGCTAGAAGATTCCCCCAGATACAAAAAAAGACTCATCAAAAGTAAATTCCCAACCCATAGAAGTCAAAGCTCCTAGAACTTTTTAAGTTTCACTCGAGAAGAACTTTACAATATTGACTGTAATGACTTTGCAAAAGTATCAAATTTTACCCAGAGGTCATAGAAAGAAACATCAGACAGTGTCATTAAAATTCATGCTCAATAAACTTTCATCTAAAGGTCACATTCCTGCTCAATCCCTAGTTAAAACAGCTTTCCCTTACAATTATCAGCAAACCATGTGTTTTCCCTGTACACAATGGAGGAAAAGCAACACTAATTTATAACCAAGATAAAAAGTGATGCTTCAACTACATTACTTCCCACTAAGTAGATGACAATACAATATGTATGTTATGATATTGGAATTTAATGCTTCCATCCTGAAAGCAATTTTGTGGGAGAGCGACAAACCTCAACGCTGAAGAAACAATATCCTTCATTTTGTAAAAATCTTACACCGAAATTCCAAACCTTCATTTCATTCATAAAACTTACCCAATACTATCAATACACTTCTTATAATACTTAAATATAATCTCAGTCAGAATGTAGATCCTACTCAACAAATGAATGCAATATGGGACTGAGGTAACAATTTTAACAATGCTTTTCACTGACAGGGGCTAACAACATACTGAGTGATGAGTTTACAAATTCATAAGAAGATATAACAAAAAAACCTTCATAAAATCAACCAATACACATTCCATCAGCTCATGTATCTTTCAAACCAATCCAACAAAAAAATTCTGACATACTTTGATACATCTGTGGCCTTTCCTTGGAAGTTACAAAACTAGGTCAGCCAAGTAGGAGTTAAACTTACAACCTCTATGTTAATGTGCCACAAACCAAAACGGGAATACTTTGATTTCTAAACAGAACTTAAGCATTTGTAGTTTTATCACTCCTTGAAAATGAGATAGCAATAGCATGGAGAAAAAAATATGTTCAGTTCTCACAGAGAATGGTATACTTGCTAAATAGCACAATGTATAAAACTTCACACAAGCACTCAGTATTATAATAAAATACTGGATAACAGACATGTAATACAGAAAAAAAGTGACATAATATTGCACATTATAATGTGGAAGTTACATAAATAAATTAATGAACTTACTGTACATTCAGTATCTTATATATTGGCTGAAAAGCTATCTAAATTCATTGCAAATCTTGTCTGTTTCATACTATAACATCTTAAAGTTGAAAATAGTTTTTACTATGCCTAGATGAACAGTAAACTGCTGAAAGTCAGGGTTCAAATCAGCCAATTTATAAAATTCAGAAATAAGTATACCATCTCCCAACTATCTAAATCCTACAAAAGTACATTTTTAACAATACATACATTAAGCTCCATTTCATATGCCAAAATCACCAGTTCCTTATAACCAAAGGCCAGTATGAAAGTATCTCCATAATGCTTATTACATAACTTTAAACAGGCAATCAATTTTTCTTTCAAGTAAATCACCAACATTAAAAATTCAGGAGTGAAAGAATCAAATGGGTCATGGACATAAAGGTAAATCTATCACTCTGGATTTTTGAAGAAGTTACAACATTCTAGGAATAAATTTATATTGGCCTAAAGATTTCAGTTTTGAACATAAACCTTTTTTCTACACAAGACTGCCTAAAAGTACAGGCAGAAAAGCATTTCTTTGTGTATCTGCCATCTACCAACTTGAAAGCAAACAAAAATCCATTTGCATGTACAAATTATTTACACCCTAATATACCCAAATTCCTGTTTCTCCCTAAGCTAAATAATCCCCATAGCAAATGTGTCTATTTCCTCATGTACAATTAGTATTTATTTATATACCATTATCCATAAACATTTCGGAACTCTGATGAAATGATTTTACTATATATCCTACAAATCGCCAATATTAATCTGTAGCTCCGATGTCTACACAAGAAATATATCGCTCCATTTTCAGTTTTATCTTTATGTGAAAAAGCTCTTCTTTACAAAAGAAAGCTCTACTTTACATACAAAAAGCTCTTCTTTACAAAAGAAAGCTCCATTTTATATGCAAAAAAGCTCTTTTTTCCAAAGGAAAGCTCTACTTTATATTTCATCCGTGACCTTAAATCCATACAGAAATAATCACAACCTTGATTTTTTTTCTTCCCCAAATATCTATATAAAGCCAATTTGATTGCTTCTATCATTTTTACTACAATTTTCATTAACAAATGCTGTACACCATGCTGTAAAATGAATGTACATGTTATATATACCATACTGAAGAGTAAACATGATTGATTGATACAATGTATATAAACCCATCAAAACATATAGATATTATATATCACTTCACACATCACATTACGCTATATTATTTCATCGTTTACATTAAAATCACCATCATATAAAACAGTATTCCATCAACCTTTTTATTTACACACTTCGGTTCCTTCTTATATACAACAAAAACAACAGTATTGATGTCTACAGATGTCAACCAGTTTACATATCAAAATGCACAACTGATACCAGCTACAATGTCACAAACTAATCGAGACATAAAACTGCTAAATATCGCGGAAGCAGAAAACGGCATTTGGAATGCAAAGAATACAATAGTAAATCACAATATTTAGAAAACAGCTTGTTCATAGGGAAATAAAACTGGAACCTACGTTTTCATGCAAGAAGCTACAATATTTATCAAAAATCACGATGTACTGTATATTCAAACAACTACTAGAAAATATTTTACATTCAAGACTGAAATTCAAATTCACACGTACTTTTTGTGCATTTCTAATTAACACTTCATGTAAAAAAGCTTAGTACATATCAATTAAGCGTATGGTTTTTCAGTTTGTGTCATTAAACGTAAATTTATGAAAGTGAAACGTCAAGATTATGAAAACCACTTGTTCCATAATTATTTCCCAAAGTACAGTCATCAAACAGTTATAATACACAGTATCTTTTCCCATTTGTGTCTTCCAGGAATAAATTTATAAATTCATGATGTGATAATCTGAACTGGTTTTGAGTGGTGATTTTCAAACAGAAAACAGTCTGGTATATATCTTGGGTCTGAAAATATATAAAAATAAGCTTAGTAACAGTAAACAGCTGTTGCCATACGATGAATACATTTCAGTAAAAAATGAGAGCCTTATGGTTATCACATAGCTGCCTAGACATACATGTTTTATAATAAAACTTTCTTTATTTTCTTTTTTTTGGTAGGGTTCAAAGTCACATTGACACAATGTAGGTCATGTGGTGACTTTTCCAACATTTGATGGTGAGGAATACCCCTGCGGTTCCTCTGGGCATTACTTTAGGCAAAGGTAGGCACATGGACAGAACACGCGCCTCACATAAGCCAGATGAATGGCTTCCTCATATGAGCCGCGCCATGAGAAAACCAACATAGTGGTTTTGCGACCAGCATGGATCCAGACCAGCCTGCGCATCTGCGCAGTCTGGTCAGGATCCATGCTGTTCGCTAACAGTTTCTCTAATTTCAATAGGCTTTGAAAGCGAACAGCATGGATCCTGACCAGACTGCCCAGATGTGCAGGCTGGTCTGGATCCATGCTGGTCGTAAAGCCACTGTTGGTTTTCACATGGCGCAGCTCATATTAAGAATTCTACATCCCAAGTGAGGTTTTGAACCCACATCTGAGAGTCAAGTGATCGAAATTAGTGACCATAACTTCTTGTCTACCAAAGCCGATATAAAAATATTTAGATTGTTTCTTTTCTTTCAAAACTATTACTACATTGTTATAATGATTATCATTTAACAACCTTTCACTTTTATCTGTACTCTTGTGACTGGTTTTTGATTTTTTGTCATAAAAACCATTATCAAAAAAAAATTTAACAAGACCACAAGCAATTTAAAGTCACCTTTAAGCTTTGGTTTCATTCCTGGTGACAGGCCCATTTACCACTGCACTACCACCTCCACCTCGAATTCCTACAGACTGAGGGCCTGCAGCTGACTGGCTGGGATGACGACCTCCTGGTCGAATTGGTTTAGCTGTTTAAAAAAAATATTTCAATTAAACTTTTTCTTTTTAACATTTATATTACATTTTTGAAAAATGCTCATCAATTAAGAACACTGATAAAAAATTCCATTAAGTATTTGAATGGGGTCTGCCTGTTTCACATTAACATTTCCTTTTGTGGTTCATGATGTCACTTGGAAACAATAGCCTGGTAAGTGGTGGAATTACCCATAGTTCTTAAATCGTGACTTTCAGTTAGGTGCAGAACAATCCTCAGATGACCTGGCTGCATCCCCGTTATAAGTATCAGTATTAGTAAGTAAAGTAGTGGGGTAGACCACAAAAAGTCACAAACAAATCTAACACTGTATTTTAATGGTTTAATGGTTTCATGATGCAGACAATAAAAGTACGAGTTTCATGTATTACACTTCAACAAAAAAAATGTTGGTTTTTATTTGTAGTGTCAATGTATCATCAAATAAAATATTGCATATGCAGGAAAATAAAAAAATTCAGACAGTATGACGTGTGAGCACATGTAAAAGTAAAACTTCTATTTGATATACCTATCTGTGCAGCATGTCCTCTCCTCTCGAGATTCTTCTGACGCACGTGCTCCTTGATTCTGTCAACCTCGTGCTGGTATCTGCAATTGTACAATTCAATCCGAATCACTGCATATTTGCCTATTTCAAATATGTCTCCCCAATTTGGTGAAATTATCATTCAAGCCCAAGGTAAAATAGATTTTATCTGCATATTAAAGCTCTCTTATATGTAACTACTTTAATCAATTTCTACTATTCTGTTGCAAATGGGATCCGAAACTCTGGTAAATTTTGGTCTAAAATGGAAAAGACATATGCAATGAAACTTCACTATATGAATAATATAATAATTCTAGAAGTAACAAGAAACTTCTGTTAAAAATGTGTATGCACCCCCATACTGCTTCACTTGAACGGAACTGGAAACTGATATGTAATATCTTGGTAAATGATTGGTAAATTTTTTTTATGACCTATACGCTATGGACAAGAACCTATACGCTATGGACAAGAACCTATACGCTATGGACAAGAACCTATACGCTATGGACAAGCCAAGGAAAAACCTTATTAACCTTTGAACCTCAGAGCGTGACCTTGATCTTTGAGCTGGAGGCTTGTTAATGTGCATGACAAGAGAAACAGTTGTGCAAAAAATATTAAAATCCCTTGATGGATGGCAGGGTTATGGACCACAAAGGAAAAAAACCTAGTGAACTTTGACCTCAATGTATGACCTTGATCTCCAAGTTAGGGAACTGGGTTTGCACATGACACATCATTTAATTATGGGAAACAACTGTGTCATAAAATCTTTTGATGGACGACAGTTACGGGCCCTATTGACATTTGACCTCTGAGTGTGACATTGATCTTTAGGCTAGGGGTATGGGTGTTATGCCTGACATCTCATTATTGGATTCATTTGTTCCATGTAATGTTAGAATCCCTTCAAGGATGACAGAAATATGGACCAGACAGGCAAAAAAATAATTGACAGTCAGGGGTTAACTGTTAGTAAGTTATGTCACCTATTTCAATTATTTTTTCAAGCATTTTATAACCTGTATTAGTTATAAAATATAATTAACTGAGGAAAGTTATTAAAAAAAAGTCTTTTTGCTATTCTCACAAAGTTACCTTTAAAGTGAAGTCAGTAGCAAACTGTGGTTAATCAAATTCTCTTTTAGTCTGATCATGACCTGATAAACGGAGTAATGGTATGTTAAAACTTTTTATTATAGCCTTTAAAAACTTATTGCGGGGTAAAACTTTAAAATCAGAATTCTTGTCCATTCAAAAAAATTCACGGGACTTGAATATTATGTAACTGAACAAGATAAATCATCAAGGGTTAGGAAAATCTGCATAACTTAACATTCTAATATGATGGAATGTGACACCTAAGGTTGGGTGCTTATGTATGATCATTTCAAGTAATAAAAACCTTGATAGAAAAGTTATGAAATGTATTAGCAACCACTTTAACATGGTCGTTCATAAACTGTCATTATTTGTAAAGTAATTAAACCCTGTATGGATGAATGTGTTGGACAGCCAAGTGTGACTTGATACTTTGCTAGGGTTCGTGAGTTTGCACATAAACCAACAATATTCCTTAATTTATTCATTTTCCAATATAAAAAATTAAATCCAATGATAATGGTGGTAAATACAGACCGACGAAAATGCCAATCATTAGCTTTGACTGCAATGTTCTGGACAAGATGGAGCTTTTGAGAACAAGGGTAGTTTTGCATAAAGGGCCACTAGTCATTTCATTTTAGTTTATTTAAAGTGCAAAAATATAGAAATACCTTGTTATATGGAGTACCCGGAGTCCACGGGACGAAAAACAGACTAAACTCATGAAAAAACGCTAATTTGTCTTATTAGTATGCGTTTAAATGTGTATTACAGAAATGCATAACAACGGCAGTATTTAAACTAACACCAATATTCTTATTCCGTACACAGTTCACAAATACATTCCCATATAAATTACCTAGGTAAAAATTCAAATGAACTATCAAGGAAAATTTAGTATTAGACATTATATGCAAAGCCGCAAAATAATTGAGTCATCAATCGGTTGGTAAAACTGTTACTATTCTTAATGAACAATTATGGTAGTTTTTCAGATTTGCGACAAGGATTAATATAATTATTCGCCGTAAATAAAAGGGCTGACCAGTGTATACTTATTTCTTTGTAGTTTTTTATTTCGACATTGGGCCAGAATAATCAATGATTGTGAGAATTTATAATACTGTGTGGTGAAGTACTGCAAAAATTATCTTCTGTGAGATCATGTATAGGCGATTTACTATATATTTACATTTACATTCTCAAATTTAAATATCATTCATTTGTACTCTAAGAGCAATGAACATAAACAATTCTAAACACTAACACTTTCTTTTCTTTAGGATTATACTAAAGCTATCATATAAGGTGATTAATACCCCCAGATGCTGCTAAGCAAAATGTTGTGATCATGACCGTTTGACTTCAAGTATGACCTTGACATTGAATCTAATGATTTGGGCCATGTACTCTTGCATTTAGTCTTGATGAGGATAACAACTCATGCTAGTTGTATTAAAATCAAAGTGGTCAAGACTTGGGAGTGTTCATAAGTTTAAGCTATCTGGTCTTTCATCTCCTAGTGTGACCCTGACCTTGGATCTTTTGGGCTGCATGTCTCTTTAAGGTAGTTCTGCATGTTTATTTTTTTTATTTTGTTGGGTTTAACGTCGCCAGGACACAATTATAGGTCATATGGCGACTTTCCAGCTTTGATGGTGAAGGAAGACCCCTGGTGCCCCTCCGTGCATTATTTCATCAGGAGCAGACACCTTGGTAGAACCACCGACCTTCCGTAAGCCAGCTGGATGGCTTCCTCAAATGAAGAATTCAACGCCCAGAGTGATGCTCTGCATGTTTGAATAACCAGAAGTACAGCATAAAGTCATTTATCTGGAACACCTAGAATAATGCCTTGTAGCTGTTATATGCGTAGGATGTTGCTGGGAATCTATTATATCCTCTGTATTAAGTGTTTATCACAGAGTACTCCTGTCTTTCGTAGGGTTAATTTTGACATGAGATAGATCAAAATTACAACACTGAATCAGCAGCAATGTAAGGGAACTGATGGTTGGCCAATTGTGAAAAATGAAGCACACAGACTTACAAATTTTACATAGATATTTGGTTGAAAAATATGTAAGTTTACAAGCATGAAAAATTTCATCAAAATCTACATTGTGGAAATCTTTCTATATGCGATAATGTCGCCAAAAAACGACTTTCCCACAAAATCCCATTGTGAAAATTGACCGTAGGACCAATATTTTCAAAAGGGTCTGACAAAAATTCAAGCTATTCGACTCTTTATCTTTTTTTGTAGGCTGAATTTCCTTCAGATAAAATTATGCTTTAAAACTAAGGTTTAATAAAATTCTACATTGCAGAACCATATTTGTTTCAAACGTGATGAACTACCTTAATAAGGTAAATATCTAATGCTAGTTTTATGAAAATCTTATGAAAAAATTAAGAAGATATAAAGTGGACCTTAAGCTATCTGAAATTTGACCTCTATCCGTTGCCTTGACCTTGGAAAAGTGACCAGGGTTGTGCGCTCTGCACATCGTCTTGATGAGGTAAATATTTTATACTAGTTTTGTGAAAATCTTCCAGCAAATCAAGCTATTTGACCTTTGACCTCGAGTGATACCTAGTGACATAGGTTGTGTGCTCTCATCACATCATCTTGATGAGGTAAATAACTGATAGAAATCTTCCCAGATATGGAGCGGACACAAATACAGAATTGCATGACTCAAATATAGCCCCAATACACTTTGTAACTGGTGGCAAAATTATTGCATTTGATATCACTGGGAAAAAATAAGCACGTATCAACAGGAAAAAAATCAAAAGTGTAAAAAGTAAACAGATAAGTGATGTTTCCACTGAACATGAATAACCCCACAAAATACGATCTCACTATGTTGTATATGGTGACAAAATGACAACAGTTTACTGTACAAAACAATGTTCATCTCAGTTTTTCATACATGACTTTCTACATGTACATCTACTTATCAATGCTGAATGGTACTTGAGCCTGTGTCCTCGAGGTTTTTAGAGAGGATGATAATTTCCTTTTAAATACCTGCAATATATTTCTAGATTTTTCTTATCAACATGTACCTTCACCATAATGCAAATGACCAGAATGAATATATAATATACTTCCTGTACCTTGAATTCAGTTTTACAGAATCTACATACCGTTTTCTGTCTCTCATGGCTCCCTCTTTAGCATCCTTTAACGCTGACTCAAGTGACTTAACTCTATCCATTGTTGCACGAAGACGTTTCTCTAACTTGGGCAATTCGCATCTCAAATCGGCATTGTCGCGGACAAGCTAAAAATAGACCAAATCTATATGCCCCCACCACTCATGGGGGTGGGCGCACAAAAATTCCTGAAGTCTTATGGTACTGATGAATTACAAAATCACTTATTTCTGACAGACATAATAAACTCTTTGAAACATGTAAACATCAAACAAAGTACTGTTTAAATGTAGGCCAACTAGTTTATAGAACTCCAACAAATCAAACATTGAACAAAAAGCCTATACATAAATTTTCCAGGGTTGAATGGAAAACTATAGTTACTTGTTCTTACAATTCAGAGAGTTACAAAAGTTTTCTGTTTAACCCTAAAATTATAATGAGGAATGAGATGAAGAGAATGCCAACCTGTTTATGGACCTTGGTAAGTTGTTCCAGGTTATTCTCAAGGAAGCTGATTTTCTGTTTTGCTGCTGCACTGCCTCCAACATCATCATCATCATCATCCTCTCCCTTCTTCATTGTCTGAGGTACAGAAAATAGAATATTGTTTGTTACGTTTAAAGTCACATCTTCACAATTTTGGGTCATATGGTGTATTTCTAGCTTTCAATGGTAATAGAAGACACCAGGTGCCTTTCCAGGCATCATTTCAGGCCTGGGTGGGTGCCTGGGTGGGTGCCTGGGTAGAACCAGTGATATTTTGTAAGCCAGCTGGGTGTGAGTGATTTCAAGCCAGCAACCTTAACCACTTGGCCATGGAGGCTCCTTAAAGAAGATATGTGCATTAAATAAAACTTAGTTGTTACTGAGTGGTAGCAAAAGATAATTGTAATGAAGTTTAAAGCCACCATAAAGGTCTGAAAAAGGTTTTAAATTTCTCCTAAGAGATGCAAGAAACATATATTGTATAGCCTCAGTAAGGGTTCTGCTGTTGTACAGGGCTGTGACTCTGCTACATAACAAATTTTAAACAAAACACAACTAATGGCCAGGCAACACACTACATAAAGTAAACTACTAAAAATAGATCAATCATGAAAGGCAGGTACTGGCCATCAAGGGTGGACACATCAATAGATACAATATTTAGACTCGAGTCCTTATTATAGAAATGATCATTATCATCTACATATTGTCTTCAGCATGAGTTTTATTACCTTTCTAACTCTGTTCTGCAGATCTTGTACAAACAACTTTCTCAAGTTATGCAGGGTCTGTAATTCCTTAGCCTGTAAAAAACAACTGTGCATTTAACCAGATTCTTTTTCATAGTAAATGACATTTCTCCATTAATCAAGCTTAATATTTCATAATAATTGTTATTTTCAAAAAATATTTCTTCTGGTTTATAAAGATTATTTACCAGCAAGAACACTTTGCTAAATACATGAATAAAAGCAACTCTGAATGTAACATACCACAGTTTCTTCAAGCCCCTTCAGATCCTGTCTTGCCTGTTCACGTCTATCAATCTGTTGAGAAAGCTCTGCTAACTTGGCACTTTTCTCTGTCTCATCTTGTTTCAGTTTGTCATAATCTCCCTGTAACTTCTCCAGGGCAAGACTCAGCTTCTGATTGGTGCTGTGATTAAAAAATTCCCCAATCAGGATTGAGATACAATCTGTTTAAAATTGCTTAACGTATTGCCAAGGCATCATTAACATGAATTACAGGACAAATGCATTTTACATAAATTGTGTCAGTACTAAGCCATTTGAAAGCAGCTGGATTCTTTCATCCATTCAGTTTCTGAAATGCATGATCATGCTATGTAGGTAACAGAATTATATTTCAACTCAATGAGACAAAGCTGCACAGGAATTTGACTAAACAGTACTTCAAGACAGTCGCATATTTCTTGAGATAAGCATTCTATACACAGAGTTTCAACCATACTCATTTTTCTTTTTTCGAGTTTTTGGGTAATACAAAAAGAAGTATTCCTGTATTTATCGAGGTGGTACTAATCATCTGAAAATCTAATTTCCACATTCTGGTACCATTTATCATATTTGGTCAATTTTAAGGATGTGGAATATAGACCACAACTGACATCAACATAACATGATTACAATACAAATTTCTCTCGAATTCTTGACATAATCTATGTATGGCAGCAATGTATATGAACTTTCCTGATATTCACCATGTAGAATCAATGAATTACTCAATGAACTTACTCTTTCAGCTGATCCATATGTGCCTGTTTTGTTGCGATCTCATCACGGAGACTGGAGATCTGTTTCTGGTGTGTTTCTCTATGGGCCTCTAGCTGGGCTTCCAGGGAACTTTGCATCTCAACTGACGACTGGAGATCTTTCTGGGCTGATTGATGGACTTGTTCTGACCAAAGAAAAGTAATATTTTACTTTATTTTCATCACAAATTTTCCATCACATATTTATTATGTCTCCCACCACAGAGTGGTGTGGGAGACATATTGATTTACTCCTGTCTGTGTGTGTGTCACAAATCTTGTCCACATTCTAAGTCAAACATTACTCATCTGATCTTCACCAAACTTGAACAAAATGTGTTTGCCAATAAGTCCTCAGCCAAGTTCGATAACTCGCCAAATCGGCCCAGGTACTTCAGAATTATGGCCCCTGAATTACTGATCCGAACCACTCATTCGAACCACTTTGAATCACTAAACCAAAACTTTTGAACTGAATGGCCCTTTGAATTACTGAATCAAAACTTAATCCTGAAGTGTACTTTTCTGAACCAAAACTTACTCCTGAAGCGTACTTTTTTTTACAATTCAGATGATTAGGCAGTTTTAGGAGACATGCGCTTTTCTCCAAAGCAGCTCTAGTTTTTGATCTACTTTACATTACATTCAATATATTCCTAATAACAACTGATTCCTACAATTGCCAAACAGTTTTAATAATCTGTTGTTTTTTTTTTAGTTTTACTACTGTGCTGATCTGACTATAGCCTTTCCTCTATAAGAATTATTCAACCCTCTTTGTTGGAAAAGTATCAGCTCTGGTTACTATTCAGTATTACTTATGGTAACATTCTATTCAAAATAATATTTCAAGAAGGTTCCTCAAAATACAGTTGTTTTCTGTGGGACAATATGGATGAATACAAATCTGATGAAGCTCTTCATAGCTATTTACCTGCAGCTGAAGCAGCGACTAGCTTCTCACTTAAGTTATCAACATTCTCTTCCAACTGTCTCTTCTTTGCCTCTACATCCTGGATCGTTTCTTGTAAAGACTTCATCTTTGCCTCATGCTGAATGCAAAAAGAAACGAAACACTTTCAAGACTCAAGGAACATCAGATTTGAATTGCCAAGAAAAAAGTTAAACATCTTGCAGAATTTTTCAAATACACAACTTGAGACTCAGTGTTGTCATTATTCTGGGACCTTTGCAATCATGGAATCCCCTCAGTATTCTTTTATGATAAAATACCGCTTAAACTGTTGCTAGGGAGCATGAGGGGTGTTACACTTATCATAACCTCTCATGAACAGACTCAATTAAACACATGTAACACATGTCAGCAATTACTTTTGTTTGGCTTTGTTCTGTGCTTCCAAAGGATCTTCCGACAGATTTATTTAATCATAAACCAGCATATACATCTCATTGTTGTCATATTCTCCAGGACCTAATCAAACTTATTCACAACAAGTAACTTCTTATTTAAAGACCTTACTAAATTTTTAAGACTGTCTTAGGTAAAACTGTCACGAAAAGCTAGGTTGTGTTAAATTTTATAAAAAAGCACTACCTATCTCCTGACTGGATTCTTTACATGTTGACTCAGGCCGTAAAAGTCATAATATACAAATAAATAAAAATATACCAGTACTATATGATCTTGAACAGATACCTGATCAGTAATTAGACCTGACTGAACATGGTATTCCTCATACAAATGTACCGTAAAACATACAAGTGATAACTTATATTTTTGCTTATATTCCTAAGTTTCATTCCTGGCAAATTCAAAGTTTAAGTGAAAAATATTACAAGTGGATCTCAATATATACCTGATATATCCAAATGCATTTTCTGTTACAATGATATTTTCAGAACGTTGTGATTTCAACATTCCACAAATCAGAGCAAATTTGCTAAATAATGATCACATGATTTTAAAGTGTTCTACAGTATCATAGCCCCTTCTTCTGCCCCAGAAACATTAGTGTACCTGAATGATGAGAAGTTTACAATCTGACAGATCTTTCTCAGCAAAATCAAGTTTTTTGTTTGCTTCAGTGCCAGTCAACTCCAACTGTGTTGCCTTGGTTACAAGTGACTTTATCTCCGTCTTCATCTTGCTGATGTATAGACGTGCAACAGTAAACTCTTCCTCAATCTTCTCAGAGTTGCCAGTCGCCATCTAAAGAATAAATGTAACTTTTAGATTAATAGTTGCTCATTATAATTCTGTAATTCTAATAAACCCTTACCCTGCTAAATTTCTATAATGAACTTGTCCATCTTTCAATTTGGACAGTACCATTAACTGTTAAAAGGGGTGCTTACCAAAAAGATACTGACTGAATGGCGAACAGTGCAGACCATGATCAGACTGCATGGATGTGCAGGCAGACCTTGGTCTGCACTGATTGTAAAGGCAGAATCACTTGCCGCCAGCAGGCTAAAGCAGTAATAAATGCTCTTTCAGCATTTATCTTCATCCACATTTTGACAATATTTTTCAATCTTTGAACCATTTGTGTTTTTTACTCCAGTTCATACATAGAAATCAAATTTATCCACTTTACAAATATGTTTAAAGATTAAAAAATGCTGGACATATCTCTGCCTATATGGCATAATCTATTAAGTATTTAAACTAACACATTATAATAGTGTTAGACATAATGTGAAAGCCCATTCAAAAGTATAGCCCTCTAATTCTCTTGCTACCAGGTAGATTCAGAGTTATTACATACTCATTTCTAAACTCCATAAAGTTACAATGGAACCTTAAAACTCAATATTTTCCAATACTGATAACCTGATTTCATACTGGGTATGTGACGTCATCTGAATGTATGTCATAACATTAAAATGCTAATAACTGTTGATACTTTTGATTTTTCTCAACTAAAGAACAAATGTTTTATTAACATACAATGAATTTGTAATAAAAAGGATATTGTTTTTTTCATAGAAAAATAGAAATTACTCATTAGCAAAGTAATAAAAAAACACAATCCTAAGTCACTCAATATCTCACCTTCTGAAAACATGGCATATTTATAGGTTATTAGATTTGTATCGAGAAACATGCACAAGTTCAGCAGCGGAAATATTGCGCGAGTTCAGGAGCGCAATATTAATTTGCGAAAGAAGAGTGCATAATTCTAGATGCAAATCTAATAATCATTTTATTATATACGCATTTTTACTTAATATTATGATTTAAATGATATAAATATGTTCTTAAGCTAGAATAAAACTGAAAATATTGTTGTTAAAGAACTTTTAAGCGCAACTACATACATGAAACTGACGTCACAAACCCGTATGAAATCTGGACATCAATATGGAACAAGAGGACCATGATGGTCCTGAATAGCTCACCTCTTCCCACATGACCCAGTTTTGAGTATGACGTCGTTTTTTCTATTATTTGACATAGTGACCTAGTTTTTGAGCTCATGTGACCCAGTTTTGAACTTGACCTAGATATTATCAAGATAAAAATTCTGACCAATTTTCATGAAGATCCATTGAAAAATATGGTCTCTAGAGAGGTCACAAGGTTTTTCTGTTATTTGACCTATTGACCTAATTTTCGAAGGTACATGACCCTCTTTTGAACTTTACCTAGATATCATCAAGGTGAACACTCTCACTAATTTTCATGAAGATCTCATGAAAAATATGGCCTCTAGAGAGGTCACAAAGTTTTTCTATTTTTATACCTACTGGCCTAGTTTTTGACCGCACGTGACCCAGTTTCGAAACTGACCTAGATATCATCAAGGTGAACATTCAGATCAATTTTCATGAAGAGCCATTGAAAAATATGGCCGGTAGAGAGGTCAAAAGATTTTAATAATTTTAGACCTACTGACCTAGTTTTTGACCGCAGTTGACCCAGTTTCAAATTTAACCTAGATATCATCAAGATGAACATTCAGACCAACTTTCATACAGATCCAATGAAAAGTATGGCCTCTAGAGAAGTCACAAGGTTTTTTTATTATTTGACCTACTGACCTAGTTTTTGAAGGCACATGACCAAGTTTCAAACTTGACCTAGATATCACCAAGGTGAACATTCTGACCAATTTTTATGGAGATCCATTCAAAAGTATGGCCTCTAGAGAGGTCACAAGGTTTTTCTATTTTTAGACCTACTGACCTAGTTTTTGACCGCACATGACCCTGTTTCGATCTTGACCTAGATATCATCAAGATGAACATTCAGACCAATTTTCATACAGATCCCATGAAAAATATGGTCTTTAGAGAGGTCACAAGGTTTTTCTATTATTTGACCTACTGACCTAGTTTTTGAAGGCACATGACCCACTTTTGAACTTGACCTAGATATCATCAAGATGAACATTCAGACCAACTTTCATACAGATCCCATGAAAAATATGGCCTCTAGAGAGGTCACAAGGTTTTTCTATTATTTGACCTACTGACCTAGTTTTTGTAGGCACGTGACCCACTTTTGAACTTGACCTAGATATCATCAAGATGAACATTCTGACCAATTTTCATGAAGATCTCATGAAATATATGGCCTCTAGTTATGTCACAGGGTTTTTCTATTTTTAGACCTACTGACCTAGTTTTTGACTGCACGTGACCCAGTTTCGAACTTGACCTAGATATCATCAAGATGAACATTCAGACCAACTTTCATACAGATCCCATGAAAAATATGGCCTTTAGAGAGGTCACAAGGTTTTTCGATTATTTGACCTACTGACCTAGTTTTTGACAACACGTGACCCAGTTTCGAACTTGACCTAGATATCATCAAGGTGAACGTTCTGACCGATTTTCATGAAGGTCTTGTGAAATATATGGCCTCTAGAGAGGTTACAAGGTTTTTCTATTTTTAGACCTACTGACCTAGTTTTTGAGGGCACGTGACCCAGTTTCGAACTTGACCTAGATATCATCAAGGTGAACATTCTGACCAATTTTCATGAAGATCTTGTGAAATATATGGCCTCTAGAGAGGTCACAAGGTTTTTCTATTTTTAGACCTACTGACCTATTTTTAAACGGCACGTGACCCAGTTTCAAACTTGACCTAGATATCATCAAGGTGAACATTCTGACCAATTTTCATGAAGATCTTGTGAAATATATGGCCTCTAGAGAGGTCACAAGGTTTTTCTATTTTTAGACCTACTGACCTAGTTTTTGATGGCATGTGACCCAGTTTCGAACTTGACCTAGATATCATCAAGATGAACATTCTGACCAACTTTCATAAAGATCCCATGAAAAATGTGACCTCTAGAGTGGTCACAAGCAAAAGTTTACGGACGCACGCACGCACGGACGACGGACACCGCGCGATCACAAAAGCTCACCTTGTCACTTTGTGACAGGTGAGCTAAAAATATTGACGTTTTAGGTTCCATTAAAACTTACAGAGTTTATAAATGTGTATGTAATAATTCTCGATACAATAAATTGTAATAAAAAAATTATGAATTTTTCATTTAAAAATATGTGCTTGAGTAATTCTAACGGACTTAAAGGAGCGCATTATTTTCCCTGCATAAGTCTCCATACAAAAGTAAAACTGCGCTCCAATGTCATGCTCCTGAGTCACCCAATATCTCACCTTCAGAACTCAAGCATATTTCTCAATACAGTAATTAAATGTAATTAAAAGATCACATCTTATGAATATTTTCATTGAAAAATACGCTCTAGTTTCTTTTTCATGGAGTAATACTGCCTGACTTTATAAAAGTAATAACCTAGTATGTTTTTGTCTGGCTCTGTGATATTCTTTATTCTTCAACACCAAATTTTGCAGAAATGTTCCAAGAAATGTATCTCTAGAATACCCTTCCTTCTCTGTACTAAGAGTGAAAACTGAAGTTCGATTATCCTGGCTTGTAAGTTTTATATGAACTACAGGTCCATATTATACAGCATAATTAGCACATTTTCCCTGTCTTAACTAACAACAATTTATTATCATACCATTTTCAAGGACAGGCCCACCCGCTTAGCTCAATAGGGAGAGTGCAGATCTACAGGTTGCGGGGTCGTGAGTTCGATCCCCGGGCAGCTCCTATGTTCTTCATGACAATTTGATAAAAGACAATAAGACATTTTGTCTGACATCATTCGTAATCCATCTCTAATTCATGTGAGAAAGTTGGCAGTTACTTGCGGATCTACACATATAAATGTAATGTAAATATTATGAATTTGTTCAATAGCCCAAATAAGATTGACAATACTGAACTAAATAAAAGAATTTATGCAATGACACACAATAAATAACGTCACGCACCTAATATGAAATTTAGGCTTTACTATATGGAAAAATATTGACATTTCTGATTCCATTGTAACTTAATGGGGAAAAGAAATAAGTATGTAACTAGAAGATGCTTTTGTAGAAAAGCGCATGTCTCCCCCAATGCATAGTCATAATAGGCAAGAAGTCAACTGGGGACAGGAGCGAAAGTCAAAGAGACACTGATGGTTGGCTGCAATAGGCATGTCCAAGCATCCTATAAGTTTCAATGGTTCTCAAGTTATTGATCCGAAACTGTTTTCCATGTTCAGGCCCCTGTAACCTTAACCTTTGATCAAGTGACCCCCCCCCCCCCCCCCCCCCCCCCCGCAAAAATCAATAGGGTTCATCTACTCTGCATGTCCAATCGTCCTAAGAAGTTTCAACATTCTGGGTCAAGTGGTTCTCAAGTTATTGATCGGAAATGGTTTTCCATGTTCAGGCCCCTGTGACCTTGACCTTTGATGGAGTAACCCAAAAAAAAAACAATAGGGGTCGTCTGCTCCATAAGCCCTGCCATCCTATGAAGTTTATAGCTTCTAGGTCAAATGGTTCTCCAGTTATTGGTCGGAAATGAAGTGTGACGGAAGGACCAACAGAAGGACAGAGGGACAGATGGACAAGGCAAAAACAAATGAGGGGAGACGTATTAATATATCATATTCCTCATTGATTTCATATCTCATGCATAAAATGGTTATTTTCTTTTCTGCCAATGTGATATTATCAGTAATTTAATATCATATGCACAATAGCACTATTTGGTTTTCTGTGCATGTCCATGCCATAAATTTCGAAAACAGTAGGAATGATCTAATGTTTCATTTAGGGATCAGGGGTGTGGAAATCCCAATATTTTTCACTTGTCCACGGACAAATGAGACTTAAAAATCTACTTGTCCGCAGTCAAAACTTACTTGCCCGGATTTTCAACATTTTAGCATGCAAATTATTCTTTATTGTGGACAATAATCTACAAGTAGTAACAAAAGCGAACATAACAAAGTGTAATACTGTAGCTGTTTCAAAAAATAAGCTTTCGACACTTAAGCTTGTGTTCGTCCGTGAGGCCGTCGAACATTCAACAGAAATACCTAAAGACTGCTCATCATGCCATGTGAACCCATGTGTGAAAGCATGACACTTTCTGACTGTTAGAAAAACAAACATGAAACTTCCTGACTCGCACTAGCGAGCTCTTTGTGCTTTGACTATTTACTTCAATTTTTGTTGGCAGACGAAGTTGTAACCGTTGAACAAAATTGTCCAAAACATTGTGATAATTGTTTACGTTTCCGGTTTCTATTCGACATGTTACCGTGTGCAAAAATCACGCGAGATCATGACAGGGAACCAATCAGAACGCAGAGAAAGAGCTGCTAAATTTAGACACAGTATGGTTTTTCCAAAACTGGAGAAACTGAAAGGCCCTTAGCGTTTTAAACATCCGTTTTGTACATCAAATTCTGTTATAAACTAGAGCTACTTTTGAGAAAAGCACGTCTCCCACAACTGCCTAATCATCTAAACACTAAGTCAGTGTTTTTATACTGTTTAGTCACAACAAATATACCTTTGAAGAGTAAAATGGCTGATTTTCAGTAATTCAAGGGCCATAATTCTGAAGTGCCTATGCCAATTTTGCTAGTTATCGAACCTGGGAGAGGAATTATGGTCATACACATTTTGTTTAAGTTTGGTGAAGATCGGATAAAAAATGTTTGACTTGGAGTGCGGACAAGATGAATGGTTTTTGGTGCATGTTTGAGAATGAAGACTTCAGCATTTTTATGAGTCTAGGTGATTCATTAGTTATTGTCAAGGGCCATAATTCTGAAGTGTCTCAACCGATTTGGCTAGTTATCGAACTTGGCCAAGGTCTTATTTGCAAACACATTTTGTTCGAGTTTGGTGAAGATCGGATACGAAATGTTTGACTTAGAGTGCAGACAAGATGAATGGTTTTTGGTGCATGTTTGAGAATGAAGACCAGCATTTTTAGGCATCTAGGTGATTCATAAATTATTGTCAAGGGCCATAACTCCGAAGTGTCTTGGCCGATTTAGCTAGTTATCGAACTTGGGTGAGGTCTTATGGTCAAACACATTTTGTTCAAGTTTGGTGAAGATCGGATGAGAAATATTCCACTTAGAGTGCGGACAAGATGAATGGTTTTTGGTGCATGTTTGAGAATGAAGACTTCAGCATTTTTATGCATCTAGGTGATTCATAAATTATTGTCAAGGGCCATAATTCCCAAGTGTCTTGGCCGATTTAGCTAGTTATCGAACTTGGCTGAGGTCTTATGGTCAAACACATTTTGTTCAAGTCTGGTGAAGATCGGATGAGAAATGTTCGACTTAGAGTGCGGACAAGCTTTGTGACAGACACACAGACAGACACACACACAGACTGGAGTAAATCAATATGTCTCCCACACCACTGTGTGGTGGGAGACATAACTCCATAAATTTGAAGTACTGTTCAGCGTTCCTAAATTATTCTTTCCTTTTTTCATTTCAAACCAGAAAACTTGTGCTCTTCCGCGGACAAATGGAATGCGAAAATTTACTTGTCCGCAGTCAAAAAGTCCCGATTCGGACAAGTCGGACATAGGAAGTTATCACTGTTTTTCGAATGTTAATGCTGTTGGTTTTGGCTTTGACACAACGCTGAAATACACGCATAAATATATGGGTCTACCAATATTGGAGGTCTCAGCTAAACCAGTCATATTGGTTATAAAAGTCTTGCAGTAAATTCACCACAATTTCAGAGTGTTCTCCTATAAAACTCCAACTGTCTAGATTTTTTGGGGTGTTAATAATCTACTTTTAGATGATTATTTCAATAAATCATTTAATTTATTATGTTGATTTTCCAGTAAACGTTTTGACCTTTATAGTTTTGTTTTCAGTATAATAATAACAAGAGCTCGTCGAACATGAAATGCACCCCTTGACGCATTCAGTAATTGCACAAGGAACAGAAATTATATGCTCACTGTTGACAAAAGTTCTACTGTTCTGGTTCAAACTGACCTTGACCTTTTAACCTATTGACCTAAAAATCAACAGGTGTCATCTGCTGGTCATGATCAACCTCCATATTAAGTTTCGTGATCCTAGGCCCAAGCGTTCTCAAGGTATCATCAGGAAAGGGTTTAACTGTTCCAGGTCACTGTGACCTTCACCTTTGGCCTACTGATCTCAAAATCTACTGGTGTCATCTACTGGTCATGACCAAACTCCCTATCAAGTTTCATGATCCTGGACACAAGTATAATTAAGTTATCATCTGAAAACCTTTTAACTGTTCAGGGTCACTGTGACCTTGACCTTTAACATATAGACCTCAAAATCAATTGGGGTCATCTGCTGGTCATGACCAACCTCCCTATCAATTTTCATGATCCTAGGCCCAAGATTAGTGTTATTAATAAGAGTTAACATCCGGAAACTGTTTAACTGTTCAGGGTCACTGTGGCCTTGAACTTTTACCTAATGATCTAAAAATCTATAGGGGTCATCTGCTGGTCATGATCAACCTCTCTATCATCTTGAATGACCCTTGGCCTAAGCATTCTCAAGTTATTGTCCAGAAACTGTTTAAATGTTCCTGGCCAATGTCCTTGACCTTTAACCAAATGACCTCAAAATCAATAGGGGTCATCTGCTGGTCATGACCAATCTCCCTATAAACTTTCCTGATACTAGGCCCAAGCGTTCTTGAGTTATCGCCCGGAAACAATTTTACTGTTTCTGGTCACTGTGACCTTGACCTTTGACATACTGACCTCAAAATCAATAGGGGTCATCTCCTGTCATGACCAACCTCCCAATAAACTTTCATGACCCTATGCCCAAGTGTTTTTGAGTTATCATCCGGTAACTGTTTAACTGTTCAGGGTCACTGTGACCTTGACCTTTGACATACAGATCTCAAAATCAATAAGGGTCATCTGCTGGTGATGGCCAACCTTTCTATCAACTATCATGATCCTAGGCCCAAGCGTTCTTGAGTTATCATCAAGAAATGGATTGGTCTACATTCCGACCGACAGACAGACCGACCGACCGACCAACATCTGCAAAACAATATACCCCTCCTTCTTCGAAGGGGGCATAAAAATATCACATTCCTGAGAGAGTGATGTGAAAAATGTTCGCCTCTCAAAATATTAATATAGACATCGGCTGACACCTCAGTTGATATTCATTTTATCTCCAGGTGGACATTATTCATAACACCATCTCAGGAATGCAGTATCTATGTAATGCTAACATGGAAAAATGTCATACATTAGAAAAACAAATTTATTACTAAGTTAGCTTCGTTCATACGCCTTAAAGGATTTAAGGACAGGCATTTATTCAATTCAACTTATATAATGACAATGCAAGGCGTTCAGCATTTCTGCAATTGTTCATATTGAATTCAATCCTTAACTAATATTTTCAGCATCTTCATCATCCGTTTAATTGCAATTATATTCTTTACAATATAGAGTTTACTTCATTTCATTACATAATGACAAGGCCAGTAAGCATGAATAGCAAATATTGTTGCTATTTAAGAGTTATCCTTACCCTGAAGCACATTCAAAATTGTGATGGCATTGTTTCAAAGGTATCAAATTCTAACAATTTTATATAAATAAAAGGATGAAATCCTGACATTGCTTTATCATAAATATTATAACCTATAGATGTTTGCAGCTATTAAATAAATCTTTAAAATCAAATTATTTTCTGTATTTCAGAATGTCACAAATTCCTGATTACACAGAAAATGTATCGCTGAGACTGTCACAAGTGCTTGATGAGACTGGAGTAAATGAGAAAATGGTGTTAAAGAAAAGAAGATTAGGACTGCTGAGAGAGTCTTTAAAAACAATAACAATGCAAATATGTGGTTGTGATTCTTCTGTATATTACCTTGGCAGTCAAACAGAAAGTACAACAACACCAGGACTTGAGTCAGACTTTGACTGTCTTTGCAGTAACAATGATTTTAATGTGATACAAGACTGGGCAGAATGGGAACCTGGTGTATGGAATTTCTTGATGATCCAGGATGAGACTGTATCCCCGGGTTACTGTTTGTTACAGTGTCTGAGAGCTGATGTTCCTCTTCCAGAAAATAATGTAACTACTAAACCTCAATACAGAGATAGAAGAGGGAGAGTACTGATGAAGAATACATTGGTCCATTATCCTGTTTTAGCTGGAACAGTTAGACATGGTCCAGCAAGCTCTTGCATTATTTCAGATTTTGACTTTGTACAAGCATTTCCCTGTAAGTCATGGCCTATACAAGCCAGCCCTTGGTTAGATCAGCAAGGTGTTGGAGGATGGCCTTCAGATGAAATGAGGAGATACTGCAGCAGCACTGGATGTTTTGTTGTAGCAGTTGGAAGTAAGGGTAGTGAAAATGAAGAGCTTGAATGGAGAATATCTACTTCACTAGCTGAGAGATGTTGCATGTTCGATTTAAATATTACACAAATAAGATGTTATATTTTAATGAAAATGATTTTGAAAACCTTCATCAGTCCACACTATCCTGATAGCATTTCAAGTTTCATGTGTAAAACAGTGCTGCTGCATTGTATAGCAAATACACAAACTAATGTTTGGAGGGAAAACAGTTTGCTTACATGCCTCAAATTTTGTTTAACAACACTTAACAACTGTGTTTTAAATGAAGTATGTCCGCATTTTATCATACCTGAAAACAACCTAATGGCAGGACGTTTTTCGCCTGTAACAAAACCCAATATACTAGGAATACTTCAGTTTATAGTAAATAGTAATGGACGAGCATTACTTCAGATTGACTGTGATGAACTTGGCTTGAGACTACATCTCAAGCACTGCGGTATGTGGTTAAGAGATCCACAAATGTATTCCACTCTTATTTCAGGAGGTTTAGTTCAACAGGTTGCTTTGTATATTAATGTATGCAACCGATATTTACTTTCCCATTTAAACAAAAGCTATCACACATCAGTACTGCCGATGTTAGCAAAATATATGTTCAAACTTATCAATAAGTATGTTTCAAGTCATGAACAAGAAAAAATAGCCTCTAGAATAATTGTACATCAGTTATGTAAAACTGTAGGTGCAGTTTTGTCATCCTTCAATATTTCTCTTCATGGCACTTTAACATTGGAGGCTCTCACATGGATGTCGTTTGGACTGAACTCTGATGTTTCAACCAGTAAACTGAAACTAGCATCAATCTTCTATTGTATAGGAGATGCTGAAAGAACTGAAATGATCCTGAAATATACTGAGGAATGCTATGATCTCAGTGTGGTTGAACCTGCATGTGGTTGTCCTCCTTTCGACCATTCTTTCCCACATCATGTGTCAGATTTCTGCCATGTGAAAAAAATGGTTGTCCCTATGAACTGCAGTATGAAATGTTTCGGTCTACACAGGAAGACTTAGCTTATACAGGTAAACGTGATGACTGGATGGACTGGGCTGTTGTAGACTCCCTTCCATATCTCTACTTCCTACAATACAAGACCTACAACAGCCTAAGAAGACAAGAGGATAAACAGAGAGCCCTTTCTAACCTTGCCAAGACCATTGGTGAGGAACCCAACCTTGGACACAGGGAAACAGCCTTGAACCTGCTTGGACAGTGCATGGAACAAGAAGAAAGACATTATGATGCTTTAAGGTGCTATGTGAGATCTCTTCAGGTACGGAGAAGAAACAATGCTGCAAATATCCACATTTGTAGACTTTTAAGCTCACTGATAAATCATTAACTGGTGGTGAAAACAATCAGTGATTGAGTACCAAATCATAAATGGAACAAGAAAACTGAAGTACTGATGCTTAAAGATGCTATCTGCTATCCCTTCAGTTACGGAACAGAAGCAATGCTGCAAAGCTGCATATACATATATGTAGACTTTTAGACACAATGATAAATCATTAACTGGCGGTGAAAGAAGACAGTGATTGAGTACCAAATCATGAACATATGCTAACAGTCATGAATACAGCACAAAAAACAAAATCACAATTCTTGTTAAATTAGGCAGATTCAAAGTCAAACCTATATTCTTGTGAATGCAAAAAATAATAAATACACGATTGTACCTTCAGTATTTAGCATGCATGATAAGGATTAAAATGCATTCACTGTATAAACAAATTTTATGGCACTTGCCATTTCAAAGTAGTTTGATGTTTCTAACACTATTTACCAGTATTATATTAGCTTTCTTTATATCTAACAAGTACAAAGTTCTTCACAAATGCCTACTGTATATATATCTAACAAGTACAAAGTACTGTATATATATTTAATTTGGCAGATACTTTATTTGGGAACTTTTGAAATTTTATTTGTTGGTGTTGAATAATTTTTGTCCTAAATCCCTCAAAATAACAATCTTTTACACATCTGAGTATCAGATATGAATAGTTCTCAAAGCAAACTGAAATGATCGAAGGCATCATTTACATTAGCCGGCATTTTGCTGACAAACTACATTGTACTACTTTTGCTTACAAACTATCTGACACTGAATATAACTACTATAAAAATTTTAATATTTAGGGAAAAATTGTGCATAACAGAAATTATAGTTTACCAGTATGCTTTGAATGTTGTGGTATGTATATTATGTAAATAAACAATGTCAGTTCACACATTTTAAAGGTTTATAGTTTGTGAAGTTTTTTGCTCATACCTACAAGGACTATGGTACAGATTTGATACTACATAGCACTGTTTCATATCTCTGTTATTTTCCTTTAAAAATAAGACGCCATTCGAGGATACCGAAAATAATTTATTTTTCTTTTAATTCATAATTTATGTAGATAATTTTGGCGACAGATTTGATTTGGGGTTCTTGAACGTAACTGCCAATATAGGCAAAAAACTGTCACTAAAATTAGTAGGTACACAGTAAAAATTTCAACACATGAAACAGTTTGTTTGTTTTGGGTTTAACGTCGTTTTTCAACAGTATTTCAGTCATGTAACTGCGGGCAGTTAACCTAACCAGTGTTCCTGAATTCTGTACCAGTGCAAACCTGTTCTCCGCAAGTAACTGCCAACTTCCCCACATGAATTGATTTCAGACACAATGTCGTTTATCAAATAGTCATGGAGAACATACACCCAGCCCGAGGATCGAGCTCATGACCCCGCGATCCGTAGACCAATGCTCTACCTACTGAGCTAAGCGGGTACACGGGTTGAAAACTTGTAACAAATATTTGTAAAAATCAATTTAGATTTTGTTGTTAATTTCTTCCATCAAGACTAAAGATGATTACTCCTTTCAAAGCATAATGACTTTGTTTGTTTGGGTTTAACACCATTTTTCAACAGTATTTCAGTCATGTAAAGGTGGGAAGTTAGCCTAACCAGTGTTCGTGGATGCTGTACCAGTACAAACCTGTTCTCCCCAAATAATTGCCAACTTCCAAACATGAATCAGAGGTGGAGGACGAATGATTTCAGACACAATGTCTTTTATCAAATCGTCATGGAGAACATATGCACCGCCCGGGGATCAAACTCACAACACCACGATCCGTATACCAATGCTCTCCGTACTGAGCTAAGCGGGCCGGTCAAAGCAAGCATAATGAAATCATCTACAGCACCAACCTTAGTTTCAATGGCATCTCCGCCAATAATTGTTCCAATATCTCCAAGGTCACGCAAAAGTGACATCATCATATCTGTGTTTCGCTTACGCTGATGGAGGGAGGAGTCTTTCACATTGTCCAACTCTGACTGTAGTGTGTTCAACAAACTCTACAAAGAGAATTGACAGTATTTGTTATATCAGTTGTTTTGGTATATGTAAATCATTCTAACACTTTTTAAAAAAATTTCTTTTACATAAACAAAGAAGGATTTTACAGTGTACTGTCTTGACAATTTAAACATGTTTCGCAAAATGACCTACTTTTGGCTATTCCAGTTTACTCCATTTACGCCTAAAAAAGGATTCCAGATTAGTATCCCTTCCTGGTGTAATTAGAACGTGCTAGAATGGAAATAGATTTTAGCTTTGCATGCTTTGTTGGCAAATAAAACGAGTTTTTCCGTTCAGATGCATCGTAATTAGATTACTAAACATCTGAACTCAAAAAGTGTTTTTTTGCCAACGAAGGACTCAAAACTAAAATCTATTTCCCAAGTTTCAAATGTCTGTAACTGATTTAAAAACAAACTTCTACAAGACATGCTAATACATTAACAGCACTTTTTCCATCTTTTTTTACATCATAAAATGTATCTAAATGAAAACTGAAATTGATTCAAAATATTTGACCATTTAAATAATACCTGCCGTCAGGAGATGGACCAGTTTGAAAATTTTGATGCTGGATAGGGAAATGGGGCTTATCTGAGAAAACAAGAGCTACCACTGGAGTCATTAATACAGTGTACCTTAGCAGAAGTAACAAAAATTTTCATGCGTGAAGTTTCTGAACTGACAAGATAAATTCAAGTGATGAAAATGAGATATAAGTGTGCCCACAATCTTTGTCCATCCTTCTAAAACAATGACACAAACATATACACATCAGGACCTTGTCATATATAATGCAGGTGATGGTATGGAACGCCTGTTTCAAGTCTGATCTATTTGGTTTTTGTTGGGTTTAATGTAACACTGACACAACTATAGATCATTTGGAACTTTCCAGCTTGTGACGGTGGAAGAAGACTTCAAGTACAGCTCTGTGAGTTATTTCATTACAGGCCCGCACCTGGGTAGAACCAAAGACCTTCTGAAAGCCAGCTGGATCGCTTCCTCACATGTAGAATTCAACGCCTCAAATAAGGCTCGTACCCACATTGGTGACAGGCAAGAGATTCAAAGTCAGCGACCTTAACCACTCAGCCATGTAGGCCGAGGACCTGTGTTTTAGGTCTGAATCAAATCCATTCGAAGTGCATCAAAACATTAACCAGAAATTCAACACGAATCAAAACATTAACATTCTAAGTATAAAAGGGGAACAATTTATGGAATATTTCTCCCATAGATATGGCACTTGTGTCAGATAATGTGGATGAAGATCATCAGAAACAATTTTTTTTAAGTTTGAATTAAATCCATTTTGTAATAAAAAAGAAAGAACCAAAGAGCATCAGAACTTTTACAAAAAGATTTAAGTATAAAATGGACATAAATCGTGGTGCCCCGAGTCAGGGCATTATTCATGGTCCCAGAGTTATGCCCGCAGTGGAACAACTCTTTTTTAAGTTTGAAGGCATGAACACACTAAATAGCTGGCTTTCCTAATTCTATATCAAACTGACGAATTTCCAATGGCTGCAGCACACATCAGGACCCATTTTAAATGTCAGTAACTTACATTTTCTTGAAGAATATTGTCAGAGCTGAATAAAAATCAAAAGGAAAGTGGAGGTCATGTTCAATGCAAGAAAACTAGTTTTCAAACACATAAATTTCAAAATCAGCTAAAAAATGAGACCCCAAATTGTAGCGGTGGTGTATGACCTAACTTTCCAAGACAAATTCTGTCATGCTTTCATTTTATTAAGAAAATGCTTCCTAAATATCAAGCATAGATCTGTCATGTGATTTCAGCAAAAAACATGCAATGAAAATAAAGACAAGAGGGCCATGATGGCCCTATATCGCTCACCTGTTATCATTGCACTTAAGGACAAGTCTTCAAGGTCAAAAGATCATAACAGAAATCAATCAAAAGAATTATGAGAAAATATAGTTGAAATTTTCTTTAAGTAACTTTAAAAACAAGATTTGAAAACTTTTTGTAGAGGTCCACTAGGCAATGCTACATGTCAAATATCTAAGCTCTTCTGGATTTTGAAGATTTTTCTATGTACAATCAAGTAACCCCATGGGGCAGGGTCAATTTGACCCCAGGGGTCATGATTTGAATAAATTTTGTAAAAGTCTAATAGGCAATGCTACGTGTCAAATATCTAAGATCTAGGCCTTCTGGTTTATTTTTAGAATTTTTTTCTAAGATTTTCCTATGTAAAATCAAGTGTCCCCTAGGGCGGAGTCAATTTTGACCCCGGGGGACAAGGTTTGAACAAATTTTGTAGAGGTCCACTAGGCAATGCCACATGTCAAATATCTAGTCTCTAGGCCTTCTAGTTTATTTTTAGAAATTTTTGAAGATTTTCCTATGTAAAATCAAGTGACCCTGGGGCGGGGTCAATTTGACCCAGGGGGTCATGATATGAACAAATTTTGTAGAGGTCCACTAGGTAATGCTACATGTGAAATATCTAAGCTCTAGGCCTTCTGGTTTATTTTAGAAAAACTTTTGAAGATTTTCCTATGTAAAGTCAAGTGACCCCTAGGGCGGGGTCAATTTTGACCCCCGGGTCATAATTTGAACAACTTTAGTAGAGGTCCACTAGGCAATGCTACATGTCAAATATCATAGCTCTAGGGCTTCTGGTTTTTGAGAAGAAGATTTTTTAAATATTTTCCTATGTAAAATCAAGTGACCCCTGGGGCGGGGTCAATTTTGACCCCGGGGGCCATAATTTGAACAACTTTAGTAGAGGTCCACTAGGCAATGCTACATGTCAAACATCTAAGCTCTAGGGCTTCTGGTTTTTGAGAAGAAGATTTTTTAAATATTTTCCTATGTAAAATCAAGTGACCCCTGGGGCGGGGTCAATTTTGACCCCGGGGGCCATGATTTGAACAAATTTTGTAGAGGTCCATTAGGCAATGCTACATGTGAAATATCTAAGCTCAAGGCCTTCTGGTTTATTTTTTGAAATTTTTTGAAGATTTTCATATGTAAAACAAGTGACCCCTGGGGCGGGGTCAATTTTGACCCCGGGGTCATGATTTGAATAATTTTAGTAGAGGTCCACTAGGCAATGCTACATGTCAAATATCTAAGCTCTAAGGCTTCTGGTTTTTGAGAAGAAGATTTTTTAAGATTTTCTTATGTAAAATCAAGTGACCCCTGGGGCGGGGTCAATTTTGACCCCGGGGTCATGATTTGAACAAAATTGGTAGAGGTCCACTAGGCAATGCTTCACACCAAATATCTAAGCTCTAGGGCTTCTGGTTTTTGAGAAGAAGATTTTTAAAGTTTTTTCTTTCGGTTGCTATGGCAACCAGTGTTCTGCATGGAATTCAATTCTTTGAACAATTTTGAAAGGGGGCCATCCAAGAAACATCCCTGTGAAGTTTCATCAAAATTGGCCTGTTGGTTTAGGAGGAGATGTTGTTTAAAGGAAAGTGTGGACGGACGTACAATGGACGGACGGACGCCGGACGGTGAGCGATCACAATACCTCACCCTGAGCACTTGGTGCTCAGGTGAGCTAAAAATAGCTCTACAGAGCAAAACAAGAGCTGTCCATAAGAAAGCCAATGCTCAACTACTCGAACAGTTCTTCTAGCAGCAGGAATATTAGTACACAAAAATGTACCTAAATGTTAAAATATCTACAGAGTTTCATTCCAGCATCTGCATTACTTTTGGAGATAGTAACTTGTATGCAAAACTTTAACCAGAAGTTTTAAGTTCAAAAGGGGACATAATTCCACAAAATACAGAGTGATGGGATTTGATGCTATGACCTAGTTTTAATAAACATAAAGAAACGTGTTGAATTTCAATTCAATATTTGCCTAAGTCTAAGATAGTAACTTACATGCAAAACTTTAACAATGATTTTCTAAGTCCAAAAGGACACATGTTTGTTTGTTTTGGGTTTAACGCCGTTTTTTAACAGTATTTCAGTCATGAAACGGCGGACAGTTAACCTAACCAGTGTTCCTTGATTCTGTACCAGTACAAACCTGTTCTCTGCAAGTATTTGTTTGTTTGTATTGGGTTTAACGCCGTTTTTCAACAGTATTTCAGTCATGTAACGGCGGGCAGTTAACCTAACCAGTGTTCCTGGATTCTGTACCAGTACAAACCTGTTCTCCGCAAGTAACTGCCAACTTCCCCACATGAATCAGAGGTGGAGGACTAATGATTTCAGACACAATGTCGTTTATCAAATAGTCACGGAGAACATACGCCCCGCCCGAGGATCGAACTCGCGACCCCGAGATCCGTAGACCAACGCTCTTACCTACTGAGCTAAGCGGGCGGGCTTTGTTCTCTGCAAGTAACTGCTAACTTCTCCACATGTATCAGAGGTGGTGGACTAATGACTGCAGACACAATGTCGTTTATCAGATAGTCACAGAGAACATATGCCCTGCTGGAGGATCGAACTCATGACCCCGCGATCTGTAGACCAACACTCTACCTAGTGATCTAAGTTGGCAGGTTAAAAGGGGACATAATTTGGCCAAAATACATGTCAGAGTAATGGAACTTGATGCTATTACCTAGTTTTATAACACTGAAGACATGTGAAGTTTCAATTCGTTTTGGAGATAGTAACTTGCATGCAAAACTTTAACCCGGATTTTCTAAGTCCAAAAGGGGGCATAATTTGGCCAAAATACATGTCAAATACATGAACTTGATCCTTTGATGTTGATAATTGACCTAGAAAAAGAAAAAATAAGTTTCAAAGCTATATGCCTTTACATGATGGCTACTTGCATGCAAAACTTTAACTAAGGTGTGACGCCAACGCTGACACCAACACCGACGCCAGGGTGAGTAGAATAGCTCTACTATTCTTTGAATAGTCAAGCCAAAAACTGAGAACTACTTGAATCCGCCATTATGCGACTACCATTGTTTTTGTGCCATTTTCCTATCATTTAGTGTCTGTATATCTGAATCATAACAATTGAGTAATTACAGAAATGAAGCAAAAGTGCATAAGTAAAAAGGGGACATAGTTCATGAACTACTGGTGCGAGAGTCCTTGATATCATAAATTATTATTATGATGTGGATGATGATTAGGAAGCAAATCAATCAAGTACTTACAGACATAAAGTGAAAGTGCATCAAAATTTTAACAAAGTCATGGACGCAGATGTGAACATCAATGCAAGTAGGATAGCTCTCCATATACTTTATATATTTGTGCTAAAAATGCGTATTATGAATATGTATTTCTTAAAGTCAGACAATATACTGAAACTAAAGCATGAAAATTTCATGTCTAATCAATCACATCACAAAATGTATTTAAATTAAATCTGACAAACATACTGCCTCGGTAGCCTAGTGGGAGAGCGCCTGCTTCGAGTGCGGGAGGTTGTGGGTTCGATCCCAGGCCACGTCATACCAAAGACTTGAAAAATGGTACATGTAGTTTCCTCGCTTGGTGGTCAGTCCAGTGTTAGTATAATGTGACTGTGTGAGATATCATGTCACATGTCTACAGCGTGATATTCAAGTGTGGCAACACTATAAAGTTGGGCACTGCGCTCACTGCTACAAGTAGATACTGTCATATGATTGGAAAATTGTTGTTAACCCAAACATACATGCATACACACACATACAGGTTATCTAAAGTATACTGTGAAATCATTAATATTCGTGGGGGATTAATTTTCGTGGATTTCGTGGTTGAGTCAATCCACGAAATTTAATCCCAACGAATAAGTGGAATTCCCATTCATTTTATGTTCAAAAGTTGTAATCCACGAATTCATATCCCCATGAATTTGCCATTCTGACCTAAACCACGAAATTTCATGCCCACGAAATTAAATGATTTTACAGTATTCAATTAGAGAAACTCACAATTTTCTGGTTAAGTTCGTCATTAAGTTGATCATATTCTTTGTTCTTGTTTTCCACCTCCAGTTCTTTCTGGTCGTAGTTCATGGCCAGTTCTTCAAGTGCATTCAATACCTGCTTTATCTCGTCTTTGGCAGCATCGTTATCTTGCGAGATACTCTGCATGTCCTGAAGTTACCAAAGGGCATACTGTGAAAAGAAGCTGTTAACAGTGTAATAGTGATCCCTTTTCAGAAAGGATTCTATATTAGAATGCTGCCCACCATAATGAAATGCAGATCCATCAATCAATAAACAAAACTTTGTTTTTTATAACCCTGCAAGCTACTTTGTGAAGTGAAAAATTTCCTATCAGCAAGTATCATCAACACACCATTAGAATTTCAGGCAAGGATGGTTGTAGGGACAATCTGACTACAGTACTCAATCTTCCTAAATGTAAAATCTGATGGCTGTCCATTCACATTCTTTCTGTGTAATCGGATTTCTCATATTGTTACTTTCGGCTTACCCTTCAAAAGGCACTGACTTCCAGTAATCAGGATAGTATTGCTTTATTTTTTAGAAGGCTCTGAAACTTAGTTACTGACAGATTATATGTCACAGAAACAAATAAGAATTAGTTGTTTTTACTAATATTCCATTCCAAGTGGAAAAGAATTTGTAACAGGGCACCATGGGTATATTGCTTTAATCATAAAGCTTTTATATTTAATGACTGTTAACTACAAATTCCTCCATGGTGTACTGGTCAAAAACGCAGGATATTTTCCATTGCTGAGGTGGTCCAGGTTCGATTCCCTAAATGTGCATGTTTTTTTTTTACTTGATTTGGCATTTTTAATATGGTTCTGAAACAAAAACTCAGGTTCTAATGCGCATAATATGACCATATTTCAACTTTAAGGAAAGATCATTTTTAACAAAAATCTGGTCAGTGTCTTTAAATTAACGAAGATAACCTGAAGGTGTTATTTCAATGTTAGAAAATGCAAAAACGCACAAAACATATTTATTGGCCACATGTTGTCTCTAAGGAATGGATTCCACCATCTCTATCTTCTTTTTGCTTTATAATGGTAAACAAGAGGATCATGATGACCCTATATCACTCACCTGTTAAACTTGGCCTTGGAATCATCAAGATAAACATTCTGACCAACTTTCAAGCAGATAGGGTCATAAATGTGGCCCCTAGAGTGTTAACAAGCTTTCCCTTTGATTTGACCAGGTGACCTACTTTTTGACCCTACATGACCCAGTTTTAAACCTGGCATAGTAATCATCAAGATAAACATTCTGACCAAGTTTCGTGAAGATAGGGCCATAAATGTCGCTTCTAGGGCATTAAGAAGCTTTTCCTTAGATTTGACTGGTGACCTAGTTTTTGATCCCACATAACCCAGTTTCGAACTTGGCCTAGAGATCATCAAGATAAACATTCTGAGCAAGTTTGTATCAAATCAATGCATAAATGAAACCTCTATATGGCTGAAAGGGCTGAAAATTTTGCCCCTTTCTGGAGCAGTAAATCTAGAACCTATGATAAAATCTAGCCAGTTTTCAAAAGGAACCAAGATCCTATTGTGACTTAAGTTGTGTAAGTCTGGTTAAAAATTAACAAATTTTGGCTCTTTCATGGGGCCGTAACTCCAGAACCTATGATTGGATCTGAAGGATTCATCACAGAATCCAAGATCTATTGTTGTTAAGGATATTTTGCAAGTTTGTATTAAATCAATACATAAATAAAGTCTATGGCTGCAAAAGCCAAAATAACAAATTTTGGCCCTTTAAGGGGCCATAACTCTGGAACCCATGGGGATCTGGCCAGTTTTCGAAAGGAACCAAGATATTAAGCCAACACAAGTTGTGTCCAAGTTTGATTAAAATTGATCGCAAAATGCGATCTCTATCATGTTCACAAGAAATTGCGACTGGACGGGCGATGGACAAACGGACGACGGATGATCACAAAAGCTCACCTTGTCACTACGTGTGACTTCACCACAATTTTTGACCAATGAAAAGTTTGTTGACGCCTACAAAAAATGCCCACTTTGCTGTCGTTGAAGAAGATAATTACTTCTTACAAAATGACATTAGCTTCTCAATTCAAACTGATAATGAAAGGTGTGATCGTACTTTTGTTACGCTCAATTGGCCAGTGATAATCGGCAATTAGTGTGTCACCTCGTGTCAATTTTGTTTTCACAGTTTGATCTCAGTTAAAGATAATACTCGATCTTTAATTAGTATCAAAATATTTGTGATCTTTTTTTATATTTCTTTCATCAAAATACTATTACATTTTTATGAAACCTAATGATCTTTTACAGAATGTAACGGCAATCTTTGATTTTAGCGTGGGCAGTAAGCATGGAGCGTAATTTCCATTTACCAAAATGGAGCAAATGACAATTTTTGTTGTTTACTATAACACATGCCCAAGCTGTCGATTGCTTAGAAGTTTTGTGAAGGTAAATGCACATCAATGTATCTGGTAGAATGATAAGATGAAACGAAAAAGAAAGGGGCCTAAAGTTATGATTGAACACTGCTCAGAAGTCTGAAATATATAAATAATGGCTGCCCCTCCGATCAGCAGTCACCTGGCTTAAGCAGCCAAATTGCCTGTTTCCCCTGGCTGGCTGCTTAAGACAGGTTAGACTGTATAGCCGATGGTATTTTTTTTTTTGTTGCGCAATTTTTGTTGATAGACACAATCACGCAATCCAGGAAAATAAGTCCACCATGTATAGTAATGATTTTGCAGTAAATTTATATAGCACTAGTTAATGTTTAAGTACCTGCTGAAGGTTATCATTGTCTTTCCGTGCCTGTGCAATCAACTCTTCCTGTTCCAGCATCTGTTGTTCCATCTTCTCTATCAGCTGAGACTGTTTGTCAATCTCCTCATCCTTAATACAACAATATTTACTACTGGTTAAATTCTTAACATAAATACATTCACCTTTCCTGTCTACGAGATGTCCATTTGCAATCAAATGATATATGAGCCGTGCCATGAGAAAACCAACATAGTGGGTTTGCGACCAGCATGGATCCAGACCAGCCTGCACATCCGCGCAGTCTGGTCAGGATCCATGCTGTTCGCTAACAGTTTCTCCAATTCCAATAGGCTTTAAAAGCGAACAGCATGGATCCTGACCAGACTGCGCAGATGCGCAGGCTGGTCTGGATCCATGCTGGTCGCAAACCCACTCTGCTGGTTTTCTCATGGCGTGGCTCATATATTTGCAGTTAAATAGTACCATTTGTGCAAAAGGTCTGCCTGTCATTACTTTAAAGATATTTTGTAATTTGACAAACTACAGCTGCCAGGATAGCTGTCAAAAATCTCCACCCTTCTGTATAACTGAGAATCTCTAACCTATCATTTAACACTATAAGATCTCTTAATAAATCCTGGAAATGTTACCTTATCATCAAGCTGCTGATATATTTTCAATTTTTCCTGTTCAAATGCCAGTTTGTCAGCTTCACTGACGTTGCTTAGACTGCCTGTAATACTGCCAATCATTGATGTAGATGGCGTGGCATTGGGTGTCTCCTCCGTGACTGAGCGCTTCATGTCTATTTGTTCATCCTCAGGCACAGACTGACCTGTGACAGAATATATAACACTTATCATGTTTGAAAAATACAGGTTCATGGCATGACAGGATACAGTTTAATAGATTTTGCATAAAATGCCTTACTCAACCGATCAACAAACACTTATGTTACCGATGATTACTTTGTATCATGAAAACAGAAAATAAAATCCCCATGCGAACATATCACATTTCCAGGCCTCCCAATTTGACTTCAGCTTTACAAGAATGACATTCGGTTTGGTTTGGTTTACAACATTTCTCAACAATATATCAGTTACCCATTCACAGCAATCAGTTAACCCTACCATTGTCCTTAAATCCTGCTCTACCCAAATTAACCGGCTATTTCCCAAACATGACTAATGGATAAAGTATGAATGACTTTAAACATGCTGTTTTCTGTCACAAAGAACATAAACATAGCCCAGTATCTGGACCCGAGGCATCTTGTTTGGAATTATTGTGCTCTACCAGTCAGCTAACCAGACAAGTTATTTTTAGCATGAAATTCAGTTTGTAATCCCTCTCCCTTTGCGTAGTAAGTTACAAAGCTTTCTATTCTTTTCCTCTCTACCTAAGCGAGCAGGATCAAAATTTTATAAGGAGTTACTACCTGGTTTAAAGCGACTAACACTACACATGCTGGGCGAAAAATTCTCTCTCTCTCAAAAAACCCCCCAAAAACAAAAGAGTACTTTGACTTTTACTTTCACCTACTCATTTTCCAGTGCTATACAAACATTCTATACCAAACTTGGTGGAAATGAACATGTTGAAAAATTTTGCCCGAACCATGGGCAAGTAGTTTTAAACTGTGGGTCATCCATGTAACTTACCACTTCTCCAAGCCTTCAGTTCAGCCTCAAGCTTCTCCAGAATGACCTTCAGTTTGCTGTTCTTCTCTCTTTCTTTCTCATACCGTCTCTTCCATTCCTCAGCAGTTAATTCTTCATTCACAGTGACAACGTTCTTGATCGTCTTCGCTCTGTATTACAATACAAAACATTGCTTCATACATGTATCTTTGTTCTGAGCTGTACAGCAATGATGCATGTATCTATGGAATTTGTGAAACCAAGTTCTTTTCTAAGCAACAGCTTACATATGTATCCCTGATGAAGGGCTAAAACAGCCCAAAATTAGTAGGATTAAATAAAATTCAATTATTATCTCTCGGTGATTGGTCGCATGTTCCACTTTCTTTCTTTTTGTATTGTTTAAGCAATATGTAGTAAACTAAAGTGTTTTACAATTTCTAATTAACCTGTACCACCAATATATTTCACACTCATAAATGATATATACATTTGTCTAGACATTACTCATGATGTCCGTTTTGATGAAACTTCAGAACATTTGAAAAGATCGCCGTAAGTTGACAATTTCGTCATTAATGAGATCTATATCTTCAAAAGTACATGTATACAACACTGGATCAATTAAAACGATGTGAAAGAAAAAGAAAACAAAACTGTAAATATGTATGATATAAAATCAAAGTTTAGTAATGTCCATTTTGGTATGAAATATACCACTTGTGTTTAATGTACATAGGCCGAAATTCAAACACTCTCAAAGATTTCATACCCAAATGCTAACTACTGAATCCTCGGCTCATTTTCAGATCTATCAATAGAATGCAGTGCAATTTACCTCTGTCCGAAGAGCAAGGTGGATTTAGTTTCCGACTCATTGTATGACGCTGGGGAACAACAAATAATCATGGTAGTTCTTGCATTGCCTCCTAAACTTTCTTGTAATATACGTGTTAATTTACTGTCTCTGTACGGGACATGGCTTTTCTGTAACAAAGAAAAAACCCCATCCACTTTAATAAACATCCGAAGTGAAAATGTATGTTAATTCAGATGAGAAGTATATATGATTATGTTCCATGTCTGTATTTAGGGCAGACAGGCAATTAAAGTTTCCTGTGAAATATTTTTTTGATTCCTGACTTGGGCAGACCTATTACTATCATAATATGTAAGTTGACGAACTGTTAATAACTCTGAACTGGTTACCAAAATATTAGAATGCATATGTAAGCTTCTGTTTGTCATGGGACGGACTTGGTCACGTAAGGGGAGAATATTTGTGAGGCAGCCGGTTAGCTTGGTCGGTACAGCACTCACCCTGTAAGCGAGGGGTCCCGGGTTCAAGCCCCGGCCTGACTGCACATTTTTCTCACCCTGTGACATTTGGTGCCCAACGTGGCATGCTTGCTTGGTCAGTCTTATGACGCTTGCAATAATATGTACCTCTGGAAGGACGAATTTCCAATTTGTGGGGGTGTATGTCACGGTACGGACTTAGTAAAGTAAGGGGAGAATATGTGTCAGGCAGCCGGTTAGCTCGTCCATAGAGCACTCGCCCTGTAAGCGAAGGGTCCTAGGTTCGAGCCCTGGACTGACTGCACATTTTTCTCACCCTGTGACATGTTTATTTCTCATTTTGGAAGACAAACAAAAAGCTTTTTAAATCATGTCTTAAGCATTATAGGGTTCAAACACAGAGACTTACATACTATCTTTAAGAACTACAGACATCTTCTGCACAGCATTATGAATCCAAATAACACTGCATTAAAAATTTGAACTGTATTTCAATATATCTGTAATGAAAGTTGTGAATCACCTAACAGTTTTAGATATTTTTTGCCTATTCCCTGCAATACCATGACTTAAACATATAGTTGCTACATACATTTCCTTCAGCAAGTGCCGAGATGACATTTCCTAGAGCTGACAGAGATTTGTTGATATTCTTTGCCTCGTCTAACACAGCGCCCTCTGCGCCTGTTTTACTGACCTGCACGGAAACAAGCAAGCATTTTACAATTTTAAATGTAACACACTCTCATGAAGTTATATTGGTGACATATAGTTGATAAACAAGCACATTTTCATTTTTTTTTTATTAGAACTGTTGAAGCAAATACAGCTTCACTTACGTATTATAAGCCATTTACATAAAACCTCTGACCAACACCTCCATTAAGCAAATATCTTACTATGGTGGTAGATAAGATAAATTTCTTAGTAAACATCTCCAGAACAATTACCCCTGTACTTGTTTTTTTTAAATTTTCAGGAGCAAACTCTGTGCAAACTCAACAGCCATTACTTTATGAAGTGAAACATTGAGAAAGGTTTGGCAACTAGTCACTGGTATCAACATTTTTTCTTCAAAGGGACTAACACCTGCATTTTAGACAAAAAATAATTTCTCACAAAAATCCATAAAATGTAAGTACTCTGAATGTGACTAGTGGTACAAACTTATGTCAATAAGTCATAATTTTAGCAAAATTTTCTTATAACTAACCAAACTAGAGTTGTCACAGGAGTAACGAATTATACCCCCACAATATGGCCTTGTCACAGAACTAAGCCAATGTCAAAGCCGAACATGCTTGACATTTGACCTAATAACCTCAAAATCAATAGAGGTCATCTGTTGGTCATGATCAACCTCCCTATGAAGTTTCATGATCCTCAGCCCAAGCGTTCTCAAGTTATTGTCCGCAAAAGGTTTAAATGTTCCGGGTCACTCTGACCTTTGGAACTCAAAATCAATATGGGTCATCTGCTGGTCATGATCAACCTACCTTTTAAGTTTCGTGATCCTAGTCCAAAGCGCTCTGAAGTTATTGTCTGAAAACCATTTAAATGTTCAGGGCCACTGTGACCTACTGATCTTAAAATCATTAGGGGCCATCTGGTCATAACCAACCTCCCTATCAATTTTAATGATCCTAGGCCCAAACGTTCTCAAATTATCACCCGGAAACTGTTTAACTGTTTCGTGTTATTGTCACCCTGACCTTTGACCTACCAACCTCAAAGTCAAACTTGACCTGTATTTTATCATGTTACACCTGTGCACAAAAATTTATGATCCTAGACCCAAGCACTCTGAAGTAACCATCCGGAAACCGTTTAACTGTTCCAGGTCACTGTGACCTTGACCTTTGACCTACTGACTTCAAAGTCGAATTTGACCTGTATTTTTTTATGTTACACCTGTGTACCAAAATTTATTATCCTAGGCCAAAGCGTTCTCAAGTTATCATCCGGAAACCGTAACTGTTCAGGGTCACTGTGACCTTGACCTTTGACCTACTGACCTCAAAGTTGAACTTGACCTGTATTTTCTGATGTTACACCTGTGTACCAAAAATATTTAAATCTGCCAAGCCCTTGATGAGTTATCATCTGGAAACCAAGAAAACCAACAGACCGGCCGACAAGCTCACTCCTATAACCGCCCCCACCCCCAAAGTTCGTTTTGTGGGGGTATAAATATTAAACAGAAGGAAGTAAACCATTGCAACACTTAAAACAATGCAGAAAATTTACATTCTTCTTGCATTTTTACCAATATCTAACTTTTATTATCACCCACTTTATCATTTTTCAGTGTCATATATACATTCTATGCCAAACTTGGTGGAAATAAACACGCTGAAAAATTTCACTCAAACTGTAGGCGAGTTAGCTTTAAGCTAATAAGCAAAAGCAAATAATTATTGACCTAGAGGTCAACCATATATGAGATACTAGCGAGAAAAATCATCAATATTAACTAAAACACTATTTGTTCTGTTCTATCAGTCATGTAATTTTCTGAGAACTTTAGACCCTATATTTGCATAAATTTATATAAGTAACTTAGAGCTTGTAATTTTCAACTCTACCTACCTTTTCACTACCAGCTAAATCGACTAGATACAGTTTACCACTCAGTTTCTTTTGTGTCTCTGTGTTTTCTTGTTTCACGTTGATTAAAAACACACTATGACTTCTACTGCTATGTTCATTCATATCTGTAATAAACACGCGTTTGACATTCATATCTGTAATAAACACGCGTTTGACTAGTACGTAAACTCATACTGAATAGGAAATTATTACACACAACAAGTAGTACAAGTATCCCTATTCACGTTAAATTTCAATGGTAGAATCAGAACACACTAAACACTCAGTTGAATATTCCCTTGAATTTATAGATCTGGACCAACATTTGTCAATGTCCCAAGTCAGAAACTGAAGCTTATACTTAGAGCACCAAAGTTTCAATTTATAATAATGTTTTTTAAAAATATATTGATACAGCTGATAGTGATATCACCAGCTTCAGGTGGTACAAATTTGCAAAGTAAGTTTCATTACAATCCATGCTTAATTAACACAGACAGAACAAAAAAAAACAAGAGCTCGTAGAACATGAAATGCCCACCTTGATGCATTCAATAACTACACAAGGAACAGAAATTTTCAGGTCATTTTGACCTTGACCTTTGACCTACTGACCTCAAAATCAATAGGGGTCATCTGCTGGTCATGATCAACCTCCCTATTAAGTTTTGTGATCCTAGGCCCAAGCATTCTCAAGTTATTGTCTGGAAACGGTTTAACTGTTTGGAGTCACTATGACCTTGACCTTTGACCTACTGATCTCAAAATCAAAAGGGGTCATCTGCTGATCATGACCAACCTCCTTTCAACTTTCATGATCCTAGGCCCAAGCATTCTTGAGTTATCATCCGGAAACCGTTTAACTGTTCCGGGTCACTGTGACTTTGACCTTTGACATACTGACCTCAAAATAAATAGGGGTCATCTGCTGGTCATGACCAATCTCCCTATCAATTTTCATGATCCTAGGCCCAAGCGTTCTTGAGTTATCATCTGGAAACCCATTGGTCTACATACCGACCGACAGACAAACCGACAAACATCTGCACAACAATATACCCCTCCTTCTCCGAAGGGGGGGCATAATACAAGAGAGTCGTTAACCCTACAGCGCTGACCTGTGTAAAAGGCTTATGAACAATTAAAGTAGAGAGTCAAACCCTTATATCAAATGCCAAATATCAAGGCTCCTGGTATTATGGCTTCAAATAAGACAAAAATTTGAACAACTATAATAGTGAGTCAAACCAAATCGTATCGTATACTAAATATCAAGGCTCTAGGTATTATAGATTTAGAGAAGAAGATATTCAAAGTTTCTTTTATAATAGCCTATATTATATACACGTCACACACACTAGCATAGCCATTTGATCCTATGGCAATAACTGGAATAAGAATGGTAGACAGTCAAACCCTAATATCAAATATCAAGGGTCTAGCTATTTTGGATTCAGAGAAGAAGTTTCTTATATATAAGCCTGAAGTAAATTCATGTCACACACAGAAGTGTGGTCATTTTTGACCCTAGGGCAATAATTTGAACAATTATGGTAGAAAGTCAAACCCTTATATCACGTGCCAAATATCAAGGCATTAGTTATTATGGATTCAGATGGCAATAATTTGTATTATTATGGTAGAGAGTCAAACCCTGATATCACAAGCCTAACACCAAGGCTCTAGCTATTATCACTTCATAGAAGAAGATTTTTAAAGTTTGATAGCTGAAAACCTATTTTTAACCACAGTGACCCATGAAATGAACCAGACCCATTTGAACAACTTTTAAGGAGGGCCAAAAAGAGATAATTTGTGTAATGTTTCATCAAAATTTATTCAGTGGTTTTGGAGGAGATATTGTTTAAAGAAATTGTTGAAGACGGACAGATGGACGCACACATGATGGACGACAAACACAGCATGATCACAACAGCTCACCATAAACACTTTGTGCTCAGGTGAGCTAAAAATTAGAACACTGATGGACCAAGAAAGCAGAAACCTATAAGTATACAACTAAGAAGGATTACAAAATGAGAAGGATAAGATAATAATATTATGCAACTAGAAATTGCTTTTTTTAAGTTACACATTTGTACTTCTTACTTATTAAGAACCTTATGAAAGCAGTATGACATCGCCAGGAATAGCGTGTATTTTTCAAGTCATTAATGCAACAAATTTTACATGTCACTTTCTAAACATCATACGTTTGATTATTTAGGAACATTTTACAATGATTTTACTGAAAAATAACTTGACCATATTTTTGGGGTTTCATCACAGGCCTTTTATCTACACACCTCTATATTTTCATGATGCAAGGGTGCTTTGGAATTTCTGTTGCCATGACAACACAAATAACATTCATTTGTAAAATATGGTAGAATTTGATTTCCCTTACATAACTGTATTACAATAGACTTGTTTCTAGTTTCTGCATGAACATCAGTGTTTTAAGTTACACATTTGTTCTTATTAATATGCAATATCTATTTCATGTCATAAATACAGGTTTTCTCATGGAACTGTCCAATTTATTTCTTCAAAACTATCTTTTTTTCTATTACTTTTAAAACTTAATTCTTTCCACAAAGCAAGTTGCTGAAAAAAAAAAAACATTTTCAAAGAGTTTCGGAAGAAATTCAGCATTTTATTTTTTAAAATTCAAGTACTTTTTCAGGGTTTAGTCATTTTCAAGGACTAGCATCACATTCAAATACTTTTCAACGTCTGTGTGAACCCAGTTATATTTTCTAAGACCTAAGGTGTAAGTGAATACCTTTCCTTTATTAAAATATTTTTCTGACTACCTGCATAAGAAAACCTTTCCTCTGGAGAACAGCATCATATCCTGAAACCAAACATTACAACTAGGAGAGTACTCACTTGTTACTGCTACATGTCTATTAGATTTGCCTTCATCTATTGTCTCCATAACTTCCTCTGGACTAGACACAAACCTTTCAGTTGCTCCCTGAAATTACATTACAAAACTTTTGATATACTGTTGAACTTCGTTAAATCAAACTCTCCGAGACCAACAAAATTTGCTCGATTTATCGGTAGTTTGTTTGTTTTGGGTTTAACGCCATTTTTCAACAGTATTTCAGTCATGTAACGGCGGGCAGTTAACCTAACTAGTGTTCCTGGATTCTGTACCAGTACAAACCTGTTCTCCGCAAGTAACTGCCAACTTCCCCACATGAATCAGTGGTGGAGGACTAATAATTTCAGACACAATGTCGTTTATCAAGTAGTCACGGAGAACATACGCCCCGCCCGAGGATCGAACTCACGACCCCGCGATACGTAGACCAATGCTCTACCTACTGAGCTAAGCGGGCGGGCTATCAGTAGTTTGAGTTATCAAACAATTTATATTACACAGGAATTTTGCCAGGACCCGATGATGAAGAAGGGTTGAGTTATCCGAGTTCGAGCAAACAAAGTTTGACTTATCATGTTTTGGATAATAACGCATCACCATTCCATTGCAATCTGAAGGTAAACAGCCTTACTAGCTGGTTTGAAAACATACAAATTGTAAGTGTTGAAGAATCAAATGAAACTGACTATAAACCACAGCTGTTAAAGGGGCATGACTGAAGATAAATGTTTTTTTTTTCTATATTTGAATAAGTAGTCACTTGATGGTAATCCATGCAGAAAGTAAAGATGAACAACAAGAAGGTTATGATGGGCCTAATTCACTCACTAAAGAACACTGACGAAAGAGTTTCACAGGGATCCATCAAAAATATTATTTCTAGAGTGCTAACCAGGTTTTTCAATTCTCTGATATAGAGACCAAGGTGATCCAGTATCAAGTTATAGGTTTTATAAAGACATTCTGAACAGGTTTCACGTAGTTCAGGTAGAAAATATTGCCTCTGAAATGTTACAAGGTTTTTCTATGATTTGACCTTGTGATCTAGTTTTTGTCACAAACTGCAGACCTAGTACAAAATGTGGCTGCTACAGTGTCAGGAAGTTTTTCTATAATCTGACCTTTAAAAATTTGGTTCAGGTGAGCTAAACAAGAGGGTCATGATGACCCTATATCGATCACCTGTTAAACTTGGCCTTGGAATCATCATGATAAACATTCTGATCAAATTTCTTGAAGATAAGAGTCATAAACATGGCCTCTAGAGTGACAACAAGCTTTTATTTTGATTTGAGCGGGTGACCTAGTTTTTGACCCCACATGACCTAGTTTCAAACTTGGCCTAAGAATCATCAAGATAAACACTCTGACCAAGTTTCATGAAGATAGGATCATAAATATGGCATCAAGAGTGTTTACAAGCTTTTCTTTTGATTAGAGTGGTGACCTAGTTTGACCCCACATGACCGAGTTTCGAACCTGGCCTAGGAATCATCAAGATAAACATTCTTACCAAGTTTCATGAAGATAGGGTCAAAAATATGGCCTCAAGAGTGTTAACAAGCTTTTCCTTTAGTTTGAGCGGGTGACCTAGTTTTTGACCCCATATGATACAGTTTCGAACTTGGCCTAGAAATCATCAAGATAAATATTCTGACCAAGTTTCATGAAGATAGGGTCATAAATGTGGCCTCAAGAGTGTTAACAAGCTTTTCCTTTGATTTGACCAGGTGACCTAGTTTTTGACCCCATATAACCCAGTTTTGAACTTGGCCTAGGAATCATCAAGATAAACATTCTGACTAAGTTTCATGAAGATAGAGTCATAAATGTGGCCTCTAGGGTGTTAACAAGCTTTTCCTTTGATTTGACCTGGTGACCTAGTTTTGACCCCATATGACCCAGTTGCGAACTTGACCTAGAGATCATCAACATAAATATTCTGTGCAAGTTTGTATCAAATCAAAGCATAAATGAAACCTCTATATGACTGAAAGGGCCAAAATAGAAAATTTTGCCCCTTTCAGGGATAGTAACTCTAGAACCCATGATGGAATCTAGCCAGTTTTCGAAAGGAACCGAGATCTTATTGTGACTTAAGTTGTGTGTAAGTGTGGTTAAAATCAAATGTAAAATGTCACTTATATCGTGTTCACAAGGTAAAAATTAATAATTTTGGCTCTTTCAGGGGTCAATTAGGGGCCGTAACTCTGGAATCTATGACTGGATCTGACGGATTCATCATGGGATCCAAGATCTATTGTTGTTAAAGATATCTTGCAAGTTTGTATCAAATACAACCATAAATGAAGTCTGTATATGGCTGCAAAAGCCAAAAGGGGCCATAACTCTGGAACCCATGATGGGATCTGGCCAGTTTTCGAAAGGAAACGAGATATTATGCCAATACAAGTCGTGTGCAAGTTTTATTAAAATCAATTGCAAAATGTGGTCTCTATCGTGTTCACAAGCCAAAGATAGCAAATTTTGGCCCTTTAAGGGGCCATAACTCTGGAACCCATGAAGGGATCTGGCCAGTTTTCGAAAGGAACCGAGATATTATGCCAATACAAGTTGTGTGCAAGTTTTATTAAAATCAATTGCAAAATGTGGTCTCTATCGTGTTCACAAGCCAAAAATAGCAAATTCTGGCCCTTTAAGGGGCCATAACTCTGGAATCCATGTAGGGATCTGGCCAGTTTTCGAAAGGAAATGAGATATTATGCCAATACAAGCTGTGTGCAAGTTTGATTAAAATCAGTTGCAAAATGTGGTCTCTATCGTGTTCACAAGAAATTGTGAACGGACGGACGATGGACGAAGGGCGATCACAAAAGCTCACCCTGTCACTATGTGACAGGTGAGCTACAAAAAAAACAACAGTACAGTGAGTTCTAAGCATTATTTACCTATACAGTATTACTGTTGTTGTTGTTGGGTTTATTGTCGCATCAACATAATTTAGGTCATATGGCGACTGGGTAGAACGTAAGCAAGCTGGATGGCTTCCTCACATGAAGAATTTAACGCTTCAAGTGAGGCTCGGACCCACATTGGTGAAGGGCAAGTGATTTGAAGTCAGGTACCTTAACCACTCGGCCACGGAGGCCCCGTTCCATGAAGTATTATGTCAAAAAGATTCAAATACACAGATTTAGATAACAGCAGTTTGTTATGCATTACACATATATATGCATTGCTATCTATTTTGAAAGTTAAAATCTTTTTTGAAAGTTCTGTTACTATGGCATACATGTGGGGACATGGCATGAAAAATACAACATACCTTTACAAATGTGACTTTGTTCTTATCTTCATGAACTGATAAATTGGTCTTGGTAACTGAAATTAGAAATATGATGTAATCTCATCTTTTACATACAAAAAGGAAGTGTTATAATTTGTGTTTCCTAAAGCTTTTATTTGATACAAATCAGACATAATACTAATAGTACTAATTCTTGTGAATTTCGTGTCTGCTTCAATCCACACAGTAATTCCAAATGAACAGGAAAAATTCCAATTTATATCTTGTATTCATAATTTGTTTCATTATGAGGGCTGCTTAGGTGAAATGTATATGAAATTTGTAAAGAACAACTTCTTAATGAAATGGAAACACAAGTGAATGTCTACTTAGTGTGCAGCTTTATTTGTCATCCAACGAAAACACCTTTTTCCTCCTTTTTCTTAGTTCTAAATTCCATAGAATGACTAAAAACTGCAACTATTTTAAAGTCAATTCACAGTACGTTCTATGAACTGATTTTCATATAGTAAAAGTTTTCTGTTGTTCATAGAAAATCCCGTGAAATTGCCTTAAATTTGTTGTTTATAGCACTGAATGTTTATAAACCTTAAGACTGAACCTTAGCTGTTTTGTGAGTAAGCCTAAAACTGAAAGCAGGTCTCAGGATTCCAATCTCGCTGGGCCTATGAATGATTACCAATGCCTGGCAACAGAATAGGCTGCTTAGCGCAGGTCACCCAAATCCAAATGTATAAAATAAAGATCATAATGTTACTGCACACGAGCGTTGAGGTCAAGAAAGGTCATGGGTAAACAAAATATATATTTCAATTTTCGCTATTATTGCAAAAACTTTATTTTGTGTCTGCTTTAAATCTACATTTATTGAGAAATGATACCAAAACCCAACATTGATCTAGGTTATTCTCGTTAATTCAATACATGAAATCAGTATTCCTAAAATATGAGTCACTCAATGTTAATTAACACACTCATGTACACATGTAGGTTGTACATGCTGAGTGACAAAAGTGCTTGCACAGTTTAAACTTAACACTGCATATTAATTAGGGACAAACAAACTCGACCACTAAGTACATTTTCATCAGAACTGGTTCTACTTCAAATAGAAAGTTCTCCCATCGTTTACACTCCTGTCGAATCTTTCTATTTCCCATAGAATAATACAGATGGACACTAGTATACAAGTGAAGTTTAATATGTATTCTAAAAACACGAATCTCGAGATAAATTTCAACCTTTTTTTTGATATTGAAAAATTTCTTTATTTCACTAACTGCTAACAGGAACTGAGCTTGATCCAGGGTTTTGGACATCATTTCATCTAAACACCACATTTCATTGTGTAGAACTTTCCTTTACCCAGGTTAGTCACAGAGTAAAATTTTGACAACAAAAACTTAGCATTTTGCTAAATTTGTTATGTACATCTAAATGATCAACTGTTGTTCAATTCATTTTTTGACTTTTATAGCTATGAAGACATTTCAACCATTAATTTTGAAAAGATTCCCTTCAACAACCTGGCTAAAGCACTGCAAGTGAATAAAATCAAACTAGCAAAGTACAATCTTAACCTTTAGCCTGCTGGTGGCAAGTTATTCTGCCTTTGCGACCAGTGCAGACCAAGATCAGCCTACTCCTAGTGCAGGCTGATCATGGTATGCAACTGTTCGCTATTTCAATCAGTAAATTTTCAGTGAACACCCCTTCAAATGAAAAATGGTACTGCCCAAACTGAATGATGGACCAGTCCATTTTAGAAATTCAGCAGGGTAAAGGCTAAATAATCTGTGAAAAAACACTTACCATCTAACAGATCTCTAATTTTGTCCATGTAGATCTCGAAGTAGGAAACCTATACAGAGAAATTATAAGTATCGAATGAAAACTGTGTAGGAGAATTTAGAACAACTATCGCTCTGAGTGACTTTCCTAATTAAGTCTACACTGAATCATATATGTTAATATCATCTGAAGAAATGAAATGCACGAATGCAGCTACTAAAGAAATTCAACACAGTCCCTTCAGGTTCCAGAAGGGTATGAAATGCATGGGCGCATTTCAAGTCAGTGGAAGCCAAAAGAATGCTACAGCTGTCTGCGCAAAATATGCCAGAATACTTTAGGTATGAAACATTTAACAAGAGCTCCACCAAGTGGGGCAATATATGCCCGAAGGGTTATATCAGAGGAAGGGGGCAAAATTTAAAGAACTTGACTGTTGAAACCCAAAGGACAGGAAAAACAAAGGGAAGAAATTCCAAAAAAATTCAAATTCCAAAAAAAATTCTCTAAGTCCTCAAAAAAAAATCCTTACCAGGTACAGATATGTAAAAATACACCTAAAAATTGGAGGTACCATCCATGTTGTACCACAGAAAAGTGGTCTAGGGTTTTCCCTAAGGCCAATAATAAAAAAGTTACAAAATAAGCTATTTATAGTAACATAAAAGGGAAGTAATTCAAATTTTTTTTATTGTAAGTGAACAAAAAAAGGGATCTGCCAAACAAAAACGAGAACCGTAATGCAGAGCAATATAAACACGAAACAAAGTCATATGACCTTTGACCGCTAAAAGTGACCTTGACCTTGATGTGCTCTGCATGTCGTCTCGATGTGGTGAACATTTGTGCCAAGTTTCTTTAAAATCCTTCAAGCCGTTCAAGAGTTACAGAGCGGACACGAAACAAAGTCATATGACCTTTGACACCTAAGTGTGACCTTGCCCTTCAAGCCAGCCATCCGAAACATGTGCTCTGCACGTCGTCTGGATGTGGTGAACATTTGAGCCAAGTTTGTTCGAAATCCTTCAAGGGGTTCAAGAGTTACAGAGAGGACACGAAATTGCTAACGGACGGATGGACAGACGGACACCGGGGGTGTAACATAATATGTCCCTTCGGGCGTATAAAAAAAAATGTTCTCAAAAGGTAACCTTGACCTTTGAGCTAGGGGTCTGGGTCTTGCGCATGACACATCAACTCATTATAGGGAACATTTGTGCCAAGTAATTTTAAAATCCCTTGATGAATGGCAGAGTTATTGAGCGGACAAGAAACAGACAATGTTAACCTTTGACTTCTTAGTGTGACCTTGACCTTGGAGCTAGGGGTCTGGGTCTTGCGCATGACAGGTCATCTCAATATAGGGAACATTTATGCCAAGTTATTTCAAAATCCCTTCATGGAAGGCCGAGTTATGGACCGGACACGAAACAGACACAGTTAACCTTTGACCTCTAAGTGTGACCTTGACCTTGGACCTAGGAGTCTGCGTCTTGCACAAGACATGTCGTCTCATTATGGTGGACATTTATGCCAAGTTATTTCAAATTCCCTTTATTGATGGCAGAGTTACAGCCCGGACAAGAATTTACACGGATGCATGCACGGATGCACACATGGACGGGCAGTGCTATTTTAATATGCCCACCTTCGGGGGCATAAAAACAAGTTTCCATTTAGGACAAAACGCCGCATCACTTTTCAAGATTTCCACAGACAACATTTGATAAAATGCACACACCATATATGACAAGCTGACCTAACAGGGATCGAACTTAACTTTTTTTCCAACTAGCAAATTTTTGCTAGTGCCATTTTTTCCACTAGCAAAATGATGGGTTCCACTAGCAATTATTTAAAAGCTGTTTACGTGCTAAATTCAAGTTGTTTTGTTGTTGTTTGGTTTCATATAAAAGTTCACAGTCCGGACAGGCTCGGACTTTCTGGTTTTGAAAGTACGATACAAACCAAAGTACTCAATGATTCTTTGGACTTTTGGCTTGACGTTGATCTTTTAAGTTTTTCTCAGGTCACAGTTGGTAGTGTTGCTAGCATTTTCGCGCTCCGCGAGCTTTTTTGCACCAAGAAACATGTTATTTCCTCTCCATTTTCACAGAACTTTGCAAATTACAGACGTCCAAAATGAAAACAAATATTGCCTAGACGCTTACTTACATATCCGATAATTACTTTTGTATAAAGCGACAAGCGTCTAGAAGCAGTCATGTGATTATCGGTAAATTAACTGCCCGAAAGGAGTTTTTAAAGAGAAAAGGACAGTTTGAGCGAATTCCCCGATTTTCGAACGTGATCGCCATGATTTTCTACTCGCATTTTTTTTATTCTTACTCGAATTTTGCGAGTTAGCGACTGTTAAATTCGATCCCTGACCTAAGTAAACAAGTGCTCCCAACTAAATTTTATAACCGTAGGAATGCTTCATCTTTATATAGTAATACTTTATTACAAATTGTAGATTGTTTAAATGAAAGACATGCACAGGAACTTAAAATCTTACTTATAACTTTTACTTTAATGGATATGCCAAGTCAGTTACCAATAGGCAATTTTTACAATCATAAATTACTAATACTTAAAAAGTTTCGCTCTTACTTTTATATGGAATTCTAAGTTTTCATCCATGCCATAGATGTAGTTGAAAATATCCTGTACAATTCGAGGTATGATACCCTGCATTTCTGCACTCCCAAGCACACCTTCCATTGTATGCGTCTTTCCCGATGATGTTTGACCGTACGCAAAAATAGTTCCATTATAGCCACTGAGTACATCTGAAAGATAATGTACAAAATACTGACAGACCATACCAGTATTGTTGGGTTTATCTTGCACTCAACCTATCAAAACTATTTGTCATAACTCATATGAAAAACATAAAACTTTTCACAATTTGACTCCTCCCAAGATAATACAAATTTCAAAGTAAAATATTTTGCAGTTGAAATGCTTTAATTCAAATGGCTGAGGGAACTTATATGCTAATGTGACCTCAATTTGATTACATGTACAGGCAACAGAATCCCTTGCAATGATTCTAGAGGTGTCCTAATTAACAATATGTTCAACACCTAAACAGTGATATATAAATTGTTTTCCGGGGAAATTTGTCAGCAGTAAAGTACTTAAATGTTCTAAAATATTATATTTCATAGCAACCCCTTTAAAAACAAGAGGGTCATGATGACCCTGAATTGCTCACCTGAGTATATTGAACCACATGTTTCAAATGGCAAACTGATGCTAAAAATATTAGAAAGTAGATCAGTAGGTCACATTTAAGGTCACTGAAAGATAGTTTAAAGATTGGTGTGCAAAACTGTACACATCATCCAAATTTCAAGGCTGGATCTTAAACTAGTGGTCACAAGCAAAAGTTTACGCACAGACACACGGACGACGTAGACCTACTGACCTAGTTTTGACCAGAGTTGACCCAGTTTCGAATATGACCTAGATATCATCAAGAGGAATATTCAGACCAACTTTCATACAGATCCCATGAAAAATATCGCCTCTAGAGAGGTCACAAGGTTTTTCTATTATTTGCCCTACTGACCTCGTTTTTGATGGCACGTGACCCAGTTTCGAACTTGAACTAGATATCATCAAAGTGAACATTCTGACCAATTTTCATAAAGATCCATTGAAAAGTATGGACTTTAGAGAGGTCATAAGATTTTTCTAATTTTAGACCTACTGACCTGGTTTTTGACCGCATGTGACCCAGTTTCGAACTTGACCTAGATACCATCAAGGTGAACATTCTGACCAATTTTCATGAAGATCCATTAAAAAATATGGCCTCTAGGGAGGTCACAAGGATTTTCTATTTTTAGACCTACTGACCTAGTTTTGGACTGCACATGACTCAGTTTCGAACTTGACCTAGATATCATCAACATGAACATTCTGACCAATTTTAATAAAGATCCCATGAAAAATGTGACCTCTAGAGTGGTCATAAAGATCCCATGAAAAATGTGACCTCTAGAGTGGTCACAAGCAAAAGTTTACGCACGGACGCTGCACGATCAAAATAGCTCACCTTGTCACTCTGTGACTGGTGAGCTAAAAAACAAAAGAATGATACAATATTCTACCTAAACAAGAGGGCCATGAAGGCCCTGTATCGCTCACCTGACCTATTGACCTAAAGATCATCAAGATTAACATTCTGACCAAGTTTCATTAAGATATGTTCATAAATGTAGCCTCTAGATTGGTAACAAGCTTTACTTTGATCTGACCTGGTGACCTACCGTATTTTGGTGTGTATAGGTCGCACTTTTTCTACTCATTCTGCTGCCTGAAAAAGTTCCTGCGACCTATACGACAGAACATTGCCAGCAGTTTTTTTTTCGGGCCAATTTTCTGACCGTAGCTCTCGCAAAATTACATGCATCTGTTACAAACGAACAAAATGGATAAAAAATATCAATATCGGCGGCTTTACAACCAATAGCGGTTACTTTCAATAAAATATATCGTAAATAACCCATACTGACTATTAAAATTACGAATGACTTTAATTCAAAGATGTTTTTGCAGTCTGAATTACGTTTGTTTCTACTTTCGTTTTACTGGACGCCATTGACATGTACTCCGGGTTGGATAAAATCTGGACAGATCCGTCCTCCATTCCAAACATTGTTTATACTAATTCTTAGCGTATTAAAAAAACTTGAAAGATAATTTTTTACTTTTGATTTTTAAATAAAAGAAAAAAATCCAAAAAGAGATATTTTGTTAATCTTTTTACTCAGAATCAAGAGAACGCGGTTAATTACATGACACGGAAAGGTGTTATAATTGCTGTGCAAACAATTCGCACTTAAACTTGCATGATAACAGAATGTAAACGCAAACAGTCTGCTGCCAATTAGTGTCAAAAAGCCGCTTTTCTTTGATATAATCTGTTACCGATACTACTGTTGGTACGAAACGGTTGGGAACGAAAATAACACTGTCCGATTTCCACCAATCAGGTTCTGATAATAATTCAGTCCGCGGCATCAATATGGCCGCCGCCATAACTTTTTTGCCGGTAAATATTAAATATTGCTGGGGAAAAAATCCGAAATTTAACTGCGACTAATACGCTAGAAGTTAAATTTTCCGACCATTTCCAGAGCAAATATTAGATGCGGACTATACATTACCGCGACCTATACACACCAAAATACGGTAGTTTTTGACCCCACCTGACCCAGATTGGAACTTAACCTTAAGATAATTAATAATTAACATTCTGACCAAGTTTCATAAAGATATGGTCATAAATGTGGTCTCTTAGAGTGTTCACTAGCTTTTCCTTTTATTTGACCTGGTGACCTAGGTTTTGACCCCACATGACCCAGATTCCAATTTGGTCTAAAGATCATCAAGATTTACATTCTGACCAAGTTTCATGAAGATATAGTAATATATTTGACCTCTAGATTGTTAACAAGCTTTACCTTTGATTAGACCTGGTGACCTAGTTTTTCACCCCACATGACCCAGATTCGAACCTGACCTAAAGATCATCAAGGTTAACATTCTGAGCAAGTTTCATGAAGATACAGTCATAAATGTGGCCTCTAGAGTGTTAACAAGCTTTTTCTTTGATTTGACCTGGTGACCTAGTTTTTGACCCCAACCGACCAAGATTTAAACTTGACCTAAAGATCATCAAGATTAACATTCTGACCAAGATTCATTAAGATACATCATAAATGTGGCTTATAGAGTGTTAACTAGCTTTTCCTTTGATTTGACCTGGTGACCTAGTTTTTGACCCCACCTGAGCCAGATTTGAACTTGACCTAAAGATCATCAAGGTTAACATTCTGACCAAGTTTCATTAAGATATGGTCATAAATGTGGCTTATAGTGTTAACTAGCTTTTCCTTTAATTTGACCTGGTGACCTAGTTTTTGACCCCACCTGACCCAGATTTGAACTTTACCTAAAGATCATCAAGGTTAACATTCTGACCAAGTTTCATTAAGATACGGTCATAAATATGGCTTATAGAGTGTTAACTAGCTTTTCCTTTAATTTGACCTGGTGACCTAATTTTTGACCCATCTGACCCAGATTTGAATTTGACCTTAAGATCATCAAGGTTAACATTCTGACCAAGTTTCATTAAGATACGGTCATAAATGTGGCCTCTAGAGTGTTAACAAGCTTTAACTTTGATTTGACCTGGTGACCTAGTTTTTGACTCCACTTGACCTAGATTTGAACTTGACCTAAAGATCATCAAGCTTAACATTCTGACCAAGTTTCATAGAGATGTTATCATAAATGTGGCCTCTAAAGTGTTCACCAGCTTTATATTTGATTTGACCTGGTGACCTAGTTTATGATCCCACTTGACCCAGATTTGAACTTGACCTAAAGATCATCAAGATTAACATTCTGGCCAAGATTCATGAAGATACAGTCATAAATGTGGCCTCTAGAGTGTTAACAAGCTTTTCCTTTGATTTGACCAGATGACCCAATATCGAACTCATCCAAGATTTTATTGAGGGTAACATTCTGACCAAGTTTCATTAAGATTGGGCCAAAATTGTGACCTCTAGATTGTTAACAAGCTTTTCCTTTGATTTGACCAGATGACCCAATATCAAACTCGTCCAAGATTTTATTGAGGGTAACATTCTGACCAAGTTTCATTAAGATTGGGCCAAAATTGTGACCTCTAGAGAGTTAACAGTAAAATTGTTGACGACGGATGGACGACGGACACAGGGCGATCACAAAAGCTCACCTTGAGCACTTTGTGCTCAGGTGAGCTAAAAATACTACAGTTTTATAGCCAAATTTTTTTACCAGCAACAATTGGCTTTGCAGCCACTGTGTAGACATACTCTTGGGTGACATTTGGCTTCAACACTCGATCAAACGCAAACACTTTTTGCTGAAATGAAAATTTCAATAACTTCATTCAATATACAAACTAAACTTCATTTTCCAACAATAAAAATACTTGTAGGTGAACCGTTCTGAGGGTTCACAATGTTATAAACAGTATTACAGTTAGATATGACTGTCAGGTACACAATCAATGAGTGTTCTTGCATTCATTACCTATTCTCCACAAGTAACTGACAGTTTACTAACATGAATCTGTGATGGTGGATGAACAACCTTAGATATAATGCCTCCAGATAATCGGAGCATATGCCATACAAGAGATTCAAATCTATGACCACGTCACTTGCATCCCTGAGCTTTACATGTGTACCTATATAAAACTAACTGGGCTAGATCAGGAACAAAATGAAACCCTCAGAATGTAGACCTGCTGCTTAAACATAAAATGACTGTTGCAAACAAAGATTTGTCGATGATAATGCACATTCAATTAAAAAGAAAAGGAGAAAAGAAGCTAATAAAATATAGTTTTCTGATGGTATTTTGAAAATGAATGAAATTTATGAATTGATTAGTACTTAAATCAGTGATAAGGATGATACATAATTTCTCAGCATCAAAACATATCAAAATCATAAAAACTGAGTTTTTACTGAAATATAATCAAACAAAACGATAATACTGAAAAAATATATATCCAACAAAACAAGACAACTGTAATTTAGAAAAGAATAAAATGAACATGCAAGTGAAAAGATTTCTTTTTTCAGTAAAATCTTAACTTTTTAACAACTGCAGACTGGACACCATTTGCATTTTCTTTTTTTTTCTTCTTTGCAACTTGAAAGCTTTTGGGTAATTATCTTTTCTGCATTTTTCAATATTTCGTTTGTTTGTTTTGGGTCTGACACCATTTTTCAACAGTATTTCAGTTATGTAACGACGGGCAGTTAACCGTACTGGTGTTCCTGGATTCTGTACCAGTACAAACCTGTTCTCCGCAAGTAACTGCCAACTTCCCCACATGTATGAATCAGAGGTGGAGGACAAATGATTTCAGACCCAATGTCTTTTATCAAACTGTCACAGAGAACATGCCCATGGATCGAACTCACAACACCGCGTTCCGTAAATCTGCCCTCTCTCTGTTGAGCTAAGCAGGTGGACCTTTTCAATACTAACATGATCATGTTACAAAATTTATGATCAGTGCAAATATTGTCCATTCTACTGTATTAAGTTAACAAACAAACTAAACTGTCATCAACCCCAGAAACTTACAGTCTTTATTGAAGAGCGCAGCTGCAATTAGTAGTATAATAACTGTTTATATAGAATCATGCTACATGTAGTTACATTACTTGGTTAATTTCATGCAGTTCAATGCTACATGAATCTGTCTTTGTTAGTACAACCAATGCGATTTTCTGCCATTTAAAGTTACTAGTACTTTCATGGTAAGTGAAATCATGACAACCCTTTGAGCCATAACTCTGCAACAGCACCAGTAAGATGGTTCCCACTTATGCTAATAATTACCTCCCTTGACAAAATAGGAAGAAAAGTTTCTGTTCATGTAAGGAAATCTGCAAATTATATTATCATTCTAACATATTTGTGAAAATTACATGGTTAGCAACAATACAAGCTAATGGAGAGTTTTATAAATAAAACAAGAGATTCACACAGCCATCTGGCTCTACTCAACTGACTTTCATCCACTCAAAACTTCTGCCTGGGGAAGGGGGACATAATATGTCAAAGGCTTCTCCTTTTCAAGGCTTATTGCACCCGACTTGTACTTTGAAACACTGATACCCACTGAAACTGTCTCTAAAAGCCTAAATTGCATTCTTCGGTTGAACAAAAAATGAAACAGAAAAAATGTTAAAATGTTTATACCTTTAACTGCAAAAAATGGTGAGAATAAAGTGGGGCAAAGGAAAGAGTAACTGGCCTATGTGATTGTCGAAATAATCAAATTTCAGCATGTAGCTCACCCTAGAGCTAGATTACTGTTTTTACACTGCAGAATTAACACAATGAAATAATAAATACAGCTTTTTCCTGCCATGTCATTCTGCTTAGAAACGATAAAGTATAGCCTTAAAACAGTTTTTATCAATTCCTAAATGAAATGAAAAATGTTGTCTGTTCACATGAATTTAGTCCTACAGACTTTGGCAAAACTACCCCTTTCATTCATTCATAATTCACACACAGCCTTATCACTGTTGTTTTTAAATCACTGGTTGGGTACTGGCCACTGAATTTGTACCAAGGAATCCCAAAATAGGCCCCATCCCACAAGGACCCCTGTACCCTTTACTTGTCCAAGCCCTAACAGAAGCATAATTACCCAAACATGAGCCTAACATTCTAACACTATGCAAGAATGAACTAATTTTAGCTAGCTGTTACCTCATATATCGCAAATAGCTAAAAGCAGACTATTTATGCCTTATGTAAGACGTAAATGTTTTTCATTGATTGGGGTTCAATACTACAGCAGAGGAGAAGTGCTAGCCAATATTCTCACAGCAGACAGTCTGACTAATGCTCAGTGATCAATACAGCCTATAAACATTGCTGCATGCAGATATTATACTGCTTTCATCTAACTTAATGTCCGCTCCCTAATTATCATCAGAAAACAGACAAACTGATGATGTAGCTTACAGTTAATCCTGTCTATATTTTGTAACGCCAGTGTATACCTATCCCCATATGAGTTATGACACACAACAGAACCAAAAGTCTAACTCATGTCTTTCATTCCTCAGTCATACCGGTAATCTTACGAACGGCACTTTAAATTTGAAACTGCTGTCCAAAATGGGTTTTTGCATCAGCATGTACCAATAGCAGTAACTCCTACACATACAAGTAACAAGAGCTGTCCGTAACTTAAGACAGCGCGCTCCACTATTCAGCGATTTGACAGTAAAATGAATACATGTCTCAATAAGAGACCTCTACTTTAAAAGGAAGATACACCAAGATGATGATGGTAACGATATATTTTGAGTTTCAAGTCATTATCTTACGTTGTATCAAAGTTATGTCCAGAAAACGAAGTTTGTCAAAAAAAAAAGAAAGTATGAAAGGGGCATAATTATTTGGTCAAAAATACATATCAGAGTTATGGGGATTGTTACTACACATGCAGATGATGATGATGATAAAGATATATTTTAAGTTTCAATTCATTATCTTATAATGTACTGAAGTTATATCCAGAAAGCGAAGATTGCCAAAAAACTTTGAAGTATGAAAAGGGCATTATTCTGTCAAAATACAATTAGAGTTATGGGGATTGTAACCACAATGCAGATGATGATTATAAAGAAATAGTTTTAATTTCAAGTCATTATCTTTTAAAGTACCAAAGATATATCTATAAACGAAGCAGTGCTCCAGCTAGCTATTTACAGCAGGGCGCATCGCCCGTTCCGAAATTCGTTCCGCCCTGTTGCCCCGCCAGGCACCCTGCCCGTTTTACAACCATTCATTTCTTTTTTAGCCAAACTTCCCTTTTTTGCCTCAGTGATTATAATACACTGCTTTATTGCCCCCATTTTATCGAGTGATACACGCCGGGGGGCATTGACATAATTAGCAAACAAACAATTACCTGCTGTAATCGTGCCCGAGGCAGATCATGATATTTTAGACTGCTCCACTAGCATTAAAATCACTGAACCTTAGTGTTAAAACAGTGTGCAAACCAGTCTGAAATCATTATCATTTCGCGCCACCTGTCAAAGTGTACTTTCGTTTTCGGTAATACAGTCGTAAAATACCCCTTTATACACAACTGAAACTTAAGTCCAGACAACAGACATTTAAATCTAATTAATAAAAATCGATCACAATCAAATTTAAATAGGAAAATATTTTTGATTTTATCGTTTTACAAGTTTTTGAAATCGAAAGTAGGTTGTCGTCTGCTTTGTGAAATTGCCGACTTTCCATGAAGATTTCTTTGAAATTAGTTTACTAAGATGTAATGACAGGGTACACTTTAATGTCAGATACTGTAAAATGCTGTTAAACTGTCTTTGCATCATAATAATTTTTAAAAAATATTGTTTAAACTGGACATTCGACGACTTTTAGAAAAAAGTGTAACCATATCCAGATATAAAATTTTGGATACCCGGAATATGTCTATTACAAGTGCTAAACCTGCTTTTAGACTGTTGTAAGTTAAAAACTTTGCCTGATTTCATTTATTTAAGTGGAAGTTTAAACTTTATTTTCTGTATATAATATATATATATAAATATCAAGTAGCCTACATGGAGAAGATGTGTACTGAAATTGTAACAAGTAAAATAGGCCTAAACACATAGATATTGTTATTCAGTATTCAATTACAAAGAAATGTTACAAGTTGAAAATGAATGCCAAGTAAAATACAAACAGCAGAATTTTTAGTTAATAAATTGGTGCATTAGAGATGACAGACATAGCCTATTAAAAGACCATACCTAAAGTGTGCCAAAAAACATGCCTAAATTATGTCAAATTCCATGCCTAAAGTATGTTAAAATGCACTGTATGCATGGACCAGTTATATTTTTTTCCCGGGGGAGCACGGTCCCGGACCGACCACCACCCCAGAAGTGCCCTTTTCAGTGCCAGCACCCTGCCCTTTTTCAATCCTAGCTGGAGCACTGCGAAGCTTTCGAAAAAATTTGACATGAAAGTAATTCCAAGTATAACAACTTGGTGACCTTGACCTTGGGTATAAATTAATGGGCCCAGCCCCTGCATATACTTTGTTTGTATGCTCGACAATGTTTATGTGAAGTTAAGTAAGATATAAGCAAAAGTAACAAAGAAAAACAAAGGTTGCCGGAAAACTTTAACCAAGAAAGCTGACGCCCACACCGACACCGGGGCAAGTAGAATAGCACCCCTATTCTCGGAATAGTGGAGCAAAAAACTGGTACTGACCAGCGCCAGCAGAATCTAAGAAAATTTTACAATCAGTTCTCTGTGAAAATCTCTAAAATAGACTTGCATTGAAATTTTGTCACAAATTCTTTATAATCAGTCTAATGGCATGTTTAAATTCTCATCTGCTGAGTCAACAGAATTTTGTTGATAATTGAAAATGGTAATATACACTAAGGAAGGACCTCAGGAGTTCTTCTGACGGAGACATTGTTTTGCTTTCTTGAACAGGTAATCTCAGAATAGGCTGGTATTGGAAAACTTAATTACCAGTGCCCCTCCCTCCTGCCTGGGGGATAGGTCTATACTGAAAGTAAAGTCAGAAAGGCTGGGCAGATTCACCCATGTATAACTGACATACTATAAAAACAACAATCAACATATACAAAGGCAAATTGTTTATGTAATATAATGGCTAACACAAAACAGGCAAATGGTTCAGAGAGACCCAGGTGTCCTTCACAACAATAATTCAGGCAAGGGCAGGCACACTGAAAGATCCACCACCTTTTGACAAGCCAGCTAGATGACTCCCTCACATGGCAACCCTAGCAGGTCTTGAACCAATAAATCTGTGTGAGGGGCAAGTTATTTGATGTCAGTGACCTTAACCTCTTGGGCAATTCCTGGTTACATGTACAAGCTGATTATCTGGCAGTCAAAAAAACCAATACAAGACCAACCAGATGTCAGGAATTTGTAAACAATAATATCTCCTAGTGACATTATATATGCATTCTTTGCAACTGCCTTGCTGTAACAGTCTGTAACAGATAAATCAATTATTGCCACTCTGTCCCAAAGCCTGAAGTATTGCGCAATTACATATCAAATGCTACGTTAATATCAAAGTGTACAGACTGAGCAATCAATATCTATGACCAGAATCATCAAATTGCTCCTTAAGATGAAATATAACCAATGTATATAGATATCAGATTCAGGACTGGATGTAGACCAAGGAGCTGTGTGTTCAAAATGCAAAATCATGCGTGTGAGTGTTTGGATCATGCGGGCTGAAGGGCCATAAAATGTTATTTTTCTAGGTTTTAAGTTTGAAGGTGAAGGCTGTATGAGGTTCAAGGTCATCTTAGACTATATCATAAAGTCAGTTTGTAGGGCTTGTCACAAGGATTCTTGAGAGTGAGTACGAACAAAATTGGGTCATTAATGTGGGCTGAAGGCAAAACGGTAAATTCTGGTTTGTACGGATGGACAGTTCAATGATCGCTACATGCCCATAGGCATAAAAAAGAGAAATGACAATACAGAGAAACAAGGCATCTTATTTCTAATACAACACCTGAAGACCTATAAAATGATACGCAAAATGAATCTGATTCTTGCAACACATAAAATCCTGTAACAGAACTGGACCAACAGCTGAATCAAGCTGCTGCATGGAAATGGAAAATATCGTAAAATACTTATAACATTTGATTTGTGGCTAAAGACACAAATTTTTAACTCTGTACAGATATAATTATGGCTGAAACATGTGGTACTTTTACCTAGTTTTCAAGCTAGGTCTTACACTACTGTCTGACTAAAATGTGCATACCCAAACCAAAGGTCAAATATCTTTCTCTAAGAAAAGTTTATCTAGCTAGATAAGTAAGCCAACACATGCAAATATTTTTCAACATTTCAAACATGCAACAAGTGAAACTAATAATATGTAATTAATATGTTGACACAATCCTGAAAAGTTTTAGCAGTTCAGCCATGATACATCCCATTTGAGTCAATATATATAACTCTAATGTGTTACTTTTCATTACTAATCATATTAAATTTTTTGATAATTTCCCCCAAATGAAATCAAGAGGACACTGTAACAGAATGCATGCTTCTGACAGGACTTTTCCATTTTTTAAAGAATACTGAAATCCAGAAAGTACTTTTCTATCATCTACATAACAGATTCATGAAGTAAATGGCTAACATATAAATGGCTGCATATTCTCAAAAGCCTGGATACGGTAAACCGTTGTTCCAATCTGTTCTGGGTTTAGTACAGTTTTTTAAACAGTACATGATTGTGTATTTTATTTATCATGTCATGACCAGCAGTTAACTTAACAAGTGTTCCAGGATTTGTACCGATTTAACCCATTTCTCTGCAAGTAACTTACAACTTCTCTACATGAACCAGAGGTGGGGAAAGAATGATTTCATATACAATGTTTTCTATCAAACTGTCATAGTGAACATACGCTTTGCCTAAGAACTGAACTAACAACCCCATGATCAGTAGATCTGCACTGTCTCTATTGAGGTAAGCAGTTCAAATTTCAGCCTACAGTTGGTGACATTCTCAAGGAATCAAAATTAAAACTGTGCCCCAAGGAAGACAGACAGGCTTATTTCAAAATAAATACTTGAATTGCTTTTTTTCAAAATGATTTTTTTAATTCTTTCAATTTGAAGGAGATAAATGTCAATGATGTAAACACAACCTTGTAATCATTTTATATTGTTATAATTCATTCCGTGGCAGTACCAATTCAAATGTGTGACACACCAACTGCCCTGTTTAAAAGAAAAATTTGGCTAGCTGAAGCCCTGTTTGAAGTTGTGCAGCCAAAGTTTTACTCTGGACTAAACTGTTCATCCTCTGAAGGGTTTTACTGATCGTCAAATGATGTGGAAAAAAATCCTTCTTTATTTCAGTTATCATAAGCTATATGCTGTAATAAATGATTAAAAAAAGATAATTATACTAAAAGCACTAAAATATGGGGATCTATCACAGCTGAAAAGTGCTTCTAAAAATAAATAAATAATAAACCCAATATAAAAGCTATAATAAATGTACATAACAGAAATGAGTACAATGTATTATTTAATGCTTAAGAAATAATTTATAGCAAAAGAGTGCTTTAACTCTATTTATGCACAATGGGTGGTTATACGTTGGGCGTAATAATTTCACGAGGGCGCAGCCCGAGTGAAATTATTTGAACGACGTATTAACCACCCGAGTGTATAAATAGTGTTAAAGCAAGCTTGTGCTATAAATTATTTCGATTCTAATATGCCCTTAATCTCAAACACTAGAAAAAATATAAACGCGCTCTTTCTTGGTCGCAACAAAACTTTGACATCATCGCACGTAAACGTGACGTCATTCTAGCGTAAGACTAAGAGTGTTTTAACAGAGACAAGCATATTAGAATAAACTATAAAGACTACCACCACAATTCATACAATGCAAAGCCGCTAGATGCTTTCTATAACAACTTGTTCTTACCAGATCACTGAATTATATCTAACATTAATTCTATTTTTTGGTGTTTGGTTGAGAGTAGCAATGACACAATTAAGGTCATATAGTGCCTTTAAAATTAAAAATCAAACATTCATTTTTTAACACTGACCACAATAAATAAACTCATTATCATGTCTGCCCTGCCTATGATTTTTCATGTGTCCCAACTATTTTCCTAAAACAAAAAGTATTTTAGAACCTGTTTTACAGATAAAATTTCATATTTCAATAATTATTTTTGTTGTTTTATTATCAATTTTATTATCTAAAAAAACTCTGTGGTATACTTTAAAAAAAAACTTTTAACAGCTCATTTTTTGTACTTTTCATACCAGTGCATTTTGGCCAATCTGCTATACAGTACAACCTCTCCAGAACGGCCCTCTCTTAAGCAAAAACCTCTATAACAACATCATCAAAATTTCCCTAAGCTGAAATATACTATAAAATTGACCTCTCAAGAGCAACACTACATAACGGTCAGTATTTGTATCTTCCAAAGGGTGTTGCTCTACAGAGGTTGCACTGTATATCAAAATGCCTCTCCAAGAATCTTAATATCTTACATGTAAATTGAACATCCTCTATAAATATGCATGTATATAAACCCATTTCTGTTTTAAAGAATACTAGAAGTGCTGATATAAATGTAGAAATAAACCCTATAATTAAAGTTCACTGAAAAGAACAACAAAAAGCAGCAAGCTTGCATTGTTTTCCCCCTATGTGTTATAATATCATAACTCACTGGGCCACGTCCATCTGATCCTAGACCCTGAAAACACGAAACAAAATAAAGCAAGTCTACTTTACTGGATTAAATGCGAGAGAATTAAGCATAATGTTAGTGCGCAATTTAAACATAACCACACACACTTCAGACAATAAATAAAAGATGCAAATATAATATACATCTGTACTCTGAAAGACTGAGCCTGTTTATTAACATGTATATACAGTTGTAACTCAGTATCTCGAATTCTAAGAAATCAAGCGTTTTACTTCGAGATAACAGAAATTCAACTTAAAATTTTAATGCTACTTTGTGTGTATGTTTCAGGATGCCATCATGGGACTTGCACTTTTCTTTGAGATAGCCGATATATTGAGATAAGCGAGTCCGAGAGATCAAGTTTCAACTGTATATGACTGTTTCCAGTCCCGAGTACTTTTACAGTAAAATCGCACTTGAGCATTTCATTACAAGGGAAATGAAGGGAAGACAGGGTGAGCTGCGCCATGAGAAAACTAACATAATGGCTTTGCGACCAGCATGGATCCAGACCAGCCTGCGCATCTGCGCAGTCTGGTCACGATCCATGCTGTTCGCTTTCAAAGCCTATTGCAATTAGAGAAACCATTAGCGAACAGCATGGATTCTGACCAGACTGTGCGGATGCGCAGGCTGGTCTGGATCCATGCTGGTAGCAAAGCCATTATGTTGGTTTTCTCATGGCGTGGCTCACCCTGTAGAATAAACAATTTCCAAATAGAGCTGGACCAATTTCTAACTTGAGAAAATTAAGCCCATGCTATCTGTAAAACTATCTTGTCTGGAGTCTGGGACTGATGGGACCTGCCATTTCAGACTACTAACTGATATGTCAAACTTACAACTGGACCAAGTTTTAAATGGAAAACAAATTACAGTGTGTACAAAAAATACACAGCCACATCTGTTAAGTTTAACAAAATGAAAAATGATTGTAAACAAAGCAAATATGTAAGATGCAACAATATTGAACAGATTATTGTAATTTGAGCAAAAAGTGTCCATACAAAAACTGTAATTGCATTTTATTATAACACAGACACCAATTCCTGGAAAACACCATAAATTATTTTGTGTAATCTTGATGATCATAAAGTTGGCATAGCATTCTTAAGTCCATTTCACTAAACTGTAAGGAAGTGTCTAGCCGTCCAGTAACTGGACGCCTAGCCTGCGTTTTACTGTTCTAGCCGTCCGGTAACCAGATGGCTAGCAAATCCTCGGGATTTTCTAGCCGTCCCGTAATCAATTTCTTAATGAATAAGTAATGATATAATATAATTTTACCTATTATTTACTTATGATAGCAATACTTATCTGCAAACAAAATTCTGTGTGAATATATACAAAGTATATTTTTAATTGTCTCGAATAGATTACTGCATTTTCAGCCGATAAAACAAAAGTTTGCCCAAATCAATAATGGCGAAACGAATAGGAGATGATCATGTCAATGTAATGTATTTGTTCCTGTAAAATTACACTTTTGTATGGATTCATACACATGTATTTCGTCATTAAGAAATCAATTACTGGACGGCTTGAAAATCCCGAGGATTTGCTAGGCGTCTGGTTACGCAAGCTTGGCGTCCTGTAACCGGATGACTAGACACTTCCAAACTGTAAATATAGACCAGCTGAACATTACAAACAGGAATTATGACTTTTCTTGTGAGCTTGCATTACATGTACCAATGCAAAAAGCTTGATCTAACTGTAGAATACTTACACCACATGAAATTGTTTCATCTGATGGAAATTTCAACACAAACTTGCTTCCTGCCTTTTCCTCAGAGCTGTTGAGAGGACGAACTCGGCAAACGACCTTTATCGTTTCATCTGCTGGACCAGCCGGCTCTGCCATTCCTATATTTCGTGATTACGTTATTAAATAGACAAGATTTTCGATAAATAAATAATAAAAATGTTTATCCTAGACTGTTCTTTCGTCAACTTTCCATCTTTGATTTATAAATTTTCCTCTGTACTTTCGCAGTTTCTTTGAAGAAAAAATATGTATTTTCCTTTAAAACAGGTAGGAACCTGTTGATTAAAATGCCTGTGTTTTCGTTCAGTTTTGATGATGCTCTAAAACTTTTTACAGCTGTCAAAATCAGAAAATATCGGAGAACATCATCAAATATTCTGCCTCCTGTCCTCCATTAGCAAAAAAGCACTGTGGGAAATGACGTCATACTTCATTATGAATTTCCGCCGTCCTTGTTCATTTTACGGACATTTATTACAAAATACGGAAAAGTACGGAAATGGTTTGAAACATCAAAAGGAGCTTTTTTAACAAACCCCCCGCCCCCCCCCCCCCCCCCAAAAACACACACACACACACACACGGATGGTAAAACGCACAATCTAATGAAATTGCACGAAATCAACAAAATTGCCAATTTCTGACCTCATATGCCTAATTTGAGAACGTAGAATTTAATACAGTAGTAGGCCTACATTATTAGCGAATGCTGCAAAACTCATAAAAAAATCTAAATGCGCTCAATCGATTATCATTACAGAAAATCAAAAATTACTACAATTGATATGGGAAAATAATAATTACTAGAATCCTGTACTGTATCCAAGTATACACTTAATGTAAATATAATACAATGTAAATTGTAAAACTTATAAAATAAAGTTTTATTTTAATCGAATCAGTCCGTTCACTTAGAACAGCTGTAGAAGAATGCCCAAGAGATGGTATTGCATGTATCTAAAAGAATATTATGTTTGATCTACCATTAAAAACAAAATTTTACCATAATATAACCAGGGCTACATTGGAGAAAGTATTAACAAAAAATCACCGGGAATGGGGTTGCCATCCTGGCAACGAGGTTGCTCGTATACATGGTCCCTTTTCAATTCAAATAGCTTTTACAATGTCATTTTGCAAGAAAATTCTACGTTTGTAGCAGGTGTCGGCTTTAGCACTTTACGGCCAATGCCGTAGCCTAAAAGTGTGCACATAAAAACATCGAAAAACAAACGGTCCATGTGTCGTGTTAGCAGCAGAATACAATAAACAGACACAAGTTTGATTTTCATATTGAGGTTGAAAATACGGATGTGACATTTGCCTCAAGTGACTTCAAAGGCCTTAATCGATACAAGAGCAGGAAACAACGTTTGCCATTCTAGGGTTTACCGCCCGACGGTTTTCAACTGTACTTCAGTTATGCTAGGGTGGGCTATTAACCTAACCCGAGATTAAGTATCAGTATTAATCTGTCCTCGACAAGTAAGTGCCAGCTTCTCCACATGAATCAGATGTGAAGGACAAAGGATTAAAGTAGGGTGCCTTTTATCACATCGTCGCGGAAAACATACGCCTCGCCCGAGGTTCGAACTCAAGGTCCCGTGATACGCAGACCTGCGCTCTCCCTAATGTTGCTGTTAAGTATACGTGCGACCTGTGTGGAAGCATTTCAGTAGGGCCTAGAGAGAGACATATTAAATCTTGCAACAGCAATACTTTGACAGAATGTGTCAAAGAAATGCGGAGAAAGAACTTCACAAGCAGCACCCCGTAACCATTACCGGTATGTTCACAAGCAGCACCCCGTAACCATTACCGGTATGTTAACAAGCAGCACTCCGTAACCATTACCGGTATGTTCACAAGCAGCACCCCGTAACCATTACCGGTATGTTCACAAGCAGCACCCCGTAACCATTACCGGTATGTTCACAAGCAGCACCCCGTAACCATTACCGGTATGTTCACAAGCAGCAGCACTCCGTAACCATTACCGGTATGTTCACAAGCAGCACCCCGTAACCATTACCGGTATGTTCACAAGCAGCACTCCGTAACCATTACCGGTATGTTCATTGTCGAGATCAGATGTGGAAATGTATGTGTGAAACTTGCGGAGAGCAAATCAAGGCCTACGTAAGCATGCACAACAGTGACATCATATGCACGAACGGAAGTCAAAAAATATAATATATATTCTGGGCTTCTTTTTTATCAGTGGTGTTGAATATTTTCCTTTAGTTTGATATAAATACAAGTGTACGGGATAAACAATCAGTACAGAAAGATTAACCACGTGTCTTCACAATTTGATTCGAAATTTACTGAACTTTATATATACGTCTTTCTGGAATAAACGCCATATAAATAGAAAATTACCAGTTATGAACCTCTTATATCTTATTCACTTTGCAAGTGTGCATTTAAACTATGTTAATTGCTCAGCTGTGACATATGGGGTGCCATTTTACTAATTTTCAGACATGTTTTGGTATCCAAATTCATTTTTTGATATCAAGAATTCACTTTCTTGACATCATCAATTAATTTCTGGTATTTTTTGCCATCAAGAAATGTATTTTCTGCAGTAAAAACACTTTCTGATGTTAAGTAATACATTTTTAGATATCAAAATACAATTCTTGATACTAAAGAAATCATGGAGTCATTTTTTAAAAAAAGGCTAACATTGAACGTATCACGGCAGCAAGTCCTATCCAACTTCAGTATTCCTCCAAGAACACATCATTGTCAATGATACGTGGAGTGACATCAAATCGGTCTCCGACAAAGCCAAGCACATACGCAGAACCACAGCTAGATTCTGTCACCCGCGGATAGAAACTATTATCTTCTTAAACTTTCCAAGAAGAATATCAAAGCCTTCAAGAGAGCGGAACGATCGTCACCCAGCAGATACGACCTGATATCCTAAAATTGAGACAGATGGAAGTGCGATCAATCCATAGCAATTACATGACTGACATTATCTCAACAGATCACAAACAGAGGCCCAAACAGTTCTGATCGTACATTAAAGACATTGTCGGACCGCATTACTTCATCAGACACGCGCCTTACCGTCGACGACAGCCTCGTCTTCCGCTTCACATAGACTCGACAGGCAGCCATTGGGAGGGCTGATAAAGTTCCATATTGTGAAGTTCTCAGCTTACGCATTTCCAACAATAAAAACATCGTACATCATCCTCGACCGTACACTTCAGACTGCAGGTTGTTGTAAATACCTTTGGGTCATTGTAAGCGTGATCTGAAAAAGATAACTTTCAAAAACTGCCAAAGGCAACAGAGCATTCAGCTTCATGCAGCGCAAACGGGCAAGTGCACGCAGCGAGTGAAGAGTGCGACCTATACAACCATTGTGACTATAGCTGGTATACCTCTCCGTCAGTGCAATACACACACTACAACAAGTCCAGAGGAAGGCAATCAGATGCGTGCACAAGTGATATATTTACCACACCCAAATATGCGTCATCCAGATGGTACAGGACCTCGGCTGATAGTCTCTACAACACCCCCGTTATCTGCCAGCTTGATACTCCACACGGCATCATCCATGTGCAGTGCTGCCTCATCGAAGTAATCGACAACGGCATCAATGGGCTCTACAGACCGGAGCAACTAACAATATATAAATACTCTCCTTCTTTCAACAGACCAGCGGGTCAAATTCACTCACCACCAGACTCATAGACAAACAATTGGAGAGTTGATCCTCTCATCCAGTCACTAAATCCAGTTACCGTATACATAATTTTAGCCGTAAATACAATTGTGCAACAGAGTTTTAACACAAGGTATTAAGACATTATGCGGAAGAAGTACTTATTCAAACTGATTTAAATAGAGTGTATTCTTACAGCAATAAACTGATTTTAAAAAAAAAGAAAGAAAGTGAATATTTCCGTTTTGATAACGCGAACTCTATCTCCTAGTTTGAAACATTTTTATTCAAATCTGTTTGAATCAGTACTTCTTGGCAGTTAATCATGTCGGAATGTTTTTATACCCTGTTTTGGCGTTGTCCGTCCGTCCGTTCGGAGTCGTATATAGGAAGTGGTTTGGAATATTTAAATAAAACTTCATACATGTTCATCACTATAGGGAAATGCGGCACGTCAAATTTCAGTCAAGTAACACAAGAGGTATGGCCCTTAGTAGTTCCTAGTGTTAACTATATAGTGTACCATAAATATGTCAATTTCTGCTTCATAACTTGTGACATATATGACCTAGAACTATGAAACTAAAACTGAATTTAGATCACAATAATTTGGAAGTGCACACACAATTTCGCCAGGATGTCTGTAGTAATTATAGAGTTATTGCCCTTTAATTGTTTAAAAATCCACATATTTGTTCATAAAAAACTAACCGATTGGTAGAATTTCATTAAACGTCTTTCATTTTTTCCACGAACATTTACTATCAACATGTGAAGTTGTGTACCCAGACCAAGTCACCCAAACCGCATTGCAATGCTCCTCACTGAGCCTGTTCATAACGAAATGTTCAATGCTCCCCATTAAGCTGTTTATAATGAAATGTGCAATGCTCCTCACTGAGCCTGTTCATAATGAAATGTTCAATGCTCCCCATTAAGCTGTTTATAATGAAATGTGCAATGCTCCTCACTGAGCCTGTTCATAATGAAATGTTCAATGCTCCCCATTAAGCTGTTTATAATGAAATGTGCAATGCTCCTCACTGAGCCTGTTCATAATGAAATGTTCAATGCTCCCCATTAAGCTGTTTATAATGAAATGTGCAATGCTCCTCACTGAGCTGTTTATAATGAAATGTGCAATGCTCCTCACTGAGCTGTTTATAATGAAATATGCAATGCTCCTCACTGAGCTGTTTATAATGAAATGTGCAATGCTCCTCACTGAGCCTGTTTATAATGAAATATGCAATGCTCCTCACTGAGCTGTTTATAATGAAATATGCAATGCTCCTCACTATGCTGTTTATAATGAAATGCTCCTCACTGAGCCTGTTTATAATGAAATATGAAATGCTCCTCACTGAGCTGTTTATAATGAAATATGCAATGCTCCTCACTATGCTGTTTATAATGAAATGCTCCTCACTGAGCCTGTTTATAATGAAATATGAAATGCTCCTCACTGAGCTGTTTAAAATGAAATATGCAATGCTCATCACTATGCTGTTTATAATGAAATGCTCCTCACTGAGCCTGTTTATAATGAAATATGAAATGCTCCTCACTGAGCTGTTTATAATGAAATATGTAATGCTCCGCACTATGCAGTTTATAATGAAATATGCAATGCTCCTCACTGAGCTGTTTATAATGAAATATGCAATGCTCCTCACTATGCTTTTTATAAAGAAATATGCAAAGCTCCTCACTGAGCTGTTTATAATGAAATATGCAATGCTCCTCACTATGCTGTTTATAATGAAATGCTCCTCACTGAGCCTGTTTATAATGAAATATGAAATGCTCCTCACTGAGCTGTTTATAATGAAATGTGCAATGCTCCTCACTATGCTGTTTATAATGAAATGCTCCTCACTGAGCCTGTTTATAATGAAATATGAAATGCTCCTCACTGAGCTGTTTATAATGAAATATGCAATGCTCCTCACTATGCTGTTTATAATGAAATGCTCCTCACTGAGCCTGTTTATAATGAAATATGAAATGCTCCTCACTGAGCTGTTTATAATGAAATATGCAATTTTCCTCACTGAGCTGTTTATAATGAAATGTGCAACGATCCTCACAGAGCCTGTTTATAATGAAATGTGCAATGCTCCTCACTGAGCCTGTTTACAATGAAATGTGCAATGCTCATCACTGAGCCTGTTCACAAAGAAATGTGCAATGCTCCTCACTGAGCTGTTTATAATGAAATATGTAATGCTCCTCAATGAGCCTGTTTACAATGAAATGTGCAATGCTCTCCACTAAGCCTGTTAACAATGAAATGTGCAATGCTCCTAACTGAGTCTGTTTATAATGAAATGTGCAATGATCCTCACTGAGCCTGTTTATATTAAAATGTTCAATGCTCCTCACTGAGCTGTTTATAATGAAATATGCAATGCTCCTCACTGAGCTGTTTATAATGAAATGTGCAATCTCCTCACTGAGCTGTTTATAATGAAATGTGCAATGCTCCTCACTGAGTCTGTTTACAATGAAATGTGCAATGCTCCTCACTAAGCCTGTTCACAAAGAAATGTGCAATGCTCTTCACTGAGCCTGTTCACAAAGAAATGTGCAATGCTCCTCACTGAGCCTGTTCACAATGAAACATGCAATGCTCCTCACTGAGCCTGTTTACAATGACATATACAATGCTCCTCACTGAGCTTTTTATAATGAAATATGCAATGCTCCTCACTGAGCTGTTTATAATGAAATGTGCAATGCTCCTCACTGAGCCTATTCACAATGAAATATGCAATGCTCCTCAATGAGCCTGTTTACAATGAAATATGCAATACTCCTCACTGAGCTGTTTATAATGAAATATGCAATGCCCCTCACTGAGCTGTTTGTAATGAAATGTGCAATGCTCCTCATTGAGTCTGTTCACAATGAAATATGCAATGCTCCTCACTGAGCCTGTTCACAATGAAATATACAATGCTCCTCAATGAGCCTGTTTACAATGAAATGCGCAATGCTCCTCACTGAGCTGTTTATAATGAAATGTGCAATGCTCATCACTGAGCTGTTTATAATGAAATATGCAATGCTCCTCACTGAGCTGTTTACAATGAAATGTGCAATGCTCCTCACTGAGCCTGTTCACAATGAAATGTGCAATGCTCCTCACTGAGCCTGTTTACAATGAAATGTGCAATGCTCCACACTGAGCTGTTTATAATGAAATGTGCAATGCTCCTCATTGAGTCTGTTCACAATGAAATATGCAATGCTCCTCACTGAGCCAGTTCAAAATGAAATATGCAATGCTCCTCAATGAGCCTGTTTACAATGAAATATGCAATGCTCCTCAATGAGCCTGTTTATAATGAAATGTGAAATGCTCCTCACTGAGCCTGTTCACAAAGAAATATGCAATGCTCCACACTGAGCCTGTTTACAATGAAATATGTAATGCTCCTCACTGAGCCTGTTTACAGTGAAATATGCAATGCTGCTCAATGAGCCTGCTAACAATGAAATGTGCAATGCTCCTCACTGAGCCTGTTCACAATGAAATATGCAATGCTCCTCAATGAGCCTGTTTACAATGAAATGTGCAATGCTCCAGACTGAGCTGTTTACAATGAAATGTGCAATGCTCCTCAATGAGCCTGTTCACAATGAAATATGTAATGCTCCTCACTGAGCTGTTTACAATGAAATATGCAATGCTCCTCAATGAGCCTGTTTACAATGAAATATGCAATACTCCTCAATGAGCCTGTTTATAATGAAATGTGCAATGCTCCTCACTGAGCTGTTTATAATGAAATATGCAATGCTCCTCACTGAGCCTGTTTACAATGAAATATGCAATGCTCCTCACTGAGCCTGTTCACAATGAAATATGCAATGCTCCTCAATGAGCCTGTTTATAATGAAATGTGCAATGCTCCTCACTGAGCCTTTTTACAATGAAATATGCAATGCTCCTCACTGAGCCTGTTCACAATGAAATATGCAATGCTCCTCAATGAGCCTGTTTACAATGAAATGTGCAATGCTCCTCACAGCCTGTTCACAATGAAATATGCAATGCCCCTCAATGAGCCTGTTTACAATGAAATATGCAATGCTCCTCACTGAGCCTGTTCACAATGAAATATGCAATGCTCCTCACTGAGCCTGTTTACAATGAAATGTGCAATGCTCTCCATTGAGCCTGTTTATAATAAAATGTGCAATGCTCCTCATTGAGTCTGTTTATAATGAAATGTGCAATGCTCCACACTGAGCCTGTTTACAATGAAATATGCAATTCTCCTCACTGAGCCTGTTTACAATGAAATATGTAATGCTCCTCACTGAGCCTGTTTACAATGAAATATGTAATGCTCCTCACTGAGCCTGTTTACAATGAAATGTGCAATGCTCCTCACTGAGCCTGTTTACAATGAAATGTGCAATGCTCCTCACTGAGCCTGTTTACAATGAAATGTGCAATGCTCCTCACTGAGCCTGTTTACAATGAAATGTGCAATACTCCTCACTGAGCCTGTTCACAAAGAAATGTGCAATTCTTCTCATTGAGCCTGCTTATAATGGAATATGCAATGCTCCTCAATGAGCCTGTTAACAAAGAAACGTGCAATGTTCCTCACTGAGCCTGTTTACAATGAAATGTGCAATGCTCCTCACTGAGCCTGTTTACTATAAAATGTGCAATGCTCCTCACTGAGCCTGTTTACAATGAAATGCGCAATGCTTCTCACTGAGCCTGTTTACAATGAACTGTGCAATGCTCCTCAATGAGCCTGTTTACAAAGAAACGTGCAATGCTCCTCACTGAGCCTGTTTACAAAGAAACGTGCAATGCTCCTCACTGAGCCTGTTTACAATGAAATGTGCAATGCTCCTCACTGAGCCTGTTTACAATGAAATATGCAATGCTCCTCAATGAGCCTCTTTACAATGAAATGTGCAATGCTCCTCACTGAGCCCGTCACAAAGAAATGTGCAATGCTCCTCACCGAGCGTGTTTATAATGAAATATGCAATGCTCCTCACTGAGCCTGTTTATAATGAAATGTGCAATGCTCATCACTGAGCCTGTTCACAAATGAAATGTGCAATGCTCCTCACTGAACCTGTTCACAAATGAAATATGCAATGCTCCTCATTGAGCCTGCTTATAATGAAATATGCAATGCTCCACACTGAGCCTGTTTATATTAAAATGGGTAATGCTCCTAATTGAGTCTGTTTATAATGAAATATGCAATGCTCTTCACTGAGCCAGTTCACAATAAAATGGGCAATGCTTCTCATTGAGCCTGTTTACAACAAAATGTGTAATGCTCCTCAAATGGCTTGTTCACAACGAAATGTGCAATGCTCCGCACTCCATCAAGCTTTTAGCGGAACAAGACAACCTTGCAAAAACTTTGTATGTGCCGCACAGTGGAAAAGAAATCATTATCTACCCTGGCAAATATGACAAGTACTACCACTTCCAGTATGGCGTAGAAATATATGCTGAACTGTTTTTACAAATGAGATCTTAATTAGGTTCTCGTGGGAAAAACTCTCTCAGTCGATCAGTTGCTGACATACAAATGAAAGCATATTCGCCTTTTCGCTACATATCGTGTTCCGCTCTGTGTACTTCTTATCAAAACTCTAAAATCTGAGTTAATAAACAGAAACCACATTTTCGTCACAAACTATATATATGTCTTGGTCTTGCCCTAATGTTGTATTACTATCACCGCTAAATATACTTATCTAACAAACTGAGTAAATATGCTTGGTTTTGGACACTGTATGAGGATACTTAACCGTCTTTTCGCCACACACCGCTCTAACAATATAAGTAAATATGCTAACTACTGGGCACAGTACGTGCAGATTTAATCGCATTTCCGGCACAGATCGTGTCCTAGCTGGTCTTATTTATACTAATTTATTTATTCTCGATAGTCAAACAAGTTCTTACAACTTATATTAAAGGTGTTTTTCACAATTATTTCTAGCGGACAGAATTTTTTGTAACTTTGCATATTTATAGATTGATGTATGACAAGTTAAAATAAAAAATAAAACTAATAGGTACCCGTGCTTCTTTTTTCAATATTCAAAGTTTATTAAGAACACCAAATCGGTATTTTTGTCTGAAGAAACAGTACATACATGTTATAATAAAACTACTGCAAACAATTATTTATTCGAAGTTTCATTCTGATGTTACTTTTTATGCATCCGAATTAATAACACCACTATAACTATGCATAAAATGTCAACATATAGATATATTAACTCAGAAAAATTACTCTTGACAGATGTCGAAAGTATCTGAAACTGAGAAAAACACGAAGTATTTCTTAATGATATGAAAAATCTAGCGGACAGATTTTTTCCAAATTTTATATTATGTAAGCTAGAACTAAGACAAAAAAATCAAAACCAAAAAAATAATATCAACCCGTGCTTGTTTTCAAGAAAAATTAAAAATATTCACTCCACCCACAAAAGTATTTTTTCATTACCCCACCCACCTAAAAATTATGAACATTTTTTTTCTTACAAAACAAATTGCACAATGTTATTACCAGTTCCTTAACCAATATTCTTACTCACATGCGGAATAATGCTCCTTTAAGGTTGCAAGCCTCTAGATCAAATACTTTTTGAGATACGTGCTACACAAGCTTTCACATCCATTTACGTATATATTTGACCACGTCAAGGGACATAAATCTGTTTTTATTGAGTGAAACCTCAAATAAAAGCACTGGTGCACAATTTCGCATTCTGAATTTAATTCTTGTGTGGTTTCATGACTCTTGGCGCATATAATTTTGAGGTAAATGCGACACAAATGTTTAGACCCTTTATGTACAATTTGACTATCAGGGGCCATAACTCTGGTCTTACTACGTGAAATTCGGGATGGGGCACAAAAAGTATGACAACATTTTTAGGAAGTCACATTTGAACTTGAAGGAGATATATCTACTTTAAGATTTTCTGGAATTTTATTTGACTTGGAGTCGGCTGCATCATTACTGGACGAAATAGTTTACTTTCAAATTGGCTGTCCACAATGTATTCGATTCGAGCACTTCCTACAACTACTCCTCCAATAAAACACCATCACTTTTAAAGGTAAAATATGGATGCACGACCTATATTGTCAGTACATACGATATAGTTTGCGCGAGTGCCCTCATATCCGACAATTATGCACTTTCGGCGGCGAATTCTGAACTTTACAGTGGATATCGCTTGCTGCGCGATTGAGCTGCGCACAAAATATTGTGATGAACTCCTTTAATGGCTCTCGAGACTCATTCCAGATGGAACCACCTCTACCAGCAGAGAGAGAGGCAATGTGGAATTAAAATGTCTTGCCTAAGGACACTACCACCAAGGCAGTGGCCGGGATCGAACCCGGGACCCTTCGATCTCAAGGCGTACACGCTACCACTGCGCTACTGCGGCTCCACAAGACCACTAGCTGGTCTTGATCTACTATAATAGTACTGTCACGCTCTAGCCATCTGTGGCTTGTATTTTACTTCTTTACTGTAGTAGTACTATCACCGCTCTAACAATGCGAGTAAATATGCTTACTACTGAACACAGTACGCGTACATTAAAACACTACTTTACTATGGCAGTACTATTACTGCTCTTACAATCTGAGTTAGTATACTTATTATTGGGCACTTTATATGCAGATTTAGATTTATCATCACCATTATTATCATTATTATTATTATTATTGTTGTTGTTGTTGTTGTTGTTGTAGTAGTAGTAGTAGGAGTAGGAGCAGCAGCAGCAGCAGCAGCAGCAGAAGTAGTAGTAGTATAAAACCCATGGTCATGCTTTATATAAACGCCTTGGTGCAATTATTTTATTAGAGGCTCTCATGTGGTGGTCACTCAGTCTGACTAAAGTACTAAAACGTAGCGTTAATTGAGATGTACTCGGGTCAGATTGGTGGTCACTCGGTTTCTATTAACTTGACGATAACTCAAAACAGTAATAACATTTAACTTTTCACACTTACCTCCCTTTAATAGTACCATGTCAAGAAATGACATTTTGAAACAAATGTCATATGACGAGACGAGTGTGTCGTCAGCCCGTGGCGACAACCCGAGACCCCACGCTTACAGGGAGAAAGCTGTGCTGTACCGACTGAGCTTAACGGCTGCCTTACACATTTGTCCCTAGGAAGAGTTATTCTAGGTGGCGTTTTTGTTTTTGTCTATGTTTTGTAAATGTAATTTGTCATTGTCTGCATGTGTTATGATTCACGTTTGTTCTGCTCTTCAGTTATAATGGAAAGAATATATATATATAGGAAGAAAGCTAATGTGCGGCCAGTCTGTGTTTAGTACACAAAATAACTGCTACATAAAAAATGATGCTTGGTATTAAACTTAAAAGTTATGTAATAACCAGTTAATTCATATTTCGTAATAATTGTTGTTCGCTAACATAGAAATCAGGCTGGCCGACTCACGTGAATTTTCGGTATCGTACACACTGGAAAAATAACTCGATTCAAGTAACACTATTGCTTATATCTCTTTTTATTACTTGACGATTTTTAATATGATAAAAAGTGCTTTCCTCGGCAACAAACGTTTGGCAGAGGTTTGTATCGAGGAAAGCAGTCGTTGTTCCTCTCTTCGATGTTTTTATGTTATCAAAATCAGTCAAGTAATAAGGAACTAATACGCAAAAAAAGTTACCTATATCAAGCGATTTTCCAGCGTGTACGGTGTGTGGGCCATCCTGAAAATGGCATATTTGAAAATCAATTCTCTTCTATTGAACAGTATGGTGACAAGAAAACATGAAACACACTCTATGTACCCAGGCGCTCTGTGCAAAAACAAATAATATATATGTACTTAACAAAGGTTGTAACTAAACCCCTAAAGTTTTCATGACTATTTTTGCAGATATGTATAAAATAGATTTAAAAAAAAAAGTATATATTTTCATGACTATTTTTGCAGATATGTATAAAATAGATTTCAAAAACAACAAAAAATATATGTACTAAACAAAAGTTGTAACTGGACCCCTAAAGTTTTCATGGCTATTTTTGCAGATATGTATAAAATAGATTTCAACAAGAGTGCCAGAATGTCATAATATACGCCTGTCACAGCAAATTTCTTTACACTAGCACCTGTATTTACAAATGGAATTTTAATTTTGTGGTAGTAATTATTGTAATTCTTTTGTTTTTCTAAATCCAAACAAAAACTCCTTACCAGGTAGAGATACCTTAAAATACACCTAAAATTGGAAAGTAACTTCTATGCTGTACCACAGAAAAGTGGTCTTGGCTTTTCCCTATGGTCAGATATAAAAAAGTTACAATATTAAGTTATTTATAGCAACAACTAACTATAAGGGAAGTTACTGTGAAATCATTTAAATTCGCTGGCATGAAATTTCGCGCAAACGTGAAAAAGGACTGTTTCGCGCGGGCTTTAATTCGCGCATTTTCAATTTATAAATGAAACAAGAGTGCAAGAATGTCACAATATACGCCCGTCACAGCAAATTTCTTTACTCTAGCACCTGTATTTGCAAATGGAATTTTAATTTTGTGGTTGTTTAGTAATAACTAAGTGTTTTGTTTTTCTAAGTCCACAAAAAAACTCCTTACCAGGTAGAGATACCTTAAAATACACCTAAAATTGGAAAGTAACATCTATGTTGTACCACAGAAAAGTGGTCTTGGTTTTTCCCTACGGTCAATTATAAAAAAGTTACAATATAAGTTATTTATAGTAACAACTAAGGGAAGTTAATCTTTAAAAAAAAAAAAAAAAAAAAAAAAAAAAAAAAAAAAAAAAATTGTAAGTCCTCACAAAAATCTTTACCAGGTAGAGACTGGTCAAAATACACCTCAGAATTGGATGTAGCATGCATGTTGTACTACAGAAAAGTGGTCTCGATTTTTCCCTACGACTAGTAATGAAAAAGTTACAAAATAAGCTATTTATAGTAACAACAAAGGGAAGTAATTCTAAAGAAGGGAACTGCGCATGACACTTCGTCTCATGATGGTGTATAATTGTGTCAAGTTACATCAAAATCCCTCCATGCATGAAGAAGAAATGCTTCGGACAAAGTCATTCTTGTATCTGACCTTTGGCCTCTAAGTGTGACCTTGACCTTAGACCTAGGGACCTGGTTCTTGCGCATGACACTACGTCTCATGGTGGTGAACATTTGTGCCAAGTTATATCAAAATCCCTCTATGCATGAAGAAGAAATGCTCCGGACAAGGTTTTCATTCTTGTATCCTTTGACCTCTAAGTGTGACCTTGACCTTAGACCTAGAGACCTGGTTCTTGCGCACGACACTCCGCCTCATGGTGGTGAACATTTGTGCCAAGTTATATCAAAATCTCTCTATGCATGAAGAAGAAATGCTCCGGACAAGGTTTTCATTCTTGTATCCTTTGACCTCTAAGTGTGACCTTGACCTTAGACATAGGGACCTGGTTCTTGCGCATGACACTCCGTCTCATGATGGTGAACAACTCTGTCAAGTTTCATCAAAATCCCTTCATGCATGTAGAAGATATGCTCCGGACAAGGTCTATGGACGCCGCCCGCCCGCCCGCCAGCGGCGTTCCCATAATACGTCCCGTTTTTCAAACGGGCGTATAAAAACAAAAAAGAAATATATGTACTAAACAAAAGTTGTAACTGGCCCCCCTAGTTTCCATGACTGTTTTTGCAGATATGTATAAAATAGATTTAAAAATAAAATATATGTACTAAACAAAAGTTATAACTGGACCCTTTAATTTTTCATGACTATTTTTGTATAAAATAGATTTCAAAAACAAAAAATATATGTACTAAACAAAAGTTGTAACTAGACCCCTAAAGTTTTCATGACTATTTTTGCAGATATGTATAAAATAGATTTCAAAAACAAACAAAAAACATATGTACTAAACAAAAGTTGTAACTAGACCCCTAAAGTTTTCATGACTATTTTTGCAGATATGTATCAAATAGATTTCAAAAACAAAAAGTGAATTATACAAAAAAGATTAGGCCTAAAATCTTTGTTTCCGGTAACATGCTAAATAAATTTGGGTAGGTAGGTCGGAATTTTTTTTGTGGGGGGGGGGGGGGGGTATGCCTTTAAAGCATCAGTAAGTTGATTTCATGTTTAAAGCATAAAAAGTGCCGTTTTGCAACTTTTTGTTAAAAACTTGAAAAAAATATTCTCTCCAAGGTCATAAAAACATTTAGGTTCGGGCCAAAAATTTAGGGTAAGTCGGGATACCGGAAACAAACATATTTATTTTTTTACGCCTTATATAAATACGGGAAGTCAAATTTCACACAAAATTACAGATCACATTTCACATTTTCTAATAATTTGTTCCAATCATGTTCATTGATTCTACTGTTGTTTTTTTATATAGTAACAGGTGTTTGTACTGGCAACTTATCAAGGAACTAGCAACATGATAAATGTGTAGAAACGACACTAGGGTAAACGGCGCATTTTGTGTGTAAAAATATCCTGTCACATGTAACTTACATAACTTGCAACAAGTTGACATAAACCCCAATAAAACGCACAAACATAATATATAAGCCGTGCCATGAGAAAACCAACATAGTGGGTTTGCGACCAGCATGGATCCAGACCAGCCTGCGCATCCGCGCAGTCTGGTCAGGATCTATGCTGTTCGCTAACAGTTTCTCTAATTGCAATAGGCTTTGAAAGCGAACAGCATGGATCCTGACCAGACTGCGCGGATGCGTTGGTTTTCTGATGGCACGGCTCATATTATTTATGAGAATTCTGACCAATATAGAAATCTACACTTCCGCTGTTTGTTTAAAGCGTGAGGACAATAACATGACACGAGTCCTTGACTAATCACCGAAAATGCTTCAGAATTTTAAACATCTGTTTTAATGTTGTTGTTTTCAAATTGCATTAGGTGTATTATGCAATGAAATAAGTATGGCTGAAATGTGAAAATGCACTAAAAAAATTTACACTCGTTCTGTAGAGCGTGAGAGAAAGGTTTCATAATAATCAAAGTATTCCATTTTTGAACTGGTTGGCTTAGAATCACGTCGGCACAATTTAAGTACAAAGCTACTTTAGCTTTCGACACTGGCGGAAGACCCTGGCGCTCCTCTAGGCATTATTTCATGCGAGGGCGGGCACATTGGGTAGAACCACCGACCTTCTCTAAGCCAGTTGGGCAGCATACTCATATTAAGAAATTTAAACCGCCGGCGAGGTTTCGAGCCCACATGGACAAAGGGCAATTAATTCAACGTCATCGACTTTAACCACTCGGTCCTGGAGGCCTCTGAACTCCAGCGGTAGTAGTGTCTGGAAAAAAGACATATAATACAGGTATTTATTTCAGGAACGAGAAACGTAAAAAATACCTTTTGAAACAGTTTTAAAGATGGTTCGATGAATAGAAATGTCAAACTGAATCATGTTACATACTACAGTAACATGGCCAAATCTGTAGCACTATCTACTGGACAACCACTAACTCTTATAGCAATAAATGAAGTTGTAGGACGGAAGGTTTGATCCTTTATTATTTGAGGAGGTCTCAGTTTGACACAATATGTTTTCTTTTTAAAAATGTCATTCAAAACATTTAGACTTGAAAATGGAGGACTGTAAGCATAATTATATCAACTGTTGAACCTATTTTACCGCAATGCGTGCTTTGAGGATTAATAGAAATGTTTCAATGTCCTCTCTATACTGCATAATAATATATGGAAAGAGCTTTCATTTTCTTGTAGAATTCATGAAAGCATTTAATAATTTTAATACATTGTTTGATAAGTAATAATTCCATTGTCAAATATTCAGCTAAAACTGCTTTCAAACATTATTCCATAAGAAATATAATGAGAACTCCTGAATGTTAGAAAAGTTGCGGTTCATTTTTGTTTGTATCATTCTTAATAGTTTTATTATCATTATTTTTATACCTTTTAAAACATGATACCATAAATAGGATTTTAAAATTGTCTTCACTTACCTTCATGAGTATAGAAATGGCATAACTTTTAGAGTAATAGCGAAGATAATGGTAAAGTAGGCCAATCTCGTGCACACGGAAAAATCGCTGGATTCAGATAATATTTTTCCTTATAATTTCTTTATTACTTGATACATTTTAATGAAATCATAAAGCAACGAAGATGAAGGCAATCGCTTTATCACCCTTTCGCTGCTTCCTCGGCACAAAGAGCCTGCCAGTCATTTTCAATACTGTTTTCAAATACATCTCGATATGCACGCTACGTACACATTTGGTTTGTAAAAAAAAATATACCGAGACCATTAACAAGAGGTAATATAATGTGCAACATCTTTGACACACCTGCCCCTACCCTCACTTCTTTATCACCCTTTCGCTGCTTCCTCGGCACAAAGAGCCTGCCAGTCATTTTCAATACTGTTTTCAAATACATCTCGATATGCACGCTACGTACACATTTGGTTTGTAAAAAAAAAAAATACCGAGACCATTAAGAAGAGGTAATATAATGTGTAACATCTTTGACACACCTGCCCCTACCCTCACTTCTTGTATTGGCTCAAAAAGAATTTTGCACCAAACAAATGCCGGTGTGACTTTGAACCAAAAAGCTGGCGGAAAGCGGAAACGCATGTTTTATTAACTTTTAACACCGTCGGTTTTACCATTGTTCAGCAAAATATGAAGTGCGTCTCAATTAGATAAGCAATTCAAATCAGCTAAGTTAATGTCAAAACTTTAGAAAGAAACTTGATATTACTATCTGATGTCATTTTAGACAACACATATTGAATGGCTTGCCGGTCGGTAGTCAAAACTATTAGCCCTCATTCATCATGACGGAGTGTATATTTTTCAATTCTCATTTACTGACATATGACAAAAATACCCACAATTTTACGTTTCTTTCAGGTAAGCGCTATTCCGTAACTGCGATAATTTTGTTCCAAGTTTCTTTCAAGAAAAGAAGTACTTTTTCAATATAATTTCTGTTTTAAGGAACACTTTCAAACACAAATTGTTTCATGTCAGAAATGAGTTACAATTATGCAGAAACCTAGGCCAATTATATTAAAGACACATCTGACAGTTTCCTACATGTATATAGGCAAAAATTTTCCTACGGACAGAATGTCTTTAAACTTTGTGTACTGACTGAGAATCAAGTTTAAAATGGAAATATGTATTAAAAATTTTAGGTACCGGTGCTTGATCTTGATTCATCTGCCCTTGAAAATCAGAAACTACTAAACAAATCCAATTTTCAAGGGCAGATAATTCAATATTAAGGGCAAGGAAACTGTGCATTTTAATCTATCTTTCTGTTTCAGTCATCATTTGAATTCAGTATACAAAGTTTTAAAAAATTCGGTCCATGGGAAAGATCAGGACTTTGAGGTATCATTTGGTCATGTTCATAGTCAAGAGCAATTGCCACAGTGTCTATGACATGGGGCAAACTTTTCTTACGGATAGAATTTCTTCTTTAAACTGTGTTTACTGACAGAGAATCAAATCAAAAACATAAATATAAAATAGAGCAAATCATAAGTACCCAGCCATGGTCATGAATTGTCATTCTCGCATACCAGAGGTCTACCACGGTTCTCGGGATTTTGACGAACTTCTGATGGATGAGAATGTGAATTGTCTGCCCTTGAAAGCCGGAAAATACTGAAAAATGTATTTTCAAGGGCAGATAGTTCAAGATCAGGCACGGTACCTATAATTTTAATACATATTTCCGTTTTAAACTTGATTCTCAGTCAGTACACAAAGTTTAAAGAAATTCTGTCCGTAGGAAAATTTTTGCCTACACGTACATACATAATTATAGGAAACTGTCAGATGTGTCTTTAAATGTCAACAAATGCATGCACAGGAAAGGAACTGCACAATAAAAAGAAATGTGATATTTATTATGTATCTGACTTGGAACAAAAGAAATATTACATTTAGTACATTTTTTCTCTATTATTATTATACTGCTTTGCTGATTGGTTAGAGAGTTTCGTTTCAAATCCAGCCAATAAGATCGCTGTCTTTTCCAAACATGTCCGATGTCATTTAAATGCAGTTTGTCACAAAAGAAGCGCAATTCAGTCAATGACATGTGTACATAATTAAACTAATGTCACAAGATTTTTTTTGGCTAGTTGTTTTGATTATGTCATTTAAAGTTTAGGAAATCCGTTTGCTTACTATTTATACCGATATGGAAATTTCTTTGAATGAACATTTGACATAAATGTTATCAAGTTAAAATGTTTAATTACAAAACAAAAAATATAACATTTTAATGGTTAGTCTTTAATTTCTTTTTAAAGGTTACTATGTATTAAAGTAAATAAGTTAGCCTAACCATATCTGTCACAAAAGAAAATGTTTGCTAAAGTTTGACAAGGTTTCGTTTATTCCGCAATAGTCTTTAAGAAGATCTTTTGGAAGCGGCAAGTAAAACATTAGCAGATTCGGTTGAACCACGTGAGGTACTGAAATGTGGAAACCCCGCACGCCGCCAATACCCAATTTAACACTGATTTACGCTTTGATATTATGCTGGCTCGCCTCTGCGAGATAGTATTACGATAGGATTTTACTATGGAAACTACCTAAAACGCCGAACATCTCCAATTTCTGGCTCCCAGCATAATCCTTCAATTACTAAGAGCCAGCCAGCAGCCTCACACATAATGTCTGTTTGTTTTATGACTATTGTCAATGCTTGATAGTATAATATAGGCTATGAGTAAAACTATAACATTACAATAAGCTTATTCTAAGTCGAAAAGGGGCCATAATTCAGTCAAAATGCTTGATAGAGTTGTCTCCTCCTTTTTACAGACTGGGGTCGTGATGGTAAACAAGTATGCAAAATATCAAAGCAATATCTCAATGGACTTTGAAAATATTTGGGGTGGTACGCAAACTTTAACATTTATTCTAAGTCAAAAATGGGCCATAATTTAGTCAAAATGCTTGATAGAGTTGCCTCCTCCTTTTTACAGACTGGGGTCTTGATGGTTAACAAGTATGCAAAATATCAAAGCAATATCTCAATGGACTTTGAAAATATTTGGGGTGGTACGCAAACTTTAACATTTATTCCAAGTCGAAAAGGGGCCATAATTCAGTCAAAATGCTTGATAGAGTTGCCTCCTCCTTTTTACAGACTGGGGTCGTGATGGTAAACAAGTATGCAAAATATCAAAGCAATATCTCAATGGACTTTGAAAATATTTGGGGTGGTACGCAATCTTTAACATATGTGTGACGCTCACGCTCACGCTAACGCCGACGCCGGGGCGAGTAGGATAGCTCCCCTATTCTTCGAATAGTCGAGCTAAAAACTAAGTTACTTTGACTAAGAGTTACACTCGGCATATATTTATTTAAACATCGTAAGTTATGATGATTGAAGAGGAAGATTAAACATTATAAGGTTAAAAGACAAATGATGTGACCTAACAAGCATTTATAAGACCAAGAAAAGAGGTGTTATGTTTTCAGGCAAATTAAACTTTCAGAAGAGTGGGGTTTAAGGTTTATTCAAAGATGTAATGAAACTTTTCTAGCGCCAAATATATTGTAGGCACATGATAAAAATGTATCATGTAAAACCATTCAGTGGGGAAATATAGAAGCAGTTAAATATCCTCCCCCCACCCACCAACATTCACATTGTAAAATTCAATAACCATTACTATATACAAATGTATATGTTTATACGCGTCTCATGCTGAATTTAGGTACCTAAATTAAGCATTTTCACATAGTAAAGATGAATGATTTTACACAACGTATAAAAAATATATATTCAAAATTATCCGTATAATTAATTATAACAAATATATCTTCAGTGATGATTATGATATCTTCAGTGATGATTATGATATGTAAGACTTAACTCTAATCTTAAATATGTCATTAAGAAGAACTATTCGTTCTTGAACCAAAACTATTAAATTTCTTTGGCCTAAAATTATGTTTTCTGTGTGTCAAGATATGATTGATACATTATGAGATTGTGATTTTTAAACCGTTTTATGTTGATAGATTTGGCGAAAATTTTACGAGCATACGCATTGCAATACATAACTTAATATATTTAATACTCATGTATGAATTCAAGTTCGTTTCTCAAATTTTAAAACTTTAAGATAATATTTAATGGTTTGTTTTCGTTCCCGATAATGAAAAACGCCATTCTATCCGTCTGTCCACCACAACTTCGCGACGTACAAAGTCATTAGACTAATGCCAGTTGTGGACTCTTGATAGTTTATGGACCCCGAGTTGCCCTCTATGTTCAGTTTTTTCACTCTTCATTTGGTTGTATCGTTTATTATAGTCTCATCAATGTACAGTATACACAGAACATTAAAACGTGTTATACTTACACATATAAACATCTGAATTACTTCGTGAATTAAGAAATAATAAATATGTCCCTATATTTTATCAGTTAATAAAACATGGGCAGGAGTTCGGATGCGTAATAATTAAATCACGAGTGCGTCATTCGGCTGGCCATACGCTATTATAAAAACCTCCCCACGAATGAAAAGCGTTGCATCAAACGGAATTTTCTGATATTCAGTAAATTTTAGTTAAAGTACTAAGTAGTTACTGCTGTGAAAATGTTATTTTCAATTACATCTAAGGTCGGATATAAAAATCAGAAGTAAATACTTCATTCAAAATTTTAATATACAGTATGCAGTTTCTAAAAATAGTACACGTCACCTACATGTTGGCACTGAAACATACACGCCAGAACATTGCGGCATATAAACACGTAAACACTTGAGTCTGGAAGATTGGAACATGAATTATAATTTATTTACTGTCAATGTAGAATCTAGTTGACATTTGTGTAGCCTACAACGCAGAAAATTGTAACTTGACTACGCACACGACCAGATATAGATGCACCGATGCTGAAGTTGAAACTTACCGGGCTGAAACATTTTCTTTCGGTAAAAATATAAACAAATGAACTCATCAGTTAGAAATTGTTTGTTTCAGAAAATTTGATGTACTTTTTATTACTACTACTTAGCACTGAAAAAGTCGAGTATTTAGTCGGCATATAACAGAAGCAGAGTAGAATCTCACAGTCATGTTACAATCGTAGGGTGGAATGGAACAGCTATATTTTATCGTAGATTCATGTATAGGCGATTTCTCTATATGTTTATATAGCAACTACGGTTGATATTATGCATACCCACAAAACAAGACTGTTATTATCAGATATGATATTATATGTGTATATTATGACGCCATCAATGGCCGAAAGAAAGAACGACACCTTTTACTTAATAAATTGGAATCCCTATGTGCAGAAAGGTTATTCATTCGTCACAAGATGTGTTCTTAGTAAATTAAATGCTATCATTCCGTTTATAATTATTCTTATATTTTCACTATAGAGTGTTCCAATGTTGTCAAACATGCTGTCCTTTTAAACAAAGAACTATTACTTTAGTTTAAACATATTTATTCCCAAGAGTACATAACATAGATTTGTATATTTACAACAACAAGTTAACATGATATTAAGGAAAGGATAAGAATGAAAGACATGTCTTTTAGAACTCTTCTCCCGTTTGAAAACTTTTTAAAACTATAAAAAAATTATTAAAAACCATTAAACATTGAAATCCTAATATCATAATAAACATACATTTTATATGATGTGTATTTTATTATTGTTAAAAAGAATTGAAGCAGTATCTAAAATAGTGTTTATTTCCACTTAATTTTATCTCCAGGGATAGCGTCATATACAGTTAAACATCATATCAAAACTACGCTACAAAATCGTTTTTTACTGGACGGCAAACATTTGCCCGACACTAAAGAGAATCAAACATAGCCATTTTGTTATATATGCCAAGTCATTTTACCTTCAAAAGTTCGACCGGATAAATGTGAATACCACTAAAAAGTCGATAAGTTTGCTTGAAAGATTATACCGATAAAAAGATGGCTGGCAAAAACAGGGAGATTTATTTGCAATAGGTGAATGAATTTCTGGCAGTGCCTATTCCACAACACACTGTCTCTAACATTGTCATTATATATGTTAAATTTGAACTTCAGCAGGCGGATACTATATAGGACGGTATATTTTGCTATAAAGACCAACAAAAAGGTGATATAACACGCATAGAACCATTAGATTTGTCTTGTCAAACAAATGATTAATTTATGGTGTCACCGCATAAACACACATGTATAAGTCTGGAATAAAATTCTGTTCTGTTCTGTTCTGACATTTGAATTTCTATTACTAACCAACCTGTTATTATTTCTGCAAAGTAAATTGCTTGTATAAGAAATCTTTTCCAAATTCCAAGGTATCAAAATGTGTCATACTCGTCGTAAGTAAGATACCTTTGATGGTGTTTATACTACGGTAATATGCAGTTAAATTTCCGCATCCATCTTGTACAATAAAATGTGACATTTTTTTTCTGTTTTATTTAATTACAATTTTACTGTATCTTTATACATTATGTCATCTGCCCACACACTTAACAAGGTGACGAGCAAATTCGACCTTTAAGTTCAAAAAGATAAAGGTGCATGTAAATTAAATGTTGCTGTTTTGTTTGAATTGCGAATGCCAATAGATCATGACCCGTGTCGCTTACATGTCATGTTGCAATGTTTAAAATTACACATAGATACTAAAATGTGTCTGTCTTGATTTTAATACTTGAACGAGATGAACATAAAAAAAATATGAACGTATTATTTTTAAAGATCCAAAATGAAGATAATAAAACATAAATCGAATCTTACTTCATTTTATGTTAACATTAAAATGTGATTCTGAACTAATAGGAACCGCATATATATAAACTATAAAGAAGTGTAAAAACAATATCGTTTAATTGATTTTATGCTGAATTGTGTAAAAATACAAAAAAGTAGAATATTACAGTCGCTTTAACACTTCTTTCGAAACAGGATCTTTCTTCTTTTTTTTTTTTTCAGAGATACATAGTAAAATATCAAATGTCAATAATTTCAAAACCACAAAAAATCTATATTTACCAAATTTCAAGAGGACTTCACATTAAACAAGCAAAGATAATACGGGACGCTTTTAACCTATATTAGCCGCACCATGAGAAAACCAACACCAGCATGGATACAGACCAGCCTGTGCAACCGCGCAGTCTGGTCAGGATCCATGTCGTTCGCTAACGGTTTCTCTAATTGCAATAGGCTTTGAAAGCGACCAGCATGGATCCTGACCAGACTGCGCGGATGCGCAGGCTGGTCTGGATCCATGCTGGTCGCAAATGCACTATGTTGGTTTTCTCATGGTGCGGCTCAAATTATTATGATATCGTACGTATTTTAAAAGGTCAGACACTTAGTTTTTGCTTTAATAACGTTTTTCTCCCAACATTTACAAACGTTGTCATTATTGAAGACCTGTTTCACGTCAAGAACAGTAACAATTCAAGTCTAATGTAATTAAATTACGTTGCTAACTAGACACTGAATCACAAATAATAGTTTGTTCATTTTTTTTCTCAATCCTGATGTGTAACATTGCCATTAATGTTGATTTATGAACCTAGGAATGAAATCATTGTTGCATTTGAATTTCATAAATCATCTATTGAATAACAAGGGTGAATGACCTTAAACTAAGGTGACGGGTTTCACATGTAGAACTGCAAGGACGTTTGTTATAAATAGTGTGTTTTGGTAAGATGACAAGGGACTTATATATTATTATTTAGAAGAAATAAAACTGCTTTTAACAAAGAAACGCTACAAAGTAAAGCCTATACATGTTTATCGTAGAAAAGTTTGATATATTTTCAGTGTTATTTAAAAATTTGAATTCTAAGATCCGACTAAGTCATACACTAAGCTACTATGAAACAAGTTGACATGCATGAAATACGATAGAAAAAGAAACTATTTCTGTCCTATTTTTCTAAAGCAAATCCACAATTTGTTTGAACAAAATTTGCTAGTGGGCGAAATACTTCTTAAAAAAGCTCGTTTGCTACCGCAATGAGTTGCTGCAGCAACACAATTCTCTTAAATAACCACGATTAAGTCTTTGTCTGCCGAAATTAATAAACAACATTGACGATATCACGATTTACTTTATTTCTCATAAAGGTGTCATAAATACTCGATGGATGCACGTGATTGACAGTTATGTGCACACGAAGGACAAGAGTACTGCGCTTTATACCAGACACGCCCACGATACTTCCCTCCATACTGGTGTTTTAGTACAGTGTAGGTTATTTTAGTATACTCTTAATCGTCGGTAGCTTTTTGTATATTTTTATATAGATGATTAAGGATATTTTGCAATTTTTGTGAGAAGAATTTGACCAAAATAAACGGCTTCTTGCCTACATGCAATGTGTTTTCCCATTATACCATATATCTGAATACTTTAAAAGTTGCTTATTTATTTAATTTTCATAATCGTTTTATATAAATCTCTCTCTCTTCCTTACATATATAGCATGGTATGGGTGTTACTGTAGCAACAGAGACAGCAGAATATAGAAGCAGTTGTTAAACTCGCTGCTCGCGTACCCCTCACCGCTGTGTCGCGGAATGTAGAGTTTTGCCTTGTGCGGCGGGTAAGTCATCAAGTCATCCAGCTGACTTGTCGCAGTTAGCTTGTTCTACCACTGAGATCGCCCGCGCCTTATTAATTCCCAGAAGCATACTTTTGGGATCTTCTTCTGTCATTTGATGCCTGAAGATCATCATAATGACCAATTGTATATTCTCTCACACGCACACGCACACGCACACACACGCGCATGCACACGCACGCACAACAAAAAAAAACAAAAAAACAACAACAACAACAAAACAAACAAACAGACAAAATGATAGCGCAGGAATATACTTTTAAACAGAAATCCACTGAGCGGCATTGACGCATATTAAATTTTCCCTTTTGATATAACAAAAATGCATTCAACATATATATGGTCAAGATATATGAAAGGTCATTTTTGTAAGTAGATTGTGGCTGTGATTCACCTACATTTGACCGCGTTATAACAAGATTTTTTGTCAACATAATATTTCACGAATTCACAATCATGTGCTTTTCAGATGTTGAAATATACCACCTGTGCTAATGAGATGTATCTTACAAATGTTTAACTATTTTTGTAACTGGCCTGTTATATTAAGGCAAAAACGACACTAAATGATCACACCCAGTATTTTATATATATTTAATATGTTGTTCACGGCGGCTGGTCCCCTGTTTCAGAGTATTTCAGGGTGCGTCCAGTAATTGCATTTAATGTATTTACAACATTTTGTTTTAGTATAATAAATATGAACAAAATATTTTAAATAATGTATTGAGATTTTCAGAAAATCAACAACAGAGCATTTTTTGTCAGATGTTTATCATTTACTCACCATTTAACTCGAAATTTCAAATTATTATGTCCGCAAATTTCGAGTAAGTATCTCGAAATTTAGAGCCCATTGATATCACACACTTGACAATTATACTCAACGAGATAACATTATTTATTTTCAGACTATTCCCATTTTTTTTAAATCATAAAGGTACACAGGTCTAAGGAAAATGAAAGAGCATTTGTACAAGGCGTATGTTATTCATTAAATCGAAATTTCGAGGAATTTACTCGAAATTGGGACTTACACAAGTCGAAATTTTAGTCATAAGTCGATATTCCGAGGTACGTTTGTGGAACGTTTAGTAAATAGCTCAAAACATCGACTTAATAGTTTGCCTCCTTATTTACAAAATCTGAACTTTTGTCCGTCTGTCAAAGGTTAAAAATGTTGATGGGCTACTACTGCTAAACACCTGAGCATTCATTGACCATTAAAAATGTAGTGGCCTGAACATTTCATCCACACATTTATTTATTGTACCTTACATATATTGACTTGAACATATACTATCATACATCAGCGTATGACCTACCTTAGCCTCAACAGCTACAGTAACTCTAGGTTTCAAACGGTATCCACGATATATACCTACATTTACATGTATTGTAAATTTTAGAGGTAGGGCTCGAAACAAGTTGAAAACCTTCCAGATTTGGTCAAAATAATGCAATATTTAAGTTCTAACACTACCATGTCACTTCCTATGGCCTCTCCTTAAAATCTACAGCTGTCCAAGAATCCCAGACCTTGAGTTCAAAAAGTAGCCAAGATCCAAAACTATACATTAATGTAGGTATGTCTACATTTCCTTGTTATATCGCGCCAACTGGATCGAACACCACTGTTAAATTGGTGACTTTTTTAAGAGCTCGAATTTTCTGATGGATGCACAAGGAACGCAGTCACATCAAGGACTTATAAATGAACTATGTCAATAAGTAACTCGAAATTTCAATATAAGTAACTCGAAATTTCTATATAAGTAACTCGAAATTTGACTTTAAGTTAATAATTCGGAATTTTGATTTACGTAATAGGAAAGTTTGAGGTTTGATATTTGAAGTCGATTTTTTTTTATTTATACAAGTCAAAACTTCGAGTTAATAAATAACATACACACTTTGTACTTATCCTCAATCATAGAAATGAATAAAATTACTCAAAAACGTACCTTGGATTTACTGAATCACTAACTCATTGTATAAAACGTGTATACTAATGTGGCGCTCACATGACGAAATATTTATTCCTCATAATAATTAAGTAAAGCTCAAAGTACTTTGTAGAAATTTAGTCATAATTTAAAGGCATGTCAACACTTTAAATCCCTTTAAATGATTGATTTCGTTTTACAAGGAAATTTTGAGTTAGGAAATATTTACATTTTATTGGTTCATATGTAATAAAGAGTTAGAGTGCAAATGTATTTCATCATTTAACTAACAAAACTTATTAGTACTAAATGCATCCAATATCCATCTTTCATTAGAATGTTGCATGTCTAAATATATACATCAAATGCAGAAAAATCCATATCAAATGTATGAACATTTACTAAATATACTTTATAAACTAATCATGTATGTAGAAATAATGAAATTTCATGCAATGACAGCCGATTCTTTAAAACAAATGCAGTTGTTTTGTGGTAGTACACATTAGCACTATGTTTTTGTATATATAAATCAGTTTTTATTTTTTGTTGTGATTAACGTCGCACCGACACAATTACAGGTCATATGGCGACTTTCCAGATTTTGATGGTGGAGGAAGACCCCAGGTGCCCCTCCGTGCATTATTTCATCACGAGCGGGCACCTGGGTAGAACCACCGACCTTCCGTAGGCCAGCTGGATGGCTTCCTCACATGAAGAATTCGACGCCCCGAGTGAGGCTCGAACCCACATCGATGAGGGGCAAGTGATTTGAAGTCAGCGACCTTAACCACTCGGCCACGGAGGCCCCTCATATAAATCAGTGTGTATTGTATAGAATCTACTGCAGTTACGTCTGATACAGATAAACTTGTTAATTCATGATATAACAATTATTCATGTCAACACATACTGTACTATTATACATCTAATTAACCATTGTATTGATATCAATGTTGTCAACAACATATTTCTCACTTTGGGCCTCCGTGTCCGAGTAGTTACGGTAGATGACCGATGTGGGTGCACACTTTGGGTGTATAGAAGTCAGACTGGCTTACGGAAGGTCGTCGGTTCTACCCAGGTGCCCAACCATGCCCGAAACAATGATCCCCGAAGGGCACTTGGGGTCTCCCTCCACCATCAAAAGCCGGAAAATTACCATATGACCTATAATGTGTCGGTGCGACTGTAAACATGACAAAACAAAAAAGAAAGATGTGACGCTTGATTTCAGAATGACTATGGCATTCTGTACAATAAAGAGAACTTAACCAGTAACTTGATAACATATTTAGTGGTAGACTTTTGATTTTTTCATTGTAAAGTCCTTTTTTTATTTGATCCATCCAATGTATAAAAAACTTAATTAATTTCTAACCAATTTGCGTTAGGTGTATTTTATTTATTGGTTCACATTACGAAAAATAAACCCGACGTAAAATTTGCATATGACGAAAAAATACACCTAACGCCAACTTTACGCGGGTTTATTTTGGTATTCAAGTATAAAATATGAACTAATAATTTCAAAACTTTTCAGTATTTTTAATACATTATTGATGTGTCTAATTTATACAACAGGATTCCGAATGTTGTAACAGAAGTCTATCATGTGGTCTGTATATGCTTGTCTTTTTTCAGTTACATGAAATTAGGTCGGCAAACGACTTTGGGCAATGGCAACACTGAATATAAAATTATATTTTTTGAATAATGATATTTCTTTTGTATAAAACAGCTTCATTAGCATACATTTAAATATTAATTACTGTGCTTATTTAAATAAAAACATATATAAATCACCTGTCAGTTGATGTAAACAGTCTATAAAATTCTATAAACATACATGGCTCTCAATTAGAACACTGTCAATGTATTTAAAGCCATATATATTTCGATATCTTAAGAGTAACATTGCAATACATAATGCAAAGCATTTATCATAAAAACAGTTACAAACCAACTTGTTGAATTTGTATTACCAAATCTATACAACACGACTTTTCAGTTCAGATTTATCAAAGTATAGAAGCAAGAAAAAAGGAAAGATTGGACGCGGCTGCCCAGTGGTAACGCTATCTGACTACGAAACTATTAGGGGTTGTCACTTGTGACTTTAATCCCCCCGATTCCAAACAATAAGAAAATATTCGGGAAAAAACTATCATGAAGGGTTGCTTAATACCTGACACACTTAGAAACCGGAGAAACATCTGACACAATTAGTCTGATAGATTGAAGAATTATTATGCCGCAAAATGGAAGCAATGTGACAAAATGAATTGCACTGGTTCATATCAATGAATGGAACATTTTGGAACTGAATACTTACCATCTTTCACAGTCGTTGCCACTGCATCTTTCTCTATCCCAGCCTATGATAGACCTCTTTGCTCGAAGCCACTTAGATCTTCCATCTCCACTTAATATTGATAGTAATGATGGGAAGGCATTACAGAAAACCGCTTCTTTGGCGGAATATACTACCCGGTAATTCTAGCTCAGAAAACTACGCCTAGCCTCGTTCTGTTGTATCGTTTCTATTCTGAAATAAAAGCTTTTAAAGAGAGAGAGTTGTTAGAGAGAGTTTATCATATTTCATTCCATTAGGCTAAGAAGCCCATGAGGACAAGCATTGTATGGTAATAATATGACGAAAAGTGATATTAACAAACAATATTCGAAGCTTAATGACAAATGTTCTTAATAGCTGGAGAAGGTTACATGTAATTTTGCTAATTATACAATTCTAATAGCAGAAGTGGTATCTACATAGACACATAATTATACGTAACCATACTACAAAAAAAAACCATTCTGCCATGTTCATAAACAATGTCGTACCAGATGTACATATACATATAATTATACATACCTCAAAATCTAAATCACCGTAGACCTTTCACGAAAGCAGATGATAATAACTTTACCGTATAAAATATTCCAATAAGTGTTAACCATTTCCCTAAAACGAACAAAGGTTAACATTTGGAAATAATATATTAATTGAACCATTGACATTTTAAAAATTTGTTTATTTTTTGTTATATTTAAAATATTGGCTTAATTACACTGATAGACACAAAATGAAGTAATGATAAAAAGTAAATGATAATTTTCAGTATCTTGAATTCTTATCTAAACAAATAGTCATTTCTAATTGCAAACGCATTTTGTGTGAAAGATCCTAGTTTTCTTATGACTGACTTATTTTCGGTTTTTATAAGATCGATTAACTTTATCATATTCTGCCGTTTCCAGTATCTTGAATTAATAAATCGTTTCCTTAAATCAACATGTATAATGGATATTCAGTTATACGCCCATCTACCAGATTCAATATTCAATCTATGTAACGATACCCTTAATCTAGCTAATGGCTGGCAGAAATGGTTTACAGTGAAATAATCCAAATATGACTGAAATTGAAAAGATGCAATGTTCTTATAGAATAAAACTCTACTCGAGTCATAAATTCTACTGTGCCAGTTTTGAACAATTTGATATGTTATCTGTAAGAACAGATCAACATTTTTGCGGCCAAGCATCATAAAAATCTAATGTACACAACAAATTTCAAACTGAAGAGCACCAGCTTACCCGATTCGGGTTATCTTCATAATATTTTTTAGCATATTATAAACTCGATATACATATTTATATTCTTTTGCATGCAGAATCTTTATCCATTACTTTATAACATTATAATAATGGATACAGTTATAGTTTGTTATAACGAGTTCACCATTTATAAAATCATTTTGCGTCGTTTTCTTGACACCTTACAATTTCTTACAAAATACAAGATGTACTCGTTCAATGGACATGTCATTTGCAAAACCACATACTTCACTACAACAATTTAAGATAAGTGTATCAAATAAATCTAGTTTGTGCACAGGAGAAATATGCGTAAACTTGCAGAAATACTTATTACACTAAAAATTGATTTTTGAGCTTGGCCTGACGATGTATTCTGAGTTATTCTAAGTAATCCACCGCAAGTAAAATCGATTCCTAAATATGAAAATAAATTTCTTTCAATTGACTCACCATCGTAAAGAATTCAATATTTCTAGGTAAGGTACCACCTTTTCTTAAAATCAGAACTTTTCTCTTAGAAGTGTTATTCTCCAAGTCTTATAATAATCACTTAAGACGTCGATACATTACTGCAGTTCTTCAGCTGAATTAGCAAATACAACAATACCATTTGCATATAATAGCAAGAAAACCTTAAACATGTTAAGTGCCATTTTGTATAAAAACGTCTTTATATACAGCAGTACATCAAAAACAAATATTTTCATCTGCACCTTCAACTTTTTCTTGCATACCGTATTCTTCAATTAATATCAGAAATGCTATTAAACGCATTCCTTTTAATTTACACATTTATTTATAAATTACAGCGCAAGAATCTTTTCCAGCACCGGTAAAAACATGGAAAAAACATGCTGGCATACAAGTATAAAAATATGTCATCACAGACTAAGCGAAACCATGTCTGCTATCATTTTGATGGACGTGCAATCCATAGTTCAAAAAAGGTCTTCTTACAGTCTTTTAAAATTTGAATAAATCTAAATTGTAACATCTCATCAGAGCAAACACATGGAATTGGCCAATTGCTCAGTTAACTAATCTCTAAATGGACAAATTCTGTATAATATACAAAATACAGAAATCCGAGCGATTTAAATAACTTACTCTAAATGGTAATGACGTTTAGTTAGATTATTTTCTTAATTCTCCAAGTTCTTATTCCTTAACGCAACTGCTAAACACTTAAATTATTTTCTGCGACGTTTTTTTAGGCTAACAATAAATTAACCTGAAATTATGCAAACATAAACAAAAAGGTATAAAGTTAAGAATATAATGTAAGACTTCCACATGCTTTTATGTGTACTGGAAAGTTAAAACATATTTTTGCATTTGTTTATGGTGCAAAAAATAAGCACTTAGCAAATGATATTTATTTAAGACATTTATGTGTCCTTTTAAACTTTTGCCATTAATAGAATTTAAGAATGACAGGCGGAACCAGAGGATTGATATTTCTTATAACTTTTAGTGCTAAATGGTCTTAAAGTATAGTTAGCTTTAGTGCTTGGAATAAAACGATATCAAGAAAAAAGTATATGTCAACGAGTTTGATTTAGATGTGTACACATTTTAAACAAACTAGTATTGCGCATGCCTTAATAAAGTGTTATTTATCATACTGTTCTGAGTTTCCAGTTTAAACTATTTCTTATTTGGTTATTACTTCAAGTGTAACCTGTCAACTTGTTCAGCTTACTCTCATTGTTCGTATTTCATCTGTTTCTAAGTTTCCTTTGTCTTTATTTCAAAAGAATAAAACACTCTTCAATTTATAACTTGTAATTTCTATTTGAATTAGTGTATTTAAAAGTCCGTTTAAAATCTATGACATATGACTAAAATTTGACATAAACTTAGGACTTAGTTGTTTCCATAAAATCACCACGTCAAATTTATTTGCAATACCACCTTTTTGTTTACCGTGACTTAATTAATTCATTTGAAAAGTCGGATGTCTTCTTAAAGGTATGTAAGGCCCAAACATTTGAAAATATGATAAATTGCTTCATGGCATATATGTAAAACAAACTTAACATGTGTGTGTCATAATCAGTACGTAGTGGTAAGTTTAAAAAAGTATTCTAAATATAGAACAGAGTATAAATGTGCACTACCACTAAATCCTAGAAGTTTTTTTTAGACAAATGACTGTTATACATGGCTTTTAATTGTGAGTGAAGCCCTTTTTAATTATTTAGTCGAATTAAATTCATTGGATGAGGATTTTCTACATTCAAAGTTAGTTACCACATTGGATATTTTTAATATAGTCAAAGAGATTTAACAAATATTGTACATTAGTGTGTATCAATATGCTGAAAACATGTTTGTTGTTTCAAAACACAACCTATAAAGATAACACCTTGAGAACTCCCGAAGTTCAGGGTAATATATCTGAGATTAAAGTAAATTGTGACCCATTCCTTTACACCAGAAAAGACAAAAAAAATCTTCTTGGATATGGATACACCTGTATGTCAAGGTTTAGAAATTAGAAACTAGTTATAACTGGTTATAATCATTTCTAAACTTCACGCAGATTGTTGTTGTTTTCCTCCATCATATCAGTAGCGTCTCTGACGTTCTTTCTCCCTTGCAAAACACTGTTTTTATACTTTTAGGTGAACCTTTCTCAGTTTACCCCTCCTAATCATAAATAAGCATGAAACCATCGAATTTGTCATCAGTTAACACAAGGTAAAACTGTACAACTGTACAAAAACGGGTCACAGATGTCAAGTTGTGTGAACAACCTATTAATGACTTGATTGCGATTGACAGAGTTGGCTTTTTTCAAGTCGCGTATACGCCTGAAATACTTACTCGTTATATAAACTGACACTAAAATGTTTACGCTGTTTCAATTAGACTCGCTCTTTTGCCGGCTCAGTTACTTCTTTACAGTAAGCAAGTAAGAGATTCTCATAAATTTTAAACCAAAGTGATTGATATATGCAGTTGATATATGCAGTTCACCCATTATTATTTATACCACATAGACTTGTACCGCATTAACCCTTGAGTAATCGTGTCTGCATTTAATGCTGCATATTCTAAGCAATATTTAGTTATCCGCTACAGTAGGCTCCTTCTACAGACCTTAGCACTTTCATTACGTCAACCATACGTTAGGTATGAAATATACATTATATTTATGGTATAAATGTACAAGTTTTTCATCGAATATACGACGCTGTGCTCACTTTAAAAACGTTTTTTGACCGCTTCAGCAGTATTCACAATGACGGTCTCGATTCATAAATTAAATGTCAAGCTGGAATTGTCGGGTTTTATTTTGCAGCGGCCACGGTTTCGGACGTTTTTATTACTACTGAGATAACTAAAATCACATCCGTTGCACTGCACATCATAATACCTTCTGCGATCTCATTATATCGAACATAATACAGATAAAATGAAAGGTTTAAGGGTTCTAAAATTGTTTGATATGACAGTTGAGTTTGACAATTTTATATTATTTTCATTTCATATTATAATAAAATGTGATGCTGCCGCTGTCTGAAAGGCGGAAATACAGATGCTGGTAGGGGCTTCTGTCACCGAGTGGTTTAACGTCGCTGGTATGGAATATTTTGCTTCTCACCACTATAGGTAAGAAACTTCAACAAGGGTGTAGAAATATATCACGCGATTAAGCCGTTAAAATCAGTGGTTCTTCTCAGATATCCCCCGTACTTAGAATAATGTTTCACCTGCGGTATCCCTTCTCTCCCATTAAAAGCTGTTGTCTGCATATGACAGGATAATTATGACCTAAATTATGTCTGTGTGACTATAAGTACCCAACAAAATAAACCTTTGCTAAAATGTTTTAAGTTTGTTTAATAACGATAGTTTGTGGCGTATCAAAAAGACTTTTCCATAAACGGATTACCTGATCAGTGAGAGAACACGTTCAAACTGAGAAAGCTGCAGCCTATTCCGTTGCATCCGTACGAATGGCTGAATGCCAATGTACTTTATAACTTCATGTTTTTGTAAAAGAAGGGGATACAAACCTCAGCTTTACGCCTAAAATGACATTTCCTTACTTTAATGTATTTTATTCAACTTTGCATATTTTGATGATAATTAATTCTAGACTAATACGAATGCTTATTTACATAACTGATGACACTTCCAATTTATATGAATATGCACATTAATTAAGCCGACTAAAAAGGAAATTTTGTCAAGGTAAACCATCACGAATAGAGTGTTGATGTATAAACTGTTGAGTCATATATTGTCTATATGACATTTGAGAAACGTAAACGAACCGTGATACTGGCGTTAACCAAGGCGGTGTTTTACGACATTACTTGTTGAGAGCAAGGGCGTGTTGTTGATTTTCATTTCACATGGATAGAATTTTGTCGGAATTACTTTGTCTAAAATCTGATTTTATACACAGGATTCAGTTTAATTAAAGGTTCTTATTGAATAGAAAATTTACAAAAAAATAACTGTTGAAACTTGACGTTTGTTATTTCATCAGGGAGTTGTTGTGTTTGCGTTAGAAAAAAAAATGCTGTTAACTCTTTGGAAATTAAGGCATTGACATAAGCTATCTGATAAGAATACAACTTCTGAACATTCCGGAGAATGATATGTTTCTTACGCCTGCGTCGACGGAAATAAGTACAGTTTCATTATCCTCGTGTGAAGGATAAACATCTGTTTTCTGTTTATTTAAAAAACAACAACAACAAAAAAAAAACATTCATACTGTGAACAAAGATATTTAATTTTAGTTGTTGGCAGTTAGGTTTTGCTCAAGTCTTTACACACATTATTATTTACTTACAGACAAACAAAATATGAATTCCAAGCAAATATTAGCGCTGGCGCTATTAAGTTTGATTTTCGATATAATTTTCGGTCATGGAGACCATGGAGATGCCGAGTCCCTCTTTCAGTGGACAACTATTGACTATAATTGGCCAACAAAGGCAGCAAGGGATACTGCTCTCAACTCACGCAAGTATGTTCCACTTAATAATGCAATTAACGGCATTCGTGTATACGATAATAAAATATTTGTAACGGTACCACGTTTCGGCGATGGCGTACCTTCTACTCTGAATACTCTAATCAACGCCCATCCACAGAAACGCTTTCTATCAAGCAGAACTGTGCTTCAGCCTTATCCCAGATGGGAAATGCAGCAAGAGGGAAACTGTACAGCATTTCAAAAAGTTCAAAATATTGAAATCGATCCTAAACAGGGAATTATGTACGTGATTGACACTGGCGGCCGTATGTTTGGATGCCCGGCAAAACTTATAATCTATGACGTTAAACGGGATGTAGAGCTCCATCGCCACGTGTTCCCAGATCAAGTTGTCTCAAGAGACACCAATTACCTAAATGACCTGGTCATGGATTATGTACATGGAAAAGTTGAGTACTTATACATCACGAATACGCGTGAATTCACAATTGTCGTTTATGATATTAAGGCGGACAAATCATACGCGTTCAAAGATGCTTCAATGAAACCTGAACCAGACAAAACAGACGTTAAAGTTCTGAATGATGTTGTCCATGTAACAAATGGTGTGAATGGTATCGCTATATCAGCAAATTTTCAGTACGTCTATTATAGTCCTATCGCTGGAACGGCATTATATCAGATCCCTACCAAGGTGTTACGAAATGCAAGTGCAGACTTTGCGGCCCACGTCAGAAAAGTGGGAGACAAACCTTCTCAGGGAGACGGTATGATAATGAGTACAAAAAACAGTCTTTATTTCTCTGTTTTAGCCAAAAACGCTGTTGCCATGTGGGAATTACACAGAGATATTGCAAAATACGGATCTGAGGGAAAGGTAATGATGGACACATTAACTTATGAAGCAAACGATCCAACGATGGAATGGGTAGACTCCCTTGCCCTTGATTCATTCGGATATCTTTGGTTCACAACAAGTCGTCTGCAATTATATCTGAACAAACAGCTGACCAATGACAGTATCAATTTCAGAATATGGCGCGCTTTTGTGCATGAGCCGAGTTATGCATACTTTGACATTAGGGCTCGGACTGGGTCAAATCACATCCATTATCATAACTCTGGTTCGAAGGGTGAAAAGTATACTTTCATTTCTTTCGTTCTGTTTACAATATTAACAATGAAAGTGTTATGATGCTCATAAAAGCGAGTTACGTGATAGGAGTTTGAATGTGATCTTTAATGTGCTAACCTTGAAGTCCTTTGTAACATACTTAAATGCACCATATCTCTGTTGATAAATAGAAAAGAAGAAAAACGTTCCACACAAACTTTTTTTTACATTAGTAGACTTTCGTGTGTTTATGGAATGATAACGGAGGTAAATTGAATTTTAACGAATTCACCGTATTTCTGTACCTGCGGATGTGAGGAGAAAGAGGTATACCATAAGATATATAGTTTGATTAATACTATAGTGATACATTATAAACTTTTGGTGCATCACGACGGATGAAGAGTGTACAAAACATCGTTCTGACGATACTACCTTTTCTATTTTTCCCTGTTATTTATCTATGAAATGAGCCATGCCATGGGAAAACCAACATAGTGGGTATGCGACCAGCATGGATCCAGACCAGCCTGCGCATCCGCGCAGTCTGGTCAGGATCCATGCTGTTCGCTAATAGTTTCTCCAATTCCAATAGGCTTTAAAAGCGAACAGCATGGAGCCTGACCAGACTGCGCGGATGCGCAGAGTGGCCTGGATCCATGCTGGTCGCATACCCACTATGTTGGTTTTCTCATGGCACGGCTCAAATGTCTTTTTTTCTCATTGATTAATGCGAAAAATACTTCTCATAAATCTGACGTATTGTTTTAATCACACGTTTATGTTTTATGATTCACTGTTGAGTTTGTTTAAATATGCCATACTCGGAATATTTGGAGCACCATGACATATCCTGTGCAGGATTTGATGCATTTTGAGATATATCAAATTAACCCAACCATCTATTATGACTTTGGCTTTTAAGGAAATTTTGGGTTGGCACAATTCACGCATGTGCTGAGGTCGCTTTTGTTTTTGTACATTGCCTTATCGCAAATAGATGCTTATAACATAGTACATAATTAATCTCCACTAGCCGCCATTTTGAGTGTCATTTCTAACATAAATGTGATATAGACAAGAGAAGAATTTCTCACAAATAGAAGTTTTTTTCTTGTTGTGACTGTCATTTTTAACAGAAATGTGATATAGACAAGAGAACGGAGATAAATATTACAGAAATCATGAAATACTCACAGAATTGAATTCTGTTAGCATACCTGTTTAGGAGATATTGTTTTAATTATAACTTTTCTTGTTTTATTGTATCATTACTGATTGTGCACAGTGGCCATTTGTTTCTGTTTTCGAAACTACGCCCACAAAAATCATTTCGCTCCTTGCTCTGTTGTTCGCACCCGATTTAACATTCCTTTAAACAAAGTTTACAGAGGGTACAACAGTTAATGCCGATGCGTTGAAAATGATTTAAATCGTTGATATTAACTAAAACTACTGTTCTTTTACTTGTTACTTTGGTAAATTATATAGTGTACGAGTATCGAACTAATTCGTTCTTTCTTTTCTCTTTTCCTTCATGTAATTTGTCATTTTAACCTATTAATACTCTTCATTTTTCATAAACAAAGAATTATCTATATTGCATTTCATTTCAGACTCAAACGATCCTGACAAAATAAACATATTCTGTCACTTTTGTAAAGAAAAAAATACCGTCCGCATAAATTTTCAAATTAAAAAAAAAATAGCATAGGAGTAGCCATTTTAACCGTTATGGTGTCAACATGACACATTTTAAATATTTGCCTGTGTAATATCGTTTCAAGTGGTCAATGTGCTAAAATATATTGGTTCTAAACTATACAGTAACTTTTACCAAGTTGCCTTTATTAAATGTAAATGCAAGTTTACCATGAAAATAGACTGGCTACCATTTTTTGTATCTTTTTAATATTTTAAATATTCATAAATTTTTATTGACACCTCTTTCACTGCATTTTCTTGTATACCAGACGAGGATTTCCGGTATTTTCATCGGTGCTGGAAAACTCCATCTTTCACCCCGGGTTGCAAGATGACTCTCGTGCTGTAAATGACTATGTAGTAATCTATAGTTTATTTCATAAAACGGAATAAAAATCCAATACCTTGATAGTTCCTCTTTGTTCCTTATACATTATGTAGTATATTTTTCGATTCAGAAAACGTAAATTTAGTTAAAATACATAACGTTACGCTGCAAGTGATAAAACAAAACCGGAACTAAACATTGTTATTTGTCTTTGAAAGGTCATGACGTCTTTCCTGTTTACGGACGTTGATTTTCCGCGCTTTGTTTAATTACGCTGCTGCTGTGTAGGAAAATAGTTCTAAAAAGATAGTCGTTCGTTGGATTTGATTTTTACTATTATTTCTTGTTTTGGTATGCAAAAAAAGATTCTATCACTGGCTGTAAGTGCAGACGGGAATATCAGGCTCTCGGGTAACTGTTTACGCGGTAACTCGGCTGAGCCTCGTTACCGCCTAAACAGTTACCCTCGAGTCAGATATTTCCATCTGGCATCTGCACATACAACAAGTGAAAGAATCTTATCTATCTACATCTACTTTTCTAGCATAATTTTGTAAGGATGGCAACTTTGTCAGGAAATAGCTTTACAACTTTCGAAATGCATATCAAATTTGATGTTTTGTCAAGACTCTTCGTCCTTGAACAAGGTGGAATGGTGATTCTTACATGAACAAGGTAAATGTAAACACCAGATCTTAACCTTTACCCTGCTATAATTCTAAAATGGACTGGTCCATCATTTAATTTAGGCAGTTCCACTTTTTATTCAAAGGAGTGTGCACTGAAAATTTACTAACTGAATAACGAACAATGTACACCATGATCAGTCTGCACGGATGGATGTGCAGGCTGATCTTGGTCTGCACTGGTCGCATGCTGCCAGCAGGCAGAAGGTTAATTCATAACTTTGGCTATCAAGGTTACTGTTGAACTTGCAGGTTTGGTCAGTTGTTAGCACTATCTTATCTGTTGAATGTCATTGTAAATATATTTGTTATTTTGATAATTCAATAAATTGACACTGTGCCATTACATTTTACTGTCTTTTTTGTGTGATCTTGTCTTAATAACATACTAGGTGTATTCCTTATTAAAGAAAATTTCTGCGTCACTTTGTAAGAATGAAATTATAGTTCATTATACCCTTGAAATTAAAGGAAAAGTCTTTTCTATATATTCAAAGACAGTTGTTCCCATTTAATTCTATTTATAACACCCAACAGTTTTTGTTGGTTTTTTTTTTAAGTCATTGGCAATATCTTTTCGAAAGTTCCATAACTCTTATTCTGGTACACGATCATGTCGGAAATGTTCAGAGGGGAGCTTAGTAAAAGCAAAATATCGGGATTTGTTAATCAACCAGTAGAATTGCAAAAAAAGGTTGAGGCCACACCAAATTGATAAGTTGTTCATCGGATTTTTTTCTGAAAAATTTGAGGCGGCGAGCGAAAAAATAATTTAAATATTTATTTTGGTTTTTGAGAAAATCAGGAGCGAGCGAAGAGCGAAGAAATATATTTGTCTTCATTTGGCTCTCGACTGACTAATAAAAACCTTAAAATAGAATGTATAGCCCTTTTAAATTAAAAAGTAAGTCCCCAGGGATTGAGAAAATCTAACCCGCAGACGCACAACAACGCGAACTCGTGAAAAAAGGTAATAACATTGTCATACAGTATACTGTAATCAAATATTGAATCGAATATTTACTGAGCTATGAAAATGTAGCATTCTTAGCTGACTTTACAAAGTTTTTGATACATCAAATATCTATGTGAGTGTTGCTAGATTTATTAAAGCTTCTGATTTGAAACTTAGAACAGTTATTTACTGTCAAAGTCTACACCAGGAGAAACAATACTCTTAAGTCTGAATCTTGACAGAGTTACGCCCCTTTTTAACACAGAATATTTTTAATTAAGTTTTATATAATGACCAATAGCTCTGTACTTTAATAGCTTCTGACTATTATGCCCCTTTTACTGGCAAAGGTCTGATTTAGAAAAGTCGAGCATGATGTCTTATGTACAGCTCTTTTTTCAAACTTCAAACTTTCATAACATATTAAATTTGTTGAAACAAAGTCTCAATTAAAGTCTGAAATGGAGATTAACGTGCATTAACATTAGTCTACTAAATGATTGGAAAATTTGAAAATCAAAACTGTCCTGAAAACAACTCGTAATGTAAATTCCTTACCCCACCAACTTTCGTATGCAAATGCTGATCATTTGGACAGGAAAAAAACAGAAAACAGATAAGTGACATGCATCAATAAGTATTTACCCTTACTAAAATAATGCAGATTGATATTATCAAACAAATTAGTATGTTTTCTTCATCCAGTTTCAATGAAATAAATCGATTTTTTGTAGTATGTAATTTGGTAAACATTTGAAGAAAATGGCGTAACTGCATAAAGGGGAAATAACTTTAATGCAACTAAATATAAGTATTAGGATTTATTATAGACGATGTGTGCGTAGTATGTATTTATTTTGATTAAAATCCATTTGAGAACAATCTGGGACTGGAAGTATAAGCATTTATACACTTTTACGTCCGTAAAAAGTAGCGCACCAAAAAATTTTGGATTGATTTTTTTCAGTGGGGCGAGCGCAAGCCAAAAACAAAAAAAAAATATTTTTTTTGTGTTTCTGAAAATATACGAGCGGCAAATCCGATGAACAACTTTTTAATTTGGTGAGGCCTGAGTAAAATATCGTGAAAAGGCACACGCCTATAAGTTTCCGTAGTGATTAATCAAGTATAATTGCGGAAATATTATTTCTGCAGTTTTTAATAAAACGTTATTGTTGTGTATAAAAACTTTAATATGGGAAATGGCAGAGGAAATGTTGTGCTTATTTATTCAAATTTGGACACGTGGTTTACTTAACAATGTTAATAATAATGTTATTTAACTTCAATTAACAATTAAATTACGGTAAATTTACCTTGAAAATGACGTTTGCACAAAAAATTTCCTTTATAATTGATAAACTATTTGAATGAAATTTACATATCGGTGAAAATAAAATTATGTCTCAAACAATGCACTGATTCTTCTAACCTGGGATTATGTTGGCACGACATATAGTTTATTGTTTCTTTAAATGTCATGCATATCTGGATGGTGAAAAAGTATTATGCACCGTTAACGTATGGGCAGTTTTACTATGGGTTAACCAGGACAAGGAACTGGAAGCGAGGAAATGGTCTCGTCTAGTGCTCAGTGATGCTGTTAAACCATTTAATTTCGTTGGCTGTTTCTGTCAATATGGCTGTTTTAAATTATGGAGCCGAAATTAAAATTATTGTCCTTGAACTTTATTTACCCATCTTTTCAGCATTGGGTAGGTAAATAGGTAGGAAAATTATTCTTTTGTTTTCGTTTCAAGTTAGGTTTGTTTTTTTTCTTTAGCGTAAATAAATCTTTTAACTGCTTTTCATTTCAAAGTTTATTGGATAAGACTCTAGACAGAGAATGTGTACTTGAGAAATATACACGGTCTATTCAAGTGCATATTTAAGCTATATAAAATATCTGCACCAAAAGAGCACCAAGATTTCCTCAAGTGAAAACTATAAGGACTATTAACCTGTCTAAGCCGCAATTATGTCTGTTCTGAAACATATCCCTACATCATTGAAATTCGTCTTGCTATAAAAGAACTAATAAATATTTGCTTTAATTAATGGTCAAGTATGCCTTTATTCACCCTTCCGGATTGACAAAAGAACATGAGAATCGTCCATAAATTGTCAGTTATTTGTGGAAAACAAGTCGGCACTGAGGAAGTATCCGATGACACTGGCTAGATCAACCGACCACCTTTATATAACTTAAATAATGTCGGTGGGACCAACGTGGCAGAGTGTTAAAGGTCGTGACTTGGAATAACCTAGGGATCAGCCACCGCTTGGGGCGTCATATGAGTTACGCCAAACGACCTAACTGTGTCACTGTGATTTATAAAATCAAACAAAATAGTAATAGAAGTACGTGTATATTATTGCAGAAGTAAATATTAGTGTTTGTCCGTTGTGCTGACTTCGTAAGATGTCCTAAATGCTTTTAAAGGGACTTACCGCAACAAAGAAAAATGAAAATTTAAGGTATCAGGACATTATTGCTATATTTCATAAAAAGGCTTTGAAACCTAGTGATGGACACGTGAGAATAAGTCGTTTCTACCATTCAAAATTGAAAAGCGTTTGTCACGGGTACCAAACTACAGGGCTTTATATAAACAGTACGCATTGGATTGTGTTGTACTTGTCAAGATGATAGGAAAACCACGGGGCTAATATTGATAAAACTTCACAGGGATGTTCCTTGGATGTTTTTAAGCTCACCTGAGCACATAGTGAGCTGTTGTGATCGTTCACCGTCCGGCGTCCGTCCATACTTTCCTTTAAACAACATCTTCTCCTTAACCACCGGACTAATTGTGATGAAACTTCATAGAAATATTCCTTGGATAGTCCTCTATAAAAATTGTTCAAAGAATTGAATTCCATACAGAACTCTTGTTGCCATAACAACCGAAAGGAAACACTTTAAAAAACTTCCTGTCCAAAACCACAGGTTCTAGGGCTGCGATATTTGGTATGTAGCATCATCTAGTGGAGCTCTGCCAAGATTGTTCAAATTATCCCCTAGGGTCAAATATGGCCCCGCCCTGGGGGTCACATTGTTTACATAGACTTATAGAGGGAAAACTCTGAAAATCTTCTCGTCCAAAACAACAGGGCCTAGGGCTTTGATATTTGGTATGTAACATCATCTAGTGGTCCTCTACCAAGTTTGTTCAAATTATTTTTCCTTTTTATGAGAAGGAACACTTATGGTGAACATGTCACACTTGACTGAGCAGGTAATAGATACAAGGGTATCATCAAATAATGGCGCCGCCATCTTGGACTCATGCATATTCATTACAAATAGCCTCTTTGCCAATGTGTGTTTACGCATCTTTAAGTCAATATTTAGCGAAATACAACTACGTAATAACAGACTTTCAAGAAACAATAATATAGGTTAAATCATATAACTCCTAAATTTAACTTGTCATAAGGAAGAATCGAGATTATTTAAATGAATATGCATCAACTAAAAATAGACTCCCGCCAAAATATTATCCGCTATTGTTTTGCTTGGTTTTATTCTCCAAAGGATGATTTTTACAGATTTCATTGAATATCAACTATATTATTTTGACGTTAAGTATACTATTAAAACATACTGTACACATAAAGTAGTTCGAGATTTTTTCGCTTGTTTACACTCTACGCACCGTCACTGTTTTTACAACATTTCAATACTTCCCTTGATTTTATCCAGAACTGTATAATGATTTTTTTTTCACTTTATTTAGCTAAGAAAATCAAACTTTGTAATTTCTTGCCTTAGATAAATTGTTTTATCAGAATTAAGCCGTAAACTTTTTGTAAGCATTTTTTCTAACACATTAGATTGTAAGAACCGGCTCATATATAACCCCCTTTTTTCCAGTTAAGTTTAATGGTACCAGAGGGTATTATTTTGTTCTGGAGTTGGATATATCAATCATGCGATGCATTTAAAGGTGAATGGCAGCACTTTTCTGTCCATGTATTATTATGTCAAGCTTTAAGTATATAAAGAAGCTAACGAACGGCCAATTTCCGATCTTTGCCACTAGGGAATGGTTCGACAGAGGATTCCCGATGTTTTGATAGAATGATGGTCTTTATTATTTATTGTCCGCTGATACAACATTTATGTAGAAGGTGTTTGATTATAATTATAAGTTAGATATATGTTTATTTGAAATAACACATTTTTAATAGATCTACTTGTTTTATTAAACATCTGTAACAGGATGCTAAAACAGATCCCTTAAAAAGAATTTTTAATGTGCGCTAGAAGGAACCTTTTGGTAAGCTAAATCTTGCCCCCCTAGGGTTAAAACTGGCTTCATTTAAAAGGCTTAGTCGTTTTTACCATTCAAAATTGAAAAGCTTTTGTCACGGGAAGCTATAAAGCTTTATATAAACAATACGCACAGGATTGTGTTGTACTTGTGAACATGGTAGGGAAACCACAAGGCTAATTTTGATGTGTTCAAACAATTGAATTCCTTACAGAACTCTGGTTGTCATGGCAACCGGAAAGAAAAACTTTAAAAATCTTCTTGTCCAAAACCACAGGTCGTAGGTGTTTGGTATTTGGTATGTTACATCATCTAGCGGTCCTCTACCAGTGAAGTGTTCAAGTTATCCCCCGTCCCGCCCCGGGGATCATATGCTTATAGACTTATATAGGGAAAATTTTGAAAATCTACGTGTCCAAAACCATAAGGCCTAGAGCTTTGATATTTGGTATCTAGCATCATCTAGTAGACTTCTACCAACATTGTTCAAATTATCCCTCTAGGGTCATATAAGGCCCCGCCCTTGGGGTCACATGGTTAATATAAACTTATATAGATAAAAAGCTTAAAAATCTTCTTGTCCAAAAAGCACAGGCCCTAGGGCTTTGATATTTGGTATCTGGCACCATCTAGTGGGCCTCTAACAAGATTGTTCAAATGATATCACTAGGGTCAAGTATGGTTTATGTAGACTTGTACAGGGAAAAACTTTGAAAATCTTCCTGTACAAAGCCACAGAGCTTAGGGCTTTGATATTGGTATGTGGTATGCTCTAGTGGTTCTCTACCAAGATTGTTCAAACCCTTGGGTCAATATATGTAACGCCCCAGGGTCCCTTGTTTTACATTGACTTTAAAGAACCATAACGCACAGACCTTAGATATTTGGTATTTATTATTGTCTAGTAGCCAACTATCAAGTTTGATCAAATCATGACCCTGGGGTCAAAATCGACTGCGCCCCAGGGTCATCAGTTTTTACATTGGCTTATATAGGGAAAAAGCCTTTAAAGATCTTTTTTGAAACCATAAGGCCCAGAGACATGCTCTAGTGGTTCTCTATCAAGATTGTTCAAATCATGACTCCGCCCTGGGGATCACATGTTTATACAAACGGTACGCATTGCATTTTGTTGTATTAAAAATACTTGTCAAGATATAGGAAAACCATGAGGCTATCTGTTTTTCAAAATTGAAAACCTTAGTAGATGTGTGGTGTATTTTGGCCGTAGGATGAGCGGATGGGCAAATTCATCATATATTTATTCTTGTCCGCTGTTTAACTTTGATGTGTTGAGAAAGGTTTATAGGTAGTTCATGGTATGACCAAGGATGTAGTTGCATATGGGGTCAGTGGCGTCAAAATCATTGAAAATAGAAACACAAGAGCGCCCTGAATACCCTGTTTCGCTCACCTGGCCTTGTTCTTACTCCAGATAACGTAGTATCTAATTTGGCCAAAAATTAAAATGAAAATTATTTCGGCCATGTTTTATGTAAACCAGGTAGAACATTACACTAAGGTTTTAAAAGATTTTACCATGTGACATAGTTTTTGACTTCAGGTATCACAGTTTTGAACTTGACCTAGATTTCATACAGACAAACATTCTTACAAAGATTACGATCAAATTAAAAACTGGCATATACAATGTTAAAGATTTTCTTTGATTTTATGAAGTGACCTAATTTTGTCCAAAGTGACCAACTTACAAATTTGTCTTAGATTTTAAACAGACAAACAATCCGATCAAGACTCGCGAAGATCATGTTGAAAATGTGGCCTTTAAATGTTAACAAAGCCTATCTACATCTGACATATCTTCCTAGTTTTTGACCAAGTAACCCGATTTTGAACTTGACTGAGAGGCATAAAGACAAACATTCTGACAACGCTTTATGATGATGATCAAGTAGAGAATGTGGAATCCAGTGTTGACAAGTTGTTGTGTTTATTTTTGCTATGATTTGACATTGTAACCGGGTTTAAGACTTCATGTAATCCAGTTTTGAACCTGACTAAGTTTTATGAAGAATAAATGTGGCTTCTAGAGAGTGAACGGTCTTTTTCTATGATTTGACGTGGTGACCTGGGTTCTGACCTCGGGTAATCCAGTTTTGAGTTTAACCTTCATTTCATAGAGACAAATACTGTAAAATCATTTTTATTCGCGTAGGACGAATTTTCGCGTATTTCGCGCTAGGACCGATGCGCGAATTTAAGACCGCGCTATTATTATTTTTTATTATATTTTTCATTGCTAAAATTGAAAATGCGCGAATTAAAGTCCGCGCGAAACAGTCCTTCCTCACGTTTGCGCGAAATTTCATGCCAGCGAATTTAAATGATTTCACAGTATTCTGACCAAGCTTTAAGAAGATCAAACAGAAAACATGACCTCTTGAGGGGTTAACGAGGTTTTCCTATTTATTGCCATAGTGACCTAGATTTTGACCTCAGATAACTCAGGTTTAAAATGACCTACTTTATATTAAAATATTTAGACAAAGTTTTATAAAGATGAGTTAAAAAATGTAGCATCTGGAGAATTTCTAGAGATTTTCGTATTTATTGACCTTGTGACCTAGTTTTTTCTTTTACCTCCCCTTAACACAGTTTCAAATTTGACACAGATTTCACAGAGACAAACATTCTGACAAAACCTTCAGAATATCAAACAGAGAATGTCGCCTATAAAATGTTAACAGGGCTTTTATATTATTTGATTAGTGACCAAGATTTTTTTACCTCAGTTAGCCCAGTTTTAAAATTGCCTTACATTTCATTAAGAAAAATTTCATGATAACGTAGAAAATGTGGTTTCCAGCGTGTTAACAAAGTCTTCCTTTTTAGTTACCTAGCGACCTAGTTTTTGATTTCAGATGCATCAAACTAATGCGGGATTTTACTCCGGCTTTTATTTTGTTTGAGCAAGTTTTATTAAGACTGGGCTAAAGTTGTGACCTCTAGTGTGTTAAAAGTCAAATTGTTGACGACACTGGATACAGGGTAATCAAAATAGCTCACTTTGAGCTTTGTGCTTCGGTAAGATAACAAACAATATCTGCCCGGTAACTTAAGCAAGGAGTGATACATTGAAGTGGAACTTGGCTTATAAGTAGCATACGGAAAATAGAAGCCTGGAAATAAATACATTTAGGATCAGCGTGGACAAGGTCAACGTTACTTTTCTTGATGTATTATTTCATTCTCTCTCTCTTTCCCTTCTTTGTGTGTGTGTGTGGGGAAGGGGGGGGGGGGGGGGGGGGGAATCTGTCTTTGAAAATATTTTGTATTGCTATTGTTTTTGTTTGATTAAAATTCCATGTCAAGCTGAAGGAGAGTGTCCCCCTAATGGTCTGGAATATGTAACAAGAATCAGAGTTATTGATAATTGGCCAGTGTTAAATGACATAACCGTTTAGCAGCTACATCTGTGCCGAAGTATAAATGACCCCAGTGATCATTTTGACCTAACGCCAACAAACCAAGCTTCAGTCATTCGGACAGATCGTCCGTTGAGATATTTTTGCCCTGATCATGAACCATGTAGAGAGGGGTGAAATCGGTCTGCCTGTTGTTTGTACATTGTGTTCCTTTCTCTTCTTAAATAACGTGTAAAACATTTCATGATGTAAATGTACACATATCAATCGACTGGACAAAAAAATGTTAGCTAAATATTCAAGTCACGCCTGTCTGGTTAAGTAATGTAAATTGCTTGGTTTAGACATTTATGAGGAAATAAGAAAAGCTGTAGCAATATCGCCAAACTTCAAACCAACGAGAATCGTTCTCGTCATAAACGGTTAAAATTGATAAAAAACGAGTTTTGAAAATATCCAGTGATATCTTGTATAAAGTGGTTTTGTGATAAGAGTACATGTTGAGTTTTTGAATAATTATGTCTTCAATTATTTATATAAGATATTACGTCTTCTTTTAGCCATATGACAACACAATGTGTTACTCTGCGGCTACTTGTATCACCAAAACGTTACGCACTTTAGTGACTGTACTAGTATAAACGTTAGGCGTTCAAGCGAAAACAATAATTTACGACGAATGCTGTTATTCAATGATATTTTGCTTTCTTTGAAAATATTTAAAAAAACAGGTTACTTCTTTGAATTCTACAACATCAGAAAAATATTAAAAGATCAGACAAAAATATGAGGGACCCCGATGCATTATATTGACTGATTTTTACTCACAACGCTGCCACAGGAACGTTATATTTATGTTACTGTTTTATTTTTATAAAACGAACCAATGTATTGCAAAATATTATGTAGGGAAAGCCTTTTTTTTCAATGCATGAATTATTAAGCCTCTTAATTCAGAAGTGCACAATTACCATACCAGATGCTACATCTGGTAAATGCATTTTGAATATCAAAATCAAATATTTCTTATCATTACATCATTTGAATTATAAACAACCCGTTTTTAGACAGAATAGACATAATATTTGAATAATTAAGTATGTGAAAGCAGTTTTAGTATGGCACTTAAGGCAGTTTAAGGAATATTTATGGCGGTAAAAAATTCTTAAAAAATGACATTCGGGCACATTAACGTTACAATAATATCAGTAAAGCAACGATAGTTTCTTGACGCTATCAAATTAAATATTAATTTATAGTAAAATTATGCTGACAATACCTGGATTATAGCATTATTATGAAATTATGACCTAGGATTTATGACGATTAAGACTATAAAACAAGTCAACGTAGTAGCCAATTGGTAAGACGCCGGACTATGAGTCAAGTGTTTGATACGCCACCTCCACAAATTTTTGATACTGATAAAACTTTGGATATTGCATGTCTATGTGCCGTTTAGGACTACAAACAACATACACATAAACTGCGATAATAACAAGTGGATGTACAGATGACATCACGAAACGTTGCTTTGTAAAAATATTTACCAAGTTCAAATTCAAGTTCAAATTTTATTGGCAAATCAGCAAATTACTTGCCTTTGGCCATTTACATTGTAATAGAAATAAGGCAAAGACACAATTTGACAAAATCATGTACACATAAATAATAATACTTTTACTAGGAAACAGTAATATTTGACAGGGTATTGTTGCGTTGAAGCATAGCTTCTTTTATAAATTTACAAATGTTTAAGAGATGTTTCTTTTCACAATTGACATAACAGATACGAATTTATTTAAAGAGGGCAAAGAAATATTGCCCAGATATTTAAGTCTTATGTCTCTATATTTGTCAAAACACAATAGAAAATGATACTCTGATTCAGTTACATTTTGGGTACATAACTTGCGTACTTTTTCATTTCTATCTGTACCAGTTATCTTCCTAATTCAATTCTTAATTTATTAGAAGACAGTCTTAAGGATGCAAACACTTTTTAGCTCACCTGTCACAAAGTGACAAGGTGAGCTTTTGTGATCGCGCAGCGTCTGTCGTCCGTGCGTGCGTCCGTAAACCTTTGCTTGTGACCACTCTAGAGGTCACATTTTTCATGGGATCTTTATCAAAGTTGGTCAGAATGTTCATCTTGATGATATCTAAGTCAAGTTTGAAACTGGGTTAAGTGCGGTTTAAAACTAGGTCAGTAGGTTTAAAAATAAAAAAAAATTGTGACCTCTCTAGAGGCCATATGTTTTAAGAGATCTGTATAAAAAATGGTCTGAATGTTTATCTTGATGATATCTAGGTCAAGTTTGAAACTGGGTTAACTGCGGTCCAAAACTAGGTCAGTATGTCTAAAAATAGAAAAACCTTGTGACCTCTCTAGAGGCCATACTTTTGAATGGATCTTCTTAAAAATTGGTCAGAATGTTCACCTTGATAATATCTATGTCAGTTTTGAAACTGGGTTATGTGCCATCAAAAACTAGGTAAGTAGGTCAAATAATAAAAAACCTTGTGACCTCTCTAGAGGCCATATTTTTCATGGGATCTGTATGAAAGCTGGTATGAATATTCACCTTGATGATACCTAGGTCAAGTTTGAAACTGGGTCAACTGCGGTTAAAAACTAGGTCAGTAGGTCTAAAAATAGAAAAACCTTTTGACCTCTCTAGAGGCCATATTTTTCAATGGTTCTTTATGAAAATTGGTCTGAATGTTTAACTTGATGATATCTAGGTAAAATTTGAAACTAGGTCACGTGCGGTTAGAAACTAGGTCAGTAAGTATAAAAATAGAAAAACCGTGTGACCTCTTTTAGAAGCCATATTTTCATGAGATCTTCATGAAAATTGGTGAGAATGTTCACCTTGATGATATCTAGGTCAAGTTCAAAACTGGGTCACGTGCCTTCAAAAACTAGGTCATTAGGTCAAATAATAGAAAAACCTTGTGACCTCTCTAGAGGCCATATTTTTCGATGGACCTTCATGAAAATTGGTCAGAATTTTTATCTTGATGATATCTAGGTCAAGTTCAAAACTGGGTCACATGAGCTCAAAAACTAGGTCAATATGTAAAATAATAGAAAAAACGACGTCATACTCAGTTCAAAACTGGGTTATGTGGGGACAGGTGAGCAATTCAGGACCATCATGGTCCTTTTGTTTGAATTATCGTTTGGTATCTTTTCTATATAATTTTCAAAGCAAAATGTTTTCTTATATTTGCAGTAGTATTCGAGTTTAGGCCGAGTATTAACTGAGGCTGACCAGTCTTGAATATATTGATCTTGTAATCTGTTTATAAACATGGGTAAATAATTAAAGGTTTCGTCGAAGTTATTTCTAATATTTGTAAAACCCAAATGATCAATAATTGAATTGATACGACTTGACCAGCATGAATTGTTTACTTTATTTAAAAGGTCGTAATAAATACTGTAGAGTGGGGAATCGACGTTCTTCATTATTTTTAACCAGAACCTATCATTAGACTGTTCTTTGCAGACGACAGATAGAAGAAATCTTCCCAATTCTCCAAATACAGCAACATTTGTAGTTTGGGATTTAACTCCTAAAACATACTTGCAAAATCGTAAATGTAATTTATCAACTTCTTTTGGGTTGTAGACATTCCAAACTTCGGAACCGTATAACAAAATGGGCAGAATCATTGTATCAAATAAGCGAAGTTTTGTTTTTACATCTAGATGCACTTTATCAACTAATATCAAGTTATGATAGGCTCTTAATGCTTGATCATGAAGACTTTTATGGCGTGATTCAAATTCCCAGTATATAAAAATTTATCTCCAAGATATGTGAAACTGTCAAAAATTTCTATTCTAGAAGTTATCATTGTGGAACTGTTTACGTTTTGCAAAAATACAAACTTTGATTTTGTTGATATTAATATTTAAACTCCATTTTATATAATACTGATACATGTATATACAATCAATTTGCGATTGAAGGCTTACAGGATCAGTATTGAACAGAACAATGTCATCGGCCAAAGGTGTTAAATACATAGATAATAGGTCTAGATCTATTAAAGTCTATGTGTTCTCCAATGTCATTTATAAATAGAAATAAATGAAAGAGGTTTGAGTGGTTCCCCTTGTTTAAATCCAAATGTTTGCTTCGACAAAGTAAAAAATTTGATCATGATGATCATTTAACAGCTTATTCTAGTCTGAATTAACTTATTCCGCAATGCATCATGATTGACGGTATCAAAAGCTCTCTGGTACTCAATAAACGTGCAGAAAAGTTTGGATTTATAGGCTAATACTTTGATGATGGCTATTAAGAACATCAGACTATTGTGTTCGTCAAACAAATGCTGTTTAAAAGTCGAGTTTTAGTGAAATATTTTGCTAAGATTCTGTTATTCATTCGGCTTATTCGCTGTCTTAGAAATATAAATCTTTTTCTTTTTTTTCCAAATTTCAAAATAGTCCATGTCACATCATTGTGATGAACTTTAAGGTAACAGTTGATTTACCCGTTGAAAGACACATCGATTTTGACTATCCATTTTTGTTGACATGTACACTAAGGATGAATGCCGAATTGCGTTGTGTTTAACAGCCAGACAAAACGGGAAATATTAAGCAAGTTGACCCACGGCCGTAGACATATCTTAATTCATTAAACAGGATTAGATTTGTGTAGAAGCTAGTCAGCGGCCGGTTTATTAAGCTAATGTTCAACATAACTTATGAAGTAGTATACCACCAACCAGTCATGCAAGAAGTAGAAAACTTTCATTTAAAAAGAGTCTCTTTTGTTTTATATATTGCAATAACTGGCTCTCAGCTCGACAATGCATTTAGAATTGTTCGTATAGTGAGCAAGGTAAAAGAACCAGCATAGGATTTGGAAGCTTCGGTCATTATCGTTGTTTTTACGAAAAATCCTGTCGTAATTCCGACCCGCCAAGACGATCCGGAATGAGAGCCCGATGTAGAATAATCTGTTACTGGTTATTCTGCAATATATCTGCACGTTATTCATTCTCATGAACTCTTTATTCCCTAATCTGCCAGGTGCATACAGCATTTGTAACGTTTCGTTAGCGACCATGACACTTTTATGATCGTGGTCTCTTTGATCAAGGGAGTTAGTATGCAAATGGCTCTTACTAAACTGGGATAGATATGGCATGACGTGTCGTTTTTTTATATGTATATAATTTTGAGGTAATTTGTCTAACTTTCTGTTTTATGTAAATTTTGCAAATGTTGACATTTTCTACGTTACCGCAGATTTTTGATATGGCTATTTGCTTTCTTTAAAAAGATAAATAAGAAAAACGTTCTTTTAATTCTCTCAAAGTTTGCAATATTTCTTCGGAACAAAATTTATACCGAAAATAATTGCTAACTCATCAAAATATACCTATTGTACTTTTGACCGGCATCGGCCTTCATCTGATGTAAGATGCACAGAGGGGTAGGGGTAGGTATTTTCAAATATTTATATAAATAGATCAAGTTTTGGTTCTGATATTTTTAACTGATATATATAATGATAAACTGAAATAAAAGTTTTCAACATAGCATATTATATTATCTAGGAACTATAAATTAAACATAAAGGAGCTAAAATTTTAAAATCCATCAGTTTTTTAAGGAGTTTTTCTAAATATTTCTCTTAGATGCACGGTGATCCCAACTTTTTTCTTTCCATTTTGAAGCATTTTTGTGTGTGTCATTAAAATAGCAAACATAGCAAACTATTTTTAAAATCTTAACCGCATTTTTTTTTTTTGTAATTTTAAATGCGTTTTTTTTTTCCATTGAAAAAAGTGGGTAGGGTAATTATGTCAACATGTGAAAATGAAAGAGATTTGTTTATGACATTCGTGCTTACATAATACTGATATCACTTGACTTATAACATTGAAAGAAGCATTTTAATTGCCTTTAAAAATAGCGTTTGCTGATAGAATTAACCTGCTATATGAAACAAATTCCTACTGCCACTATTATATACCCGCATAATGAAATATAATCTGTACATTTGAACCATGCAAAAGTACATGCATAAAAAATCAGCGACAATATTGTAAAAGAAGTTAGTATATGAAACACATTACAGGGAACATATTCCTTCATTATCTAAAAAATAAGTGCATGTACACTATTCGCTACATCAGTACATGCGCACGATTTTACCATCATCGTTACACGTTTTACGTGTTATGGCATGTAAAAACGTCATTAACTTGAACTTGCGTTGGTCACTCGGCCAAAAAGCATTCATAAATTAGTTTTGTGAGCATTTTTTATCTTTAGTAGGTCAAAAATCTGACAAGCAAATCTTTTATACAGTTTTATATCTAATGTCCTTCCCATTTATCTACATAGGCGTAGTTTGCGTCAAACTGGTATGTGACAATTACAATACCTTTTTTTTCATTCAAAAGCGACTCTTTCACACATTTTAGGAACTTTTTCTCTCTCGAAAGAATCCGTAAAATATGGCTAAAGTGACCAGACCTACAAACTTATTGATATACTATTTTTGCGAAGTATCCTGTTAAATAACCAAACATATTATACAGAAGACAATAAGCAGTTTGAAACCGTTTCAAATAATGGAGAAAATCAACATTCTATGCCAAACTTCGTGAAAAGAAAACGTTGCCGGAAAAATGTCACCACAAACTGCCTGTAGCTATAAACCAGTCTTGCAAATTATGTCTATATTTGCTTGTATTTGCTTGTACTTGTATTTGGTTATAATATGATGATGAACTTTTATGTTGAAGTTTCTGTTCTGTTCTATTTCTACAGCTTATAAGGTGCATACATAATTATCTAACCGTAATGCCCGACAGATACATGACCTCTACTTTTCTAGTCATTAAAAATGAGTTATTAGAACTCATTTCAAAGAAAGGATCTAGCTGTGTGTTACAAGACTATGAACAGAATGCATTATGTAGAATATATTTTGAATCCACACCTTATGATATTGCTGATCTGATTTTTCAATGTAGTCTTACATGGAAGGAATTTACATATAAAACCAATGATGACCTTACCGGACCAAATCTTGGCTAGGGCCAAAGAATCCAAATATGCCCAAATTTCGTAATTATGCCTTCACCGGCATATTGATAATTCGTCGACAATGCATTATTGTTCAATGCATCCTCAAGCCGTCCTGAACGTTATGAATATAGGTCTGTTAATAATGCTGTTACTGTTGTTGGTAACCAGTATTACTGTTGTTCTTTTTATACAGTAAAACAGTAATAGCAGTAATACTGTTGCTACTACTATAACTTTCTAACACTATGTATAACTTCCAACTGTAACAGCAGTAATATCAGCCATACAACTGTTACAGCGGTTACTTCTAATTTCACGCTGGTATATAACTATCCATATTACACTGGTACCTTGCGAACTTCGCAAAAAGTACATTGATGGGCAGCCTTTTTGAAGTGGAACCATTATAGAAAAAGGAACCAGATTATATCCATAGTCGATGTATTTCAGTTAAGTAACGGCGGACAGTTAACCTAACTAGTGTTTTTGAATTCTGTACCAGTACAAACCTGTTCTCCGCAAGTAACCGCCAACCTCCCCGCAAGAATCAGAGGTGAAGGACGAATGGTTTCAGACACAATGTCTTCGGAGAACAAACGTGATCCGTAGATCTGCGCTTCTCCTTATTTTCTTATCAACATGAAATGCATGTAAACATAAAACACATTAAAGAAATGTAAAGTGAAATATAATAACAAAGAAGAAAAAACGGGAAAACTACTCAACGGTAAAGGGAAAAAAATGTAATGATATTTGAAAAACATGTATTGACAGGAAAGTAAAACAAAAAACTATATTTACGCACATGTAAATAAATAGGAGACATAAAAATGAATTAGAAAAAAATCTGCTTAGATAATAAATCATTTTTGAAGGTGGTCAGTAACATCTAAGGAACATTTTATACTAGTGCGTGAGCACGCGAAAGCTATCGCGCATATGTGGGAAGAGTAATGTGTGCGCACACGAAACAAACATGTACCGCCATTTTTGAGGTAGTAATGAGTGTATGTATGACAAGAGAAAGAAGTTTGTTATAGTCGGTTACATACCCACCTGTGATACAGGAACTGGTCCCTTAAGAAGCCCACGTTGTTTGCATCACGCAGCGGGAATAGGGATCCTCCAAATTTCAATACTGTTGATTACACACACAGCCTTATGATACGTTCGTAATTTCTTTATATTTACAATGTAGTTAATTATCATTCGTGAGCTAACTAAGTATCTTTAACTTTAGGTATGCCATACAGACACGAAGAGGTTTGATAAGGGCATGTCCTAGATACCCAGGTGTCTTTGCGGGGACTAATAATTCTCCACCTACGGTGATAAATTGTTAGATATTTTCGGAGATCAGGTTTAATCAGTTAATAAATCGATGAACATGATAAAATGTATTGAATTATTAATTAGATACTGTTAAAACAAGGAGCGTTAAGCCCGACAGCAGCCAACATAAATAGTAAAAAACTTAATAGGGTCTTCTTGAAAATGTGCAGCAAAGATGGACAGGTTACTTTCGGGAAAGGGGTGTTCTTCTGCCCTACATTCAACATACTGGGCGATAGGACATACTTCACACATTATCAGTCAACTTAACGCTGAAGTGAGTACTGGACATGTTTTAGTGTGAAAAATGTCGCCTGTCAACTTTTTGAAGAAAATTCATTAATTACCACGACGTTTTTGTGTGACACATTTTGCGATTTACTATGAAGTGATTTGAAACGTAGGCACAAACCTTTCACCAGTCAGCTGTTTTACTGAATTTTTAAAAAACAATAAATCATTATAATACGTCTTTGCAATAAAGCTGTGATAGAACGGACAATTCGCTTATTTACTGTAATAGGTTATATTTATAAAACAGTCTATGAAACAAAACATATCAAATTGTGGATAGTGTAGATTTTTTGTAAAAAATATATTACTAATTTTGCAATAAATATGTCGGCGTGAAAAGTTCTTAGTAAATACGTCCACAGATGTACTAAGTACAGTTTTATTTGTGCTAGAAGTTTGAAAAAGTTAGGGTTAACATAGAAATAGCGATTCAAACACTTTAATCTTTCATTAACAACTTTTTCTCCGTTGTTCTACAGTATATTGTTTTCTTATCAACTGTTTGTTAAAGCTGGGGTTGGGGTAGGCCTAAGTATTGCTCCCCCCATCAACTGTTAGAATTGGCTCCCCGAGGCCCTATTTCTACGCATTGACTTTGCAGGTTCGAACCTACAGAAACTGCGGGGAATTGTGGATGACCAACTTGGTAAGTGGATGTGAACATAAGCCTATTAATTAAGCTGAATGATAATGTTTGATGATGCTGGTATACGTTGCGGAGGTTGACGGCAATATCAAAAGCTCAAAACTGCCTGTGTGTAGGACATATTATCTATCCACCAGTGTACTCTACACGTTCTGCTAGGCAAAGTACATGAGCTTGTTATAACACTAGACTATTCAGACATTGACTGTCATATCCCGTTAACAATTGCGTGTATCGAAGTCTTTGCAACTAGCAAAGCAACCAAGTATCTAATGTAAGCGTTAGGTTTCAGTTCTTATAAATGTTTCAAACGGTTGATAAAAGTGTACGTTTTACATTAAATTTTAGTACAACTACTGTACATGTCCTTTTAAACTTTGTACTCTTTATATGAAGACTTGTTCTGTTAACCTAGTAACACACGTTTCCTAATAACTAGAGTGTAAAATGACCTGGGGGAGTTTTTTTTTTGTTGAAAAATGAGATTTGTACACTGAACAATACTAGGAAATGTGAATAATTTTCTGACTTTGACATCTCCTTTCTAAATTATAGTACACTTTCTTACAGGTCATTTACAGTGGGTGGTTTTACGTTGCCAAACTGATATATGTCATTTTTTATCACAGAGAAACCTTGACCGAACGGTTAAGGTCGCTGAAGTCAAATTACCTGTCCTTCATCTCTCTGTGTTCAAAACCTTGTTAGGGATGTTTCATTCAATCAAGCGAGTAAGTCATCTACCCAGGTTACGGATGGTTGATGCCCTGTACTGAAATAATTACCAGTGCTACCTGTTGTCTCCAGTGCTACCTGGTGTCTGCTTTACATTGGAAAGTCGCCAAATGACTTAAATTGTGTAATATTAAATCTAACAAAACAAAACAAAATCATATTTGATAAACTACCATTTTACCTTTTTATAGAGATATTAAATATTTCTTTGTCGCTTCATCATTTTCAAATTTACATTTTTCTGTACTCAATAATAATGTTTTTAGATTATTTATAGTTCAATGCGATAAATAATTTTGTTACTGAAGTTATGAGGTAATAAGAAATAGTTAATTTTGTCGTTCTCCATTGACTTGCAATTTGGTAATATGATAACACGCCGCCATTATTACCTGTCTAATGAGGAAAATGATGATATTAAACACAATTTCGAAACGGAACCCAACAACTTCAAATTAGGCGCATTCCACCTTAAGGCGACCTGCGGTGCATACTTGTTTATTTTTTATTTTATGTATTTTTTCCCGAACACGTGCCCAGTTTCTTCAATAACTATGTCATGATCGCATAGACAAGTAAGACGTTAGTGGTTTTATTGCCAATTTTAGATAAACAAACGAAATTAAGGACAAAATAACTATGTATATTTTATTTTCAGCCTTATTTTTGTTTGTTTGCAGGTTGAGTATTTTTTTAGGGTCGACTTTCAGTTTCTGAAATTACCTGACTTTGAAAATACACAAAAAAAACCTTTCAGCTCTTAATATATAATTCTCTATTCTCCTTCGAAAATAAATTAAAACGCGTCATGAGGGTTTTAAGTCGTAAACATATAATTTAGTAGTATAGTATAAATAACTTTAATCTTTTACGTAAAAACCTGAAAAAAACTGCATCTGCTTCTCTCGTGAAGTTAAATTGGAGTTTATAACTATTTATATACTTCATGACTCCATCCAACCTCCATCCATCATTCCTTCTATATTTGGATTCCCACATTTTCAACGTTTATTTTTTTTTCTTACTTCTGTTATACCTCCTTAACAATAAAAAAGAGAGAGAAAAAGAGAAAAAACTGACGAAGCGAAAGAATAGAGACACGTATTTACTTTGTGTAGGCGTAACGTTCTATTTTTTACTAATTATATATATATATATTTTTTTTTATAAAAATCGACGCGGTATTTAGTTATTGTCAAGACTAAAAGGGAATGGGCAGGGTGAGGATCGGTCGATATACGCTCACCCGCCTCCCTTGAGGCCAGGAACTTTCATATCTGGATATTAAATGCCCCGATGCGACGTTATTTTTCCAACCTGCTACTTGTGTACAGCTTTTGATGTTTGTAGTGTCAATCTTTGATTGCTTTTCAGTGTGTACTTCTATGAGCCGCACCATGACAAAACCAACATAGTTCATGTGCGACCAGCATGGATCCAGACTGGTCAGGATCCATGCTGTTCGCTTTCAAAGTCTATCATATAAACTGTTAGCGAACAGCATGTATCCTGACCAGACTGCGCGGATGCGCAGGCTGGTCTTGATCCATGCTGGTCGCAAACACACTAAGTTGTTTTTCTCATGGTGCGGCTCAATTATATTTTCATTACGTTATACTTGTTAAATTGTGTAATTAGAAAATGAATCTCATAAAAAATGACAGGGACCTGTTTTATGATTTATAAATGTTTTCTCCAACATGACTTACAAACTGGGCTGTTTAGTGTAAACTCATCACATAAAGCACCATTCGTATCACACCTTAAATATATCACCTCTCTGTCTGACTCACTGATATTTATGATATATATGAAATAGTAACATTAAAATATAATAGGGATTTTCATATCTTTAGTACGATTTGCACATGTCTTTTACAAACAAACAAAGTTCTGCTCACTTTCATTTCATTTTGGTTTACTGCTTGACGCAAATTTTGTGTAACTGCTATTTTACTGGTGTGCTCAACAACGTTATATTTATTTAGGGATTTTGTTTTTCTTTGATGTAATAAGTTCAAAACAAGATAAAATGTATCATGTAGTGACGGACTGAATTTCTAAATTCATCTGTCTCTATAACACTCAATAACTGCAAAGAAGTTGTTTCCATTTGCAGCAACTTCAATACGTTTCTGTTCATTTGTTTCAAGGACTTTGTTTTAATTTATGAATAGGTATGCCTATCTACATCGTCAAATTCATTGTTCATTCCCTTTCTTTTCTTCATGTACTTAAATGATTGTATAGCCTTTCTCATTTCCTCCATCCCACCGCAGAATTCTTCCAGAATTTCATTGAATTTGTCTTTACTTTTGTCGATTAACAAACTGTTGTTTTTTGTTTCATTGTCATTGTCAACATTTATTGGTAAAACGACAGTAATGTATTTATTCTGGGGCTAGTAAATGCTTATTTTTATAATGATGCACTTGAACTGTTGGAAGGGACCTCCGTGGCCGAGTGGTTAAGGTCGCTGACTTCAAAGTACTTGCCCCTCACCGATGTGGGTTCGAGGCTCACTCGGGGCGTTGAATTCTTCATGTGAGGAAGCCAGCCAGCTGGTTTACGGAAGGTCGGTGATTCTACCCAGGTGCCAGCCCGTGAAGAAATAATACACGGAGTGGCACCTGAGGTCCATCAAAGCCGGAAAGTCGCCATTTGACCTATAATTGTGTCGGTGTGACGTTAAACCCAACAACACAATCGCTACACCAAATATCTCAATACCTATAATTGATACTAATAAAAGGGTTTATGTTTCACATTTGATCAAACTGCTTGAAGGGATTAGGGCCTATCTGTCAAATAGGACGTTCTACCTCACAATTCATAGTGGACTCTTCAAAACCATTCAGAATTTCCAGGACCTGTTTGACAAATGTACACATTTACCAACAACCATTTTTTATACATGCTTTTCCTGTCTATCAATATCTTTTTTGATCAATTGGATAATAACTTAGATTTTTATGCTTAAAAGCTTCTGTAAAAAAATCTCATTTTTTTTGTCAAAATGTCAGACATATCTTATTCATTCTAATGTGGCGATATACGCATCTCCTCTTGAGTGTGGAGCTCCCTATGAAATTTCTCTGAATTCCAGCTAGTGGTTGCTTAGAAATACTCTAGACAAGAAATAATGCTATAGAATACGAATGTTGAAAAATCAAAAGGGTTATAACTCAGTGAAAATCACGAAGATAATATGTGCATCTCCTCTTGGGGTGAGGCCTCATTTGATGTTTCGCTGCATTCCAGCGACTGGTTGCGACGGAATGAAATGGTGCTATAGTATAGTAATGTTTAATAATCAAAGGGCAATAACTCAGTGAAAATAAACTGACCGGAACTAAAAGAAAACATGCGCATCTCCTCTTAAGATCGAAGCTTCTTTTGAAGTTTCGCTGAATTATTCCAGTGAGTGGTTGCAGAGGAATAATACTACAAATCGTACTACAGTTTATTGCTGTTGAATAATCAAAGGACAATAACTCTGTGAAAAATGGTCTGACAAAAAGACGGAGAAGGTACGCACATCTCCTGAAAGTGAAGCTTCCACTGAATTCCGGTGGGTGGTTGCCAAGGAATACCATGGGACGGACGGACAAAGCGGCGACTATATGCTTTCACCTTTGGGAAGTATAAACATCAGTGTAGAATTTTATATCTTTGCAGTCATATGATCGCTTTAAACCTAAGAGATCCATTATCTTTTCAGCAAATAAAAGAAACATCAAAAAACGTTTAAATCAAAGCTTTTAATTGTAAGCACATTTCTTTGAAATCAAACATTGCGAGGAAACCTAAAAATGAAGACAAAATGAGTAACAGGAAATACACTAGCGTTGAAGGAGATGGGGTCATCAGTTTAGATTTAGGAATTGTACCTGAAAGAATGATTCTCTGAAAAAAATTGAAGTGCAAATTGTAGTTGAAAAAGTATTTAGAAAAAAAAATCAAATGGCAGTAACCATGGCAATAAAAAAATTGCATTAGTTCCATGATAGGTGTATCAGTGCTACATGTATACACGAAATCAAGAATGCAAAAATGCAATGCCTACTTAGAAAACTGGCAGAAGGGTAGATGATTAGAAATAAAGCTACAAGCAAAAATAAAACGGAATCAGGCCGTACCATATTAGAAGAAAACTGATAAATTCAGAGTAGCATAGCAGTGGCATATTTAGAAAACTGGGTAAAAATAGTAGAAGCAATACCTACATGGAATTTAGAAAACTGGAATTATAACAGGCATACTAATGTAGTAAATAATTTACAAATGGGGTTTAAGCAATGACAAAAATACACACTGTCTCAGCGAAGATGAATGGACTTATTAAGCTGTAACTGGAAATCGCCTGGTGAAACACTGAAAGTAGAATATTGACATGCAAATGATGGGTGGAATGTACTTGTTACAAGTAACTGGAACTGTAGTGAGAGTAGATACAGGTAGTGGCGAGGAAAATGTGTATACAGAATATAACAGTAAGTACTGAAATACGAAGAGTGCAATATACAACTGAAGTATTGATATGGATGAAATAGAAAATATGAAATGGAAGAAAGTTAAGTTAATACAAGAAGGGCTGTTTATTAGCTAAATATTTTCATAAATGTAAAAGCTAAAATGAAATATGCAAAGTTTTTTATCAGCTAAATATTTTCATAAATGTAAAAGCTAAAATGAAATATGCAAAGTTTTCAAAGATTTAAAAAAACATCTGATCTTAGGGAAAGTTTCTTTGTTTTTTTGCAAGGAATTTGAACTGGTAAGGATAGAAATTATTTTATTTGCGGCCGAAGCAGGTCCATTTGATAGATATGAAAATAATGATGTACAATACAAAATGTATAATAAATAATATAAATGTGGATAAAGTTCAACCATGATCCTCGTTCATTATGAAACTTGCTAATTGATATGAAACTGTGATAGGAATATTATATCGACTAGACACACATTATGCATACATAATACGTCATATAATATGGTGGATTCAAATAAGACACCTAGACACTTTTTTGATGACACATCATTTCTCTGAATATAGAGTAAGCCACAAGTTAACTTTGCATGAAATGTTGTCAAACACCACACCTGTATGTGGAAATTTAGTTCATAATAATTTTGAGCACAAGTCCTCTGTCGTGTGGTTTCTTTTTTTTTCTTTTTCGAATGACATTAAACTTGGAGAAGTTCCATGACTTAAGCAAAAGCCGAATTCCGTGGCTATTCAAGCGTCTGACTGGTCAGATCTGGTGAATGGCAGTGTGATATGTCATGGCGCAAGCTGGCAGGCAGGACGGATATGACGTCATGAGAATCTCTCCATGGCAATTTTTGCTGCAAAATATTTTGTTTCGATTATCAAACACCTGCCTACAGACTAATGACGGTACCGCCGAAAAATAAGATATTAGAAAGTTTTTTTAATTATTTTTTTTTTGCAATGAATTTTCAATGACAATTAACTTTTATCTTTACAAAAATTGTTTTCTTTTTTTTTTATTTTCTAACTACAGAGTACTAGTATGTTGTGCATGTAGCAAAAACTTAAAGTGGTAGCTTTAAGGGTATACATTTATGCATTACTTACATTTTAGCACCAAAATGTTACTGTAGTTACTACAAGAGTCACACTTCCGGTATATATTCTTCCGCCATGTCATGGACTACTTCCAGTCTATCGCCATCGCTACTAGTAGTCTCATTACTTGATCGTGATGCAGCACTTCCGGCGGATCTGCGCGCCCATTTAAATTCATCGCCATCCGGAACTATTCGGATTTCTTTGACATCGTTAGAGCTGTTCTTTCTTTGCAGGAAATGTCTCTTCACAAATTTGTAAAAGCGGCCATCTTTCTTTTCCTTAAAAAGTAAGACAAGTTGTTTATTTCAAATTCCTAATAAATGAATCATTTTGCAAATGAAGTACAGTTATGTATATATTCATTGCGTTTGTCAAATATAAAATTAGTTTGTAAAGTCGCTGAAGATGTGTTTTAGGTGATTGCACTGACTTTGTTGTTTGTGTAGTAACCTATAAAACGGGGATGCTGTGATATGCAGCGTAAACTATATCATGGCCATATCCTGTTAGGAATTCTTTTCTGAAAGACAATAAATGACAGGATAGACATAAAATATTTAGATATTAGAACAAAAACATGATAGACGAGGACGAAACATCTCGAGCTATAGATGAGGGACATACTCGCTTAATTAATTCAATCTTATAAGACAATAAACTAATATTGTTTTTCAATGATTATACCACTGATGTACATTAAATCATATTTGAATTCAGTACAAATTAATCACTTACATAGTTGATAATGCTAGCTAATGGTTTAGATGATAATACATTTATGTATGGAGAAAATGTCCAAGTGAATAAATGCACTTCTTAGCTTCGGTGTGGTCCGATAGATAAACCGTCATTTCACAAATGGCTGCTTTCTAAACGAATTTCTTTAAAATTAAAATCAAACACAGATGCCCATTTGTACGAGTTATAAAAACCCCTTTAAGAAAAACATGTATACTATTAAAAATCTGGTAAATAGAAATACTTTGAACACCTACATCTTACAAGTAAATGCACTTTTTCTATGCTTAATACATACTTGCTAAAAGCCAGATGCTAATTGTTAAATGTCAAATGCTTATTTCCTTTTATAATGAACAAGTGCTAACTGTAAATATTTTAAAAGATTTCTATTCCTCGACATGTCTAGCATGAAGTGTGAGTTAATGTAAAATTTCTTTAGTATGTGAACACTATGGAAGCCCGGTGCACCGTACTAATTGCAAAATGCTAAATAAATTATATTAAATGCTAAATGCCAATAACTTAATGCTAAATGCCAAATAGCTACATAGAAAACGATATGTGCCATATATTTAATGCTAAATACCGAATGCTAAATGCTGAATGCCAAATGGTATTTGCAAATTGCTTTATGATTCTCGTAAAAGTCATTAACTTAATGAGTTAATGATTTGTGTCTTTAAACTAACAAATGTTAATTTTAATTTTGCGTAAACATGTAATGTTTTATCAGTCTGATATATATCAGCAATAACATGTTCTACCAGTCAAAGGAACATGGAACACAAACTGCTTACTCTAAAATGTCTAGAAAAACAAGATAATATTACAAAGGCCAATGACTACATTTCGCAATTAACAATTAGCATTTGTCGTTTGACAATTGCCATTTGACAGTCAGTATTTGACAATAAGCATTTAGCAAACTAACTATTTGTCGTTTAGCATTTTGCATTAAGCATGACGCACCGACCTTCCATACCGGTCTGCCATAGGAACACATATCAAATTCTAACAGTCTGATACTTAGCATGCTCTATTGACCATGCAACATAGGAAAAAAATTGTTTGCTGCAGTCAACAATCGCCTGTATAATACTTTATAGACAAAGTTGAGTCCGAGGGAAATTTGCAGTTAAAAGATGCATTTCTACGGTATGTGTTATAATATTGTGGGTTTGTTAATGCCTTTGGTCATTTGGCAATCTGCACTTAATTTTAATTATTTGTCATTTAGCATTTTTTGGAAATTATCATGGCATTCCGTACAAAAATGATAATATTAGTGAGGCGTTTATTTCATTGTACTTATTTGTATTTATAACTTACGCTTTTCTGTTTCTTTGATCTGCTTTCGTCCTCCATACTTTCTCTTGTTTCTACAGATTCCTGTAAATAGAAATAAGTTAAAGTTAGAACTATTTTGGGCTTAGGCGGTACGTGGTTAAGCAAATATAAATAGCTACCCGTTATCGATTATCAAAGCGGACGCAGTGGTCCTTTGTAAACAAAGTCTGGCTATGAAACCAAGGGTTGTCTATGGGGTTGTGAGTTCGAATCCTCGCTCACCCAGCTGAGATAACTAACATTCAGATAAGAGCGCCGTATATGGGAGCTTTACACCTGGAACGCTAGTGGAACAGAGAAGATTCTGGAATTATAGCCTTGTCTTGCACTACATTTTTACTGAATTTTACTAGGAGTCGCAGTCGCCCATATGTGCTACCGGTGGCGACATAAGAAAATGAGATAGCATACACAAAAATAATCAAACATCTTGCCAGACTATTTGAAAACCCTGTTATCTCTAATTTTATCAATGAACCATATGAGCTAGTGTGTACCATTCTATTTTTTTATTGCAAAAAGTTTGAAGATTCGATGAGAAGACCATAAGCTTTTTTATTTGATACAGTGCTACTATTCCATTGAGAAAGTGTGCGGTTATTTTTTTTATAGTAAATAAACTTTACTGATTTATATATTCACCTGGAAGGTATCAAAATCCAGTTTTAAAAACCACTTGAACTTATTCCTTGAAAGAAAACTTCGGCACTTTATTTGACATCAAACTGTTTGTAATTGTGTAACCGTGTTTCTTTAAGTTTCAAAATATATATACCCGTAAGACGCATCTCCTTGACCTTAAAGTAGCTGGTCCATATATTCAAGTAAAACTGAAAATTTCTACTTTGGTAATCTTTGTGAAGTTTATATTTTGTATAAACTTATTGGCACAAATGTGTTAAGATTATACTTAATAAGTAAAATACCATGTAACGAAAGGCTAACATGCGTTGAAACACCATCTTCTGCATACATGATAGAATAAATGATGAAACCGAAACAGTTTACCGTCTATCTATATAAGAGGCGCTTTAAATAGTTTCCCAATAATTTATCAACAAGTTCTTTTCAAATAACGATAGGACAGTAAAACCTCAAAGTTCATGCTGATTTATCATCAGATATTGACAGCTAAATCAAGCATGCATCGATTTTCAATTTTAAGCCGTGATGATCTCTGTATTGTTATGAGAATGTAACAAACACAGAAACGAGCAGAGAAATGTTACTAGTTTATTTGTTTCTATATTTGTTTCTTTCGTATTTTATAAGCATACTATTAAACTCTTATTCATCAGGCTCGTTTTATTTTAACGAGACACATATTCTCTCTGTTCTGATAGAAAGTGAAATATATGTTGAAACAGATTAATAAAAAAAAAAGTTTGACGTATAATTTACAAGAAGCACTCTTTTCAAAATGATGGTTCAGAAAAGTACAACTTCAGAACTATATGTGAAGCCTCGCTCGAATTTATTCAAACACCTTTTATCTGTTATTTTTAAATTGCCTAAAAAGGATTCAACCGATTAGTTTTAAACACAAACTTACATGATAACAGGTCAATATATATTTGAGCCGCACCATGAGAAAACCAACATAGTGCATTTGCGATCAGCATGGATCCAGGCCAGCCTGCGCATCCGCTCAGTCTGGTCAGGATCAATGCTGTTTGCTTTCAAAGCCTATCGCAATTAGCGAAACCTATAGCGAACAGCATGGATCCTATTCTGACCAGACTGCGCGGATGCGCAGGCTAGTCTGGATCCATGCTGATCGCAAATGGACTATGTTGGTTTTCTCATGGTGCGGCTCATTTGTATTTTATTTTAATGTGTGTTCTTATCGAAACATTAAATTTTCAAACACGCTTTAAAGATAAATTCGAGCTCTTTTATTTGTTATTTAAAATTTACAGGTAACCGAACGAGTGTTATCAAATATTTTGAAACGCGCATCTATCTCTTTAATTGCGGAAGTGGTTAGAAAAAGAACTGATTGGGTGTTCGGAGGTTAGGTCAGTTCTTCCTTGGTTGATAGGTGCTTAATTAAATCACAACGGGACAAATTTGATCATGTGAAATGTTTACAGAGGGATGCATGATCTAGGTCCCCCACAGGGCATTGAGCCTTGGACTGATCACATGGCACATATAGGATTGCTTAACAAACGTCCTAGTTCCACATTCATAGCTGTTCAATCTTGGCGGTTATATAATTAAGTGGTCATGGAGCCTCCCCCCCCCCCCCCCCCCCCCCCCACCCCACCACTCCCTCCAACAAGTAATATTAGTGTCTTGTTAACTTGAGGGTAATCTTTGAATCATTTAGTTTCTGTCATGTAATTTAATATTGTTTTAATGCACCATATAAACATAAATACTTTAAACGGATGACATTTTTTCTGAAATACAGACAGTTTGAGCTGCATTTCAGTGAAATAATTGCAATATAAAATTTTAGTCATGGTAACTTAGGTCATACTACACCACTACAATTTTGGTCTCATTTTTGGGCTGATTTTGCAATGTGTTCGCTTGGCTTAAAATATTTTTCGTGAATCAAACATGAACCCTACTTTTCTTTTGATTTTTGTTCAGCACAGACGATGTGCTTTAGTAAAGTGTACGTTACAAACATTTGAAATGAATTCTGGAGTGTGCTGCAGCTATTTGAAGGTGTCATTCTTATATAGAATAAAGAATAAAAACTTGAGTGTGGTTATGCCTTTATCTGCATGGTTACTCCCATCAGTCGGTAAAATGCCGGATATTGGCGGAAAAGGCCGAGCAAACGAGTTATAACTGTATGCTTGTATGAAGAGACTAATTGTTGTTCTTGTAAATATCTTATTATTTAAAACTGTTTTAGACAACTAATGTCTTTAACGACAAAGTTAGTAAATTGTGACGTTATTAAATGTCTGGCACTGAAACCATTTTTGACTGTATTTTAAAATGGAAGCGGGGCTAAAGATATTTCGTCTGGAGTTTATGTCCCACTTACTGTACATAGGAGCATACTGTTTCATTTATAATTAATGTAGGCTATTGCGTCTTATAGGTCAATTTGCTCTTTTAATAAAATAAAATTTATGACCGTTTTAATGATGACAAGTCTAATTAAAATGACACTTTCGTATCAAATATTCTCAGAAATTGTACAAAGGTTGTTATTTTGATGATGTGCCCGTCATAATAGGCACATTAAACTGTATACATCAGTCCTAGTTTATTGCATTTTAATACTCTCTTCTTTGTAGAGCGCGCTTGAAAGTTTCGTGTAAACATGCGCACATATTTCTAAAATCATTCCTGTGATTTCATCATGAAAAAGAAAGGTGTCAGTGTCGACTGCCTATCACTGTCACTTTTGGCAGATTCAGGGTAATATTATAATTTATCTTGTCCCGAAAGAAGGTAAAAAATGTTCAAAAATATGAACATGTAGATGTCAAAAAAAAATGTATAAGAATAAAGGCCCAACTTTCTTATTGTAAACTATTGGACATTTCTTAATGTAAACAGTGGTTGGACATTTCTTAGATGTAAACAGTGGTTGGACATTTCTTAATATAAACAATGGCTGGACAAGTATGCAAAACGACTGCGTTATTTATCTAAGTATTTCGAGAAGAAAGTTTAAATCATTCTTTGTCTGCTTTCAAGCCTTCTGCTGTCATGCTCGTGTTCCTAAGTGTGTATCGAACGCACATCCTGTGTGACAGAAATAACTATAGATCACTGGCGTCCCCATTTCACAATACTTTAAGACCGCAGAGTTAGGCAAGTTGCTTTATGGGGTATTTATGGACATTTGAAAAGCGTTCGATTAAACGCTTTGAATACAAGGACTTATACGCCGACTGAGCATTATCGTACTATCCTGTCGATATTCTACCGACTGAGCTATCTGGCCACTTACACATGTTCTAGCCAATTTACACTGAAGTTCTATGCCATAATAAATATATTAAAACCTTAAAATTTCTAAATGATACTTATATTTGATTCTTCTGTTTTCTTTACAAAATCCACACTGACATTTGTAGCCGCACTTGGCCTATATTTCTTTTTAACTATATATCCACTATACATGAACCCTTTCGAAAGTTTTTGTTACGCCTCACATTTTAGACACTACCAAAACTTGACGACAAAATGCGTTTCATGGGCACATATGATTTGTAAATGATATTGAATGGAACGCATCGACATCAGCAACTGGTGGTATTCCTAACTTTTACAAAACTGGGAAAGATAAAATGAAAGAATGTCTTAGAAAGAGAATTCAGAGGACTCGTCTCCAAAAGTTAATTTGTTTGGCTATATTAGAAGCGTCAAAAATCAGAGTAGACAGCATTATTATACTAACGTTGAATTAATTAATCTCCGATGTACATATTTGAGGGCAAATTTCTTTTATCAAGCTATAGCTGTTTAAAAAGATGACTTTTAGTGACATATTGCGTAAACAGTGTGCTAATTGCTCGCTGAATTTGAACCTTGAAAATATGAGATATGACTTTTTTTTTTAATTTCAAAGCTGCTTCTCGTTTTGTATATGCGTTTAAGCTGTTAAAATTGATCTAAAACTGAAACAAACCACCTATATAATAGATAATTTTGATATTTTACAAGTACGAGAGATGTTGATGCACACTTCCGTTGACGTAAAAGACTACTATACAATATTTTGTCATATTACTATACAATATTTTGTCATATTAGCCAATAAGCTCGAAACAGGATTCAATTCCTTTGCAATGTGATATGACCTCGAAGGACCGGTAATGTAACTAAATAATTTACCATTCTTAGTTTATAATGTTTCATACCGAAGAATATTCCTCCGGCCAATAATCGATAGCGGTCAGATTTTCTATATAGAAATAAGAAGGGCATGTACACATTTTACTTAATAACAAAATTACTAAAAATAAGAAACCTTAGGTGCAAACATATTACCAAAGTTAAACATTTGATTCATCACAAGGTTTTTTTTAATTAAATTTTATCTTAATTTTTGATTCGTTCTTCGCATGAAGTTTGATGCCATCATTTCGTCATTTTTTCCCTTCTTTGTTTCCATATAAAATGTGCAAAAATCTCATACATGCGTTTCTTCAAAGCATTTTTTGTATAAAACCATTGATATGAAAGCTTAGGTGCAAGAACTTTCCTACTCTCATTGAATTTATCTTTTGAATGATATTTATTTCATTTTTGTGAAATAAAAATTTGATTCGTTCTCAGACGGTTTATTTCCACTAATTTCGAAGAAAAATTAACTTCAGCGCGAAGTTGTTGTTGTAGCGTCATAAGCAGACGATATTATAGTATGCCGCGTGAACATGCGGTATTGTGATCAAAAGGTTAAAGTAATGATTTAATCATTTAATGTAATTTTACTTCGCTAGTAATTCATTTTGTGTTAATATCACAAAAACAATATAAGATAAATATTGCATTTTAATATTTCGGTTCTAAAAAGAAAGAGATGCGCATTTCTTCTTATGTTGTTGTTCTCACCTTATTTCATATACATTTAAATATCAAGTGTCAATTATGCCAATTATGTCAATTAAACATTAAAAGAGATAGCTTTCCTATCGACCCTTGGATCACAAATGCAAACTGTCGTAAAAAAGTAAAATACAGAATTTTTTGTACATATTTTACTTAATAAATTTGAGTAAATAAATTAAAGCTGAAAAATATGTCCGGAGCATTTTTTTTTGTGTACAAGAATGTTTTTGCAATGCGAATAATATCTGCATTTAAAACAGAATTGAATTTTACTTCAGTAACTTAATGATATATTTTTGTTTCGTGAACATTTTACCTGGTTTCATGATCTTTTCAGTTATCATAAATGTCGTCGTGATTAACTTACTTTCATAATTTATTGTACATGTTCAATTCAAGATAATTTTACATGAAACAAATTTCTATATAGAAGTAATAAAATGCTGTATGCATCACGCATAAATACTTTTTATTGGACTTGTAATAAAACTTGCCAATTACCTCTAAATAAGGAACGTTAAAACAACACAGACGATTATAATACTGATAAGGCTATAATTGCGTTTTGAATTTAATACGGGTATTTGTTTTGTAATTACAAGGTAAAATTATCATGCGATTTTAATCTTTTGCATATTTTTTATTTTGCAAACAGTTTTCATATATTGGTGGAATATGTGTAGTTATATTAAAATGAATAATGTCTGCCTGGATACGGCAAAATACCTGTACCACGCTGATTGCCACTATCTTCTTTTTTTTTTTTTAAATTTTACAAACGTACCATAATTTTCGATTCATTAAACTTCCTATTTTGTCTATATGTTAAGAATTACTGAATTGATATACGTGTGATGTTCAACCATTTCAGATTAAAATAATTCAAAACCTACACCTGTGTAATTATAAATTGTAAACAGCTGTTTAAAAAAAAAAAAAAAAAAAAAATAACTTACGTATGTATTTTTGTGACATAAGAATGGACGTGATAGTGGCAGCAGGTATAATACATATCAATCAGACAATTTTAAAATATATTCGTCAAGTTTATTAGTATTTTGTGACTTCCCTGTTTGATATTTGTCTTTGTTTTCCTTTTTTTGGACAAGAATGTGTTATGGCCGTAAAAGTTATAAAATCGGATAAAACATGGTTCGATCTTCTTTTTTTTGTTGTGTGTGTGTGGGGGGGGGGGGGGGGGGGGGGGGAAGGGGCGGTGGTACCTAGGTCTTTTACACATATTATACTTAAAGACAGCGTTATTTAAAACAACGTAAGATCAGATCATATTTTCTTAAATATATATGTCAGATTTTATTTTTCAACGACAGCATATTTTATAGATGGGAGACGCCGTAAAAATATCAATGCTAGTGCTATATAAATATAAAAGGATGTGTCTATGGGTACGAACCTCCTTTTTTCTAGAGATTAAGGGTCATTTACATTTCAGATTTGGTGAAAATGAAAAAAATAAATAAATAAAAGACTTCATCGATATTTGCCTTTAACTTGAATCTAAATGGTTTACAGATAGCAATGTTCAGCCGATTTGTTACATTGTTTTTCGAAAACATGTTAAAATATACATTCTTCTTATATAAGAAATATGTATGAAAATAATTTTATATGAAAATATGGTTTTTATTGCTGATAGATATGGTCTATTGATATAAAAATAAATTTAATTATTATAAAATAACATGTTAAAAATGCTATGGTTCAGAAAATTACATATTAAACATTCATTTGATAAAAATGACTTCTTTTATTTCTAATGAAAAATCCCTTTTCCATAATTTGTAACTCCAGTGATAATTGAAGCTTGTTTAATTATCTTATGAAAAACCTTCCCTTTTATTACCCTTGATATTGAAATAAACATCCAGGTGACAATACCCGGAGGCAGTAGATGTCGACATCGCAATACCGGTCACCTGTTACCAATATATGTTACCAATACCAAATAGCTGTTGTCTCCCCTGATATCGATTTTCTGCAATATCGGTCATGAGGTCAATTCTTCCTCATGGGTGGAACACTATTGCACCTTACACATCAATGGCAAAACGGTTCGGAAAAGTTTGCAAACACAATGTCAAATATTTTAATCGGCATTGTCGGCATTTTCCTCCCTGTGATAGTTAGCACTATGATTTATGGTAAGATACTCCCCTTTCACAATATCAAGCTGCACATCCCTGCTGAAGCATTATAACTGAGGGCAGGGTCGTGAAGTACTGTTTAATATACGCAGACAACATGCATAAACAAAATTATAATGATAATAACTCTAATAACTGCATTAATATACATTTAAAATTCAGCCTTTATTATATCAACTAGCTCATCTGCATCATTGAATTCCTTCAATACACTGGTTTAAGTGGTTGCTGAAGTTAGGTAAGGGATGACAGTCCATCTTGTTTATTATTATTATTATTATTATTATTATTATTAAACACGTGTAGACATTCGTACATCTTTTTAACTTTTAGACTTTGGACAAATTTTGTAGTCATATTGCTAAAATTGTCAAATTTACTAGATACCAAAGTATTTGTATTTTTAGTATTATAGTATTTAAGAGAACTAATTTTTTTTTAAAAAAAGAAGAAAGCTGTATCAGTTTTGAATTTGTCGGCCTCAGTTTGATTCATTATCTATTCAAACAGGCTATCATATTAACTGCCTTGGTGTGCGTATAAATTATCACACATATGTCATTTGTTTAACTATATAGGCTTCAAAAGAGACATAATCTGTTAAAATGTCATATTTACTGGAGAGAAAATATTTATGATGAGCTCTGTCAGAAAAAAAAGTTAAAAGAAAATAACGCGAAGTTAACGAGATTGTTTTTTTTTGCGTTCTTTATTTCATAGAACCCTTCGTAACAGTTGTGCCGAATACATGTAAGTATTTTGAATATATAGATAGACAAGTCGATTTGTAAACTAAAATAAAATGTTCCTCAAAGTATAAAGGTTTATGGTGTTGAAAGGAATATCTAAATTTCGTTGTTGTTTTTTTAATTAAAAGGTTTGTATCAAAAAATATGTATAAGAAAAAAAAAAGAATTGTTAACGCATTAATGCATTAATCATACACGGATTTCTAGATTTCATAATGCACCTTTATTTAATAAAAAGGACGTTCATAGAATGCTTATCTTCAGTATTTTTTCAGTACACATATTCTATGAGAATACTAATACACTTACGAAAATCATCGGATAGCAAATGATTCCTTATAGGATTGTAGATATAAATATAATTTTTTTTCACGTATTTGAAAAAAAAAATGGCATCGAAACTATAAATGTATTGCTACAATAAGCTCCAAAAACTAAATATATGAACGATAATAAATTACCAGCAACCAATACCCTTACCACAAAAAGTTGGTTTCCAAAATATGCAGCACATAAAAGTACCCACATCAGTAAAATCAAAATATCCACAAAATATCCACATCTGATAAAGAATAAAACTTTTATTAAGAGGGCGATGTCATGGAAAAGTTACCGACAGTTTGATGCTGTTGTTTTGCTGTTGTTGTTTGTTTTGTTTCATTAAATTTAAAAAATGTTTGAGATCCGTTTTGAAGAAAATTGAAAACATATATCATCTGAAGAGATCTACCACAACTTTTTACATAGTATAACAAGAGCTGTCTCCATAGGATGACACATGCCCCCGATGGCACTTTGAATGAATAGTTATGGCCGATGTTAGAGTTTAGGACTTTTGACCTACGGACCTGGGTCATGCGCGCGACACGTCGTCTTAGTGCGACACACATTCATGCGTAGTTATTTTAAATTCCATGCATGAATGACAAAGATATGGACCGGACATGCCCATCATTGCACTATCATGAAATATGACCTTTAACGTCTACGTGTGACCTTGACCTTTGAGCTACAGACCTGGGTCTTGCGCGCGACACGTCGTCTTACTGTGCCACACATTTATGCGTAGTTACTTGAAAATCCATCCATGGATGACAAAGATATGGACCGGACACGCCCATCAATGCACTATCATGAAAAATGACCTTTAACGTCTAAGTGTGACCTTGACCTTTGAGCTACGGACCTGGGTCTTGCGCGTGACACGTCGTCTTACTGTGTGGTACACATTCATGCCAAGTTATTTGAAAATCCATCCATGGATGACAAAGATATGGACCGGACACGAAAATTACGGACAGACCGACAGACGGTTCAAAAACTATATGCCTCCCTTCGGGGGCATAAAAAGTATATTTTGACTTTTTATGTGCATTTTTTGTGTATATTGTGAAAACGTATTTTGCTGAAATTCGTTTTAAATAGTCTATAATATATTCTAGTAAGGTTAATAACTGGTTCTCCGACCTCTATTATATCAGTTACCGTGAGATAATAAAGTGGGTTACCTCCATGGCCTAAACATAAAAGGAAAATAAAAAAAAATGAAAAATGCAAAGTTTTATACTGCAACTGGGTACTTTGTAAATGCATTCACCAAATGCCTCTTCACAATTTAATATTTATATTTACTACATCACTTTATAAAAAGTTATTGCATTTTAAATTAAGGAGTATAATGTTTCATGAATTGAAAAAAAAATGAAACAAATATAACTTGAGGGAAAGTAATGCAAAACGTGCATGAATCTAAAATATGATGATGATGATGATAATAATAATAATAATAATAATAATAATAATAATAATAACACCTTTACTTTAAGAAAGTGACATATTAAGAGTACATATAGTATACATAAATAGTGTGCAATCGATAAAAACTTCTCGGATGTCCATTTGCTAAATTGCTTCATATATGCCAAGATACTTCTATCCGTGACGCATACAATGTCTTGCACTTCCGGTGAGAATATGACATGTCTTTTCGTAGGAGGTGCAGCCTTAAAGTTAGTCATTAGAGACTATAAATATCCAATGAATGTTCTGTTTTTGATTCATTTGCATCAGAATGCATCAAGATCACGATTTAGAATAAATTTGATCTCTTATTTTGAATGTAATATTGCTGTTATAAAATGCACGTCGGGAAATAAAAGAAGCGAGTTCGCATGAGATGATTGTCTACTTGTAACAACAATAACAACATATTATGGGTTCTAACTCTGATGTGGGCATGACATAAGTATGCTTAGGATAAAGAACTGAGTTTGGAGATAATGTGAATTAATCAGTCAGGTGCTAGAGCTTTAAAACTAACCACAAAGGTAAGTGTTAAAACGACAGGCCCAGAGACCGATGAAAACCAAATGCTAGTATTCGGTTTTATACTCTTGGATCCGAGACCCGAAATGATCAACATTTTAAGCAAGAAGTGTAGACCATGGACACAAAATAAAGTGATGTGTGCATATTTTCCAAAGAATCAAGAATTCTTCCAAAACCGGACAGAAATGTAGCATACTTTTCTTTATAGGCCTAACTATACTAAAGGAACCAGCGTGGGAGCCATCTGGTCTAGTCGCGTAATGGCTGCCAGGTATTTGAACACTAATTTTTCACTTGGCATGGCAACAGAGTTCTAAACTGAAGCTAGTTTCTGTTTAAATTTCATTGTGGATGTATTTTTGACATTTTGGTAGGAAAATGGGAGAGCAGGTTGTATTTGGTGAAGTCAAGCTCAATTTTAGTATGAGTAGTACTTCCAGGTCACAGCAGTGTGATTTTGATGTCAGTTTACAGTAAGCAAATGTGACCAGAGAAATCTCTCTTAGAAGATACATGACCCCTACTTTTCTCTTCATTTTATATCAGTTTTATCATAACTCTTTAAAATGAGGTAAGGATTTGTTCTCTGAAATGGGTCTAGCTATGTTTGGTAGCTCTTTGAAAAAGGTCAGTTTTATATAGAATATATAGGGAAAACTATTTACGCCATTGTGACCTATAAGAAAATGTGGGCAAAAATTGAGATTTGTCCAGATATTGATATAAATGAACTAGTTTGGTCAGATTTTGGTAAAAAATGAGCATTTCATTGAAATTTTGCTGCAAAAATTGATAAAAACCCAAAAAATCACATTTTCACTGTGTTGGGTGTATTTTTTTTAAAAAAAATGCACATTTACACTCTAAATTTTGCCCATCTATACCTTTCAGAGGGGAAATTTGGTATATTTCAAAGTGTTAGTGTGTAATTTGCTTGCAAATTATGGTAAAAATGTATGAAATAGGGCAAAAACCAGCTCTGGCTAGAAGAACTGGTTAAAATTTATGTCGCGACATCATTTCTGAAGGAAAATTGGCGCAGGGACCCGCATCACTGAAAATACCATAAAACCTGGAAAGCTGAAACTTGGTATTTTTCATGCAGATGTGTTACTGGTAATATACAAATGAAATTGAGACTATTACAGAAAAACAGTTTTTCTTATAGGCCTAACTATACTAAAGGAACCAGCGTGGGAGCCATCTGGTCTAGTCGCGTAATGGCTGCCAGGCATTTGAACACTAATTTTTCACTTGGCATGGCAACAGAGGTCAAAATTGAAGCTAGTTTCTGTTTAAATTTCATTGTGGGTGTATTTTTGACATTTTGGTAGGAAAAATGGGAGAGCAGGTTTTATTTGGTGAAGTCAAGCTCAATTTTAGTATGAGTAGTACTTCCAGGTTACAGCAGTGTGCTTTTGATGTCAGTTTACAGTAAGCAAATGTGACCAGAGAAATCTCTCTTAGAAGATACATGACCCCTACTTTTCTCTTCATTTTATATCAGTTTTATCATAACTCTTTAAAATGAGGTAAGGATTTGTTCTCTGAAATGGGTCTAGCTATGTTTGGTAGCTCTTTGAAAAAGGTCAGTTTTATATAGAATATATAGGGAAAATATTTACGCTATTGTGACCTATATCAGCGTAAGCTATGTATTTCAAATACTGTAAACTCATTTGATTTCGCGGGCAAAAAAATAATGGTTTGGGCCCAAACAGCTATTTCGTGGGGATACGGTTTCGTGGATTTCAAATTTTGATGATGAGATTAATGGGAATTTTACTTTTTAGATGGCATTTAATTTCGCATACTGAAGAATTGGGCAAAAATCGATTCTATTATCTTTCCTTGTTTATCGAGATCAACACTATACCTTGTTGTCTCCCTTAGACGGATATTTTTAGCGAGTGTGGCAGACCGTTATGGTTCGGCTATCTCCGCTTATCACATCACGGGAGGTGCCGATCATCAATAACAAGGATTATAGATCAGAGATCTACAGTAAAAACGTGGGAAGTGGGGAATTAACGCAAGCTCTAAATCCACGAAAATTTGTCATCCGTGAATAATAATGTAATAATGATTTTACAGTAATAGGCAGACTACAAGTAATGCATATGTGATATTCATTTGTTTGTTGTTGTTGTTTTTTTTCTCAGGAAAACAAAATACTTATACAAAAATAGGTGCGTTTTGTCATTTGAACATTTGATAAATTCTAACTAATTACCATAGGTAGAATAAAGTTGTTATTCATAACAACAGATCTCTCCTCGATTTGCGTAGCACAGGCTAAGTTAGGTTTGGATTCACCCGGTTCATCAGTACATCCTGCGCCTTCATTACTTGGATTATTTTCACCATTTCCGATACCAATCTCTTTATCTTTCTTAATTTCATATAACTCTTCATCGGTTACTTCACTAATCCCAGTTTCCATGTTTTCATGTTCAGTGCACATGATTTCAGGTTCAGCGCCCACGTTTATAAAGATTTTCTGTCAATAATTTGATCTATAGGAAAGTAACTTTGTCAGGAAATATTTCAATGTAAATGTGTGGTTTCATGTCTGTCAATTAAGCCTACACGTATACTTATCGGTTCGTTAAGAAGGCTCAATATCACGTAGAAGATATTTCAGCACAGTACATACTAATACTTTTATCCTTTCAATTTCAAGTTTATTCATTGTACAAATCCGAGAGAAGAATGTTCATTAACGATAAATGAGCACTGAGAAAATAACACCCTATGACAATTTAATCATAGTCTCTCGTACATTTTAAGCAATTATTATCCTTCAGGTTGAAAACTGACATGGCTCGCACAAATATATATATCAATATGCTCAAGAAAAATCAAAGTCTTTAAATGGTCTCCGAACTTCCAACTGAAACAACTTCTCGTTCAACCCGCGTGCGAAATGTAAACAATATAAACGATGAAACGTGATATTTACGCCATTAAAATCACAGCCAAACAGGAATGCTACAGATCAATTCTGGATATCGAGCTTGCACGGAACTTGATGCTTTTCAGAAAACGCTTAATCGATGCACATCCAGGCTTCTTAATTAAGAACTCTTCCTTTTAGGAGATCAGCCTGAATTATTTATTAATCTCGTGCATGTACAGGTAATATGATATATAACGGATAGGACGTTGTAGACTTTTATTGTTCTACCCGGTACCAGTGATATATAGCATGACAGCACGCCAAGACGTACTGTGGAATAATTCAATGCATTCAATCTTACATGCAGTTACTATTTTAGATATTATTGAAAACTCACATACTCTTTAACAAGGTCGTCTCAGAGTTTGTAACTGACCCTATAAACTGTATGTAAAGTTTCCAAGTCAAGTACAAAAAAAACCAAAAAAAAAAAACACAATATATAGAAAGAAGTAAAAATTTTGAGACACTCAATTCAATTTTGCTTGGAAAACATGTCAGGTACGTGTCAATATAGTTCAACTTTCGTCTGCAATGAAAACCGAACATTCTGCGTGTCATTTTCTGGCTGAGGCTGCGTCCAATATCCGGAAATTTTGCGATATATGTGCAGGTTTAAGCTCTCGAATAATTCTTAATTATTGTTCCGACAGTGAAGATGACACTAAAAATAATAATTTTATAAATTAAACCCTGCTGGTTTTCCTTAATCCCTACCTGTTCTGTAACGGTTCTCATTTCATAGATATGTCTTCACCATTGCCATAGTTCAACATTTTTTTAGAAAAAAAAAGGTTACAAACCACTAAATTATTATATGATATAACCGCGTCAAACAAATTCAGTATATTATAGGAACATATAATATACCTACTAGTATGCATTTGTTATTTATATATGCCTAGAACCTCTACAATATTGTAATAAGATATTCACGTTTAGGAGTTGTGCAAATTGATACGTGAATGAAGATTTAATATGAAAATGAATTCGAATATGATACCTTCGATGAATAAAGATCTCGTTCAGTGGACACGTGAATTAGCAGGATTTAAGATGCAGTGATGCCCATATTCTGGGTGAAATTTTTCAACAAGTTAATTTCCACCAAGTTTGGCAAATAATGTGTATATGACACTGAAAAGTGATTAAGTTGGTGAAAACAAATGTTACATATTGGCAAAAATGCAAGAAAAATGTATATTTTCTGCATCATTTCAAAAGCGTTGCAACGGTTTACTGCCTTCTACATAATATTTTTGGTTATTATAAAAATATCTTGCAAAAATCTTATGTTAATAAGTTTGTACAACTGTCAGAGCACTCATTTTTTATGGATTGTTTAGATAAACTATTTTTCACCTAAAATGTGTTGGTTAGTCCCCTTAAACATTTTTATTCTTACGCAGATAAGAAATTTTGCTAACGATTCGACCCAGCTTTTCTGCAAATTAACTGAAACATAAAATTTTGAATTTTGCCAAAAATACATGTTTAAACTGCCAGCTTTTTTCTGCTTAAAAGGACTTTGAGTGTATTTTTACACCATAATGACCTTAGGAATGGTAAATAGGTGTGTGTATAATGCATAAGTGACATATTTAAACGTATGTAGATGTTGGGTTTAATGGATGCATTTTTTTGTTGTTGACTTCATACTGTCTCGTAGAATAAGCATGCATCATAATTAATCAGGAATTAGATGAATAGTTAAGTGCGAGTATTTCTGGTATGATCTAATGGTAACAATGTAAACCTTTGACTGTCTACCTTTTTAATATTAATATATCTTTTTTATGGCTTAGTTTTATTAAATTTTGTACCTTGCAAGGTCCTTTCTTTTTGCAGTTAAGTAGGCATACCTTTGTATAGTTTGCCAATTACATGCTATTTGAATTCAATATTGTATGTCATCTCAATACAAAGACAATTATTTGGATTTCTTAGCAGTGATTGGTAGATATCAGATTGACGTATCTCTTTGAAAAATAATAACTAGTCTTTCCTTTGAGTGATCAAAACAATGCCTTAAAATCAGTAATCTCTTAAGTACAACTTACTTGTCCATACTTTGGGAGTAATAACTTTTTTTACCTCTGTGGGTTCGAGCCATCATGCGGATAAGTCATCCAGCATGCTTGCAGAAGCTCTATGGCTCTTTCCAGCAGCAAGACAAGCAGTGCATAGAATAATTCCAGAAGAGACCTCTTGGGTCTTCTGCTACTCTTTAAGGGAGAAAGCCGTTACATGACCTGAATTCTGTAAGTATTATATATCCACAATATTTTAAAGCAAACAGATATATTATGTACACGTTTTTACAAACGTGTTATTGTATGCCTAGCTGTGAGATGGAGAAATGGAGAAAGACTTGATGTTATTTTGATATCACTAATGATGATGTGGTCCTTATATTGTTCAATGGCACAGTTTAAGAAAAGTGGTGATTTCAAGCTGTTTTGGTGGAGGAAGACCCAAGCATGCAGATGGCCTACCGCGTTAATTCTCCTTAGTAGAACTCAAGTAAGTCGGATGGAACAACTGCATCCAGCATGGTTTCGAAATCACAGAGAAGGGCTACAAGTGTTTCGGAGTCAGCGGCCTTAATCACTCGATCATATATACCCCATGTAAACCAAACTATTAAAATGTAACATACGATACAATATAAGGAAATGTGTTGAGTATCTTTGGATCTATTCAGATGTTACAAGCCATAAATTTTGCAAGATACTTCGCTAAATCATTGTTTTAAACCGCAACTTTAACCTTATGTGGGGGTAAATGATTGAATGCCAATGACATATCAATACTTAAGAAAGACAAAAGCTTAACACACATTAACAATTTAATAGATATTTCATTTTGAAATGCGGTTATCATTTCAAGTGATCGAGCGATTATTTTTCTTCTTTTTAATCACTTTGTCTCTTATACACTGACGTACATTTTTTATCGATTTGTTATTTATGAATTTGTTTTGTATTTTTACAGCATACCAAAGCAGGAATGAAACAAAATAGGTTTCTAAACTAAATGTATTTAGAGGAAATTGTCTGCGCCTTTTTGAACCCTAAGCACTATATCTAAATAACGAGGAAATTACAAGCTAACTTTTTTCTGGTCTTTGTAGAATTATTACATGTAAAGGTACGTTTGTAAACACATTCCTTTCCTGGGTTCACAGCACACATGTATATCGTTTTTCATTGTAACGTCAAAGGGGATGTTACACTATTTACTTAATGCAAAATTAAACGACATAATATTATTGATAGACCGCTAAACTCATATTTTTCATGATAACGTGTAAAGAAAGTAAACAAATGTAGCCTGTCTCACAATCACATGCATAACTTATCCCTAAATCATTATATACAATGTAAGAATTTGCCTGGTACGCATTCTGATTGATTACAAGAAAATATGTGTTGATTGATCACCATAATTTAAAAATAGCTTTTATAGAATGTTCGCTAAAGGAAAGAGAGTAGTTTATTTATCGTTTTCCAACCAGTATACCTTGTCTAGATAACCATTAAATTGAAATAAGTATACACTGGCACTGTCGATGTTCTGCGCATGTGCAATTCTACACAGGCAAGGACTTAATGCGTTTTGCTACTAATTAACATTTAAATGCCAGCTCGTTTCCATCTATAAGTAATGAAACTTTGGATAAGTATGCTGCATACATGAAACCAATCTCTTGCATTCAGAAGAGAAATAAGACAAAATGCTTACAGAATAAGGTTGAATTCAGTTTTTTTATATGTTCTCGTCTTTTGGGATAGTAGAGAATACATTCAATATTTGAATACTAGTAATAGAGTTCCTCCATTTAAAATGATAAACTGGTGCTGGAGGAAGGGGGGGGGGGGGGGGGGGGGGGGGGGGGGGGGGTACATTACCTTTCATGAACAGACTGAATCGAAACGAATCTGCTATAATTTTGCTTGGTTGCGATCTATGCCTCCAAAGAGTCTTTGTATAGTTTTTGTATTTACTAAAGACAATTTAGCACGAGAGTAGTTACAATATTTGATCACACGCAGCGATCCCTTGGGTGTATTGTATTAGTTAATCTGTTCTGTTTTGTATACAATAGGTTGGACGAAATGTTAAACCAAAGTCAGAAATCGCGATGGCTCCTAGAGATAATGATACATTGTAAAATTTATAGGTCAGTCATTTAACAAGACTTTGATCCATTTAAACATGCTAATTAAGACGTTTTTAGAAATTTTAAGTCAACATTTTATTGTTTACAAATGCCTTAAGTATATTTATTTTGTACAGAAATAAATGGTTGAAGATTTTTGTTTAGTTTAGAATGGTATTGTTTTAGGAGTGTTTAAACAATTGCTTTAGATTTTGACCCAGCGTGGGATTTAAAACAAGGTCAATTGAAGAAATGCTTTATAGAGATTTTTATAAATAAAAAGATGCATAAAGAAATAAACATTTTAAATAAACAACACTGAAAGATGCCTCTCTGCACGTTCTTCGTAAAAATACTCAAGTAGTGTATGGCATTTGAAATCACATCGAAACAGTTGAGGACATACTGTAGGGTATGGCGACTTTCGGTGTAGGAAGACAGCCGAATGACTTCCTCACATGACAACCTGTGTAGCTGCTCGAATCTACGGTGGTGAGGGACAAGCGAATCGAAGTCAACGATCTTAACCACTCGTACATTTGAAAAAAGGAGAAGATCCATCAATTTTATCTTCTCATTAACATTTCAGAGATGTGGCGGGTAGAGTGTCGGCCCAGTTGGTGCCATGATTTCTTCAATCATGGATGAAGATACTCTAAAGCAACATGATATGTATGGAGCTCTTCTAACGTTAAAGAAGCCGTAGTAGTGCTGTGTCAAACATCTGGTCTGGAGGTTGTGGGTTCAAATCTCGGCGAAAATAGGCTTTGACGACGTTCTGCATGTCTTTAGTTAAGCCGAAATATATCTTACGCTTTGAACTCGCGGTTGAAATGACTCAATTTTCCTACAAAACATTTTAATCCTTTCACGGTTATCTTAAATTCATGAAATATAGTATACAGTTGTAAATAATATTAGGATCATTGGGCTTACAGCATAATCCATCTTAATCCATGAAAACTGAATGATATTGAAGTGGATATAATACGTGAAAAGGCGTATGTATTGGATTAGGTACTTAAACTACGTAAAATTTTGTCAAGAAGAATAATATTATTCCATCTGATTTAAATACCAGAATTAATCGAATATAAAATGTAAATGTTATTTCATGTTAATAAAACTGTGGTCATAAATTAGAATTAGTGATTGAACTTTCCACCTAGTTAAAGTCATGCGGTGCAAGTCAAATACGAAGAAAAATAAAATTATAATCCTGTGTATGTAGAATTTGGGTTTGCTTGGAGTGGGCTGGGTAGGGCTCATTTTTTTTCTAATGTAATGACTTTTAAAAAGTTAAATTTTGATACATATACGCAGGTTCACATATTTTTGATAATTGCATCACAGAAAGTAAGACTTGGGGTGGTGGGAAGCTGTCTTTAAGAGCTATAGTTTTCTTTCACGTGACGTCAGTTTTACACAAAGTGCCAATTCACCAAATATGTCAAAAAAGTGACAGATAAAAAGAACAAAGGTGAAACATTCCGCTTAAAATAAATATTTTCAAACAAAAAAAAACTGAAATTTGAATCTTAGGAATTTGAAAGACAACAGAAAGGTCACGTCACCCGAGCTTTCTTTACTTACTCATTGTGACAATAAGGCTAATAATAGGTATTTAGACGTAACGTAATATAATGTTATCTGACGACAGTAAAGAAAATTTCTCTTTTTAGATTAATCACACGCAGGATACGAAGTAAACACACCATATAAATATAGACATGTTTAGATAGTATTTAACGTGATTAAAATAGTAAATGTCTCGTTCTATTATTCATGCTTTGTAAATAAAGTAAAAGGCTTATAAAATTGAAACTATTTAAAGGCACTGTGACTCAAAACGTCATCGAAATCTCCACTGATACTGGTAGAAATGACAATTTGCTATAAACTACAAATTTTATTGAAATAATCTGTATGGCATTGCATGAAGCTCTATTGAATGATGGCTTAAAGACACACTGTATCAAACATCTGTTTATTATCACAGAAGGCGGGAAACCATTTCTGGTATGACACGTCCCTAAAACTATTCCATTTCACGGACCAAGCTTTGCACAGGACAAAATTTGTATTACTTACAATTTCCATTTGCTTCATGATCACCCCCACCACCCACCCCCTGCTAGTTTTGGTTATGACAAGAAAGGATTATTGAATGAGTTATGTTCGGACACTCCCTACCAGTTCCCAGCCTTGTTAGATATGGCAAAAAAATACAGAAAAAGGTTATTAGAAAGTATACTTTGCATGTTTCTAACTTTCCAGAACAGCTGTCACGTATAATGTCTTTAAACAAAGGAGAGCGGCCCATACATAGACAAGCGGTCTCTATACAACCACAGAACCGGAAAAGAATGTTTAAGTCTCTTCTCAATCATTTTTGCCTACACAGGAAGGAAAGTAAACAAACCGTACTAAAAACAGACATATTTATAATAATTGTCTTTAATCATTATTCATGCTTTGTAAATTTTGAAATAACTACAGGTAAGACCGAAGAACGTTTAAATACCTCTGTTTCTGTGGAAACCTTGTAACTAAAACAACAACAAAAAACAAAAACAACAGGTAACATTTGTGTTAAAGATAAAGCTTGTTAAATATCGTACAATAATTAAACCCATTTTGATTGAGACTATTTTTTTTTATATTGATAGATTTTAAAGACATATTTCGAACACGTACAAATCGGTGCCAGTGATTATAGATAATTGGTACTTTACCGATTTCAGTGAGCTTGAATATGCTTTGAGAGTTGATACAGATTATAGAACTTATTTCTAAAATGTTCCATATTTTACCCTAAAACTATATTTAAAAAAAAAATAATATTAAACTTAGGTTGTCAGTTTTTGCTGCATGACGAGTTTCACATATTTTAGTCTTAACTTAAAAAGTATTGTTTCGGAAGTACCTTATTTAAAACTTGGATCTTAAGTGCGGACTGAAAACTAACACAACGCATATCGCAGACCGTACTAGACGGCATATTTTTTGCATATCCATTCATAGGCAACAGTCATATTATCCACATATTAACTATAGCATGAATTCAGTTCATACAAAGAAAAAACCCTTCACTTTCAGTATATAATACATGTATTACAATCCCTTTTCATGACAAACGCGTTTCAATGTGTTTTACATACATATATTCAGATAAAGGCAGCCAAAAAAAAAAAAAAAAAAAAAAAAAAAAACGCCGGGAAATGTTTAGATTCAGGCATGTCTAGCTAACTTTGCCTAACTAGCCCTTTATAAAAAGTCTGGTTGTTTCACGTGCCCGGAGTACCGAAACATGCCTGGATCCCCTTCCTGGGGAGTACCAGTACTGACCTATACATGTAGTTGGGCGGGAGACACAAAAGAGCATGTTAGAAATTTCTAGTGCTGGATCGGGATTCAAACCAGAACTTCAAGACTGACAGTCAAACATATTACCATTGGACAACCAGGGCCCAGTTGTTCGAAACTTTAACAGGCGATTAAGCTAACGGTTGATTAACTTTTAGGGTTATTTTTCAACATTTTAGAAGACTTAGAAAAACAAATGTATGAGTTAAGAATTATGAACTTTGAAAAATCTTTACAATAAAATCAAAACATCATACTAGATTCTCCCATCAAGACTAGTGTTTTGAATCATAATTTAACCAGCGGTTACAACTGGGCCCTGGTGGTCACTTGCAAAACATGTAAAATACAACAGGTCTTTATACAGAAATATAAATTTCATATGAAACAGTCAATCTCAATAGCACGAGAAATTCGTGACTGGAGAGTATTATCATAAAAAACACACCAACAAAGATTCTAAAAGTTAAATTTTTAACATTCTATTTCAATTAAACGAATAGGTTTTTCAAACGTGTAGAATTATTTAGCTATCTTCAATTTCCAAAGACTTTTGTGAGGCCAGAGTTTTAGTTGTTATCTTTACAGGGTAGGTTATGCAATTATTGGTGGAACATTTAAATAAAAAAAAAATAGTCTTACGTACCGGATAAGTGGAATCGGCAGTGGTAAAATACTCCAGTCCAAGTTTCACAACCAGTGTTCGATCCTCTGTCTCCTTTCCTTTCTTCATTTTTCTTTGTCTTTTCACTGTCTGTCCCTCTACTGAATTATTTGTCATCTAGATAGCACTTATAGTTTCTCAATGTTAAATATTTTTCAGGTTTTCTGCAGTGTGTTGCTGTTGCTATATTTATTACTTGTTATTAAAGACACATTTTGTCATACTTCGATTGCGGAATACGTCACTTCAAGTCCGCGGGGTTCAAACTTTCAAGTAGATCAAAATTTTACAACTTCTATAAATTCACGCCGAGTCCAAGGGTCTATTTCCGAAATTGAAAAATCTTAAAAATTCGCACTTAACACGTGTTAAGATAAAAATAAATTTTTATCAGTCTTTTCAAATAAAATGCAGTTTACTTTAAATGCACTCTTCTCTCACTGGACGCCCATTTCTATTTGACTTCTATTCTTCAAGTGTTGACTTTTCATTGACTAATACGTTTAATATAATCTCCTTTATTTTTAAACTGTTGCGATTTACCGATACGTGCACCCCCACGAAGGTTAGCACGGGTAGTAATTTCAATGAATGTCTGTAAATTTTCCAATCGCTTTAAGGTCACATTGACAAAATTGGCAGTTAGACTATATAAGACTAATAAACGCGCCAAAAACAAACACATCTATTTCAATATAAAATCATGTTTAATATCTTTTTTGTTTTATGTTTACAAAACTCCGGCCATGTGATATAAAACTGTGTATATATAGCCAAGGAATGGAAAAAAGATGGTTACAAGCGGTTTTACAATGCATGTATACGCGTACGTGTATGCGCAATTATTTCCAATACAAAGCATCACTTGTCAGTTACAATGATCCCGTGTTGATAATTTCATAATTCATATCACAACTTGAACATAATACAGTGTATGAATGGTTTTGAATACAAAATGTACGATTTATAACTGGTACATGTATTATCCGTTCGAACTTCCCGCTTTCCCGAACGAAACTATGACAAAGTCGTGGTATGTGATAAAAGATGGGAGTATAACTTTTGCTGTTGCTGCAGTGTAAGTTGAGATAAGTCAAGGTGTGCCCAGTCCACGTAAATATCACTTTCATTTCATTTCAGTCTGATATGATATTCAGTGGACGGACGGTCAGTGGAGGTAACTAGACTCACGGATTGAGACAAGGGTATACCCTACTCCGGGTACATAATAAACTGACTTGAACACCAGCGTACATTCCATTCTAATAATGCTCAAGTTCTATATTTGTAGCGAAATGCGGTCTACGGATATTCCCACGTTGAACAGAACTTAGTAGAAATTAAATCAGGTCTTTAAAGAACTCTCTTCGAATAGATATTTAAATGACGTGAGAGCATCTGGGTAGAACCATCTGCCTTCCCAGAAGTCAACTGAACGGCTTTCTTACGTCAGTCAATTAGTTACATATTGAGACCTGTTCAAAGCAACCGCAGTGAGTGGCAACTTCTCAAGTGATTCGTAGGGATTTGACGTTTATCTTTTTGCTCAAGCAGGCCCACATTTGCGCTATATTTCGTTGGCTTAATTTCAAACATTGGGAAAAAATGATCCTTGGGAAAACTATACTTCCGTTCTTAAAGGAACAGCCCTCAGTAACATCCCTAACCCAGTTCAGTTCAGCTGATATTTTGTAGAACTTAAAACATGAAAAAACGTATCTCTGTGCATCTTTTATCACACCTTTATACTGCCAGAGTAACGCGGTATATACATTTTATAAACAAAGTTCAGACTATACGATCAGCTTATAGAACTTAACCTCATCTCGTCTTGATTTCACTTTGAAGTATTGACAAATGGGGAGAGAAAAAAAACCACTTAGATGTAAATGCCGACATGCATAGAAGCAATCGAGTTGTCGCTGAGTCGACCAATGGGAGGTGTGTCGTGAATCATTCTCTATCTTTTCAAACCATGTGTATCAGTTGTGAGTTACTTGCGGAGAAGAGGTACTTGCTGGTGCGGGATCGAGAGGAGGCTGGTGACAAACTTAACTGACTGTCTTTCTCTTACTGCAATTACAGCTGCAAAACGGCGTAAGCCCATATGAAACAAATTGAAGATATATATGGACATTTTGCTTCGAACAAACGAACGCACGGACTGTAGGCGTACATTTTAAAGTAAGTTATGATAAAATCACAAAAAAATATGACTACTTTCTCATTTTTTATTCAAAAATATTTCTAAGCAAGGGGATATAACATCTCAAAACAAAACATTCAAAAATTGTAACAAGAGTTAACTTCCTTTAACGAAATGGTAACATCTTCAACTGTACAATGCATTTCTTTACATTTAGCTAGATGGTATTTTACATCATATCTTCATATATGTTTTAAGCGCTGACGTTAAACTGAAAATCACTATGGGTAGCTTCTGAACACAGGTAAGTATATTTTTGGAGGAATGTCTTGAAAGGCTCACTGCTGATTACCTTTAAATCTACATGTTTACTATCTCAAATTGTCTTAGATCTGTTTATCTAGTGTTTGACAGCCGCATAGACATGTAATTCTGTAGAATGATGAACAACCCTTGCAGAAAAAACCACGGACTTACAGAAAGGCAAATTAACTTAACCGTCAAAAACATATCTTAACTGGAAGACAAAACCTTTTCCCTCCTTCTGGCAAAACACAATCATGTTCGTTAAAAATCGTTAAAAAATCGCTTACAAAGACACACAACTTTGCATTAAACTGTAATAGAAACATGTACATGTATACCTATTAACATATACTCTTTACAAGGCAATGCCTTAAAAATAAACTAAATTTTCTTCTAAAAGTTCTTTTCCTGCAACATACAAAAACTTAACCAAAAACTGCTAATTCAAAAAAGGGGCATAATTTTGTAAAAAAAGCAGAGTTATATAACATGTGCACTGCATGTCAGATCATGACAGTGAACAAGTGTGTGAAGTTTCAATCCATTCCCATTAGTGGGTACTGAGATACCAGCTTACATATAAATTTTTTTAACCCAAAACAGCTATATCGAAAAAGGGGCATAATTTTGTACAAATGCAAAGTAGAGTTATGGAACCTGTACATTGCATGTCAGATCATCACAGTGAACAAGTGTGTGAAGTTTCAATCTATTCCCATTTGTGGGTACTGAGATACCAGCTTACATATAAAACCTTAAGAAAACATTTCTAAGTCGGAAAACGGGCATAATTTTGTAAAAAAAAAGAGCAAAATAGAGTTATGGAACCTGTGCAGTGTAAGTCAGTTTATCACAGTAAATAAGTGTTACTGAGATACCAGCTTATATACAAAAACTTAACCAAATCGGGACGCCGACGCCAACGCGGACGCGGACACCGACGCCGACGCATGGGTGAGTCCAAAAGCTCTACATATTCTTTGAAAGTCGAGCTAAAAATAACTAATTTCAACATGCGAAATTAAAATGATGGAAAAATATTCGCAAATTATGAATACTGGAATATTACTGAAATACCAGCGCATCTATCAAAATCAGGATTAACATGAAAACAATGTATTCTCATAAACGTAACTTGGCTGGGAGTTTATTTATGTTATTTGTAACAATATACAGCACACAATTCTCTGTTAAAGGCACGCGGGCATACAATCCTCAACTCTCCTAATAAAAACATAAACATCAATAAAAAGGAAGAAATCCAAAAGAGATTCTCTTCCAAGTAAACAGGAAAATTTGTAACTCTTTTTTTTACATCTGTTATCTGCTACTACATAAAGTACAATTTCAAGTTGTCTTAAAGCGAGTATAGTTTATGAATTATAAGAAAAGCATGTACAATGTATATAATTACTTCAGTTTCTTCCATAACCCAGTTCAGTTCAGCTGATATTTTGTAGTACATAAAACATGAGCAAGAGGGTCATGATGACCCTATATCGCTCATCTGTTAAACATGGCATTGGAATCATCAAGAAAACCATTCTGACCAAGTTTCAAGAAGATAGGGGCAGAAATGTGGCCTCTACATTGTTAACAAGCTTTCCCTTTGATTTGGGTTGTGACCTAGTTTTTGACCCAGAATGACGCAGTTTCGAACATGTCTAAGGAATCGTTAAGATTCATGAAGATATGGTCAGATATATGGCCTCAAGAGTGTTAACAAGCTTTTCCTTTGATTTGACCGGGTGAGTGACCTGGTTTTTAACCCCACATGACCCACTTTCTAACTTGGCCGAGGAATCTTCAAGATAAACATTCTGACCAAGTTTCATGAAAACATGGTGATAAATGTGGCCTCTAGGATGTTAACAAGCTGTTACTCTGATTTGACCTGATGGCCTAGTTTTTGACCCTATATGACCCAGTTTCAAACTTGCCCTAGAGATCATCAAGATAAACATTCTTTGCAAGTTTGTATAAAATTAAAGCATAAATGAGACCTCTATATGGCTGAAAGGGCCAAAATAGAACCAAAATAGAACATTGACTGAAGTTGTGTGAAAGTGTGGTGAAAATCGAATGTAAAATGTCACTTCTATCGTGTTCACAAGGTCAAAATAACAAATTTTGGCTCTTTAAGGGGTCAATCAGGGGCCGTAATACCGGAACCTATGATTGGATCAGCAAGATTCATCATGGAATCCAAGATCTATTGTTGTTGACGATATTTTGAAAGTTTGTTTCAAATCAAAGCATAAATGAAGTCTCTATATGGCTGCAAAAGCAAAAATAGCAAATTTCGGCCCTTTAAGGGAACATAACTCTGGACCCCATATTGGGATCTGACCAGCTTTGGAAAGGAACCGTAATATTATGTCAATACAAGATGTGTGCAAGTTTGATAAAAATTGATTGCAAAATGTGGTATATATCATGTTCACAAGAAATTGCGAACGGACGGACGCACGACGAACGAAGGGTGATCACAAAAGCTCACATTGTCACAAGGTGACAGGTGAGCTAAAACGTATCTATATGCATCTTTTATTACACCTTTATACTGCGAGAGTAACGCGGTAAATAAATCATCTAAACAAGTTTCAGACTACACAGGTCATTTTTAAGAACAGCTTGCAGAATTAAACCAAATCTCGTCTTGATCTTACTTTGAAGTATTGACAAATAAGGAGCGAAAACAACAGCTTTGAATGCCGACATGTATAAAAGCCATCGAGATGTCGCAAGTCGTGAATCGTTCTCTACCTATTCAAATCATGTAAGTTGTGACTTACTTGCGAAGAAGAGGTACTTCCTGGCATAGAATCTTGGAAAAGCTGGTGACAAACTTATCTGACTGTCGTTCCCTTACTGAAGTTGCAAAACGGCGTAAAACTCATATGAAACAAATTGAAGATATTCTTACTTTGAACAAACGAATGCGCGGTTTTGATAAACGTATATGGTCATCATTCTCATTAATTATAGTCTATAAACGAGGGGATATAACGTCTCAAAACAAAACGTTAAACAGTGTAACAAGAGTTAACCTCCTTTAACGATATGGTCAGATTTCAACTGTACAGTGCACTGAAAACGGATGGTATTTTACACTGTGTCCCCAAAGCCTTGAAATGCTCACTAATGGTTACATTTTCTACATGTTTACTGTCTTTAACTGTCTTAGATCTGATTTTCTAGTGTTTGACAGGCACAGACATGTTTTCTTAGATGGATGAACAGCCTGAAAAAATCTCTCTTTTGCAGAAAAAAAAACATGCAGAAAGACAAATTATCTAAACCGTCGAAAACATATCTTAACTTTTACCTCTTTCCGGCAAAACACAAAAATATTAATAAAATCGTTTAAAAAATCGCTTACAAAGAAACACAATTTTGCATTTAGCTATATAACAGAAACATGTACATTATATACCTATGAACATATCTTTAAATTATTATAAAGCATTGCATTAAAAACAAACTAAATTGCAACAACCAAAAATAAACGATGGAAAACTATTCGCAAACTATGAATGCTGGAAAATTACTAACGTATCGATCAGCTCAAATTAACATGAAAACAATGTCAAACCAGGGCAAGAAATATTTTTATGTTATTTGTAACAATATACAGCAGCTTCTGTAATAAAAAAAATATTGTTTTAACTTACAATTCTCAACTCTCTTAATAAGGCCATCATATGAAAACAACATAACAAAAGTAATAAAAACATAACAAACATCAATAACAAAGAAAATAAACTAAAAACTTTGCATTTTTCCCCTTAAAACCTCTCCACAAATCCTCCAAACGAGATTCTCCTCCAAAACAAGAGGTTGCAATTTTGGAAACTACTTTTTACATCTGTTCTCTGCTTCGACGCAAAGGACAATTTCTGGTTGTCTTAAAAACAAGCGATGATTTATTTATTCCAAGAGTAACATGTATATCACAACTTCAGTTTCAGTAAAATAGGAATTGATACCTTTTCCTCCTCAAATTACATCTTCAATATAAAATATAATATCAATATGACAGATCTAAACAAATACATGTGTATACATTCCGTTAACAATGAGATTATGCAATATTCGAGTCCTTTCACCGTATATCAAAATACAAAATAGATGTAAGCGGTTTCGTAAAACACATGTACAAGACGATTAATAACAAAAAATATCATCTAAAACGACATAAACTATCTGATTTTTTAAACAAATAAACAGATATTTTATATGTACACTGAGCATTTGTCTCTTAAATGTATGATACATTTCTACCAAAAACAAACATTAACACTGACTCAACGAACTGACAAAAATAAGTTTTATATACATGTAACTGAATTACAAAATGTGAATTCTAAAATCAAGTCTTTGCTTAAAATCCATTTGATATCAATACGGCACTTATATGAGCATTTTCTGTGCCGCCATGTTAAATAAAAAAGTAAATTTTTCGGTCATTTTTGAACATTTCAATCAATCAAACTTAAAAAAAGTGAACACTATTTTACGAAGGAAATAAAACGTTTTGTTTTAGCATTCGTTGATTGAAAAATCATGATATAGCAATTTAAGTCTTGAAACTGTATCCGAAAATTTCAATATATTAAAAAGCACATTCTTATGAATTAATGCTATATTTCAATTGTATGGAAGAGCTATTATATAACATTGTAGTCACGCGAACAGTGTATTTATCTTTATGTACCTTTCAGACCAATTCTAAATTCCAGTGACTATCCGCAAGGCTATTGAGAAGAGTCTGTTAGGTGAAAATGAACAACGTGGGTAATTTAGACACCTCAAAGTTCGCTAAATGAAAGTCCCTTTTCATTCGCCTTCTGTGACCCACCAGGAACAAGACCACTTTCAAGAGCACGAGACAAATCCGTGCCATGCGCATGAGTAACATCCGGTCCTTGGCCAGAGAGTAGCTGGGATATGTTTTGCTGACCAAGGCCAAACAGCAGCAATTGCATCATTCGGTACTGGTGATCTCTGTCCTCTCGACGCTGACGTTCTTCCATCTCAATTTTGTTGCGCTCAACCTCAAGTTTTCTCATTTCCAAATTAAGTCTCATTCTCTCTAAATCATTCCCCGCACTTGACTGCTGCGATGCACTTGGCTGCTGAGACGCTGATGCAGTCTGCACTGCTGGTTGTTGAGAAAAGGGAACAGTCCACTGCCCACTCTGTTGCTCGTACTGTTTAATTACGTTGTCTCCGTTATCAACAACATCCGCTTTCTCACTTTTCACATTTATTTCATTGTTATTTACTTCACTAACACCGTTGTACGGCGGAAGTTGGACATCATTATTACCGGAAGTTGGCGTCACATGGAACGGATAGTTCGGTACTGTTGGCAAAACAGAAATTTGCAAAGGCTGCTGAGCAAACTGGTTACCTTGGTTTAAACTAACAGACTGTTGTGGCTGTGCTTGCTGCTGAAGCTGGAACTGTTGTTGCTGCGGTGGCAATGGTGGATACCATATGTTATTTGTTTTTGGTGTACTTTGAGCGCTAACAACGGACGATAATGAATTCTGACCTTGAAATTGGGAAAAGCCAACAACGTTAGATACGCTGTTAACAATGTTCGCTTTTTTCACTAAATTCGGATTTTCACCAACAGTAAGTTTCCGTCTTACTGGCTGTTTCTTGCCTTTGAACTGTGCTCCACGCTGTTTCCGTTTCTGTTCCAGATCAGCTGCCAGCATCCCTGGGGTGATTTGTGCATTATCACCACTGATAATCTCAAGCTTATCAAAGTGCCTGCAATACGTTATTGTCTGGCAGCCTTCACTAATCTCATCTTTTGTTATCTTATAAGCCCTCTTTAATGTGTGTATTCTGGTTTTACACTGTTCCCAAGTTTTTTCCCACCCTTGTTCTGCCATTGACCGAGAAATCAGCCTATAAACTGGAGCGCACGTGACCGACTCATCCCCACCTTTTTGTTTAATTATTTCGGTCTGTTTAGCCCAAACTTCCATCAAATATTCAGTTTCGTCGTCCGTCCAAGCTGAGCCTCTTCTCCGACGTTTTTCTCTCATTTTAAAACTATTTGATAATGATTTTGACGAAGTGATTTCTTGAGAAGCGATGCTACTTCCGGGTGACGGTAGAGGAGAAGCTGTGGAACTTCTGTTTGATGAAATTCCTGGAGACGCTAGACTTGAAGTTTCAGATTTTACCTCAGTCGTAGAAACGACAAGATTTGAACTTTGAACTTGTAGAGCTGGCTGGGCTGAAACAGTCCCATTATTGATATTATTATACTCCGCTGGTTCAGTCTTTTTCATAGATTCAGAATCAAAACGAGGTGAAAAGTGTTTATCACTAATATCGGAGACGTCTCGCTTTGCTATGGGAAGCACCAGAGGTGATTCTAGTTGTTCTTGCAGCTTTGATTTAACTTGACCTTCTCTTACCCCGTCAATGTGTGTCGGCTGCACACAAGTCTGAACCATATTCCGCGTCCTGTCTACACCTTCAGAAGACACTTTATTTTCCACCTGTGGGATTTCGGGTTTAGAAGTTAAGTTGCAATTTCCTGCTGTATTGTTCATGTTTCTGTCAAGGTCAGCTTTCGGTTTTGTAAGAGATTCATAAAGAATTTGAGATTCCATGCTTTTTAGTATTTAATGAGTAATCTCTACACCAGTGTGCTAAATAACTCATTAATTACAACATGCCTTTAATAATCTGTCCACCTTGTATGTGTTAATATCTCTCGTTTAATCCATCTAAATGTTAAAAGCATTTATTTCGCATTAATTGCAGTGTTGTAACGTCAGATTTGTAAGATTAAATCTGTCCTTCAATATGTCGTATATTGCATTAATTAAATCCCATTCGTAAACACACACATCCTGTCGCGATTTTAAAACCCGTCCATCAACTTGAAATATAGGTCACATGTCACTTTACACAAAAACCTAGAAGTTTCCAAACGCTATAAAAAGTTTCTAAAACTTTGTCAAGTTCTGTAACAATGTTTCTATACCCACGTGTTAAGTGTATATTTACATATTTCCGATAGTATTGCAGTATTTCTTTCCATAGATAATTACCTACATGTGTGTAGTAGACTGTCGTACTGTAGTAAATCAGTGTCTATTTTTAGATTGCCGTAGGTAAATACTACGCCCCGCCGCACAGTTACTATTCGCCGCAAGTTCGTAAGCTAGTACCTCGTACAATCGCCCGGTGCGTATCCGCACTCCAGAATTCAGAATTCTCAACAAAAGGACAATGCGTGCGTGCGCTTAGAGTCTTATCATTACAGAATGTTTTAAATCTAGAAAATCCTCATCAAATATGTTTAACTTGACAAAAAAATGAAATAAGTATTCAAATAGAAAATACCTTTATCTAGAATAGTCATTTATTAAAAAAAATCTTACATTTCTTGTTTGTTTAGTTTATGCAAGGAATTAATAAATACATTTTATGTTATGTTGGTTAATGTTTACAGAGATTCTATACAGTAACTTTTTTATTTTAAAATATGAATTTGGGGCACACAATATATTTAAAATTGAGATATAAAGTGTTTGGTATCTCTCCAAATGTGAATTTTTGTTCTAGTGAGCATCTTTATTATTCATAAAAAGTATACCAATTTGTCCAAAAAAGGTATAACTTGTTCTAATTGTTAACCACATGTTCTCAGACTGGTCACATTTTATTTTGTCAAAAAATATCAAAATTCTTTTTGAAAAATATTTCCCCTAACCAAAGAGCTATAAAAATAAATTGTATTTTATACTTCTTTGCTTTAATCTAATTATTTTTCTACTGTACTTCTTGTAATGAAGACTGATGATTAACACATTTTTCTAAACATAGCAGAATTTTGTGACTTTGTAGATCCACAGTTCTATTATCATTTTCATTTTACAACACTGAAAGTATCTTAAAAAAGTTAGACAATGAAAAAATATGTTTGAAAAAATATTGACTTTTTCTACAAAACAGACTGTGGGCAACAGAAGTACAAGTTTCGAAAGGCGAAATTTGTATTTCTTAACAAAGTTGTAGAAGAAAATACTTCCTACTTCTTTACAGCAATTCAGCATGTATTTTTATTACTGATCTATCTACCCGAGGGGAGGCAACTCTTTAAAGATTTAAACGAGTGCTAAAGACCACTTTTGAATAAATAACACTTCTATACATCATGTTTCCCATTTAACCATAGATGGTGTAAACTTTTCTCTTGTCAAAAAAGACCATTTTTACATTTCCACAAGAGTGGTCTTTTCATAGCCTGCACCAAGCCTTTGATAATTTGTCCTTATAATATATAGTGTCCGTAAAACAAATTCAGTACTTCTGACATTTCTGATATTATCAGAAAACGAAAGTTGAAAATTGCCAGACTGGATTCCCATGCAGGCTAGTACTCTTGACTGTATAACCTATTCAGTGTAGGCTACCAGAATAAACAATGGTTTACGTTAGAATTTTTATTACCAAAATTTATTGAAAGATGCAAAGTTAACTTTTTCTTGTCTTTTCACTTTAGAAGTCCATGCAGCTTGGTCTGAAGATAACTGGTCTGGTTGCAAACTGAATCAAAATAAATGCAATCTCGCTTATTGGACAGAACAAGGCAGTCTGAAAGACAGCTAAATCCCCCGCCACTGCTATGGATAGTGAAAGGGTAAAACCTTTGATTTTAGCTGTGACCTTGACCTTGAACTGACATGGCTGCCTCATGAATTCTGCACAACGTCTTGATGAAGTGATCATTTGACCAAAGTTTCATGAAAATCCTTCAAGGGGTTTAGGAGATACAGAGCTGAAACCTTTGACCTTCAGCTGTGACCTTGACCTTGAGTTGACATGGCTGACTCATGAGTTCTTGATGAGGTGATCATTTGACCCAAGTTTGATGAAAATCCTTCAAGGGGTTAAGGAGATACAGAGTGGACACCAAATGGAAGGCTCAAACCTTCGACCCTTAGTTGTGACCTTGACCTTGAGCTGGCATGGTTGACTCATAATTTCTGCACATCGTTCTGATGAAGTAATCATTTGACCCAATGTTTATAAAATTCCTTCAAGGGGTTTAGGAGATATAGAGCGGACACGAAATGGAAGGCTCAAACCTTTGACCTTCAGTTGTGACCTTGACCTTGAGCCAACATGGCTGACTCATAAGTTCTGCACATTGCCTTGATGAGGTGATCGTTTAACCCAAGTTTGATGAAAATCCTTCAAGGGGTTTAGGAGATATAGAGCGGACACAAAATGGAAGGTTCAAACCTTTGACCCTAAGTTGTGACCTTGACCTTGAGCCGGCATGACTGACTCATGGGTTCTGCACATTGTCTTGATGAGGTGATCATTTGACCCAAGTTTTATAAAATTCCTTCAAGGGGTTTAAGAGATATAGAGCGGACACAAAATGGCAGGCTCAAACCTTTGACCTTGAGTTGTGACCTTGACCTTGAACCGACAAGGCTGATTCATGGGTTTTGCACATCGTCTTGATGAGGTGATCATTTGACCCAAGTTTCATGAAAATCCTTCAAGAGGTTTAGGAGATATGGACCGGACACGATTTTGTTACGGACGGAAGGACGGACGGAAAGACGGACAGACGGACGGAAGGACGGACGCAGACCATTCCTATAATCCCTCCGCCACGGCGGGGGATTAAAAAAATTAAAGTGTAAAACTAATAGTATTGTACCTTAAGTTTCAAATAAAACTAATTTAGTCTGAAAAAATCGTGAACGTTTATTTAAAATTGAGATATGATTAAATATAGATTGAGATATTCAGCCATTTTTAATGAACCAGTCAGTCGAAAGTTTACAATTCTGGCCCATCAGCAAATTAGATTTTATTAACGGTCATGTTATATTAATTTTCATAAATTCTTCATTTCTGAATGCATTTACACTTTTGTTTAAATATTGTGGATATTGCTTAATATATATTTACGTGTAATATAGTAGACTTTTGGAAGAACAAAAATTGCTAACTAATGTAAAGTTTTTAATGGAAACTGCTTAATAACATAATTTTCATTTGCGATCATTTTGTTCAATACATTTAAATACATGTATCTGCCAGATTCTAATTCTAAGTCATGAAAACCCAGTCTAAAGCATGTCATTTGTTTTTTCATAACGAACGTCTGGATAAACGGCTAAATACTTTTCATAACAGAACTATGTTTTGAAATTTTTGAAATAATCCAGATTGGGCATATTCTGAAAAAGAAGTATTCTAGTTTTGTACATAATGGTATCGTAGACACTGTTGAAATGGTTAACACTCGTTTTAAAGTTTAATCTTGCGTCACTAAAACCTAGACTATCTAGGAAACGTTTTATATCACATGTTTGCCCAATTAACATCAATATTGCTAATGCATTGATCTACAAATATTTTGTACATGGGTGTGTCCTGGTTTTTTCATTACCTTCAACAAAAATTTCGGAACCCTTTCTTCACAGAACTCTACCAAACTCTCCAAAAATATTTACATTTGGTGCTTGTTGGCGTAAGCCAAGAATATTTTTACAAAACTTTACATGAGTTTTGTCAATTTCTTTATAATAATAAATGCCCCATACCTCTGCGTTATACAATAGAATTGGTAACACCATAGAATCAAAAAGTGACATTTTATTTCTTGTATCAAAATTTAGTAATAATCCTGCAAACAATTATATGCTTACAATACTTATTCAGTTAACGTTTTGACAGCAGTTTTCATACTTCCTGTATAAATAAAATTTACACCGAACAACAACTTCAACCGATTTGCCGTTTACGGACCCTTGTAGGTCGTGTCTCTATTCTCGTTTCTCCAATAAACGTATCTTTGTTTTACTAACATTAATGTTCAATCCCTACTTAAAAAGGAATAACTTGCACTAAATCTAGTTGGGCTTGTAAAGTATGTGTATCACTGACGACTAAAGCTATGTCACCTTCAAAACGTAACACTTATGAGATCATTCTTTTTTAAGGTAGCTCTGCACGTTTGGGTCATTTTTTTTTCTACAATGTAGAATTTAATTAGACCTTGATTTTTCGGAACTTCAGAATATACTAAGAAAGCTCGGCAAATAAAAAAGATAAGGTTGTGTGCTTGATTTTTTGTTAGACCGAGTTGAAAATATTGATCCTTTGATCAATTTTACAATGGGCTCCTATGTGAAAAATCGCAAATTTACTTGTTTTCTATCATATTGCCAAATAAAATGTATAAGTCCGTGTGCTTAATTTTTCATAATTTGTGTAATATCAATTGAATTACTTATATGCCTGCTTATTTTTGCTATTATTTTGAGTTCTTTTAATGAAGACGTGCATATTTTGTCAAAATTAACCTTGAGTAAAGACAGAAGTGCTGACTTTTGAGATATAATAGATCACCGCAAATATCTATTCTACCCGTGTAACGGCTAACAGGCATTATTCTAGGTTTTCCGGTTAAATGACGTTACGCCGTCACTTCCGGTTAATTAAACGTGCAGAACTACCTTAAAGTTACAACACACTAAATAGCTGTTCTTCTTTATTCTATATGAAATTGACATATTTCCATTGGTTGCAGCACATATCAGGACCCATTTTAAGTATCTGTAACTTATATATTCATGAAGGATAAATTGGCTTTTATGCCATATCAGAAAGACGGAATTTTTCCTCGAATTGTCGCGTTTTTCTTGAAAGTGCTACAAAGTTTATAGAAAATACTTAATGTGTTAAAAACGTTGAATTTATGGTCTAGACAATTATTAAAGACATCTGTTCTGTAATTCATTCAAGTAACAATGGGTCAGTTCAATAGTTAATTCAACAGTTTGGTTCACTTTAGGTTTCCTCTTGATTTCTCTTCAAGTATTGACAATAACATTGATTTTATACATCATTCTGAATAAATCCAAGTGTGGTTAACAAAATGAACTGTTCAGTTTTACAAATTATCACAAAAGCCGGCAATATGGCGCGGCCGGTAATCTGTATCTGTATCTGTTTCTGTATCCAAGTCTTCACCTCCAGTATAGGAGAACCGCCTACGTAGATAAACGTCGTTGATTCCCTCCACCAAGATAGAATGCTATATACACCCTTACAGCAATGGAACACTACATATACACTTTTACGAAGAACAGTTAAACTTTCTTTCATATTACACAATTAATGATACAGTTTATCACTATTCTGAACACAAGATTTACTTAGGATCACGAATGTCACTGTTTCTGCTTTTACCATATTTATTTTTCATTGCGATAAAGTTTTTATTTCTTTGTATGTGTAAATTGAATACGAGCCTTCTGTAGTGGAATTCTACGCCAGCCAATCTGTTTAATCCTTTCCGAGGAATTCCCAGTTTGTCAGCCACATGTGTGCAGTCTAAAAGAATTTCTATTTGCTCTGATGTGCTAAGTGAAGTCCAGTTATTCAAACCTAATGTTTGTAGTTCAAATAAGATGTCGGATAAGACTGTTCTCGAATATTATGCAGGGTTGGACAGTCAAGAAGAAAATCTTCAACGGTTTCACTGTCTGTGTAACACAACTGGCATACTGGATCTATTGCATTTTGGTTAAAGGCTACTCTGTTGGTTTGTAGAATGTAAGTCCCAGTAAGCAATTTAAGTTTCACTGGTATTCTGGTGTAATCTCTAAAAGAGTTTGTTTGTATGCTTAATGAAGGATGTGGCTTTCCAGGAATGAAATAACTAGTGTTCAAAACCTGATAGAATGATGGTATTTCGCTATAGTCAAGATCTCTTCCTTCCAATGTTTGTTCACTGACTCATTCACTGTTTTCTTCCAAATGTATTTATCCACAGGATTGCACAATAGATCATCCAGGCTACCGAGTTCATATTTCCAGAAGAGTTTCTTTATTTCAATGAACCAGACAGAGTTATCAGGCTGATGACATACACTACTGAATAGTGTTAGAGCCTTTTTTATGAATTAGGGAAATATATAAACTGCCGAGTCCGCTGTATTTTGTGGAACAGACTAAATATGCTTTAACAGTTTCTTTTGGAAGACCTCGACCTCATCCATCTGTTGTTTATTTGGTAAAATAACTTCAAGTCCATATGTGAGCACCGGGACAACATACATTTGTAACAGGTGAAGACAAGTAGCAGGATCGAGCCCGTTGTGTCCATGTAGACCACTTGACATAAAACTGTAAAGTGTTCTTCTGGCTTTCTGAATATTGCGCTCAACATTTTCCTCCGCTGTACGAGATACAGTTGTCGACCTCAAAATACCGAGGTGTGTACTAAGATCAACGTTAGGTATTTCTGTATTATATATAAGGAACTGACTTAAGTCTTTACTTTTATTTTTGTAGTTTTTTTGGCTTCTATACAAGCAGAGCTTCTGTTTTTGTTGGTTGTAGAGTGTAACGCTCCTGATTAGCAAAATTTTCTGCCATGCTTATAAGAGTTTGAGTTTCCGTAGAAGAAGTAGAATTGATTGTTACATCATCTGCACAGGCAGTGGCATTACATCTTGTCGTACCAATAGTGTAACCCTTACAGGTAGACTGTACATTGCTTAACAGTGGGTTCACATAGACTTTGTAGAGGTCAGTGCTCAGAATTCCACCTTGACGCACTCCTTGGGAAACTGGTTTTTTTTATCGATATTCTGATCATTTTACAACGCTTTGGGTTTCTTCGTGTAGACTATGTATGAGTGACCAGTGCCTATCCTGTACTCCTGCATGACATACACGACGAAGAAGGTGATTATGGTTTACAACGTCAAACGCTTCTTTGGCTTCCAGAAAGACATAATTAATCCTTACTGTCCCTGGATATTTCCTCGACAATAAGTGCTGCAATGAGAGGGGATGTGTTTGTAGTGAACCCACGTTGGTACGGATTCTGATGGAGTTCCATTACCGGTGCGACTCTATTTTTAATAACTATTTCCATTAATTTTACAATTACAGGCAAAACAGTTATTCCTCTGAAGTTACTAGCTTCTGTTTTATTACCTTTATTTTTAAACACAGGAGTCGGCAGTCCTAACTTAAGTACGTCTGGAATAACTCCAGATTCAAATATTGCGTTAACTATTTTAAGAATCTGAATGTGCAATGAGATACCTCCATATAGAATACTTTCAATTGTGAGCCCATAATAATCAGGCGACTTTCCTCTATTTACAGATTTCATAGCTGCTTGTAGTTCCTCCATACTAACGAATTTAATTTCAGATTCATTAACCCTAGTTTTTATATTCTGGACTTCTAAATTTACCATACTGTTATAATTTTCATCAAAGGTTTGATTATTGTTTACTTTGGCTAAGTGCTCAAAATGTTCTTTAAAGCCTTCAATGACACTTTCAGGACCATGATATCTCACACCGTTAACACAAAGTTCTTCTGAAACTGCATATTTTGTTTGCCTCTGTTTATTCACTAATTTATAGAAAAGTTTAAGGTCTTTAGATCTTGTAGAGTGAATATTTTCAATATCATTTCTACGTCTACGCGCCTGCTCGCGTCGACATTTAGTACGGAACTGTTTCTTTTTTGTTTTTAATTCAACTAATAATGGGTGATCCGGATTTCTTGGTCGATCACTCAGACTCCAGTATTTATATGCTTGTCGCAACTTCTTAAGTGCTTCTGATATTTCTGAGTTCCACACTTTCAATTTTGGTTTTGCATTGAGAGTTTTCTGTTTTACGCCAAATTTTGAAATACTGATTTTGATTACGTTGATTGTTCCCAGTATCTGTTCTCTCATTCTCGATATCGACATTACTGGTACTGATGATAAACCCGAACAGAAAATGAGGTTTTTTACCTGTAACTTTTTTATTTCTGCAGATTGAAATCAATGGTTGGTATCAAAATAAAGCTTAACCTTTGCTGAAAACTTTATATAATTCAAAGTTATATTTAGTAAGAAAACTCACATGAAGTGAGGGCCTGAAAAGGGTATGTAAAAGGGGGACTTTATGAACGTTGACTGATGATAAATTCGAACCCTTTGTCATTTACAAAATTTTCTTGGTATTATTATATTGAAACTTTCCCCAAAAAGCTGCAACAGTTATTCCTGATCAAGTAATGAAAAGTTAACAAATGTCAGGCCGTCATGTTTCGACAGTGAGCATGCGCAAAAAAGCACCCTCTTCCCCAGTAATTTTGGATAAATATTTTTTATACAAATTTATGTAAGTGATTTATTTGTACAGAATATTTACCAATTTTGTTTTTGTTTATACCAGTTGGTGTTGTAAGTGGAAACTATTAGATGGTGTGTTCAATTTTATAAATAACCGATTGCAATCGAATATTTCCAAGGTGTTCGACTTTATCATCTGTCCGGGTTTATCATCAGTACCAGTATGGATAAAATCGCTTGGGTTACAATTCTTAGTTAAAAACTCATTAAGCCTATTGTTTATTTCATTTTCATATTCGTAATATGGCGCATAGGGCTATTTTAGCTTTGAATTTATTTAAAGATGCAATTTTGACAGTTTTAAGCCATTTTTGGCCATAAAACTCCGGACAACAGTGCAATTTTAGTATATCAAGCACATTCATGCGTTAGTTATTTCAAAATCTTGGGACTGATTACAAGTAGTAAACCAGTCTGATGGTTTTTTTCGCTAACCAGTCTCACAACAAGCATGGCGGATGCCGATTCACTCTACGAGCTTAGCTCGGATCAAGACGTTGATCCTGATGCAATGGACGGTGATGTTGAAAATGATGACACTGCCGATGATGGGTAATTCATTTTTCTTTTGCTGTGTTTAAATTATTTTGTTTCAAATGGTCTAGTTATTTAACTGGAGGTGTTTGTTTACTTGAACTTTCGAGTGACAGTTTGATTTTTCTGCTTTCTTCCAGTCGCGATCGGGCATGTCCGAAGAGTAAATTGAAAACATGTGTTTTTAAAGGTAAAGGTAAATTTATTTACCGTCGCTTTGTGAAACAATGAACATAAGGTCTGTAGAACTTTTTGAGCGGCCCTGTTTTAAGAACAGTTAAAAGTTTTAACTTAAAACCAATTATACTCAACATCACTAATCTCGCGTCATCACTAATTTCGCGGTATTTGAGTTGCGCCACCTACGTGGTGTTTACCGGGGAAGTTCGTGACCTATTTTACTCATGCTGGCGAAAAATGTTCCTACCTGCAGTTACCAGTCAGGGGTGTAACTGTTTCAAGTTATCACAGTTAATAACCCATTTGAGTTATTGGGTTTACTTTCATAACTTGTTTCAGTTATCAGAAAATATTACAAAGCCCTCCTGTGTCAATTCCTCATTTTGAATGTGACTAATGCAATCATTTCCAGAATCCTTGGCCTTTTATCTTTCCAGCTATGCAGTAAATTTTTTTACGCAAGGCTGATATTTAAAGTCTTACGCAAATGGTTTTAATGCTATAAAACTCTTAACATCCCATTATGTTCATCAGGTCATGACCAGACTAAAAGAGAATTTGATTAACCACAGTTTGCTACTAATTACAATTTAAAGGTCACTTTGTGAGAACAGCAGAAAGGCTTTTTTTGAATAACTTACCTGGGTTATCTATATTTTATAACTAATACAGGTTATAAAATTCTTGAAAAAGTAACTGAAATAGGTTACATAACTTAAAACAGTTACACCCCTGACTGGTTACATTGCTAAATATCTGTCAGTATTTATTAAAATCGTATTTTTCCCACATCTATTGCAAAAATCCATGAATTAAGCAAATATTTGCAATGTTTATAAGTTCGTCTAACAGCTGATCGGCATTTGTCCTCATTAATTATACAAATTAAGTTCCGCCTGTAGGTTAGAGGACACAAAATTTTAAGTAACATCCTCCAGCTACACAAAAATGAATGCAATATCGGTATCAGGCGAAACATCAAAACGTCTTAACTCGACGGATTTTAAGGGGGAGGAAGGGATGGGGTCCCCTGACCATCTCCTCAAAATACACCCATGATACTGAGCAGTGAATTTTAACATGTTAGATAACTATCAAATAGAAAATATTAAGTAATAGTACGATTCTTAGGCTCCGCTACATTATGACCACGCCCGCGACCTTGTGATTTACTTGCAAAATATCTGGTGTGTCCGCTGCCCAGAGGAGAATATTTTCGATAGTGCCAAGGTAAACAGATAATATAAAACGTTTAAATTGGTGTTTAATGACTTTTGAGTGTTCCTGTTAGTTTGACTTAGATAGCTTTTCAATGTTTGAATTATATTTAGTGTTTTTAAACCTATGATAGTTTGATTGACACAATTATTGACCTATACCGCGACATTAGTGATGTGACGTCACATGATAACAATGGCTGACTATTGTTGTTCGAAGTACACATGGATGTTTCTTGAATGATATCTTATTCATTTTCACACAGTTATTGATGCATATGACATGAAATATTGTGGTAAAGACAAGAAATACACTGTTGTGTTGTTTCTTGTTTAAAATCGTTACGTCGAATGTCAAGTACTGCGACATTACAGATGAACGGTATATAATATCTTACCTTACCCCCAGCAATTTGCTGGTACCCATTTACAGCTGGGTCGACTGAGGCAATCGAGATAAAGTGCCTTGCCCAAAGACACACCGCAATGGGAGTAGCCAGGAATCAAACCTGGGGCCTTCACCTACATAGGAAAGCGTCTTAGCCCTCTCGACCAGTGTGTCCACGTTTTTGAAAATACTTAATAGATGCTGGGCTCTGTAATAACAGCCATCCATGCATTTCCTAAGGCAATGGCTACGATTACAGTACCTTAATCCTAGCCTCCGATTCTAGGATTATGGAAGTTCCGTATTCCTAGACACACCTATAAGGATAGGCTAGGGTTACGGAAGTATTTAAGAGGCATCAAATATATGATAAAAAATGCATATATGATGCTGTGAACTTACTTTTTTCACTTAAAGTAGAGAAAACGAAATGCAAAATCGTATACGGGTGTTGATTTCGCCCGATTCTGTATGCATGGAAATCTAAAGTGACAGGCAAAATCAAATAATCAAAGTTTAAGTAGTTAATATTTTTAAAAATATTTATGAGCTATTATTAAGAATATATATAATTCTTCGTTTGTCTGTCAATTTTCAAAACAAGAAATATATATTTAGTGTGGTTTTGGAAAGGAAAATAGGTGTTGATTTCACCTGTTTCTTTATTTTATAATAAGATTATACTAACCCGAAATGGCTGATCGATAACATGAAATAATAGAGCAGACATGAAAAAAAAAACCCATTATTTTAAGTGAAATAAGTAAGTTTACAATAACATTTATGCATGTCCTAACATACAATGTGATGCCTCTTAAATACTTCCGTAATCCTAGCCTATCCTCATAGGTGTGTCTAGGAATACGCAACTTCCGTAATTCTAGAATCGGAGGATAGGATTACGGTACCGTAATCGTAGCCACTGCCATTTCCTAATGGTAGACATTTTGAAGTTGGTTCAGGTTTCTAAATTTTTTCTTAAGCCTTTAATCAAGCTTTATGGTTGTGTAGTACCAAGGATTCTAACACGACCCAATTTGTTTTCCTATTAAACAAAGAAGGCAGAAAACTCGTGTTATTATTCAACAATTCATTTTTCTGATGTCACAATTATTACGTCATAGCGTTAGATGCAGGCTTTCAAGTAGTCCTACTTTTTTCTACTTTTCCTTCTTTTTAGGTCTGTTCCTACTTTTTTCCTACTTTTAAAAAAAAAAACTCCTACAATTCCTACTTTTTTATTTAAAGAAGAAGAAATATGTTAATAAATGTTGTTAGTCTATTTGTACTGCATAATATAAGGACTGATGGTATTCTGGTGAGGCTCTGCTATGTACAATTGGACCTCAGAGCATCATGAAATAGACAGACCTTATATATCAGGGCTGGGCCGAGGGGGCACATGCCCCCTCCCCCTCAGTTAGCTGAGAAGTGAGCTATACTCATCAAAGTTGCACCAAACTACATTTTGGCAAAGAAATAATATTTTCTCAAAATTTATTCCCAAAACGCACCAGAGGCCACCATTTCATACCTATATTTAAAGAATTTCCAGGGGGAAAGCCCCCCTGACCCCATAAAATGAGAGGAGTACTCCTCCAGTACCCCAAAATTTAGACCAAAAAATGCACCAGAGGCCACCATTTTATACCTGTATTTCAAAATTTTCCAGGGAGAGAGCCCCCTGACCCCCCTAAAATGAGGGGAGTACCTACCCACACATCAAATTTTAGACCAAAAAATGCACCAGGGGCCACCATTTCATACCTGTATATAAAAAACTTTCAGGGAGGAGACCCCACTCTTCCTCCCCAATATGGACATAGGCCCCCTCCCGTACCTACCCCTTCGCGCTATGCACCCAGCCGGTGATACTTTTGTTCTAAACTGGTGCTTCCCCCCAATCAAAAATTTCTGGTTCCGGGGCCTGTATATTGTGATTGAAGTTCATTTGAAGTGTCCTGCTATGTAACTGTGAGAAAATGTAAGAGATTTTGGGGTAAGTTTGTTCTCGTAAGTTCCTACTATTTATCATCAGATTCCTACTTTTTTATATCAGAGGCTCCTACTTTTCTCCTACTTTTTCATCAAAGGTCACTTGAAAGCCTGTAGACAGCATAGCAGTGCGCTGGAAAAGAAATCAACAGAGATCAGGCAAATATTTGATGGATATCGCCAAGGACGTACATAATAATCCTTGAAAACGTGTTAGAATCGAAATAATATATCTCAAACGAGATATGCTCGTTAATAAAATCATTGTTTGTCGTTTAGATGCGTATTATTATTCTATAATATAATATAATTCCTTCACATCTAAACTCCAAACAATGATTTTATTCAAGGACAAATCACTGTTTGGGATATATTATTTCTTAATTGAAACCCGGACCTTGTGAGCTGTAGTCAGACAATCTAACCAAGTCACTAAAGGGTTAACTCAGCAGCAAAGCTGTTAGAGTACATGGCTCTCTTTTGCTTTTTGGGACTGGGGCCAGGGTCCATGCAAGGGGGGAAATTCGCATTATTTAAAAAAATATTCTTTGGAGGGGGAATTTCAGTAATACCAAACGCTAAAAGAAATGCAAACAAATATAAACATTCTTTTTAACTTTACTGACACAAATCTGAATTCTGTTAATTATAAACTCTGCTGTATGAATTCTGCCAATTATAAACAACATTATTCAGGCATCACACTGGGTATTTTTTTCTCTGAGCCACTGCTTTTTCGAAACGATAAAATTATATGGCCAACAAGTCAACTGCAAAGCACATAGCATTGATGTTCTTGTATGACTACCAAAGTACATAGTACTTAAGAAATTAATGTATTTTTAGCTCAACTATACGAAGTATATGGAGAGCTATCCTACTCGCCCCGGCGTCGGCGTCTTTCCGCGTCCCCACCTTGGTTAAAGTTTTTATGCACTCTCTCTTTTTAGCTCACCTGTCACATAGTGACAAGGTGAGCTTTTGTGATCACCCTTCGTCCGGCGTCCGTCGTCAGTCCGTCCGTCCGTGCGTCCGTGCGTGCGTGCGTCAACAATTTCTTGTCTGCACGATAGTGGTTTCATTATTGATTTTATTTTAACCAAACTTGCACACAACTTGTATCACCATAAGATCTTGGTTCCTTTCTTGAACTGGCCAGATCCCATTATGGGTTCCAGAGTTATGGCCCCTGAAAGGGCCAAAAATAGCTATTTTGACCTTGTCTGCACAATAGCAGCTTCATTTATGATTTGATTTTAACCAAACTTGCACAAAACTTGTGTCACCATAAGATCTTGGTTCCTTTCTTGAACTAGCCAGATCCCGTTATGGGTTTCAGAGTTATGGCCCCTGAAAGGGCCAGAATTAGCTATTTTGACCTTGTCTGCACAATAGCAGCTTCATTTATGATTTTATTTTAACCAAACTTGCACCCAACTTGTATCACCATAAGATCTTGGTTCCTTTCTTGAACTGGCGAGACTCCATTATGGGTTCCAGAGTTATGGCCCCTGAAAGGGCCAGAATTAGCTATTTGACCTTGTCTGCACAATAGCAGCTTCATTTATGATTTGAATTTAATCAAACTTGCACAAAACTTGTGTCACCATAAGATCTTGATTCTTTTCTTGAACCGGCCAGATCCCATAAAGGGTCCAGAGTTATGGCCCCTGAAAGGGCCAAAATTAGCTATTTTGACCTTGTCTGTACAATAGCAGCTTCATTTATGATTTGATTTTAACCAAACTTGCACACAACTTGTATCACCACAAGATCTTGCTTCCTTTCTTGAACTGGCCAGATTCCATCTTGGGTTCAAGAGTTATGGCCCCTTAAAGGTCCAAAATCGGCTATTTTGGCTTTTGCAGCCATATAGAGACTTCATGTATGGTTTTATTTGATACAAACTTCCAAAATATCTTCAGCAACAATAAATCTTGGATTCCATGACATATCAGATCCAGTTGTAGGTTCCAGAGTTATTTTATTATCTGATTACCTCCCCTGATTGTAATCAAAATGGATTTATATCAGTAAGTACTTACAGGAATTATTTGAAATTTCATTATTGTTATTAGTTGAAGTGAGACAATCAGGGTAGATAACTATGGACTGATTTTATGTCAGATTACCTCCCTTTATTTCAAATTAAAATGGGTATATCTCCGTAACTAATGAAGATACTGATCTGAAATTTCATTTATGCCAACATATTTATTTGGCAGATCCTTCTTTTGTTCACTTACAATATTCTTTTTTTTTAAATTACTTCCCTTTTACCTTACTATAAATAGCTTATTTTTAGTAACTTCTTTATTATTGGCCATAGGGAAAAACCGAGACCACTTTTCTGTGGTACAACATGGATGGTACCTCCAATTTTTAGGTGTTTTTTGACATATCTATACCTTGTAAGAATTTTTTTCTTCTTTTTGGTTAAATTTCTTCCCTTTGTTGTTCCTGTCCTTTGGATTTAGATATTTTTTTTGAGGACCTTCTTGTCTCAAGTGCAATGATAACAGGTGAGCGATATAGGGCCATCATGGCCCTCTTGTTTCACCTTATCTCTGTAATTACTTGATGGATTTGCCTTAAACTTAAAATAGTTATTCCTCATCATCACCCAAATCATCTGGCACAAGGGCCATAACTCTCACACCAATATTTCATGAATTATCCCCCCCCCCCCCCCACTTTTTACTTAGAATTTCAGGTTAAAGTTTTGGTGCACTTAACTCTATCTCTGTTATTACTACGGATTTGATTCAAATTTAAAACAGTTGTTCCACATCATCACCCACATCATATGACACAAGGTCCATAACTCTGGCACCAATTTTTCATGAATAATGCCCCCATTTTACTTGAAATTTCAGGTTAAAGTTTTGGTGCACTTTCACTCTATCTCAGTTATAACTAAATGGATTTGATTCAAACTTAAAATAATTGTTCCACATCATCACCTACATCATATGACACAAGGTTCATATCTCTGGCACAAATTTTTCATGAACTATGTCCCCTTTTTGTGCCCCCCCACCCATGGGGGCATATAGATTTGGTCTTGTCCGTGCATCCGTCCGAAGTTCGTGACACGCCTAGCTCAAAAAGTATTGGAAATAAATTGATGAAACCTTGCCTGAGTCTTTATCATGATATGAACTTGCGCACCTCCTATTTTTCGTCTGGCTACACCCCCTATTTCCAGAGTTATGGCCCCTGAAATAGTCAAAAATGCACATTTTCACCTTGTGACACGCCTAGCTCAGAAAGTGTTTGATGTAGATTCATGAAATCTTGCATGAGTCTTAATCATGATATGAACTTGCGCAACTCGTATTTTCAATCTGGGTCTGCCCCCTATTTTCAGAGTTATGGCCCCTGAAATAGTCAAAAATGTACATTTTCACCTTGTGATGCACCTAGCTCAAAAAGTATTTAATATAAATGGTTGAAAACCTGCATAAGTCTTTATCATGATATAAACTTGCACACCTCTAATTTTTTGGCTGGCTCCACCCCCTATTTTAAAGTTATGGCCCCTGAAATAGTAAAAAAAATGCACTTTTTCTCCAATCTTAGCTCTTATTACAGAGTTTTGGCCCTTGAAATAGCCAGAATAGTGAATTTTTTGTTTGTGATGCTCATAGCTCAAAAAGTATAGGGCCTAGAATTATAATGAATCCTTTTCATAAAATGTTTGTTGAGGCTATACCCCATTAAGACTGTAAACATTTGAATTATTGCCCCTTATTTGTGAAAAATATACCAGTGGGGGGCACACCCTGTGTCCTACAGACACATTCTAGTTTGCTAATTGTTTCAGGCTTAGGGGTTGGGGCTTTGAAAAGACATTCAAACAGTTTATTGAGGATGTTTGCCTTTGTGACCAGGTCGTTATGAGTTAAACCCTCATACTTCAAGGGGGCTACACCACAACTCTATTTTGTTATGTTTAACAAATGAGTAGAACTTTTTGTTCCTACACAGTTGGGGTATTTTCTTCAGGGGATTTTCTAGCCTTCCGGTAATCGATTGTAAGTAATGACTTGGTCTGAAAACAGGTACGGTACTGAACCCATGGTGATTTTCGATAAAGTTTTAATTGCTGTTTCCTTTTTTAATTGTGCCCCCCCATGAGTGGTGGGGGCATATAGATTTGGTCTTGTCCGTGCGTCCGTCCGTCCGTCCGTCCGAAGTTCGTGACACTCCTAGCTCAAAAAGTATTTGATATAAATTCATGAAACCTTGCATGAGTCTTTATCATGATATGAACTTGCGCACCTCCTATTTTTCGTCTGGCTCCGCCCCCTATTTTTAGAGTTATGGCCCCTGAAATAGTCAAAAATGCACATTTTCACCTTGTGACACTCCTAGCTCAAAAAGTATTTCATATAAATTGATGAAACCTTGCATGAGTCTTTATCATGATATGAACTTGCGCACCTCCTATTTTTCATCTGGCTCCGCCCACTATTTTTAGAGTTATGGCCCCTGAAATAGTCAAAAATGCATATTTTCACCTTGTGACACGCCTAGCTCAAAACTATTTGATATAGATTCATGAAACCTTGCATGTTTATTAATCATGATATGAACTTGCGCACCTCCTATTTTTCATTTGGGTCCGCCCCCTATTTTCAGAGTTATGGCCCCTGAAATAGTCAAAAATGCACATTTTCACCTTGTGACACGCCTAGCTCAAAAAGTATTTCATATAAATTGATGAAACCTTGCATGAGTCTTTATCATGATATGAACTTGCGCACCTCCTATTTTTCGTCTGGCTCCGCCCCCTATTTTTAGAGTTATGGCCCCTGAAATAGTCAAAAATGCACATTTTCACCGTGTGACGCGCCTAGCTGAAAAAGTATTTGATATAGATTCATGAAACCTTGCATGTGTATTAATCATGATAAGAACTTGCGCACTTCCTGTTTTTTCTTTGGGTCTGCCCCCTATTTTAGAGTTATGGCCCCTGAAATAGTCAAAAATGCACATTTTCACCTTGTGACACCCCTAGCTAAAAAAGTATTTCATATAAATTGATGAAACCTTGCATGAGTCTATATCAAGATATGAACTTGCGTACCTCCTATTTTTCGTCTGGCTATGCCCCCTATTTTTAGAGTTATGGCCCCTGAAATAGTCAAAAATGCACATTTTCACCTTGTGACGCGCCTAGCTCAAAAAGTATTTAATATAAATGGTTGAAAAATTGCATAAGTCTTTAACATGATATAAACTTGCACACCTCTAATTTTTTGGCAGGTTCCACCCCTATTTTTAAAGTTATGGCCCCTGAAATAGTAAAAAAATGCACTTTTTCACCTAATTATGTGCCTAGCTCAAAAAGTATTAGATGTAAGTTCAGGAAACCTTGCAGGAGTCTTTATCATGATGTGGCCTTGCACACTTGGCATTCTTCTTGAGAATCTTACTCTTATTACAGAGTTACGGCCCTTGAAATAGCCAGAATAGTGGATTTTTTGTTTGTGATGCTCATAGCTCAAAAAGTATAGGGCCTAGAATAATGAACCCTTTTCATAAAATGTTTGTTGAGGCTATACCCCATTAAGACTGCAAACATTTGAATTATTGCCCCTTATTTGTGACTAATGTACCTGTGGGGGGCACACCCTGTGTCCTACAGACACATTCTAGTTTTTAAAATCTAATTAATCATGTAAGGGGTCATGTGTTAACAATGTTTGTTAATTGTCGTACATACCTAACAGCGATGGATAATGGGCCAGTAGAATTATTAAAATGATGTGAAATGCAAAATTTTGCAGCTCGGGCTACATGTATAATATATGTGTAAAATCAGTGAAAATATTAAACATTTTCTTTCAAAGACTGTTCAAATAAAATGCAGTTAAAACAGTTTGTTATTTCTGTATTCCAAGCAAGTTAATACAGTTGACCTAGTCCAGCTTGTATGTAATTATCAGTTTCATTTCAGTCTGAGTCTGATATTATGTCCAACTCATAAAATGGGCATAATTGTTAAGTGATTCATATACGAACATAAATTGTAAGCTGCAGATTCACTGTGTTGAATTCCTATACATGTCCGACTTGTCCGACTCAGGACTTCTTGCTGGCGGACAAGTGCTTTTTAGCTCGACTATACGAAGTATATGGAGAGCTATCCTACTCGCCACGGCGCCGGCGTCCTTCCGCGTCCGCACTTTGGTTAAAGTTTTAATGCACTTTATCTTTGTTATTACTTGATGGATTTCCTTCAAACTTAAACTAGTTGTTCCTCATCTTTACCCAAGGGTCATAACTCTGGCACCAATATACTACTGTTTGCAGATGAAATTGCCCTTTCGCCTTATCTTAAATCGATAGACTTGTACCTTTACGTCACAAAAGCAGCGATGCTGAAGCTATTTTTTGAACTCGTCTATACAGGTAACTCCGCCTTTCCGATACGAGTAAAAAATACTGAATGAACTTGTTTCCATTGGCTGCATGACCGAGAAACGATGATTTAAATACTGTTCGAACTGGTGTTTAACCAGATTGTAACAGATGTACTAGATCTAATCTTCATTTGAATGAATCTTGCCACAATGCACACTACATTTAGGTAGCGTGGATGTGAAAAAAGACACCCTTTTATACATTACAAGCCTTTTTTTCTGCCTAAATTTCAGTAACTTTTGCTGCAGACTTTTCTTTCAAATAATGTATCTCGTGTTTAGTTTTCACAATAATTATAAAACATGACTGACTCGAGATGTTGGATTCGCTAATCTTTGATTGAAGGGCATAAGTTCAATTCCCGGAACCGACCATGCCTCTTTAGTTGAAAAAAGTCGGCAATTTCTTACGGAATATGTGAGTCTTAGTCTAACTAATTTGACGCGATCCTAGGAAACAGTTACGAGTTATTTTCTCTACTTGAAAGAAATTGTCATCGCTAGATTTGGGTTTAGATGCTGATTTGTTGCGAATATGAGATAAATTCAAATAAAACTTACATGTATCAAAAGGTAGTCCAAATAATTGTACTCAAGAGTTGAATATCGTTATATTTTTTGACTGGTCGATATCCCCTTTTTGGTAGACAACGTAAAATTTCGAAATGAAAAATCGGTATACCCGAGGTCTCATTATTTAGACTAACCAAAAGGGGAGATTAAATTCATTCCTCATTAATTTATGTAAAAGTTATCATAATTCCTCTTAACACGATTAACGTTACACGTTATGTGTAAGCAATAAAACCAGTGATTATGACTTTAAATGACGATGTGCTGTTATTTATCCTCGATTATTTTGGTCCATTTGGAGTGACCGTCACAATTATAAAACAAACTAAACGTCGAATTATTTTGACTTATGTGAGTCTATAAATGGTTCATTCCAACTTATCAACTGCCTGTATGTACAAAATGTAAATATCTGAAATAGTGCTTAAACGACTTCAAATAAATAGTAGATTAATTCACATACACATAAACCCCACCAATAAAATAAAAATAAAATTAAACTAGATCTAAAATGGAGTTAGATTTGCAATAGTTAAGCTACAGAAGACTGCAAAAGTTTGAATATCAAATAAATCAGTGTTTATGGATCTACATGTGCTACGTAGCTTGAAGGTTCAACGAGATACCTTTCTATAAAACCTTGTGTACCTTTGCATGGTTGGAAATTTTGCCGATAATAATTGTCATAAGAAACAAAAAAGTGCTGTTTTCATTTGAACATAGTTGAACTATTCTGTATTCTACTTTTAAAACATATCCATTATCACCTTATTGCATTTTACAATGTATGCAAGTACGGCAATACTTCAAAGACAGAGTCAGAGCGTGCGCATTTTGTGACGTCAAGATAAAGAAATAAAGTTTCACGACAAGGTGAATGAATAATTTATTGTGGATGAGGCGGTGTTAACCTGTCAGAATTACTCCAAAAATAGCTCAAGCTTCACAGTTTCTGTGACGTAAACGTGCAACTCTATCGATTTGAAAAAAGTTGAAGGGGCAATTTGATCTGCAAACAGTAATATCATGAATTATCCCCCCTTTTTATTAGCTCACCTGAGCCAAAGGCTCATGGTGAGCTTTTGTGACCGGTCAGTGTCTGTCGTGCATCGTCAGACGTCCATCGTCCGTCGTGTGTCCGTCAACATTTTCTAAAAAAATCTTCTTCTAGAAAACCACTGGGCAGAATTACACAAAACTTCACAGGAATGATCCTTGGGTGGTCCCCTTTCAAAATTGTTCAGAGAATTTCATTCCATGCAGTTTTACTCTGGTTGCCATGGCAACTGAAATGAAAAACTTTAAAAATCTTCTTGTCCAAAACTGCAAGGCATAGAGCCTTGATATTTGGCTTGTGACATCATCTAATGGTTCTCTATGAAGATTATTCAAATTGTGCCCCTGGGATGAAAAGAGGCCCCGCCATGGGGGTCCCAAGTTTTACATAGACTTATATAGGAAAATACTTTAAAAATCTTCTTGTCTGAAACTACAAGACCTAGGCCTTTGATATTTTGTATGTAGCATTGCCTTGTGGTCCTCTATGAAGATTGTTCAAATTGTGCCCCTTGGGTGAAAAGAGGCCCCGCCCCGGCGGTCCCAAGTTTTACATAGACATACAGGATAAATTTTTAAAAATCTTCTTGTCTGAAACTGCAAGGCCTAGGCTTTTGATATTTGGTATGTAGCATTGCCTAGTGGACCTCTGACAGGATTGTTCAAATTATGCCCCTGGGGTGAAAAGAGGCCTTGCCCTGGGGGTCACTTGTTATATGAAAAAATACTTAAAAAATTATCAGATCATATTTCCTAGACTGTTTAATTATATTGACCTGATGTACCCAAGTGATTATGGGTCACCTTACTGTGACCTTGACCTACTGACCTACTTTCTTGTTTTTTAGTTCACCTGAGCACGAAGTGCTCAAAGGTGAGCTTTAGTGATCGCCCTGTGTCCGTCGTCCGTCCGTCCGTCCGTCGTCAACAATTTGACTGTTAACACTCTAGAGGTCACATTTTTGGCCCAATCTTAATGAAACTTGGTCAGAATGTTACCCTCAATAAAATCTTGGACGAGTTCGATATTGGGTCATCTGGGGTCAAAAACTAGGTCACCAGGTCAAATCAAAGGAAAAGCTTGTTAACACTCTAGAAGTCACAATTTTGGCCCAATCTTTATGAAACTTGGTCAGAATGTTACCCTCAATAAAATCTTGGACGAGTTTGATATTGGGTCATCTGGGGTCAAAAACTAGGTCACCGGATCAAATCAAAGGAAAAGCTTGTTAACACTCAAGAGGTCACAATTTTGGCCCAATCTTAATGAAACTTGGTCAGGATGTTACCCTCAATAAAATCTTGGACAATTTGATATTGGGTCATCTGGGGTCAAAAACTAGGTCACCAGGTCAAATCAAAGGAAAAGCTTGTTAACACTCTAGAGGTCACATTTTTGGCCCGATCTTAATGAAACTTGGTCAGAATGTTACCCTTAATAAAATCTTGGACGTGTTCGATATTGGGTTATCTGGGTTCAAAAATGAGGTCACCAGGTCAAATCAAAGGAAAAGCTTGTTAACACTGTATAGGCCGCATTTATGACTGTATCTTCATGAAACTTGGTCAGAATGTTAATATTGATGATCTTAAGATCCAATTTGAATCTGGGTCATGTAGGATAAAAAACTAGGTCACCAGGTCAAATCAAAGGAAAAGCTAGTTTACACTGTAGAGGCCACATTTATGACCTTATCTTAATGAAACTTGGTCAAAATGTTAGTCTTGATGATCTATAGCTCAAGTTCAAATCTGGGTTAGGTGGGGTCAAAAACTAGGTCACCAGGTCAAATCAAAGGAAAAGCTTGTTATCACTCTAGAGGCCATATTTATGACTGTATCTTCACGAAACTTAGTCAGAATGTTAAACTTGATGATCTTTAGGACAAGTTTGAATCTGGGTCATGTCGGGTCAAAAACTAGGTCACCAGGTCAAATCAAAGGAAAAACTAGTTAACACTGTAGAGGCCACATTTATGACCATATCTTAATGAAACTTGGTCAGAATGTTAATCTTGATGATCTTTAGGTCAAGTATAAATCTGGGTTAGATGGGGTCAAAAACTAAGTCACTAGGTCATATCAAAGGAAAAGCTTGTTAACATTCTAGAGGCCACATTTATGACTGTATCTTCATGAAACTTAGTCAGAATGTTAATCTTGATGATCTTTAGGTCAAGTTCGAATCTGGGTCATGTCGGGTCAAAAACTAGGTCACAGGGTCAAATCAAAGGAATAGCTAGTTAACACTTTAGAGGCCACATTTATGACCATATCTTAATGAAACTTGGTCAGAATGTTAATCTTGTTGATCTTTAGGTCAATAGGTCAGGTGAGCGGTACAGGGCCTTCATGGCCCTCTTGTTAAGATACAGCCTTGAAATTTGGATGATATGTACAGTTTTGCATACTGATCTTAAAACTGACTTTCAGTGACCATGAATGTGACCTACTGACCTACTTTCTAATATTTTAGCATCAGTTTGCAATTTGAAACATGTGGCTCATATTACTCAGGTGAGCAATTCAGGGTCATCTGACATGACCCTCTTGTTTAGAATTTCAGGTTAAAGTTTTGATGCACTTTCACTCTATCTCAGTTATTCCTAAATAGATTTGATTCAAAGTGATAGTAGTTGTTCCACATCATCTCCAACATCATATGACACAAGGCCCATAACTCTTGCACCAATATTTAATGAATTATCCCCCCTTTTACTTACAATTTCAGGTTAAAGTTTTGATGCACTTTCTCTATATCTCAGTTATTACTAAATGGATTTGATTCAAACTTTTCTCATCTGATTTTCACCAAAACTTAAACAAAATGTGTTTGACCATAAGTCCTCGGCCAAGTTCAATAACAAGCCAAATCGGTCCAGGTGTATTGGAGTTATGGCCCTTGAATTACCAAAAATTGGCCATTTTACTCTTGTCCGCACTCTAAGTCGAACATTTCTCATCTGATCTTCACCAAACTTGAACAAAATGTGTTTGACTATAAGACCTCGGCCAAGTTTGTTAACTAGCCAAATCGGTCCGGGCATTTTGGAGTTACGGCCCTTGAATTACTGATTGGATCCACTTGTCCAGACCATCTAATTGGATCCACTCGTCAAAACCATTAGAGAAACTAAACATTTTTCATAGTGGCAGTTGTGGGAGACATGTGCTTTTCTCAAAAGCATCTCTAGTTACTAAATGGATTTGATTCAAACTTAAAATAGTTGTTCCACCTTATCACCCACATCATGTGACACAAGGTCCATAACTCTGGCACCAATTTTTAATGAATTATGCCCCCTTTTACTTAGAATTGATGGTTAATTTTGATACATTTTCACAATATCTCAGTTATTATGATATGCATTTGATTCAAACTTGAAATAGTTGTTCCACATCATCACCCAAATCATATGACACAAGGTGCATAACTCTTACACCAATATTTTATGAATTATGCCCCCTTTTTGCTTAGAATTATACTTACGTATTGTTTTGATACACTTTATCTTTACCTCTCTTACTACTTAATATTTTTGAGACAGACTCAAGCTATTATGCAATATCTTCATCCACCATTGGAGTCCTTAAACACTCCATTGACAGCTCCAGTTTCCTCGGATGTGCCCAGTTTCACTCTCCAGCATCGAAATAGTCGAGCATGCTGTCTCCTGTGACAGCTCTTGTTATCATTCCGTTTGTCTGCGGACAAGCAGAAATTTTCATGTATGAAATGAAAAAAAAAGGAAGAATGATTAGTAACGCTGTTGTTTCAAGTTTATGGACATGATGGAGGTGATATAAATAACTTAATGTACGGAACCAGTGTTTTTATTCTGCTGAAGGCCTCTCTATTGCTGCAGTTTGGAAAACCCCTACACTTTGTGTCTAAATTTAGAATCGACTTTCCGCGTTCTGATTGGCTGTCGATCTCGCGTGAATTTGCACACATGAACTCGGCAATTAGAAACTGGAAACTTAAACAACTTGCGAAAAATTATGGACAAATTCCTCATCAGAACCTCAGTAGCAGGCACAACTGAGCCAAAGAAAAAGCCGGGAGACGATAGTGAGAGGAAAAAACGAAAATCTAAATCAGAGAGAGATGGGGATTAAAATTCTAAGCACGTCTGAACTTTTCAAGAGACATGGCTTACCGAATTTAGCTGGCAAGGCACAGACAATGATTTGGACACGGTGTTTTGTTATATAATTATATCGGACAGCCCGGGACGCGACATCAGCCTCGTTTACTGGCAAAAGTGTTGCAAGTTTATCTAGAAAAGACACCCTAATAGCACACCAACTTTCCTCTAAGCATTTGTCATGTGGTCAGTTTTGAATGCAAAAATAAAAATCTAAACATGGACCACTTAATAAAGCCTTTGCAAAAGTTGAAATAAATGAAGTTGAAAGGAACAAGAAATTGTTCAACTTAGCATATGCTGTCATTAAACATAACCACCCAGTGATTATCCCTTTCTCTGTGAAGTGCAAAAGAAAAACAGCCTTGATTTGGGAAATGACCACTAAATTTAAGTTCATGACATAAGCTGATGGTTGTTAAGACTTGGAGCTTTCACAGTTACTGTAATACACTGTTTTATGTTTGCTTTTGTTCTGTATATCATTGTCTTAAATAAAGAAATATTGGCAGTTTCATGTAGGTTTAATGTTGAAAATCCGGACGAATGAATTTTTACTGTGGACAAGTGGATTTTTAAATCTCACTTGTCCGTGGACAAGTGAAAAATATTGTAATTTCCACACTCCTGAGATTATAAGAAACGAAAAAAATATTTTAATTTGCAGGAGGTAATACATTTATCTCGTGAACAGAAAAGTTTTTTAGCATGTTCTGCATAAAACGTATAGAATAAAAGCTTTTAAATATATGCATGAACATATGGCATGAAGCACAGTGTAAAGTTGTGCTTGATTTGTCCACCAAACATTATCCCGGTTGTTCATGAAAGAACAAGCACACAAGAGTAGATATAAATACACCTCTCCAATAACAGAATGCAAATGTTTTTCTGAGTGCATATTTTTACAAGTGTTTTAACAGAACTTATGTTGGCAGTGTCCATGCATTCAGTATACAAGCACATTGTCAGAATGTTTATGGGCCTATAATCCTGCCTAAGTTTGATAACCAACATGACTAGAGTTATGGCCCTTGAGATAGTTAAAATTAAGAAAATTGACAAGTAGTCGGCTAAACTAATAGAGTTACATACTGCCTCGATAGCCCAGTGGTAGAGCGTCCGCTTCGAGTGTGGGAGGTAGTGGGTTGAATCCCCGGCTGTGTCATACCAAAGACGTAAAAAATGGTACTAGTAGCTCCCTTGCTTGGCGCTCAGCATTAAAAGGGAAACTGCCTCTTCTCTCATACCCTTGTGTCGATGGATTCCATCAGGAATGAGGTGTCGAGAGCGATTAATATAAGTTGTAGAACTTGTTTCACAATCAACCTAAAATAAATTAGTATAAACTAAACTAGTAGAGTGTTTTGTAAGTCAAAAGTAATTTGCTTGGATGGGTATATGACTATATGTATTGTGACGGTATAGCTCTCCTGTTAAGGTTCGTCAATTTTCATCATTTGATACATGGATACAAAATTTTCAGTCAATGGTGGCTCAACCTAACTGTTATGTAATTTGCAAAATGAATTTTCCAGTGTCCTGGATGCTGCAAGGAGAAAGAGTAAGAAGAAGAAGCTGAGACGTCCAAGAGGAATTGAGAAATCTAGCGGAGATTCTGACAGCCAGACCATGAGTGAGGACCAAGATGGCCATGATGTTCATCATTATCATCACCATCATCATCATGATGGACATGTACACCAAGTGAAGAAAAAGGAGGTATTGCTTGGTTTATGCTTGGCATTTTAAGGCCTTCAGCCAATGCCTGTTTAATAAATTTCTACATTTTCTTATATATTTCAGAGATTTCTTATATTTTTGAGGAGTTCCTGTCATGACTACATATTGTTTTTTTCCAATGATCTGAATAATGTCCCTCTATTCTTTATTTTGACAGATTTTTGGGGGAAAAATCTATGAGGTATTGTTGTCACTTGATTGTGGGATTTTGCATTGATTATGGTTTTTAGCTCGACTTTTCGAAGAAAATGTAGAATTATTGCACTCGCCCCGGCGTCGGCGTCTGCGTTGGTTAAAGTTTTTGATAAAGTCAAATATCTCTTTTACTATCAAAGCTATTGACTTGAAACTTAAAATACTTATTTACTATCAAAGTCTACACCAGGAGAAACAATCCCCTTAACTCTGATTGAATTTTGACAGAATTATGCCCCTTTTTAACTTAGAATTTTTGGTTAAAGTTTTTGATAAAGTCAAATATCTCTGTTACTATCAAAGCTATTGACTTGAAACTTAAAATACTTATTTACTATCAAAGTCTACACCAGGAGAAACAATCCCCATAACACTGAATTGAATTTTGACAGAGTTATGCCCCTTTTTAACTTAGAAATTTTGTTAAAATTTTTGATAAAGTCAAATATCTCTGTTACTATTAAAGCTTTTGACTTGAAACTCAAAACAGTTATTTACTATCAAAATCTACACCAGGAGACACAATTCCTATAACTCTGGTTTGAATTTTGACAGAATTATGTCCCTTTTTAACTTAGAATTTTTAGTTAAAGTTTTTGATAAAGTCAAATATCTCTGTTACTATCAAAGCTTTTGACTTGAAACTTAAAATACTTATTTACCATCAAAGTCTACACCAGGAGAAACAATCCCCATAACTCTGATTTGAATTTTGACAGAATTATGCCCCTTTTAACTTAGATTTTTATGCCCCCGAAGGGAGGCATATAGTTTTTGAACCGTCTGTCTGTCTGTCGGTCTGTCAGTCTGTCGGTCCGTCCGCAATTTTCGTGTCCGGTCCATATCTTTGTCATCGATGGATGGATTTTCAAATAACTTGGCATGAATGTGTACCACAGTAAGACGACGTGCAGTGCGCAAGACCCAGGTCCGTAGCTCAAAGGTCAAGGTCACACTTAGACGTTAAAGGATAGTGCACTGATGGGCGTGTCCGGTCCATATCTTTGTCATCGATGGATGGATTTTCAAATAACTTGGCATGAATGTGTACCACAGTAAGACGACGTGCAGTGCGCAAGACCCAGGTCCGTAGCTCAAAGGTCAAGGTCACACTTAGACGTTAAAGATCATTTTTCATGATAGTGCATTGATGGGCATGTCCGGTCCATATCTTTGTCATCGATGGATGGATTTTCAAATAACTTGGCATGAATATGTACCACAGTAAGACGACCTGCAGTGCGCAAGACCCAGGTCCGTAGCTCAAAGGTCAAGGTCACACTTAGACGTTAAAGGATAGTGAATTGATGGGTGTGTCCGGTCCATATCTTTGTCATCGATGGATGGATTTTCAAATAACTTGGCATGAATGTGTACCACAGTAAGACGACGTGTCACACGCAAGACCCAGGTCCGTAGCTCAAAGGTCAAGGTCACACTTAGACGTTAAAGATCATTTTTCATGATAGTGCATTGATGGGCATGTCCGGTCCATATCTTTGTCATTCATGCATGGATTTTAAAATTACTATGCATGAATGTGTGACACAGTAAGACGATGTGTCGCGCGCAAGACCCAGCTCCGTAGGTCAAAGGTCCTAAACTCTTAACATCGGCCATAACTATTCATTCAAAGTGCCATCGGGGGCATGTGTCATCCTACGGAGACAGCTCTTGTTTTGTTAAAATTTTTGATAAAGTCAAATATCTCTGTTACTATTAAAGCTTTTGACTTGAAACTCAAAACAGTTATTTACTATCAAAGTCTACACCAGGAGACACAATTCCCATAACTATAATTTTAATTTTAACAGAGTTATGCCCCTTTTTAACTTGGATTTTTTTTTTTTACTGGCAAAGCTCAAATTCAGGGTCAAGCACTGAGAAAAGTTGAGCGCGCTGTCTTACGGACAGCTCTTGTTATTTAGGTCCAGACTCAAAAAATGATAAGAGTTACAGCCATGAAACTTGCACAACTGCTTACCATGAATAGTTGAGTAAGTTGGCCAAGAAACATAATTCTTAATGCATTATTTTAGAATTATGGCCCTTTATATACTTAGAAAATTTTACTTTCTTGGTAAAAATGTTTGTTAGAGACACTTTTCTTGGATTCTCTTAGATCAATAGCTAACCTTGTTTATCATCCTTATGCAAGTATATTAACCGAAAGTCATAGCTATTGCCTGCATTTGGTCGGTTACGACCCTTTTTGTACTTAGAAAATTTTAATTCCTTGGGTTTGTTTATGTCCACTTTAATAGGATACAATTAAAGTTGTAGCTTTTTCATAAATTCGTTAATTATCATTAAGTGATTACCATAACTTTGTCATGTATTTTGTCAGAATTATGACCCTTTATATAAGAAATTTTTTTATTTCTTGTTTAGGTCAACAAACACTGTCAGTGAATGTATTTACAGAACATTGAAACTGAAAATTAGAGAAATGAAAGCCGTTGTCATTTCCATTTTTAGCTCGACTATTCAAAGAATAGACCGAGCTATTCTACTCGCCCTATCGTCGTCATCACAACTTGGTTAAAGCTTTGTTTGCAAGTACATAAATCATTTAAAGGCATATAGCTTTGAAACTTATTTTCTATTTCTAGGTCAATTTAACAACTTTACTGGATCAATTCCCATAACTGTGACATATTTTGGCCAAATGCCCCCTTTTGGACTTAGAAAAATTCTTGTTAAAGTTTTGCAAGCAAGTTACGACATGTATCTCCAAAACTAATGCAGATTTTGAATTGAAACATCACATGACTTTGTCTTCGGGGTTATAAAACTAGGTGATAGCATCAAGTCCCTTAACTCTGACATGTATTTTGGCCAAATTATGGCCCCTTTTGGAATTAGAAATTCCTGGTTAAAGTTTTGCATGCATTTAGTTCCTGTTTCAAAAACTAATTCAAATATTGAATTGAAATTTCACATGTTTCTTCGGGTATATAAAATTAGGTCATAGCGTCAAGTCTCATAACTCTGACATGTATTCCCCTTTTAAACTTAAAGACTTCTGGTTAAAGTTTTGCATGCAAGTTACTATCTCCAAAACTAATGCAGATTACTGGATTGAAACTCTATAGATATTTTAACATTTAGGGTAATATTGCTGTTTCTGGGACAGCAATTCGAAAAGTCGAGCATTGGCTGTCTTATGGACAGCTCTTGTAGTATTTGCAGCTTTGGCAGAAGTCACTCACATTCAAAATTTACTAGCTCTTTGCAAGTGTGTGACTTAAATTTGGACCCTGTATTAATTCAGAGAACATGATTTTATTTCCAGGATATGAATCATATGTCAGGATCTGGAGCAGAGGCAGACACTGAAGGTCAGGGGTCACAGATGGACTACAACCCAAGCAAGAAGGACACAAAGGCAGGAAAAGAGGTTAAAGTGCAAGAAGAGAAACCCCAGGCTACAGTGCCTGATGTTCCAGCTCTGGTAAGAAATTCTGTTTGAATTTGGGTAAAAAAAATACTCTTTTTAAGGTAAAATGTCCAAACAAAACTGATCATTTTGCAGTTTCTTTGCTTTTTTTTATGAACACCAACAAACTGTTTACTTTATAAGTCTACTTTTTATGAAGAAAAAAAGGGGTCCACAAGAAGAAAAAAAGGTCAGTCAGGTTATGTGAAGCATGCTTGTTATTTTTAGTATTAGGGGCCTCCATGGCTGAGTGGTTAAGGTCAATCTTGAAATAATTCCACAGAAATGCTTCTTGTGTGACCCTCTATGTCCAAATTGTTAAAATATTTTAGTATCTTATGAAAACATGGCTACTGTAAGCAGGTATAGTCTTCCCTGGTTTGTCTATAGGCTAGTTTCAAAAATAATTGAGCAGAGATTTTTCTTTGATGATTCTCTACCAAAAATATTTAGACTCAGGTGAGATATCTAGGGCTGTCTTGATCATCTTGGCTGTCCTGTTTTGCCTTATGGTATATGATGTGGAAGCATCATTATAATTATCTTTGTTTGGTTTCCCCTGACATTTATGAAGTACAACTGAAATACTTTATTCAATATTTAATGTCATTTTATTAAGGTTTAAATCAATAATTATAGGTTAATAGATTTGTATAGAGAAATATGCTTGACTTCTGCTGCTGAAATATTGCACGACGTTAGGAGCGCAACATTATTCCGCCATAGAATGAGTGCATATTTCTTAATGCAAATCTAATAACTTTTATATTACATACGCATCTACACATCAGTTATTCAAATTTGTTATTAAACCTGAGTGAAATTTAACATATCGTTGTTAAAAGAACTTTTAAACGTGACGGCATACATGAAACTGAATTCTCAAATGACGTCACACAACCGATATGAAACTTGAACATCAGTATGGAAAAATATTGACGTTTCAGGTTCCATTGAAACTTAGTTTTTAAATGAGTATGTAATAATTACTATTACATGTATATGCTGTTCTGTAGGCTTTAAAAACAGACTGTTTTAGAAGGTAATATAAGAATGAATTCAGTGTTAACTTAATGAAAGTTTCTGATGGTAAGAGTGTGTGCTGTGTACTGTTGAGTGTGGTAAATTCTCAAGCTGTCCATTTTAGAGTCGCGCCCAGATTCAGAAGACAGTGAAGGAGTTAGAGATGTTATCTATGGTGGCGGGGGCAGCGCCTAAAAGCATGGATGAAGCGGCCAAGAAAAGATACCAGTTCTGGGAAACGCAACCAGTGCCTAGAATTAGTAAGTTAATTGTTTCTTTAAGATCAAAATATCTTCTGGACAGGATTTATTTATAAAAAGAAATCAGTCATTAGTGTTTGTCACACAGTAGAAGATTGACAAAATAAAGCAGGAATTTAGCTGTATATTACATCAAAATACTAAATAATGTCAAATTACCAGTAAATATTTTTCATGGTTCTTGGTACTTCTGCATATGTTTTGAAAATTGTGATATTCTGTCGTCATGTGTGAAGGCAAGTCACTTTAAGGTATGTCGGGGTCGGCGTTGGTTAAAATTTTTGTTTAGGTCCACCTTTTCTAAAAAACTATCAGAGCTACAGGTTTGAAACTTTACACACTTGTTTATCATCATTAGATGACTGTGTAGGCCAAGAACCATAACTCTGATATGCATTTTGTCAGAATTATGGCCTTTTTTGTACTTAGAAAATTTGAGTTTCTTGGTTAAAATTTTTGTTTAGGTGCGCCTTTTCTCAAAAACTATAAGAGCTACAGCTTTGAAACTTTGCACACTTGTTCATCATCATTAGGTGACTATGTAGGACAATAACCATAACTCTAACCTGCATTTTGTCAGAATTATGGCCCTTTTTGTACATAGAAATTCTGAACTAACTCTTTTCTTATATACTGACCAGCACTTGCAGACGAGCGATGGCACACGTATGCAGTGCTCTTGTTTCACATTGCATTGTTGGGTTGATGGTTTTTGCACAGATCTGATAAGACTGAAAAATATACTTTGAATTACTATTTAATTGCATAATTCACAAGGATAAGAGAAAAGATTCACATTTTCAGTGGTTTGTTACTTACATTAAACTCTTCATTTTTAATTGACTTACACAAAGATATGAAATTATGTAAAAACAAAAGTATATTTAGTTCCATTTTGTGACTGGCATCCTGCAGCATATGTCATTGATGCTTTGAAAAAATACATGTATGGTTTAATGAAATTCTAAATTGTAGAACTCTGTTTAAATCATACATAACTACCTTAAAAATATTTTCAGATGAGAAAGTGGTAGGAAATGAACAGATTGAGCAAGATAAACCAACAGATGAAATCCGTCAGGAGACATACTCATTACCACAAGGGTTTAGATGGGATACACTGGATATCAGTGACCCTCTTATTGTAAGATTTACTTTTGTTCTGTATACTTCTTGCATTTTATTATAGTTTAAACAAACATTATAATAATAATATAGTAGGGTAGAGTTTAAGGGTGCACTTATACTTCCTTGCTATTGAGCTAGCTTTAATAGCTACGTGGTAGAGCGTCTGCTAAACGTTTGAGAGGTACCGGGTTTGATTCAGGGTCGGGGCTGAAATATTTTTATTATTATTATTATTATACCAGATTTATATAGCGCCTTTTTCATGATAAACACGTTCAAAGGCGCTTTACATATAGCAAACGCAGCCACACAGGGCGCGAAATTCATCCTCTACTAGTACAGACACAGAGCGATCTGACCAGAGGGACAGAGTGAGATAAAGCCCCCAGAACAGATAGAGAGAAATCCTTTTTAGATACAGACTTGTCCGGTTAACTTAGCCTAGCTCTTTGCGAATAGACAGTCTGGTTCTTTAACGTGCCCGGTGTATAGCACCGATACACGCGAAGCCGTCTTTCCTGGGAAGAACCAGTACAGGCCTCTAAGTTAGGTGGGAGACACTCAAGAGCATCTCAGAAATTTCCAGTGCCTGGACCGGGATTCGAACCCCGGACCTCTGGATTGACAGTCAAGCGTGTTACCACTAGACCACTGGCCCACCTTTCAGTCTGTTACAGTACAGTTTAATACTTTATAGATAAAATATGATTTTATTAAAAACCAGACTATTCTATTTCTAGTCAAAAGTGGGCTATTTATAGAATGACTTCTTATAAGTTGGTTCTGGTGATTTTGGAAATGTTTCTGTCATAATTCTGAGGATGATGCAGCTCTTTTGGGCAAAAAAAAAATGTGTGGAACGTCTGAAATGGTGAAATAAGATATGAGAATATGTAATCACAGAGATGCTGCCGATTGTACATAACAAGATTTCTATACAGCGAGCAGCTCTTTCAAGCATTGATGGCTTGATCACCCAAACTCCATGTTTGGAATGCTTGAAACTCAGGATAACTTTAGCATTTTGTTCTTCCCCTTGCAGCCGTGGGCAATTGTTGCATCATGGAAAATTTTGTTCTGTTCATTTCAGTTAAAGGAGTTGTACACATTGTTAAATGAAAATTATGTGGAAGATGATGACAACATGTTTAGGTTTGATTACTCACCGGAATTCTTACAATGGTAAGACGTCTAATTTACTTCATTTACCATCAAAAAGTTTAATCTCTGGTCCTAGGATTTAGGCTTTATATGCCAATTTTTAGCTTGTCTGATCTGTTAAATTGGTTAAATTTTTTGTTTAGGTCCACCTTTTCTCAAACACATTAAGAGCTACAGCTTTGAAACTTTGCACACTTGTTTATCATCATTAGGGGGACTATGTAGGCCAAGACCCATAATTCTGATATGCATTTTGTCAGAATTATGGCCCTTTTTGTACTTACCATAACTTTAACCTGCATTTTGTCAGAATTATAGCCCTTTTTGTACTTAGAAAATCTTAACTTTAACTCTTTTCTTACATATTGGCCAGCACTTGCAGACGAGCGATGGCACCCATAGGCAGTATATTTCAAAGATGTCAAAAAAATTAAGGAAAAATAGAATTGTTGTGTTTAACAGTAGTGTGCCTATCTTGTTATTGGTTAAAGCATTTTGTTAGCTCGACTATTCGAAGAATAAGTAGAGCTATCCTACTCACCACGGCGTCGGCGTTGGCGTCGGCGTCACACCCTGGTTAAGTTTTTCGTACCAGTCCACATTTTGACAAAGTCTTTTGAGATAAAGCTTTGAAACTTTCAACACTTGTTTACCATCACCATGTCCAGTTATAGGCAAGAGTATATAACTCTGTCAAGCATTTTGACTGAATTATGGCCCCTTTTGACATAGAAATCTTGGTTAAGTTTTTCGTACCAGTTCATATTTTGGCAAAGTCTTTTGAGATAAAGCTTTGAAACTTTCAACACTTGTTTACCATCACCATGTCCAGTTGTAGGCAAGAGTACATAACTCCATCAAGCATTTTGGTTGAATTATTGCCCCTTTTTTACTTAGAAATCTTGGTTAAGTTTTTCGTACCAGTCTAAATTTTGACAAAGTCTTTTGAGATAAAGCTTTGAAACTTTCAACACTTGTTTACCATCACCATATCCAGTTGTAGGCAAGAGTACATAACTCCATCAAGCATTTTGGCTGAATTATGGCCCCTTCTGACTTAGAAGTCTTGGTTAAGTTTTTCGTACCAGTTTATATTTTGTGTAAAGTGTTTGACATATGGCTTTGAAACTTTTATATCTTGTTCAGTATTATAGTCTTTATCAATAGGCAAGAGTACATAACTCTGTCATCTTTTTTGGCTGAATTATGGCCCTTTTTGAACTTGGAAATTGGTTCTGTTTTCGTATATGTCCATGTTTAGTCAAGATTATTTGACATATGGCTTTTAAACTTTAAACACTTGTTTATCATTATGATTTCCATCTGCAGGCAAGAGTACATAACTCTTGACAACTATTTTGGCTGAATTATGGCCCTTTTTGGACTTTGACATTTTTGTCAAAATATTTGAACTGTGGCTTTGAAACTGTTAACACTAGTATATCAACATGATTTCCATCTGTAGGCAAGTGTACATAACTCTGTCAACTATTTTGACTGAATTATGACCCTTTTTGGACTTGGAAATTAGTTAAACTTTTCATACAAGTCTGTGTTTGCCTAACATATAACTTAATAACATATTTGCCATCATGGTCACACATTGCCACTTAGTGCAAGACTAATCGAAATCAACAAATACAGGAAAAATTTTTGTTTAATCCATTTTTTTCTTTTGTCTGAAAATCTATGGAAATATTTTGACCCCATTCTTCAATAAATTCTTCGAATAGTCGAGCGCGCTGTCATCCGACAGCTCTTGTTTTAATCCTGATTGAGATTGTATTGTAAACAAGAGTGTTTGTTTAAAGGGATACCAGCTCTTATTTCTTCAGTTTCAGTAATGGTTAAACTTGCTGTTTTGAAATCTATATTTTCTCACCTTCTGAATTAAATTTGCCTGTATTGCAAACAAATTTGAACTTCTCACAACCTCTGGTATTATTTCTGCTTTCATTTTCAAGTTAGATCAATAGATTGAGCTGTCTGAGGACTTCAAAATCAGGTTTGATACACAAATTTCTTTACCTGGGCGAATCTGCATTCACTGTGATTCATACATGTAGGGAAGTTACTTACCAAGATCAGGTTATAAGGCAAGAAAGCCAGCAGCACTAGCTACGTAATCTACTGTTAGAAAATCATTAAAACAGATCTCATAAATTGTACTAATCACACCAGAAATTTAAAATCAAGTTAATGACATTTTGTGTTTGAATTGATTTTCAGGGCCCTACAGCCGCCAGGATGGTTAAAAGATTGGCACTGTGGAGTGAGAGTTATAAAGAGTGGCAAGCTAGTTGGTTTTATTAGTGCTGTACCTGCTCACATTAAAATATACGACAAGTAAGTGAAAGTACCGTACTGTTGGAGAGGTTGTAATTGTGCATGTATTCTTATATATGATTGTCATCTGTTATAAATTGTACTGTGAATTCAATGAGTTGCTAGGTAAATCTACATATTTGTTGAAATTGATTAACCTGTACTGTGCTAAATTTTAAAATGGACTGGTCTATCATTCAATTTGGCAGTGCCATTTATTATTTGAAGAGGTGTTGACTGAAAATTTACGGACTGAATAGCGAACAGTGCAGACCATGATCAGCCGGCACCCATGATCAGCCGGCACGGATGTGCTGCAGGCTACAGGTTAAGAAGTTCCTTTGGATGCATAGAATGCAATCAAACAAAAAAATAGCAGACACGTTTTTATTAGCTCACATGTCACAAAGTGACAGTGTGAGCTTTTGTGATCGTGCAGCGTCCGTCGTCCGTGCGTGCGTAAACTTTTGCTTGTGACCTCTCTAGAGGTCACATTTTTCATGGGATCTTTATGAAAGTTGGTCAGAGTGTTCATCTTGATGATATCTAGGTCAAGTTCGAAACTGGGTTACGTGCGGTCAAAAACTAGGTCAGTAGGTCTAAAAATAGAAAAACCTTGTGATCTCTCTAGAGGCCATATTTTTCACAAGATCTTCATGAAAATTGGTCAGAATGTTCACCTTGACGATATCTAGGTCAAGTTCGAAACTGGGTCACGTGCCTTCAAAAACTAGGTCAGTAGGTCAAATAATAGAAAAACCTTGTGACCTCTCTAGAGGCCATATTTTTCATGGGATCTGTATGAAAGTTGGTCTGAATGTTTATCTTGATGATATCTAGGTCAAGTTCGAAACTGGGTCAGCTGCGGTCAAAAACTAGGTCATTAGGTCTAAAAATAGAAAAACCTTGTGACCTCTCTAGAGGTCATACTTTTGGATGGATCTTCATGAAAATTGGTCAGAGTGTTCACCTTGATGATATCTAGGTCAAGTTCGAAACTTGGTCACGTGCCATCAATAACTAGGTCAGTAGGTCAGATAATAAAAAAACCTTGTGACCTCTCTAGAGGCCATATTTTTCATGGGATCTGTATGAAGGTTGGTCTGAATGTTCATCTTGATGATATCTAGGCCAGGTTCGAAACTGGATCAACTGTGGTTAAAAACTAGGTCAGTATGTCTAAAAATAGAAAAACGTTGTGACCTCTCTAGAGGCCATATTTTTCAATGGATCTTCATGAAAATTGGTCAGAATGTTCACCTTGATGATATCTAGGTCAGTTTTGAAACTGGGTCACGTGCCGTCAATAACTAGGTCAGTTGGTCAAATAATGAAAAAACCTTGTGACCTCTCTTAGAGGCCATATTTTTCATGGGATCTGTATGAAAGTTGGTCTGAATGTTCATCTTGATGATATCTAGGTCAGGTTCAAAACTGGGTCACATGAGCTCAAGTACTAGGTCACTATGTCAAATAATAGAAAAAAATGACGTCATACTCAGTTCAAAACTGGGTCATGTTGGGACAGGTGAGCGATTCAGGACCATCATGGTCCTCTTGTTGTTTTTTCATGAGATGTAATAAAATGTGCAACATCCCTCACGCTCCTAGCATTGGCTTGATCAGAATTTATTATAGTAAAATTCAATGGACTTCATGATCTGAAAGGACAAGAAAATATAACAAGTACAGGCAAAACATGTTTTTTTTGCTATTATTTAGTTAGGTGGTAGATCATTGGATGGTGGCATTATTTTGGTAGATGTGAATTTCATAACGTAGCTTTAATTTGTTCTCAAAACACTGATATAAAATGACTCCTGTAAATATACTTTATGTTGCAGAGACAAACATATGGTAGAAATTAATTTCTTGTGTGTTCACAAAAAATTACGGTCAAAGCGTGTAGCTCCGGTACTGATTCGAGAGATTACAAGACGTGTTCATCTAAAAGGTCTCTTTCAAGCAGTGTACACGGCAGGGGTGGTTTTACCTAAACCGGTAGCATGTTGTAGGTGAGTGTGTTCTTTTCAACATCTCTAGAGCAAATATTACTTGCAGTACATATTTTTGGGTTACAGGATTGATCAGCTGATAGGCAAATGTGGCGACCGTTACGCAAATTATTCATCTTCAACCTGTGAATCATGTTGGGTAGTTGACACTTTGTTGTGGAAAACTGCTCTGTACTGGTACAGATTCAAGGGACATGGTAAAGGTCGCTGTAAAAAATTAAAATTTTATGAAGGATTTTTTTCGGTTATATTGCTACCGACTGTATTTGTAAGACAAATATTACTGAGGGTGCTATGATTTATATAAATAGTGATACATGTTTCACATTATTGCCATATACCCAAAATATTCTATCTAGTTATCTAGTTTCAGTGTTAAATATTGGGAACTGTTAGCCTTGCGAAAGTATCTGATTTTACAGTAACCGTTCTCCATTTTGAATGTGTTATAAATCCAATCTGTTTACAGATACTGGCACAGATCATTAAATCCAAAGAAGTTGATTGAGGTGAAATTTTCACATCTAACTAGAAACATGACTATGCAGCGTACGCTGAAACTCTACAAGTTACCTGATGTGAGAACAATTCTAGCTTTTCTTATATCCTTTATTACTTTGGTTTAATATTTTGAGAGTTTTAGTTTTGAATATTATAGGCATAAGGTGAAACCATTTGAAGGATTTTGAAATGTTAACAGAACATTTTAATAATTTAAAATAGTTTTATAAATGCGAGATGCTAAATTAAAAAAAAAAAAGGATGATATCTGTTAGTATTATATTTATATTTGATATGCAGGTGTCAAAATATATGTGTGAATTAAATCTTTCACAGATTTATGGCCCTTTTATAGTTGTATATATGGTGCAGTTATACAGATTTTATTTCTTCTCCATCAGTCCAGAGTCAAACCTAAAAGACATGGTTTGAATGATTTTGATAAAACTTGGTAGAAATATGAACTGCTATAGGGAAATACCACCCAGCTAATTTCAGTCTGATTGCATAAAGGCAAGAGTTTTGGCCATTTATACTTACATACATGTATGTATTGTACTTACTGAGTGATTTATCCTGTCTTTTTGTCCGTCTGGAGCAATGTCTAAGACATGGTTTGGAATATTTCAATAAAACATTTTGTTAAACTTTGAAACTAAGATATGCATTCTGGCCACTTGGGCATAGCAAATGTTGCTGTTTAATACTAAAAATAGAAAATTATTTCTGCTTAATAATTTCAGTTACAGATAAAGTATATATCTATGTTTACATTATTTTGTGGTTTTTAGTCCCCTACAGGTGGAACACCGGAGGGGACTTTAGGAATGTCCTCCGTCCGTCTGTCTTTCAGTCTGTCTGCAAATCTGGATCAAAGTATTCAAGCTAGGTTCATAAAACTTGGTATGTGAATAGATGGATTATCATAGTACTGCACACAAATGTTCCCCATGATGAGACAATGTGTCGTGTACATGATATATGCTTGTAGGTCAAGGTCACTATTGAAATTAAGTAAAAAATAGTCTTTGTTTCTTAGCTCCTAAATACATCGAAGCATTTTTAGTCCTAACACTGTCACCAACAACCACAAGGGACGAACACTAACACTATTTAAAAAAAAAACTAGAATGCTCCATCTACCACTCTTAGAGACCTTTAGAATGATGTACTGTTTATACTGGATCCTAGGAAATAAAATTCAAATTCAAGGAGAAAGCTTTCTATGGATTAGACAGACCAAACAGTAGTTTTCACTTGTTTTGTTAGTTCTCAGTACAGTAAACCTCGCTTATAAGGAACAGCTTGGGACCTCTAAAAATTGTTCCTTATAACCGAGGTTCCTTATATCCGTATAGCGAACTAGTTCTTTGTGACCGAGATTTGTATAACGAACACAATTCGTATAGCTAACACTATTTGACTGACGTTTGAAAAGGGCTATGTGTTCACACTCCGGGCCGACCATGAATCTTTATGTGAGAAAGTTGCGAGTCTAGTACAGGTCATTTCCTGGAGAGATGGTAAGGTAAACTGCCTGCATGTATATGACTGATATAATAGTGTTGAAACACGGCGTTAAAACACAATGTACGTCGGTAAGAATGACCGTAATTTGTGTATATTTTTTGTCGGTTATTTCTATCTTCCTTTTTAGAGAGCGCTACATTATGACTATAAGATGTTGCAGTTACTCCCCTTACCTTGCTCGACTGCATGTTATGCGAATAGGCATCAATACTAATATAAAACAAATGTTCAGATTTTTTTTTTTTTGCACATACTAGACAACGGCGCCATAAATACGAATTAAGGTGTAAATTATACCTATAGTTTTGCTATTGTCCATTTCAGCAGCTGCTATAATTTTTACAATTGGAAATTTGGTAAACTGGAATGTTTGCCATCGTTTATCATGCGTAATTAGCACATTTATTTAGGATATTTCCATTGTGAAACTAGACTAATAATGACCAACATTAACATCCCAAGGTTTGGTGACCATGACTGATTTTAGTTCACTATTTTTAACATGAAATACCTAATACATGTAGAATTCTTTTAACCTGGGTTCCAGTCTGTTGATTTTTCATGTGCTTCTGTTCAGCAAATCAATACTATCAGAAACTAAATGGACAGTAACAGCGACTTGCTCATACATATGAAATAGCACGTATGCTACGAAAAAGTTAAAAAAAAAAATCAGCGTTTAAATCCCAGGCTAATATTCTAGAGTAAATATAAGTCAACTATTGTCTAGTATTTGGTAAATGATAATGATGATATATATTTTCTTTTTATCGTATCCGTGAATTGACAAACTAAAGATCATAGAAATGAAATAATGTTTATTCATGTGCATGAAAGCGCGTGAAGTGCTGACGTTACTCTGGCGTCATCAGCGATTCTCCTGTTTATTTCCGATTTTCAATAGTTTTTATACGCCCGTTTGAAAAACGGGACGTATTATGGGAACGCCCCTGGCGGGCGGGCGGGCGGCGTCCACAGACCTTGTCCGGAGCATATCTTCTACATGCATGAAGGGATTTTGATGAAACTTGGCACAGTTGTTCACCATCATGAGACGGAGTGTCATGCGCAAGAACCAGGTCCCTAGGTCTAAGGTCAAGGTCACACTTGGAGGTCAAAGGTCAAATTCAAGAATGACTTTGTCCGGAGCATATCTTCTTCATGCATAGAGGGATTTTGATGAAAGTTGGCACAATTGTTCATCATCATGAGAAGGAGTGTCGTGCGCAAGAACCAGGTCCCTAGGTCTAAGGTCAAGGTCACACTTAGAGGTCAAAGGATACAAGAATGAAAACTTTGTCCGGAGCATTTCTTCTTCATGCATAGAGGGATTTTGATATAACTTGGCACAAATGTTCACCACCATGAGGCGGAGTGTCATGCGCAAGAACCAGGTCTCTAGGTCTAAGGTCAAGGTCACACTTAGAGGTCAAAGGATACAAGAATGAAAACCTTGTCCGGAGCATTTCTTCTTCATGCATAGAGGGATTTTGATATAACTTGGCACAAATGTTCACCACCACAAGACGTAGTGTCATGCGCAAGAACCAGGTCCCTAGGTCTAAGGTCAAGGTCACACTAGAGGCCAAAGGTCAGATACAAGAATGACTTTGTCCGAAGCATTTCTTCTTCATGCATGGAGGGATTTTGATGTAACTTGACACAATTATACACCATCATGAGACGAAGTGTCATGCGCAGTTCCCTTCTTTAGAATTACTTCCCTTTGTTGTTACTATAAATAGCTTATATTGTAACTTTTTCATTACTAGTCGTAGGGAAAAATCGAGACCACTTTTCTGTAGTACAACATGCATGCTACATCCAATTTTGAGGTGTATTTTGACCAGTCTCTACCTGGTAAAGATTTTGTGTGGACTTACAATTTTTTTTTTGATTTTTTTTTTTTTTTTTTTTTTTTTTTTTTTTTTTTTTTTTTAAGATTAACTTCCCTTAGTTGTTACTATAAATAACTTATATTGTAACTTTTTTATAATTGACCGTAGGGAAAAACCAAGACCACTTTTCTGTGGTACAACATAGATGTTACTTTCCAATTTAAGGTGTATTTTAAGGTATCTCTACCTGGTAAGGAGTTTTTTTGTGGACTTAGAAAAACAAATGACTTACAGTGATTACTAAACAACCACAAAATTAAAATTCCATTTGCAAATACAGGTGCTAGAGTAAAGAAATTTGCTGTGACGGGCGTATATTGTGACATTCTTGCACTCTTGTTATTCTTTATGTCTGTTCGCTATAACCGAGGGGTTTTCTGTTGAATTTCATACTTTGGGACTGGAAAAAGTGTTCCTTTTAACCGAGTGTTCCTTATAACCGAGTTCCCTTTAACCGGGGATTTTTACATTGAATAAAGAAGGAATTAGATAGGGGAATTAAAAACTGTTCCTTGTAACCGAGTGTTCCTTATATCGGAGTTCCTTATAAGTGAGGTTTACTGTATGTCCAACACACAGTAATTTTGATATAAACAGCTGTGTGACTGAAAAAAAATGTCAGATATCACACCCAACTGTTAACAAGTAGCTTTAAACATTTACATAAATCAGTGATTAGTATATTTTGTTTTCACTTTACAGGCCACAAAGGTTCCAGGATTCCGCCCATTCACACCAGCTGATGTTACTGACACTTTCAAACTTCTTTCTCAAGTAAGTATACCACAGGTTGGAGACCACTCCCTTGGGACCTTGTGGTGAACCCTCTACCTTGAAACTTCAGGCTGTTGTGATTTGTCAAAAAATATAGCTACATTGCTAAAAATAGAAAAATCTTCAAACAACATCTCTAAACTCAATGTCCAATTTTAAAGTAATTTCACAGATATGTTTTATGGGTGATGAAATTGTTAAAGCCTTTCCTGATTTGTAGCCCGCCCGCTTAGCTCAGTAGGTAAGAGCGTTGGTCTCGGGGTCGCAAGTTCGATCCTCGGGAGGCGGGGGGGGAGGGGGGGGGGGGGGCGGCGTATGGTCTCCGTGACTATTTGATAAACGACATTGTGTCTGAAATCATTAGTCCTCCAACTCTGATTCATGTGGGGAAGTTGGCAGTTACTTGCGGAGAACAGGTTTGTACTGGTACAGAATCCAGGAATACTGGTTAGGTTAACTGCCCACCGTTACATGACTGAAATACTGTTGAAAAACGGCGTTGAACCCAAAAACAAACAAACAAATTTCCTGATTTGTCAAAAGAAAAACCATTGCCACCTGAACTAAAAGATAGAACAGATCTTCAAATGAGGTGCTGTCCTGAACAGCTGGTTTATATTATTTGTCAAAAAGCATTTCTACTAGAACCAGTTTTCCAAAGTTAAAAATTAAGTGGGAACTTCAAATATCTTCTCAGAAACTGCCAAAGTTCATAGTTATTTGACAGAAGTATTTAATAAATGACTTTTTTCCTAAATTTTTACTTCCTTGATATTTGAAATTTTGATAAGAAGTTTAGGGCCATGGTGTGGCTTGTTTATTTATAAAGAAGAGTTCCTCATACTGATAGAAGACCTGGTTTTCTTGCTCTGATATTGTTACTGTTTCTTTGAATTTTGGTACAGATAAGCAGTTTGCATCTGACACACACTTTTCTGGGAGTTATATCCCCTTGTTTGACTGTTTCACAACAGAATGACTAGAGTATTGCAGGGTTCTGGCTAAGTAGAGTACAAATCAATGACCTGGTCACCTTGCACTAAAAAGAACCTAAGTGGCACTGAGATGGTGCAGTTCTATGCAATACGATTGGTAACAAGTGACTACTCCACTTACTGTAGTGTTTCCAAAATGCAATTAAGTTTAGGCTGGAAGTCCTTAAACACTGCAGCAAAATTCCAAACTTATTTTATTTTATTTACAATAACTTAGTTGTTACACTACTTCCCCCATGTCTTTAAGTCCATGTTAGGATTACCTGCCTTCTGCTCACAGGTTCATGTTGGCTCTGACTATTGCAAATTTGCTTTTTTTCCCCCCTCATGCTACATTGCTCTGGAATGGTCTGCCTCATCACATTGCTGCCATGTCTAGCTTGTACTCTTTGAGACCGGCTGTCTCAGAATTTAACTACAGTTCAATTTCGTTGACTCGAACTAGAATAATAAACACCACCCTTCACTCTAACTCATTGTAGTATCCTGGTCTGATCCCTATACAATCAGTGATGCAAACTTCTCTAACCTGATATTCCTGCTTGTGTGAAAGTAAGATTAAAGGGGTTATATTTAAACTGAGTCCAAATAAGTTCAGTATTTGACTGCAATCTTTGTATAATTTGTATTTTACTGCATTTTCAATTTATGTCTGTAATTTTATCCTTTATTTTCAGTATTTGAGGGGTTTAGATCTGGCTCCAGTTTTCACAGAAGAGGAATTCCGTCACTGGTTTATACCTAGGAAAGGAATCATAGATAGTTATGTAGTTGAGGTAAGTTTACCGTAAAGTTTATTTTAATTTAATGTAATTTACTGGTTGTTTCTGGGCACAGTTTTGAAATTGATCAGTGGCAAAGTTTCATTTTGGAACTGGTATCAAAACATAATATTTGAACCTTGTTGGGTAGAACTGACTTCAATTATAAGTTTCAAGTCAATAGAGAACCTTAATTATTTTAGAAACATATTTATGGTATAATAGACAGACATATTAAAGCCATATACACACTAATATAATAACATAAAGTATATCTATTGTTTTGAAAAATTGTAACTTATTAAAACATATAATATGCCAGCTGAATCCTGTTATATTAAATTTTTGAAGAGATGCACACAACCATTTTTAAATTAATAAAAATAGTAAGGGGTTTGTTTGATTTCGTTAGGGAGTAAAACTTCCTATACAAGAATTTTCTTAGGATAACAAAAATATTCGAGTTTGGAATTTTTCCTTTGAATTAGGCAATTGTATGTTTTAGTTTGGTCTAAAAGGAGCCTAGCTGGCATTTGAAACTTAGCCGATGTTTAGCCCAATGGGACAGGTGGAAGAAATTCTAACATAGGTTTTATAGTGTAGTTTGTAAGTTTCAACATTCCTTTTTTTACGCCCATTTGAAAAACGGGTCGTATTTTGGGAACGCCCCTGGCGGGCGGGCGGGGGCAGGCAGGTTGATGGGCTGACTGGCGGGCGGGCGGCATCCACAGACTTTGTCCAGAGCATATTTTCTTCATGCATGGAGGGATTTTGATGAAACTTGGCACAGTTGTTCACCAGCATGAGATGGAGTGTCATGCGCAAGAACCAGGTCCCTAGGTCTAAGGTCAGGGTCACACTTTGAGGTCAAAGGTCAAATTCAAGAATGACTTTGTCCGGAGCATATCTTCTTCATGCATGGAGGGATTTTGATGAAACTTGGCACAATTGTTCACCATCATGAGACGGAGTGTCATGCGCAAGAACCAGGGCCCTAGGTCTAAGGTCAAGGTCACACTTGGAGATCAAAGGTCGAATTCAAGAATGACTTTGTCCGGAGCATATCTTCTTCATGCATGGAGGGATTTTGATGAAACTTGGCACAGTTGTTCACCATCATGAGACAGAGTGTCGCACGCAAGAACCAGGTCCCAAGGTCTAAGGTCAAGGTTACACTTAGAGATCAAAGGTCAAATTCAAGAATGACTTTGTCCGGAGCATATCTTCTTCATGCATGGGGGGATTTTGATGTAACTTGGCACAATTGTTCACCATCATGAGACGGAGTGTCATGCGCAAGAACCAGGTCCCTAGGTCTAAGGTCAAGGTCATACTTAGAGGTCAAAGGATACAAGAATGAAAACTTTGTCTGGAGCATTTCTTCTTCATGCATGGAGGGATTTTGATATAACTTGGCACAAATGTTCACCACCACGAGATGGAGTGTCTTGCGCAAGAACCAGGTTCCTAGATCTAAGGTCAAGGTCACACTTTGAGGCCAAAGGTCAGATACAAGAATGACTTTGTCTGAAGCATTTCTTCTTCATGCATGGAGGGATTTTGATGTAACTTGGCATAATTGTACACCATCTTGAGATGAAGTGTCATGCGCAGGTCCCTTCTTTAGAATTACTTCCCTTTGTTGTTACTATTAATAGCTTATATTGCAACTTTTTCATTACTAGTCGTAGGGAAAAATCGAGACCACTTTTCTGTCATATTACATCCAATGTTGAGGTGTATTTTGACCTATCTCTACCTGTTACGGATTTTTGTGTGGACTTAATTTTTTTTTTTTTTTTTTTTTTAAGAATAACTTCCCTTAGTTGTTACTATAAATAACCTATACTTTAACTTTTTTATAATTGACCGTAGGAAAAAACCAAGAACACTTTTCTGTGGTACAACATAGATGTTACTTTCAAATTTTAGATGTATTTAAGGTATCTCTACTTGGTAAGGAGTTTTTTGTAGACATAGAAAAACAAAAGAATTACAATAATTACTAAACAACCACAAAGTTAACATTCCATTTGCAAACACAGCTATTTGCTAATTTGCTGCAATGGGCGTATATTGTGACATTCTAGCACTCTTGTTTTCTTTGTAGAACAATGGAACAATTACAGATTTTGTTAGTTTCTACACTCTACCTTCTACTGTGATGCATCACCCTGTACATAAATCTTTGAAAGCAGCCTACTCTTTTTACAACGTCAGTACAGTGACGCCATGGGTTGACCTGATGCAAGATGCGCTCATTATTGCGAAAAACGTAAGTTGGACAGGAAAATTTTGTAACTAATTTCTTTACAAACCTAATGAATTTAAGTTTTGGCAGATATTTAGTGTCATTCATTTTGTAGCAGGTTACATTTAAATGCTGTATGATTAAATTCATGAATTCAGGCTGTTTGGAGTGTTGAAAAATTTTAGACAATGTATTAATGATTTCAGAATGGTTATAAAATACTGAACTATATTGTATGTTTTTTGATGTATTTCATTATTTCAGACCGGTTTTGATGTATTTAATGCCCTAGACTTGATGCAGAACAAATTATTCTTGGAGAAACTCAAGTTTGGAATTGGGGATGGCAATCTACAATATTACCTTTATAACTGGAGATGTATGCAGATGGAACCTAATCAGGTGGGTATTTTCATGTCTCCGCAATACTGTAAAATCATTTAATTTCGCGGGCATGAATTTTCGTGGTTTTGGTCAAAACGGCAATTTCTTTGGGATATGAATTCGTGGATTTCAACTTTTGAACATAAAATGAATGGGAATTTTACTTGTTCGTTGGGATTAAATTTCGTGGATTGACTCAACCACGAAATCCACGAAAATTAGTCCCCCACGAATATTAATGATTCCGCAATATATGGTGATACTTGGAATTGGTCTTGTTTTAAATTTTCTTTCATAAGCATAAGAGAGCAATAATATGACCTAGGGTTCAGTGTGACACCTAGTCTTCTTGTCTGTATGGAAGTTCAAAATGATTTTCACAAATATTCGTTGTAAAAGACAAGTGCCAAGTTTTGTTTGTTGGATTTAATTCCACGCATTAATCTGTCTATAAAATCAACGAATTGGGATTTCTCACAGCAAGACCAGAGTTATGGCCCTTGACTTAGTCAAAAATATGCATACAGAGACTGGAGTAGGGGGTCCTGTGGACACACGTCTAGTTACTTATGAACATAATTTATTTATACTGAATTCTTTTAAAATGCTGTTTTCTGTTATAGTCTTCTTAAATTTTTGTCGAAGATTTGCATAGTGACTGACCTAGTAGAAAGTGCTATTAAATCAGATTATTTTGATCACCTCCCTGTATGGCTCCAGCTATGTAAGTTCATAACCAGTATTGAAAGTAGTGTTTTTCTAACCATGTCATTATTCATAACATGTATTTTGACAGCTGCTATAATTGTTTCTACCATATCATTCAAGGCTTTATGAAACTTAAAACAAGAGGACCATGATGGTCCTGAATCCCTCACCTGTCCCCACATGACCCAGTTTTGACCTGAGTATGACGTTGTTTTTTCTATTATTTGACACAGTGACCTAGTTTTTGACCTTATGTGACCCAGTTTTGAATCTGACCTAGATATCATCAAGATAAAAATTCTGACCAATTTTCATGAAGATCCATTGAAAAATATGGCCTCTAGAGAGGTCACAAGGTTTTTTATTATTTGACCTACCGACCTAGTTATTGAGGACACGTGACCCAGTTTCGAATTTGACCTAGATATCATCCAGGTGAACATTCTGACTAATTTTGATGAAGATCCATTCAAAAGTATGGCCTCTAGAGAGGTCACAAGGTTTTTCTATTTTTAGACCTACTGACCTAGTTTTTGAGCACAGTTGACCCAGTTTCGAACTTGACCTAGATATCATCAAGATGAACAATCAGACCAACTTTCATACAGATCCCATGAAAAATATGGCCTCTAGAGAGGTCACAAGGTTTTTGTATTATTTGACCTACTGACCTAGTTATTGATTGCACGTAACCCAGTTTTAAACTTGACCTAGATATCATCAAGGTAAACATTCTGACCAATTTTCATGAAGATCCATTCAAAAGTATGGCTTCAAGAGAGGTCACAAGGTTTTTCTATTTTTAGACCTACTGACCTAGTTTTGGACCGCACGTGACCCAGTTTCGAACTTGACCTAGATATCATCAAGATGAACATTCAGACTAACTTTCATATAGATCCCATGAAAAATATAGCCTCTAGAGAGGTCACAAGGTTTTTTTATTATTTGACCTACTGACCTAGTTTTTGATGGCACATGACCCAGTTTCGAACTTGACCTAGATATCCTCCAGGTGAACATTCTGACCAACTTTCATGAAGATCCATTGAAAAATATGACCTCTAGAGAGGTCACAAGGATTTTCTATTTTTAGACCTACTGACCTAGTTTTGGACCGCACGTGACCCAGTTTCAAATTTGAGCTAGATATCATCTAGATGAACATTCTGACCAACTTTCATGAAGATCCATTGAAAAATATGACCTCTAGGGAGGTCACAAGGATTTTCTATTTTTAGACCTATTGACCTAGTTTTTGACCGCACGTGACCCAGTTTCAAACTTGACCTAGATATCATCAAGGTGAACATTCTGACCAATTTTCATGAAGATCCATTGAAAAATATGGCCTCTAGGGAGGTCACAAGGATTTTCTATTTTTAGACCTACTGACCTAGTTTTTGACCGCACATGACCCAGTTTCGAACTTGACCTAGATATCATCTAGGTGAACATTCTGACCAATTTTCATGAAGATCCATTGAAAAATATGGCCTCTAGGGAGGTCACAAGGTTTTTCTATTTTTAGACCTACTGACCTAGTTTTTGACCGCACATGACCCAGTTTCGAACTTGACCTAGATATCATCCAGATGAACATTCTGACCAACTTTCATGAAGATCCATTGGAAAGTATGGCCTCTAGAGAGGTCACAAGGTTTTTCTATTTTTAGACCTACTGACCTAGTTTTGGATCGCACGTGACCCAGTTTCGAACTTGACCTAGATATCATCAAGATGAACATTCTGACCAACTTTCATCAAGATCCCATCTAGGTGAACATTCTGACCAATTTTCATGAAGATCCATTGAAAAATATGGCCTCTAGGGAGGTCACAAGGATTTTCTATTTTTAGACCTACTGACCTAGTTTTTGACCGCACATGACCAAGTTTCGAACTTGACCTAGATATCATCCAGGTGAACATTCTGACCAACTTTCATGAAGATCCATTGGAAAGTATGGCCTCTAGAGAGGTCACAAGGTTTTTCTATTTTTAGACCTACTGACCTAGTTTTGGACCGCACGTGACCCAGTTTCGAAGTTGACCTAGATATCATCAAGATGAACATTCTGACCAACTTTCATAAAGATCCCATGAAAAATGTGACCTTTAGAGTGGTCACAAGCAAAAGTTTACGCACGCACGGACGGACGCACGGACGACGGACGCTGTGCGATCACAAAAGCTCACCTTGTCACAAAGTGACATGTGAGCTAAAAACAAAAAAAAACAAAAAAAAAACAAAAAAACTGACTACTCCATGACATTGGAACAATTCTGAATGTAGGGAAAGAAGACCACTGGTTCAAAGCAACTTGTTCATTGCTTTAAATTTTGTGTAAGTCCCAAACTATTTATGACCTAATTTAGCATGTATAAGCTGATACATGTTTTTATTGTGTTACAGGTTGGGCTTGTGTTGCAATGAAAGGGATATCAGAACCTTAATGGATGATTTCAGTAAGAGGATTAACATAGACTGGAGAGGATTGACACAGACCAGAGAGGGAAGTCTCTGTAATGTGATACATGTACACTTTCTTATAGATCAAACAATTCCTTCAGTAAAATGGAGTGGTTTCACTGTATACAACCTGTGATGTTGAAAATACTGTGCAATCTTTTAAGTTAATTTTCAGTTTCATTGTCATGTAGCTTTACCAATTTGTATTTGATTGCATAGAAGTGTGTAACTGTGCTCCTGCTAACACTACTTTGGTAATGTAAGATATCCAAGGGAGGCAGCTCTTTGTAAACTGTAAACATCAGTGGTTTTCTTGTTAAATATATTACATAAAATCGGAAATATTCAACAGGATTGACACCGTATTTTTGGGTAATTGAACTTTTTTGATCTTTTGGAGAAAATTATTAAAATTGGATTTCGATTTCTTCTATTTCTTTCTGCTGTGTAAAAGTTCTATCACAAAAAAACTCAGATATGACAGTATATGTACTTAATTCAGGTCTACAGTATATGTATGTAATATAGGTATCAGTATTCAAGGACTGATCAATTACACTACTGTTTGGTGTCGCAAAATGCCAGAAAATGTTTACATGACCTGAACTTTGTCGGGTTGTATACAGTGATTATAGTGAATATTGAGATTACTAATACGTGAAAGTGGCCATAGGCAATATATTTGTATCTTGATAGTGAGTCGGAAGGTTTGAATTGCAGTATGACAGTTTCACCGACATGAAACCTGTTTTGAGAAAAAATCATCAAAATACATGTTAAATGTGTGTTGCAAATATTTGTTTTTGCCTAATTCAATGTTAACTAGTTGTATAAAAAAAGGAAATATTTCTAAGATAAATACATATCTCTTCCACAGTTTTTATTAAGATGTCTGGTATAACGATGGGTTCACATCATATTTTCTTTATGGCTTGGGTGCATAGACTGTCTCAGTTTGTTAATTTGAAAAGAATTAAAAGTTTAGATAATTTATAGGATAATAGAGAAAGAGATAAGAAAATTTTTTTCCCAGTTTGGTTTCGATGTCTGGTATTTTTTAGAACTAGGGACACAAAAAAGAACTAGCCTGTTTTCAAGCAATGACATTTTTGTATTTTGTAATAATTTTTTTTTTTTTTTTTTTGGTAAGAAATATAACTGTCATTTAATGTCATTTTATTTAATTAACAATTAAATTATGTTAATGATTTTATTAGTGTTTATGTATGTATGTAGTATGCATAATGTTTCACTGTGACACCAAGTTTTGTTTTTTGTGTGTCCCCAATTTATATATATATACAAGCGTATCTGTTTTTTTTCTCCCATATATAATGTCTTGATTAACCAGGTTCCCATTTATGATTTTTTGGGTCGCCCACTGGTTTATTGCTAAAAGTCATCTCGAGTCATCTCGAGTTGAACTGTCTTTTTAAATGATTAAAAATTATAAAAAAAATCTACTTTAAGAACACCTCAATCAGCTTAACAACCAGATAGCCTCGCAGACCTCCCAATGCGAAATCAAATAATGTAAAGACTAAATTATATTTATTTTGGAACACAACCTGATGTAAGATAAATAGATGTTCTTTAAATATGGGAGCAACTGTACAGAAAGCACATATTTGGGAGAGCTAAAATGCAGTATTTATTTACAGATGGTCCTTGTACAAGTTACAAGTGTTCAGAAATGAAAAACATCAAATGGTCAATAATTTTTAAGGCATAAAATTTCATGGCTTCATTCAAATAGCTGTATCAAGGGGACATAAATTTGTTAATTTTAATAATAGAATTATTGGGTTTTTTGATTTTTTGTTTGACTAATGCAGCAGTTTGTTGACAGGGTGCGTTAAGCACATGTTTGACAGTATTGAAACAGGTCTTGCTGAATGTTAAAATCCTTTATCAAATATGAGACACTGAATTATGTAAAAGTTGACAATCCAGTAACATAAATTTTCTTTAACAGATATGTTACGTAGGATTGCGATTTTTTCCACATGTTACATTTCATGGTATATGTGTTTATTTATCACAGTTAGTGTCTGCAGCTTTTATTTTATGCTTCATTTGAATGGTAATTTGTGCACACTTTTTTGTATTACATGTGTAAATGTAAACAAGATGAATGGACCATGTTGTTTATTTGATATGGTATGATTGTTGTTTTTCTCTAATGTGTTGAAACAGTAATAAACCCAACTGCTCCTAGTTAGTCGTCCAGACATTATAGGAATTGATTAAGTATGAGCTATATAAACATTGTTAAATTTGAACGGTTTACTGTGAAATGTTTTGGATCAGTTCACAAAAATTCTGTCATTTCAACTAACACTGCTCTTTGATGGTGGCAGGGATTTGATGATTTCAAGTATTATTGATAAAATAAAAGAATACTGTTGACCTTTCCTGGAAATTTACTAGAATTTGTTCTCAGTCGATACTATCCTTTTAGCCCTATGTGGTTCTGGGACGATCTGTGTATGAAAAGAATTGGAACCACTGCCTTACCCTTGCATGATCGTAAGAGGCGACTAATAGGGTCTTAACACTTGGTTTTGCTGTAACTCTGTGATTCCAGCAGGTATGCAAATTTTGATTCCGTACCTCATGTTTTTATTTCGATGTAAATGAGATGTGAAACCAAAATTTGTAGTCCTGTTTGGTGCCATATAACCTATACTGTGTTGGTGCGCCGTAAAACCCAAATAAATAAATAAATAATACTATCCTTATAAAAGTTACAAGAGAGTAGTGATAACAGGTTTGCATCTTATCATTGGTCATTTAAATATTCTAAAGATTTTGATTGGTCGACCAGTTCACACTTACCTACAAAAGCATTGTGATACTGTTTTCACAGTGCTTGTTCGAAGTTATTGTCAGTAATGATAAAAATTATCTATTAGCAAGCAGCTAAATAAATTATATTTTGTAACTTGAGTTATAAATGAAACAAAACATGCTGTAGGAATATACAAATACTGAAGATGAGTATTTTAATGGGGCAAGGGGAGGGGTGATTTCAGTCGACAGCTATTTTTACAGTTTGGAAAATGTAAAATTAGTAACTGCTATAGTTTTAGCAATAATTCCATTATTATGAATTAGCATGCCACAGCAAAAAATACCAAAACATTGCAAATATTGAGTACACTATATTTTGTTTTCTATAGAAAAATTTTCACCTTTGACATTCAGTGCTATAAAATAATATGGCAGTAAAGTAAGTGTGGGTTATTGCCTTGTATTTTACACTAAATTTTATTAGCCCACCATCATCAGATGGTGGGCTATTCAAATCACTCTGGGTCCGTGGTCCGTCGTCCTTCCGTCCGTCCGTCCGTCATTCCGTCCGTCCTTCCGTTAACAATTTCTCGTTATCGCATCTCCTCAGAAACTACTAGGGGGATTTTGACCAAACTTTGTCAGAATGATGTATTGGTACCCTAGTTGTGTCCCCCTGAAAATCAGACTGGTTCAACAATTCTTTAGTGAGTTATGGCCCTTTGTTTATTAGCTCACCTGAGCAATGCTCAGGTGAGTTTTTCTGATCGCTCGATGTCCGGCGTCTGTCGTCCGTCGTCTGTCGTCTGTCGTCCGTCGTCTGTCAACATTTAGCTTGTGTATGCGATAGAGGCTGTATTTTTCAATTAATCTTCATGAATATTGGTCAGAATGATAACCTTGATGAAATCTAGGCCGAGTTCGAAAATGGGTCATCTCGGGTCAAAAACTAGGTCACTAGGTCAAATCAAAGAAAAACCTTGTGTATGCGATAGAGGCTGTATTTTTCATTTAATCTTCATGAATATTGATCAAAATGATAACTTTGATGAAATCTAGGCCGAGTTCGAAAATGGGTCATCTCGGGTCAAAAACTAGGTCACTAGGTCAAATCAAAGAAAAACCTTGTGTATGCGATAGAGGCTGTATTTTTCAATTAATCTTCATGAATATTGATCAAAATGATAACTTTGATGAAATCTAGACCGAGTTCGAAAATGGGTCATCTCAGGTCAAAAACTAGGTCACTAGGTCAAATCAAAGAAAAACTTTGTGTATGCGATAGAGGCGGTATTTTTCAATTAATCTTCATGAATTTTGGTCAGAATGATAAACTTGATGAAATCTAGGCCGAGTTCGAAAATGGGTCATCTCAGGTCAAAAACTAGGTCACTAGGTCAAATCAAAGAAAAACCTTGTGTATGCGATAGCGGCTGTATTTTTCAATTCTTCTTCATGAATATTGATCAGAATGATAACCTTGATGAAATCTAGGCCGAGTTCGAAAATGGGTCATCTCGGGTCAAAAACTAGGTCACTAGGTCAAATCAAAGAAAAACCTTGTGTATGCGATAGAGGCTGTATTTTTCAATTGATCTTCATGAATTTTGGTCAGAATGATTGCCTTGATGAAATCTAGGCCGAGTTCGAAAATGGGTCATCTCGGGTCAAAAACTAGGTCACTAGGTCAAATCAAAGAAAAACCTTGTGTATGCAATAGAGGCTGTATTTTTCAATTGATCTTCATGAATTTTGGTCAGAATGATTTCCTTGATGAAATCTAGGCCGAGTTCGAAAATGAGTCATCTCGGGTCAAAAACTAGGTCACTAGGTCAAATCAAAGAAAAACCTTGTGTATGCGATAGAGGCTGTATTTTTCAATTGATCTTCATGAATTTTGGTCAGAATGATTACCTTGATGAAATCTAGGCCGATTTCGAAAATGGGTCATCTGGGGTCAAAAACTAGGTCACTAGGTCATATCACGTAAAAACCTTGTGTATGCGATAGAGGCTGTATTTTTCAATTGATCTTCATGAATTTTGGTCAGAATGATTACCTTGATGAAATTTAGACCAAGTTCGAAAATGGGTCATCTGGGGTCAAAAACTAGGTCACTAGGTCAAATCAAAGAAAAACCTTGTGTATGCAATAGAGGCTGTATTTTTCAACTGATCTTCATGAAATTTAGCCAGAATGATTACCTTGATAAAATCTAGGCCGAATTCAAAAATGGGTCATCTGGGGTCAAAAACTAGGTCACTAGGTCAAATCAAAGAAAAACCTTGTGTATGCGATAGAGGCTGTATTTTTCAATTGATCTTCATGAATTTTGGTCAGAATGATTGCCTTGATGAAATCTAGGCCGAGTTCGAAAATGGGTCATCTCGGGTCAAAAACTAGGTCACTAGGTCAAATCAAAGAAAAACCTTGTGTATGCAATAGAGGCTGTATTTTTCAATTGATCTTCATGAATTTTGGTCAGAATGATTTCCTTGATGAAATCTAGGCCGAGTTCGAAAATGGGTCATCTCGGGTCAAAAACTAGGTCACTAGGTCAAATCAAAGAAAAACCTTGTGTATGCGATAGAGGCTGTATTTTTCAATTGATCTTCATGAATTTTGGTCAGAATGATTACCTTGATGAAATCTAGGCCGATTTCGAAAATGGGTCATCTGGGTCAAAAACTAGGTCACTAGGTCATATCACGTAAAAACCTTGTGTATGCGATAGAGGCTGTATTTTTCAATTGATCTTCATGAATTTTGGTCAAATGATTACCTTGATGAAATTTAGACCAAGTTCGAAAATGGGTCATCTGGGTCAAAAACTAGGTCACTAGGTCAAATCAAAGAAAAACCTTGTGAAATGCAATAGAGGCTGTATTTTTCAACTGATCTTCATGAAATTTTAGCCAGAATGATTACCTTGATAAAATCTAGGCCGAATTCAAAAATGGGTCATCTGGGGTCAAAAACTAGGTCACTAAGTCAAATCGAAGAAAAACATTGTGTATGCAATAGAGGATGTATTTTTCAATTGATCTTCATGAATTTGGTCAGAGTGATTGCCTTGATGAAATCTAGGTCAATTTTGAATATGGTTATCTGAGGCCAAAAACTAGGTCACTAGGTCAAATTAAAGAAAAATCTTGTGTATGCGATAGAGACTGTTTTTTTCAATTGATTTTTATGAAATTTGGTCAGGTTGATTGCCTTAATGAAATCTAGGTCGAATTTGAATATTTTGAAGATGGTCATCTGAGGTCAAAAACTAGTCACTTAGTCAAATCAAAAAAAAAACTTCTGTATGTGATAGAGGCTGTATTTTTCAATTGATCTTCATGAATTTTGGTCAGAATGATTGCCTTGATAAAATCTAGGTCGAGTTTGAACATGGGTCATCTAGGGTCAAAAACTAGGTCATATCTAAGAAAATGCTTGTTTTAATCGCAAGAGACCAATTTTTGGTCCAATCTTAATGAAAATTGGTCAGAATATTTGTTTCCAATGAAATCACTAGGTCAAACATGTTTACACTGTTATGGAGTGTTTCTTAGGTGAGCGACCTAGGGCCATCTTGGCCCTCTTGTTTCTATAATTTACATAGATTTATATAGGGAAAAACTTTGAAAATCTTCTTGTCCAAAACCACAGAGCCTAGGGCTTTGATATTTGGTATGAAGCATCATCTAGTGGTCCTCTACCAAGATGATTCAGATTATTTCCCTGGGGTCTAATATGGCCCCGCCCCAGGGGTCACATGGTTTATATAGACTTATAAAGGGGAAAACTTTGAAAAACCTCTTGTTCAAAACCACAAGGCCTAGGGCTTTGATATTTTGTATGTGACATCATCTAGTGGTCTTCTACTAAGATTGTTCAAATTATCCCTGTAGGGTCAAATATGGCCCCGCCCCGGGGGTCACATGGTTTACATAGACTTATATAGGGAAACACTTTGAAAATCTTCTGGTCCAAACCACAAAGCCTAGGGCTTTGGCATTTGTAATGTAGCATCATCTGGTGGTGCTCTACCAAGTTTGTTTAAATTATCCCCGTAGGGTCAAATATGGCCCCGCCCTGGGGGTCACATGGCCTATATAGACTTGTATAGGGAAAAGCTTTTAAAATCTTCTTGTTGATAACCTACAACATTCAGATTTGGACCACATGTATGGTTTTGAGTGGCAAGATGAACCTTGACATGAGTTGACCTTGATTTTGACCTAGTGACCTACTTTCACATTTCTGTAGCTACAGCCTTCAAATTTGGACAACTTGCGTAGTTTTGTGTACCGAAATGAACTTTGACTTTAAGATTGACCTAGTGACCTACTTTCACATTTTTGTAGCTACAGGCTTCAGATTTGGACCACATGCATAGTTTTGTGCACTGAAAAAAACTTTGACCTTGACATTGACCTAGTGACCTACTTTCACATTTTTGAAGGTACAGGCTTCAAATTTGGACCACATGCATAGTTTCGTGTTCTGAAATGAAATCTGACCTTGATTTTGACATAGTGACCTACTTTCACATTTCTCAAGCTACAGCCTTCAAGTTTGGACCACATGCTTAGTTTTGTGTACCGAAACAAACCTTGACCTTTACATTGACCTAGTGACCTACTTTCACGTTTTTGAAGGTACAGGCTTCAAATTTGGACCACATGCATAGTTCTGTGTTCCGAAATAAAATTTGACCTTGATTTTGACCTAGTGGCCTACTTCCACATTTCTCGAGCTACAGCCTTCAAATTTGGACAACTTGCGTAGTTTTGTGTACCGAAATGAACTTTGACCTTAAGATTGACCTAGTGACCTACTTTCACATTTTTGTAGCTACAGGCTTCAAATTTAGACCACATGCATAGGATTGTGTACCGAAACAAACTTTGACCTTGACATTGACCTAGTGACCTACTTTCACATTTTTGAAGGTACCGGCTTTAAATTTGGACCACATGCATAGATTTGTGTTCTGAAGTGTAATTTGACCTTGATTTTGGCCTAGTGGCCTACTTTCACATTTCTTAAGGAACAGCCTTCAAATTTGGACCACTTGCATAGTTTTGTGTACCGAAATAAACTTTGACCTTAAGATTGACCTAGTGACCTACTTTCACATTTCTCAAACTACAGCCTTCAAACTTTATGCATATGCATAGTTTTGTGTACAAAGAACTTTGTCCTTGAAATTGATCTAGTGACCTACTTTCACATTTCTCAAGCTACAGCTTTCGAATTTGGACCACATGCACAGTGTTGTGTACGGAAATGAAATTTGACTTTGAGCTAGTCATTAAGTCTTGAAATTTGGAACACTCAAAAATGGCACATTGGTGGGCGCCAAGATCACTCTGTGATCTCTTGTTAAATATAAAAATGACAATGCATCATTTGATGCTCAGTTATTTGAAATATATTTACAATATAAAAATGTTGCAATTTATGAGTGAAAATAATTGTATACACATCAATTGCAATTATTTTTTTTGAATTTTGAAAGGAAGTTTTGAGAGTTTATTTGTTAGGTAACTTAGTGTGTAGTCTTTTGTACATGTTACATTGTAAATGATTAAGATTTTTTATTTGCTATCCAGAATAAATTGATGAAAGATGTGTATTTAGGTCTTTTCTTTAAATGCACACAGTAGCACAGAGACTTTCTTAGGTCTACCAGCATCAGTCATAACATGCCCAAAACTGTGCCAGCACCAAGATCAGTGGTAAAATGCCTACCACTGTGTGTGAGCACCAAGATCAGTCGTAAAATGCCTACCACTGTGTGTGAGCACCAAGATCAGTCGTAAAATGCCCAAAAACTGTGGGTCAGCACCAAGATCAGTCGTAAAATGCCTACCACCGTGTGTGAGCACCAAGATCAGTCATAAAATGCCTACCACTGTGTGTCAGCACAAAGATCAGTCGTAAAATGCCCAAAACTGGGGGTCAGCACCAAGATCAGTCATAAAGTGCCCAAAACTGTGCCAGCACCAAGATCAGTGGTAAAATGCCTACCACTGTGTGTGAGCACCAAGATCAGTCGTAAAATGCCTACCACTGTGTGTGAGCACCAAGATCAGTCGTAAAATGCCCAAAAACTGTGGGTCAGCACCAAGATCAGTCGTAAAATGCCTACCACCGTGTGTGAGCACCAAGATCAGTCATAAAATGCCTACCACTGTGTGTCAGCACAAAGATCAGTCGTAAAATGCCCAAAACTGGGGGTCAGCACCAAGATCAGTCATAAAGTGCCCAAAACTGTGTCGGCACCAAGATCAGTAGTAAAATGCCCAAAACTGTGTCAGCACCAAGATCAGTCGTAAAATGCCCAAAGCTGGGGGTCAGCACTAAGATCAGTCGTAAAGTGCCCAAAACTGTGTGTCAGCACCAATGCCCAATACTTTGGGTCAGCACCAACATCAGTCTTAAGTGCCCGTCACAGTGGGTCAGTACCAACATCAGTTGTTACTGTAATATGCTCAAAACTGTGTCAGCACCATCATCAGTCATAAGATACCCGCTGCTGTTTGTCAGCACCAACATCAGTTATAAGATACCCACTACTGTTTGTCAGCACCAACATCAGTCACTGTGTGTCAGCACCAACATGTAAAATGCCGCCACTGTGTGTAAGCACCAACATCAGTTGTAACGTGCCAGCCAGTCATAAGATACTTGCAGTTGTGTGCCAGCAACAAGATCAGTCGTAAAATGCCTACCACTGTGGGTTAGCACCAAGATCAGTCGTAAAGTGCCCACCACAAAGATCAGTCGTAAAGTGCCCACTTCTGTGGGTCAGAACCTACATCAGTCATGAAAGAGCTCCATTTTCTTGACCACTAAATTTTCATTTTTAGCTTGACTATTCTATTCACCTTGGCGTCGGCGTCACACATTGGTTAAAGGTTTGCATGCAAAGTACATATGGCTATCGTTTAAAGGCATACAGCTTTGACACGTGAAGGCATGCATTTATTTAATTATGCCCCCTTTAGGACTTAGAAAATCCTGGTTAAAGTTTTACATGCAAGTTACTATATCCAAAACTAATGCAGATATTGATTTGAAACTTCACATGTGTCTTCGGGGTTATGAAACTAGGTGATAGCATCAAGTCCTATAACTCTAACATGCATTTTGGCCAAATGATGCCCCCCATTGGACTTAAAACTTTGGTTTTGCATGCAAGTTTTTATCTCCAAAACTAATGCAGATACTGGATTGAAACTCTAATCAGTATAAATATTTTAACATTTGGGGTAATATTCGAATGGAAGTCGAAACCACGGTGGTGAAAGTCGAAACTACGATGATGAAAGTCGAAATCACGAAACTACGATGATGAAAGTCGAAACCACGATGATGAAAGTCTAAACCTGATGGTGAAAGTCGAAACCATGATGGTGAAAGTCGAAACTACGATGATGAAAGTCGAAAGTTCGATGAAGTAAATCGAAACCACGATGATTAAAACACGAAACCTCGATGGTGAAAGTGCTAAATGATATCTCGTTTTCACCATCGTGGTTTCGTGATTTCGACAGTCAGCGTCGAAAGTCGAAACCATGATGGTGAAAGTCGAACCATGATGGTGAAAGTCGAAACCACGATGATGAGAGTCGAAACTACGATGATGAAAGTCGAAAGTTCGATGAAGTAAGTCGAAACCACGATGATTAAAACACGAAACCACGATGGTGAAAATGCTAAATGATACCTCGTTCGTGGATTCGTGATTTCGAATTTCAGCATTGTAGTTTCGAGTCTTCGCCATCATGATTTCGACCTTCGCCATCGTGGTTTTGACTTTCATCATGCATATTTCTCGATACAAAACTAATAGATCTAGCCTATAATTCATAACTTATAGTCTAATTTCAAGTTCTGGAATAAAACTTGCAAAATATGACTTGATATCACGCAACGCAATAACAGAATCAGTCCTATCATCTCAGACTGAGATATGTACCAATTTTATAACAAAATAATGGGGATCAAAAACTAATTTCAAACTGCCATAACAGAGTCTGAAATATTGAGTTATGTCATTTAGGCATTTTATTCCTAAATTTAAAAATATAGGTATCACCAGGGAAAATAATTTCTACCGATACAAAATACAAATTCTGACAAAACATCGCATGTCAGTAAGTATAAGAGGCAAATCAAGTTATGTTATAAAATAATCCCTAAATTTCTTCATATGATAAAGATAAAAAGCGTACGTAAATTATCAAGCCAGTTCGTCGGCATCTTACGGCACAATGCTATAATTCATCCAATTACTGTTGTCAGTTATCTCCGTGTAAGTTCGAAACGTATCAATACACGGCTCCAGACACATCACAATTGTCTAGAAAAAACTCATGAAATGAAATATTTCCGTGTATGGTACTTGGAGAAAATCCCCGTAAATCTGCTGTAGTTCTCTAGCAACGCATCTGAGTTGATGGTCAACATATCAAACGCACTGGTTACAAATAATAAATATACAGTACAGCCCACCTCCATTCTTTCACGTTTAACCCAATTTGACCCCACTCTTTTAAACTGTGCTGCCACATAATTGCAAATGAAAAGGTATTAAACTCCTACCAGCTTGTAAAAATAATGACGAGCCCGCCCGCTTAGCTCAGTAGGTAGAGCGTTGGTCCACGGATCGCGGAGTCGCAAGTTCGATCCCCGGGGCATATGTTCTCCGTGACGATTTGATAAAAAGACATTTGTCTAATCATTCGTCCTCCACCTCTGATAATTCATGTGGGGAAGTTGGCAGTTACTTGCGGAGAACAGGTTTGTACTGGTACAGAATCCAGGAACACTGGTTAGGTTAACTGCCCGCCGTTACATGACTGAAATACTGTTGAAAAACGGCGTTAAACCCAAAACAAACAAAACAAACAAACAAAACAAAAATGGTGACATCCGCTTAAACAACAAGTCAACCAACGGCGTTGTAAATTCGTCTATTGTTAAAATGACTTAAAATTATAATTAAGCTCCCAAATAGAAAAATGGTCAGAACGACAGAAAAGAAAAATGAAGAACAGACTTTGTGCCAACAGTAGACGATATTTGAAGAATATTTTGAAAGACTACCGGAATTTTTTTTCTACAAAAATTGCCTACCTCAAACATAAAGTGTCACCCTGAATATGATAAACACGGCGAGAGAATGACTTAAAAATCTAAGAAGATTTATATAGATGAAAAAAAAATATGTTGATAAAATGGGTGAAAAAAAGAGATAAACATTGACAGCACAATAGAATTAAACGTGGATATGCAAAAATGCATTTAGATAGAAAACATCAAACTGAACGACTAAACGCAGTCATGATGTTAGGCCAGAAACCTTATTCTAGTTATATAAAAAAATCCTTATAAATAGAAATTGCCTTTTTGTCTTATGTCGGCTAGACAAGATTATGACAGAAAAAATGATGCCATCATTCAATTATTTTAAAATAGAATTATTGATGACGGAAACACAGGAGACAATGTGGATATCACGTAATCATGTTTTAGAAAAACAATACGTGATATCAATGTAAGCAGACACCATGGAATCAGGAACGACACATACTGTGTTATGATGTGCGAGTTTGATTGCCATGACATTTTTGCAAATGCCTATACTATCAGACTCAGAATGTGCTAAAAGAAATACGTCCAAAGTTCAATTTAATTTGAAAAGAGCAGTATATGCAATTGCTAGCTTGTTAGTTGACATGAATGAATGTAACACATTTTCTTTTTTTTCTAGTCCATGATTTTATATATACTTTTTGTGTATCTAGACTAGTTCACCTTTTTATGAAAATGCTCTGAGACGTTAGCATATGTTTTCCAGGAGTGCTACTTTTTAAATGTTAGTCAAAAATGTACCATATCGTTTGTGCATTAACATGAGGGTTAAATATAAACGAGCCGTGCCATGAGAAAACCAACATAGTGGCTTTGCGACCAGCATGGATCCAGACCAGCCTGCGCATCCGCGCAGTCTGGTCAGGATCCATGCTGTTCGCTAACGGTTTCTCTAATTGCAGTAGACTTTAAAAGCGAACAGCATGGATCCTGACCAGACTGCGCGGATGCGCAGGCTGGTCTGGATCCATGCTGGTCGCAAACCCACTATGTTGGTTTTCCCATGGCACGGCTCTTATAAACAACGAAATAGCAAAGACTGCTGAAAGCCAACTAAACAGAACTGGATGGCAAGGACGTTAGTCTACCAAATGTGCAGAACAGGAAAGCAAAGACTGATTCAAACTAACGAGGCGGAACTGGATGAAAAATACATTAGACAAGCAGAGGTTGATCTGAAAAATATTGCGAATCAAAAATACCTATCATGAAGACTAAAACTATTGCACATATAATATCAGTTTTGTTGAACTGAATGACAAGGACTATTGCAAACCAACTGAACAAAGCTGTTTGGCAAAGAGTTTTGCAAAACAAAAACGCAAATAAGCAGAGATGGATGGCAAACAACTATGGTAGTCCAAATTACTCAAGGTAAGTTAACAAAGATACTTGAAAACTATACAATCAGAGCTGAATGACAGTAATTATCGCACAACCTGTCGACCAAAAATCCAGCACTAAAAGTAGAAATTCAAACATATTAATTTCAACTTATCTTGCAAAAGTTTGGGTAAAATACGCCGCGATAAGTTTTGAAGGATAATTTCAAGTTGGCGTGTTTCTGTTAAGTCGAGAAGTTGATGGCGGAAACAGGATTTCGTAGAAAAACTTTCTGCACATAAAAAAGAAGAACAGAATCTGTTCCACAGGATTTTATAATTAATACTGGTGGCCATTTTGCTATTTAAATTCAAAACTGTCAAAAAATTCATGAAGCGACAGCAGGGAATTCAAATCTTGAAAACCACTTTAAAAAAGTGTGTAGCCTACATCAGTTATTTTCTTCCTTCCTGGATCTAAGTCGGATTTGACTAATACATTTAAATCTTAATTAATACCACTCATATTTTTCTTGCATTTAAAGAATTTATGAGGTAATTTTAAGCCATAGTCTTTATAAAAATCAGATACCAATATCTTTCATTGTATTTCTTTTCGGAAAACAATGTTTGAAATATCGATATTTCAGAAACTGTAGATAAATAAATTACAAAAAGTTTAAAGTAAGCGCCCGGGATTCTGATCAAAGGCCATCTTCTGTGCGAATAAATCTCCATTCTATTTAGGTAAGGCAAATAACAAAAGTTCGCTCTGATATCCGTGACTATTTGCTAAGAAATCCGTTGCCAGAAATCGTCAGGAATCATTTCTCCGTGTCACCGATATCCCTAAAGGTAATTTCTACGTAACATCGCAATATATCATGTTTTCTGTCAGAAAAGAGTAATCTTGCATTTCAACGTATTTGTTGCCTGTATGTATATACTGTTAAATAAACTGCTATGTCTACACCCTCTAAAACTGCTCGAGTTGTTATATGCAGTTGGATTTCTGTTGTCTCTTACAGATTTGATAAAGTGAGAAAAAATATCTTAAACACATTATAGGAACGTGTGATTTCTCGAGAACAGATTTAAATTGAAACACCATGCTGGTACCAATGAGACTAGACTACGTTTTTGTCCATAGCAGTATAAAACACAAGTTGCTATCCAAGAAAAAGATGGATGGACGCACGCCTTGACGTAACAAAAAATATTTTAGAACTAATTTGTTGCCCTGCAGTCGTCTATTATTAGCACCACGAATTCGTTCCGAAATTTTTTTTTTACTGAGAGCTTGCTTATAATGTACAAGCAAACGTGTAACAAATACCATTTTATTCCCTGTTTTAAAAAAATACTGAGTTCATATTGTAACTCAATAAATAATTTTCTCCTATATCTATGCTATAGATCATTTTTAGAGAATCAATTCTTAAACGAATTAAAAGGAATTTGTCACGCTAAAATAATATCAACCTTTTCGAATCATGCAACCCCTTATTATTGAAATCCATACGAAAGCTGCGTTATTCCAGAAATAGATAAATGGACGAAAGTCGTGTGTTATTAGAATGCAGCCGTGCATTAATGCGCAACATTTCATATTTTGTCAGAATGTATCAGACTTGGAGTTTCCGCAGCAAGATCCCACGTCATTGTTGAGAAGATGCACTTCGTATTAGTTTATAAGGAAACAATTCTGTACATGCCTTTATTACAAAAAAGGTTTTGTATTTTGATAATTAGGGTGTCTTTCATGATATCCTTTGCATGTTTTATCTTGTTGTTTGAAAACATTTAGATATTTTAATCTGTTTTATGATGTGTAAGCATGGCCGTATAATCGATACCAAAACGTTTTTCATATGCAAGCATTTCAAATATATTAAACCACTTAAAAATTTTGTTTCCTTCTTCCGAAAAAAAAGCTTGAACCGTACAAGAAAACGTTTGATTTTCTACTATTTCCTATATGTTTTCTAATAACCAAATCTCAAATTAACTAGGGATTGTTTTTCCTGAAAACGTATGTCTCCCACTATTATTCATGCAGAAGCTTTATGTAAAATGCTACAATTAAGGGTCATAAATCCAATGAAAATCACTGAACCATAACATTTCGACGATATACGCAACCAGGCTTGGCAGTGGTGACTCTTGCGAAGTTTGATGGAATTCCAACTACAGGTATAGGAGAATTTGCACGGATATTAAAGAATTTGACAAAAAACGGGACGTGACTCCGCTGAATATCAATAAATCAAAATATAACTACCTTTCTCACAAATCACTCATGAGGATTGGTGAAATTCAGCCTAATAATGGTATACAGCAAGTAGAGTAAACGCTTCAAAATATGACAAATCAAGGGCCATAACTCTGCTGAAAATCAATGAACCGGAACATGCTGATGATATGTATTACTAGATTTGGCACTGATAACTCCTGTATGGTTTGGTGAAAATCTGCCAAATGGCGTAAGAGAAGTTGACGAAATATCATAAAATTTGACAAATTAAGGGTCATAACTCCACAGAAAGTCATTGAACCGGAACTGGCCGATGAAATGCATAATAAGACTTGCACTGATCACTCCAGTAACCTATGTTAGAAATCTGTCCGATTATAAAAGGGACGAGGTCAAAACATGATAACATTTGATAAATCAAGAGCAATAACTCTGCCTCCAAACTGGAACATGCCATGCAACGACATGCACAACTAAGCTTCGCAATGGTCACTTTTGTGACGGTTGGTGTAATCCCTCCTAGTGGTATCGGAACACTTGAACGGACAAGGTAAATTACGACAAAGCAAGGACCATAACAGCACTGGAAATCACTGAACCTAAACAAACCGACAATATGCACAACGAGCCTTGGCACTGATCACTCATGATAGGCTTGGTGGAAATCTGCCCAATAATATAAGAAGTGGGCAAATAGTCTCATAATATAATCTGATGAATTAAGGGCCATAAATCCGCTGAAAATCATCGAACCGGAAAATGCTGACGGCCTGGCAATGATCAATCTTGTGAAGTTTGGTTAATCCGCTTAATGGTGTCGGTGGAGTTTTAATAATTCTTTGAATGTTCTCCCCGCCTCTAGTCGAAAAAATGTATGAGCTTAAGCACAGATTGATTGATCGAGGTCTTTAGGGAAGAGCAAATTGCTCAAGCTGTGCAGAGATTTGAGCAATCCGTGCACAGAAAATAAAACTGGCAAACAGTTGAGGATCAGATGAGTTATTTGACTGAACCGAGATGCTCGATATATTGAAGCTTGAGCGAGCGCGGTTATATGGTATCTGGAACTGAATTAATATTTTCTGAATAAATACATATTTAACCAATGGTTTTTCTGCTTGATAACGGGATTTTTTTTTTTTTCTTAATGCTCAAACCAGAGCCCAAAGATTCTTCCTCAATCTTGATTTAAGTTTTGACATTTTTATCAGTGAGCAAAATCTTAAGGCACTGCATTATGTTATTTATAGACTACCATTGTGATCCCATTTGTAATATCAAACTGTTATATTGAGAGTCCTTATGAAGATAAATTATCTACACACGGTTTTGTTACCATATAAATTCTTCCCGGTAATTCGTCTACTCAACATAGGTTGAACACCACTAAATCAGGCTGTAGAATCTACTTACTTGATAACGTCACTTCGACATTTCTGGAATATCAGATTTTCATAGACTTTAGCATTCGACAGGAGCATGCAGATTTCAACAGAATGTCACACTAGTACATACATTCTACAACGCAACCGGGTAAAAGAAAACACGGCCTTATTAAGAAAACACCAGGAGGAAAGATTTGACTCTATTTTTGGACTACTTATGTCAAGACGCGCGTTGGCTTACTAGTTAACCTGCATATTAGTACATGACCTTAGCTATCTATCGTGGAAGAATCTACATCTGGAATGTTACTGGTGTATTTTACGAGCCTTTAACTTTACTTATGTCTTATACTTCCAAGAACCTTTCAGAACATGTTTCTCAGAAGTGAAGTACAAATTATTTTCAAATCTTTCACATCATGAACTGCAGAAGCATCTAGTTCTTCATTGTAGTGACATAGTTTGATAGAACATATTACAATAAAACGTCCTGTAAAATCAGCGTGCGATATAACTGCAAACGCATTATGTTCTCCTTCACAATTCTATACGTATCTCTATATAATCAACAACAAACAACTCTTGAAACGAAAAGAGTTCCACACGACCTCAATGTACACGTATACTACATGTATTATATAATTATAGTAAATGCTACAATGGTATGTAATTGTTTTTGAATACTCTATATAATAAAATAACTTGCAAAAACAATAGTCGACTCCGTATGAATGGTTTTTTAAAACATGGTCCCCGGTTTCTCATTTTAATCGGCTTTGAAATCAAAAAATACTACAATAACAATTTTAAAGGGCAGGGGTTTTTTTCAAAATCAAAGGGAAAAGAATTTTTGAAATTGAGCTTTTATTTTTCTGTTTCAACTTCATTTGGACGGTTACAAGTTTTAAAGAAATTAGCGTCCCTGGAAAAAATAGGACCTTTTGGGTATTTTTGCTGTACAAAATTGGAGTTTGGGAAATCTGTTATAAATTCCCCATTACTTAACGGGGGGAAATTTCTTACAGGGAAGAATTTCTTCCCTTTAAACTAAAATTATATACGAGATCTTAAAAGTTGAAATAAAACAACTGTTTTTTCTTTTTTCATTGAAGGTCGGAAATCGCAAAAATCTTTTTTCAGGGCCATTTCAAATAAACGGTTACTATGAATTTTTGAAATGCTTCTTTTAAAACTTTTTCCCCGTATACCAAATTTTTTAAAGATAATATCTGTGTCAGTCAATTCCTATATACCATAACAAGGGAAATTTTTAAACAAATTGTTTCACGCACGCAGTTTGAAATAAAGTGTAAATGTAAATTTTATTCAACTAGTTAGAATTTTACAGCATATCTTTTATATTTTTTTACTTCTTCTATGCTAGTATTTATATCCATCTGATGTAGAAGGAATTGTATGTATGCCAGATATATCATCACTATTGATATTTAGGGCGGAAACAGGATAATGTTGTGATCTGGACATACAGCAAAATCTCTTTTCTATAGCCCTTAAATAAAAAAAAACTTGCCTTTTATAAAATTTTAAATTTTTAAGCAGATATTTTCACCTTTTCTGTCCACAAAACTTACTTATGATCCCAATTTTCCATCTTTTTTTACGTTTTCCTAAAAAATTGTGGAAAAAATTTAAATTTTAAAAAACAATTTATAATTTCTTTAATAAAAAATGTTTTGTTCGAAAAATGGAACAAACCCGTAGTTAAAATAAGATTTATTTTAAACAGATTTTAAAAGGGCTTTTTAACAAAAAAAGTTTTTTTCTTTTATTGAAGGAACATTTTCCCATATTAAATTACAATGGGGAAAAGGAACAAAAAAACCTAAAAAACTTACGTCCCCTTGGGTTGCAAACTAAATGAATGCATACAGACTTCTGTATAAAGGACAAGTCGTCAAGGCAAGAACTGAGAAATGGCCCCTCAATATTTACAACGCCTCAGATGACTGAACGTGTATTAACTCCACCTTGTTTAATGTTTTAGTTATCCATAAAGACATCCAAGTAGGAAGCTATGAGTAAAGTTAACTACTGAAAGGTGACAAACACTTATGTATTAAAGAAAGAATGAAAACTTAAAAAAATACCTTACATCAGTTACCAGAGGGGAATAGTTATCATTTGATTCATTCTTAAATTATGACAGACTGTACTTGCCTACAGAAAACGTTTTATATATAATATTCTCTTTCAGTCGTCAAAGCAAAACAAAAATATGTATTTTAATGTTATTTATGCTTCCACTTGGAAATTAAGGTGCTGATGATACAAAAATTAGGTTAGCAAACACAGTTTACAGTGTAATGTTACAATGCTTATAAATAATTCAAATAATCATTTCTATAGTAAATAGAAGATAAGAACGAAGTGTTACTCACTCTGAATGAACCTATTTATAAATTAGCATTTCCACAGACAGAGGAGTTGTTCTCCTCAATTTTGACATTGATCAAATATGTGCTCAAGACCGGAAAGAATTTCATAATAACATAAATCGAGAAGGAAGTGTCTAGCGTCTACTCTAGTATTTCATAACGAAGTTCCGCCAGATCTAAGTAGACTTGGCTATATTTTATGGAAAACAGAAGTCATCTCTCATTACCTTCAATCGTTCCTTTGAGCTTGTTCTTCACAAACTGGAATTTGTAATAATAACTTCATAAATCTTGATAAAGGAGCACACTTTCTTCCCTTAGACAGCAGCAGTTATAAAGAAAGCAGTGACATATTTATCATTTTCCTAAAATAAGTTGATACTCTATATATGAGCCGTGCCATGGGAAAACCAACATAGTGGGTGTGCGACCAGCATGGATCCAGACCAGCCTGCGCATCCGCGCAGTCTGGTCAGGCTCCATGCTGTTCGCTTTTAAAGCCTATTGGAATTAGAGAAACTGTTAGCGAACAGCATGGATCCTGACCAGACTGCGTGGATGCGCAGGCTGGTCTGGATCCATGCTGGTCGCATACCCACTATGTTGGTTTTCCCATGGCATGGCTCATATATTGTCTAAACGTCTATAACTGTTTATACTCGTATAGTATTGCAAAAGTTATATGTTTGGCCATTTTGCTAAAGTTGGGGCCTTGCGGCATGGCGGCCTTGTGGCCTGAAGTTGGCGGTCTAGCGACCTGAAGTAAGCGGCCTGGTGGCCCAGCGGTCTGATGTCACGGTAGACTCGTGTATTTATTGTAAAATAATGAGTATATGATAAATATTAAGAAAACTGTGTCTACAAACGCTAAATCTCAGTAAAGCACAAAAAGAATGTTGCTAAACTTTGAAAATTTGCAACGCAGCCTATGTAAGTAGACCTTCTGCAAAGAAATGAAGAAACAGTCATGTTTGTGGTTAATTTATGCTCAATGAAACCTAACCAACAAACGTTTAATTGGCGGCCCGGCTGACTCGTGTATTTATCGTAAATGCTAGTATAAAATATCCATGCACATTTCTGTTAAAACACGGAAATTTGGAGTCAAGTCGACATGTAATATTTGGCGCTATACAGGTAGTTGTCTTATTTCTTTATATTTATCGTATTCTAAGTTATAATTTTACAATAAATACATTAGTCTAGGCCACTGAGCCGCTAGACCGCCATTTTCAGCAAAATTGTCTTGCCCTATGTTATAATTTTCAAAAATTTCAATGCAGTTCAATATTCAAGAGTATAACTTGTTATTAAGGTCATTTACTCCAATTACCTAATTCTAATTTGCATTTCGTGCCCATAGAGACAGACCATCTTATATTCTTAGCATTTCCTTTCCATTTGTGAAATAATTTATAGAATTACAATGTACCCGTACCAGTAATACTTTCTTAGAAAGAAGCCAGTTTCAAGTTCTGATAGGGAACTGGCTTACCAAATAACAATTCAGAGACACAAACCATGTCATTGTCACCGGTAATACGATTTAACGAATCACCACATCATCTGTAGAAGTACATAGTAAAATGGAGATTTATCATAGAATCACATGTGAAGCCCTTTCATCTATTCATTCACGAATCATAGACATCTTTCCTATACCATTGCATTTAAATGTGGATTACAAAGACGAAACGATCATAGACTGTAGATTTGGCAAATTAAGGTAATAGGCCCGTAATCACAAACTGTTACGTTATTTTCCGCATGTGTTCTCGCCGTGTTTTGTTGTTATGAATTGTCATTTTACACTTGTGGTAAAAGAATGCCGAAATATCTATTATGAATGTCATTACGGTTCGACTACCATTTAACACCATTCTGAAGTGTCTTTCTGTACATACATCTAAACATCTTTGGTTAACATTATGTTAATTGTAAGCTTATAGCAGATATTTAAAAGCAGTCAGCTGGGAATGAAAACTAGGTTAACGTTGTTAAAAAGATGATTATAGCTGGTCTCTTACAATGCATATTACAGAAGAACTTCTTTCGCTCGAACTCGGGTAATTCAAATACTCCGCTCGAACGCATCGTCAGGTCCCGTAACCTATCGGTAATTCGAATAAAGTCTGCCGGTCCCGTCGAGTTCGAGCGAACCTTGTTGCCAGATGCATGGAAACGGGGAACTTTATGACAATACATCTTACTGTTGCCAGATACATGGGAACGGTGAGTTAAAATGACAAATACAAGGGAACGGGGAACTCAACGACAATACATCTTACTGTTGCCAGATACATCGGAACGGTGACCTCAATGACAATACATACAACTGTTGCCAGATACATGGGTAAAGGGATCTCAGTGACAATACATGTTACTGGTGTCGGAAACATAGAAACCTGGGCATTTTTTCGTGAATAAATTCCTCCCACAAACTAATCGATGAAAACTGTATGAGTTTGTACAAAATAAGAGAGGATAAATGTGACGCTTTCATCAACATTTGTGGTTATTAAATTACGGAAATAGACTTCCAAGTAGGACAATATTTAAGTGATTGGCTTATCTAGCTATGTTCTACAGATACAGCTCGTTTGGTCAGCGTTAATACAATTGGAGCACACCTTCACTTGGTTAAACAGCCTTGCTGGTATCATTGAATCTCATTATAAAATGTTTGACATACATCTGTGACAAAAATAAATAGGGTTTATATGCAGTAATTTCCATCAATGTGCAACAACTCACACAACCCCTATAGCTTAAGTGGAAATCTATTACATGTAACATGTAACTATTTATTTCATGATCGCGAAGAACCAAGAAATAACTTAGGAGACTTTTTACGGGTGCCACAGGGCATTTAAAGACCGCTGTTGGGTCTGTTATAAGTAATTAAAATAGCTGGCTTGTTTGACAGAGGCTGTTCATGAGAGGTAATGAAGTGTGAAAAAGCACAAAGGTATTTTAGAAAGGATTTGGAAGAAGTGATACATTAATCGACATATCTTTATGTTCGACGACTCATGACTGTACTACGACTATGGATGTGCGACAACTCATAAGTGTCGAACGACTCATGACTGGGTGTGCGACGACTGATGACAGTACGACGACTCATGACTGTACGACGACTCATGGATGTGCGACAACTCATAAGTGTCGAACGACTCATGACTGGGTGTGCGACGACTGATGACAGTACGACGACTCATGATTGTACGACGACTCATGACTGTACGACGACTCATGGATGTGCGACAACTCATAAGTGTCGAACGACTCATGACTGGGTGTGCGACGACTGATGACAGTACGACGACTCATGATTGTACGACGACTCATGGATGTGCGACGACTCATAACTGTACGACGACTCAAGACTGGACGTTAGACAACTCATTATTGTACGACGACTCATGACTGTATGTGCGACGAGGCGCATAACTGTACGACGACTCAAGACTGTACGACTTCTCATGGATGTTTGACGACTGATAACTGTGCGACGACTACTACACTGGGGCTTTTATTCTGCATACCTGTCAAATAAACGAGACACACTTGTTCCCTGACACAACTGTACTGTGAAAAGATAAAATCTGACTTTGTTGTAGGGCTGACATTGTTGTCCTACAAAAATGTCGACAACCGGCGGCAAGGTCGCCCACAGTTGAAACTGTGTTAATGTAGCTTTCTTTTCCGTTGGCATTACTGATCATTGCTGCCCTAATGATCTATACTATACTGATTTCCATGCAGATTTATTATCTAAATTAGGTAAGCACCTTTTACGTCACAATTATTTTACATCATTTGTGACGTCTTGACGTCTTTGACGTCGTAGTTGCATCACGCAGTCGTTATTAACGTCGTTGTTATTAGTTTTTCATATTCAAAGCTAGTAAGAAGGATAAAAAGATGTTTAGCATTTTCGAGCAAACTAACCAGCTTACCACATTGACACATGTGTCCGGACATAGACAGTCCTGGAGTACATGTGCAGATTATAAGGTATTCACTTATGTTTTACCGATTAATATGAAATTAGGCGACATACATTTGTCACAATACCCGACTGTCAACTACTAATCTTTTTATTTTTTACTTTTCTGTTTTACTCCTATAAAGCTTTTTGTATCTTTTATCTTGAACTATTTGTTATCATTATTATTATCATTATTATTATTATTATAAGTATTAATAATTACTATTATTTCTATGTTTTTTTATGATTTTTTTATTATTAGTTAAGCTGTCTTATGTATATTTTAAACCTTTCATAGATACTAATTGTTTAATCAAAATCTCTTAATATCTTACTCAACATATATATGTTTCAATATGCTTAAGCACATTATTATGTATTCCTTTTTAGCTGCTCTCTGTTCGGAAAATAGCTCATGAGCTAATCTTAACTTGTTATATTGTATCCGACGTAAAATAAAGATTCTTGTATCCTGCATCTAGTTTTGTTGCAAGAAAATGACCATTTTAAGAGCGAAAATAAAGTATAAGCTATTCTAAGGAATTCTCTGTTGTAAATATTTGTCACTTTATAAACAAAAGACACAAGAGAGTATTATAACTTCAATTTTGTCATACCCGGAACTAGATATTTAGACCATCATTCTGCAGCATTGGTATAGATATCTAGAGATATCTGTTAAATAGATATTAGAATTCTGGCAAATTCATTTGTATAATCTGACTTATATGTGAAGCTTTTGGATAAGAAATAGGGAATTGAAGTGGACTTCTAAGAACTTTTTCATTTAGTGGTTTGAAATTTATCAAATGAAAATATTTATTGAATCTACAAATTCGTATTTCTCGGATTGGTGGGAAAAGGCCTTGTGATTACAGCAAATAATTGCTTATAATGGGCAAAGGTCTCGAACTTACGAGAACAGATCTCACTTCTATTGAGTTTCATTCCATGCACAGAAACATTTGTATATTGTTATAAGTATTCTAATTGTACTGGAAATCGATTTTTTTACCGTGTTTTGGCGGAGAAAATAATTGTTTCTTAACAGATGTTAATGATACAAATATTTTGTGTTAATGTTTGGTTGCACACAGCTGACATCGGTTACCTGTTATCATGTTTTCATTTTTTCTTACTGAAAATCCATTTTCTCTGCAAGAAAATCTAAACACTACCATTACGTACAAGCTTATCAAATACCAGAACATCGGTTGACTTTTACATATACTTCATTTTCCCCTAAAACAGTAATCATGGGCAATCTTTTCAGTGCTGACACAATCCTGTGATTTCAGTCAGGTCTGCCTGCATAGACAACGCCATATGCATTTGACAGTTGCGTTTATCTTTTCACCTAACTAACTGACTGACTGACTGGCTGGATGGCTGACTGACTGAGTGACTGACTGACTGACACTGTGGCCCTGCGCATTAACGTTCACGTACTTATTGTAGACTTTTGAGGCTATTTAAAGACTGTACTTTTTTCATTCACGTTGTTAAGTACTCCTTGGCGGACTGATGCGGTAGCTTGGAAGATTTTGCACACCTTTTCTTTCTAACCACACACACACCTCGCACTACTTCTCTGCCATCCCTTTTCCCTCACACACGCATGACCATGCCAGCTATAATTATTGTTATCTTCTTTTCTAAGTGATATTGAGTATAAGTATTCTAAGGCAAAACCTATTACCTAGTTAATTTGATAATAAATATTAAAAAATTGAATGAACAATATACCTGTTAAATATTCAAATAATTTATGATAACTGATATACTTGTAGGCAGAGATTGTACTCGGAGGATATAAGTTTCAATATTATCAAGCTTCACCCGAGTATTGCTATACTACAACCCCGAGATATACCCGGCCACATACTCCACCGCCACCTGAGAGATGTATAAGAGAAAAGTCCCAAGAGCAGATAGACTCGGATAACGAATATATAGAAGAAATGAAAAAGGAAGCCGGATACACAGGAATGCCGTATGAAGAAGTAAATATAGTATAGACCTATCATCTCTTATACGATTCTTTCTTCCGAATCTCTATGTGAAAACGAAATATTCACGCTCTCAATGATCTTTATTTACTATAATTACATGTCTTTTATATGAGAAATACAGCTTCAAATATTGTATGAAGTAGAACACATAATACACGTGCTTATGATCCGCATACCCAGTATCATATTTTATCGGCAATGATTTTTTCTATTTAAGTATGTAAGTATACATTGGAATTATAATTCTTTCATTTCAGAAAGAGGAACAGCAGCAAGATTTCTGGGCATTTATTCAATCATTAAGAGACGAAATAGGGGACGACTGTATAGATGTTGATCAAAATTATTTTATTTCCGCGTTTGATTTTCATTGAATTAGTTTTAATCAGCTGATTTATTATTTCATAATCATAATTATTGTTATCATAATTATCATCATCATTATTATGATTGATTTTACCAATCAAATCATTAGTTAACAAAATAAATCTTTTTTTCCTTGTTTTGAATTTTATTTGTTTATTTTAGGGCGTATAAAAGCCAACAAGAGGCTCCTTTTAACCCAATCCCAATCAATTGTTTAATGAAAGAAAACTCATTTATTCACCCTACCTGAATCATTCTGAGGCAGACCATATTTTTCAAAATTCACATCAAATTCTTCATACGTTTGAAGAATACGATCTTTTCAAGTGTGAAGGTCATGATTTAACTTTTCACAAAGACTCGATACACCTTTTATGTGAAATTTGCCATCGATCTCGCATCTGTATGATGAGGCGACATGAAAATGAGAGTTTCACATTTCATTTTTGTGCCCCTCCCACCCCCCCCCCACCTCTCCCCATGAGTGGTGGGGGCATATAGATTTGCTCTTGTCCGTCCGTCCTTCCGTCCTCCGTCCTTCCGAGAATGTTGTGTCGCACCTAGCTCCAAAAGTATTTGACGTAGAGTCACAAAACTTTACAGGAATGTTGGTCAGCATGTGTAGTCATGTAGGAGTTATGGCCCCTGACTTATTTTGTTTTTTTAAGTTTTTTCATTACACAAGACCAGAGTTCTTGTCCAGACTAACTCAAAAAAAAGTTTGTGAAACATGTATGTTAAAATGTACTTGACCTAGAATCATCAAACATTAGAGGATTTTTTATAGCCTGTGAAGTGTTATCTGTAGGATTTTACTCAGCTAGGCCAGAGTTAAATCATGTAACATTGGCAGGAGGTGGGGCGGGGGGGGTGGAGGTTGCACCTGTGTCCTATGGACACACATCTAGTTTTCTTGTCATTTTTTGTTTGTTTGTTGAAGTGACATTTTCCAAGAACTCTTACGAAGGGTGACAAATTATTCATAATTATATCTGTTCTTGGCGGAAAAAATATCGTTTCACCTGTCCTTCTGCTTTCTTTCTGTCTGTCCCAAACCAATATACTGGATAGGCAGATATTTTTGTACTTGGAAGGGATATATATGTAGATGTTTCATACTGCCAGGAACAATAACTGATTCTCAAATAGACGGAATTAATGAATCTCAAATTCATTACGCTTGTGAAAAAGTGTGATTTGGTTCCATGTCCAAATAAAAAAAGAATAAGACTGTATACTTTTCAGGGATGTGAAGAATATTTTTTTGTGAAAATATGGTTCGACGAAGCTTTACTATGTACACTTACGCTAACCCGTCCCTTAACCCTTTTTAACTTTCAAAATTGCCAACGACGTTCACGACGTCATCCAAATAGACGTTAGTTTTGGATTTTTTTTTGGAAGAAGACGCCTTTTGCTTGTGTCAATAAGCTTCTACACAAATTGTCGAACTACAACGTTTCGCACATTGTAATCAAAGTTATGACCAGTGGGTTGCTTTTATCTCGTATCAAATAGAAGGGATTCTAATCGGAATGGTTAGTGTAACAGATGGTCAGTAAAACTAAATACATACTTTGCTGACAGTATAAACGCGTTTTTATACTTGATTATTGTATTTTGATAATTATGTTAAAATACTTCTTTAGACTTTAATATCTCAGATCTGGCCCCAATTTCACGAAAAACTTAAGTAATTGCTTAGCTAAGTCTGTTATTAAAATGCATTTTTTTGCCCTTTATGAGTCTTCAATGTCGACTTTTTCATCTATATCAGAACCGTATATGACTATTTCATAGATCAAAACACAAGAATTCTGAATTTTACAGAAAACAAACTATAGAAATAAGAAATATACTTAGGCAAATACTTAAGTTCGTTATATCGTGCTTAGATAGAAATATCATATTTACGTGACTGAAATAAGTACTGCAGAAAAATACTACTAGTCATAGTGTAATTTAGCTATAAATACACTGTTATAGAAAAAATCAACTTTAAATAACAATAACTTGAGCAATAGCACGATTTTAAATAGACTTAAATAAGTAATTACTTAATTTTTTTCGTGATATTTGGGCCTGAACTTCATTTCATTACTAATTGCATTTGCTGATTCTCGTACACACCTTTAAAAGAACAGCAGTGTTAATATTCTGCAAATTTATGGCATTACAAGAGTTAATGTTAAATGTATACAAACAAAAAATAGAACTATTTACTCCATGAAGATATAATTATGTCGAGCAAAACCAGAGAAATATATTATCGAATTATGTGTATCGAAGGTTAAAACTGAGAAATCTGGACATTTTCCTCATGAATAAGTCACTACCAAATTGCAACTCGCGCCAGAAAAGACAGGCCATTTTTCATCCCCAAAGTAATCAATGAGTTTGTATATATTTCTATTTACAACGTATTTATAGCGCTAAATAAGGATAAATGTGACGCTTTCCTTGACATTTACAGCATGTCTGTGGCAATGGATCCTCTATTAACTTCACTTTGTGTAGGAATTATAGGCTTCCTAATAGGAGACTGTTACTGTTTAAAATGTTTTATCATTTCGTCCTATTTCTTAAGATTTTGAGAGATGAGAAAATTAAACAAGAATAAATATGTAACGCTGAAATTAAAGATGTCAATTTCTCAAAATAGTTTTACAATGTACGCCCATACAGCAAAAATCTAGAACGAAATGTGCCTTTTAAAAATTTCCTTATAATATGGCATTAATGCATGTCCAGAGAGGTATTCTCTTTAAATTAATATAAATGTTATCCCCTACTTTGACTCAGTGTTGTTTTATTTTCTTGTCTTTTGGAATCTTTGAGTACATACATTTTTACTATAATAGAGGTGCTAAGAGGCATGAGGGTCTCGCACATTCACTGCCTCAATCAAACCGAGTCTGCTATTATGTTGTTTGGTTCCGTTCTATGCTTCCAAGGAATCTTTTCACTATCACAACTGCATGGCGACTGTAAAAATTCTCCCCGTACTTGGATTCAGTGTTGTTATATTTTCATGTCCTTCGGGATCATGGACTACATACCTTTTTTTACTAAAGTAGAATTCCGCTTAAGTCGGTGCTGGGGGTGGTGGGGGGGGTGGGTTTGGTAAGGGGTGATGCACATTTCATTTCATTACAGATCCAATCAAACCGAGTCTGGTATCATGTTGTTTGGTTGCATTCTATGCTGCAAAGGGATCTTTTCACAGATTTTATTCAAAATAGAATGTAATCAACGGATTTTGAAATCCTCACCATAAAGCATTCAACACTTAAGTCTTCCGATGCGTAATCTTAAGTTATGTCTGGCATTCATTCTTCTTGTCAATATCCTTGTCATAGATTTCCTTTCTGTATTCTAACATAGACCACCGAAAGAAAAGGAAGACTAGTCTTCCTTATTAACTGTCAATCTTCGTTCTGTGTCTGTAACTGAGCAGTCTCCACTGGTCAATCGAAGTACATCAGATACAGATTTTAATAGATCTCCACGAACTGCTTACCTGCGACAAAATCAGGAAACAACGCGATGTAGGACAGACAACCAAGGTTTTTTTGTGTATGTCAAAAGTATGGCTTTTTTTTAAAATACTCAATCGGCATTCATTTGAAAATATACCATAGATATCTATACATGGAATTCATTTATATAAAATAAATAGAAATAAATATATAAATGAATAAAGAAATAAATAAAAAAATGGAATTTAAAATATATCATATTGTAAAATTGCGTACTTACATAGAATAATGTGTTCATCGTACTTCTTTAACTTATATAAACAACGATAAATGAAACATTTTCATTGTCATTCATAGCGCCTTAGTGACAATAAACTTGAAATAAAACGCATTTAGTTCTATGTGATGATATACATAGACATTCTATAAAGAAACTGTAGCCAGGATGATAACTTCACGCACATAACTTCATTTGTATTTAACACGTTTTAGTGAAGTATAACTAATTTATTAGAGACAATCGTTTTTACAATTCATGGACACAATAATGCCGTCCAGATCACTGTGGAAGGAGTATCACATGTAACTCATTGTTCGGCCTTTTACTTTAGACGTTTTCTAAACTTAATTCATCATAGCTTCTCATCCTAGCATCTTAATTAATGCACAGTTATTTAAAAAAAAATTCTGGCTAAGGTTTTGCCATTTGTATTTTTCGCCAGATTAATGGACAAGTATGCTCTTAGAAAAATACTTAAATACAAGTAGTACGGATGAATTTGATGACATCAAGCAAGAATTTATTATGGTAAACTTCATAAAACAGATCAGTTCACTTCACTAAATATCACAACTATCTCCTGTTATGTTATGCTAACACCTAGTTCAACTATGTTACATTTCATCAATTATTCAAGATAAATACGTCAACTTATGATTTTGAATGCAAGAACTATTAAAACCATATTAAAATCTGTAAAATGTATAATATTTCAAAAATAAAAATCAAATTAATCTATTACGTCTTCATTAAATACGAGATATGGTATTCTTGCATACCAGACGGGGATTTCCAGTATTTTTACCGGTGCTGGAAAAATCCATCTTACACCCCGGGGTGTTAGATGACTCTCGAGCTGTAAATGACGTATTACGAACTACATATATATAGAAGATTTATGTAGTAATTTATATTTTATTTAAAAAAATGGAATAAAAATTCAATACCTTGACAGTTCCTATTGGTTCCTGATAGTATATTTCTCGATTCAAATCACGTTATTTTATCAAAAATTCATAACGTTACGCTGCAACTGATAAAAAAAACCGGAACTAAACGTTGTAATTTGGTTTGAAACGTCAGGACGTCTTTCCTGTTTACGGACGTTGGTTTCCCGCGCTTTGTTTAGATACACTGCTATAAGAAATAGTTCTAAAAAGAGACGTTCGACTGATTTTATTTTTATTATTATTTCTGGAAATCGGTATGCAAGAAAAAGATTCTGTCACTGGTTATAGGTTCAGATGGAAATATCCGGCTCTCGGGTAACTCTTTAGGCGGTAACTCGGCAGGGAGCCTCGTTACCGCCTAAACAATTACCCTCGAGAGCGGATATTCCCGTCTGCACCTACAAGCAGTGGAAGAATCTTATAGTATTGTGGTTTTTAAGGTACGTTTTAACTGTTAAAAAAGAAAGTCGCTATTTTTATACATGTTCGTTCAATTGCAACTGAAAAGTTAAAATGGCACTATACAAGATTAAGAAGAGACGAACGATAAGCGACGTCATCTTCATTTCATTTGGCTGTTTACACGTTTTTGTTGTTAAATTAGCTTTAACACAAGCTTGTTACCTGATATGGCATAGGAAAACGTTGGTACCCTCATTATAGCGGGCTTATAATGAGCTTTTCGCGCTAACCTAGAGGTTCTGCAAATGTTATAACACTTAAATGAGTATTTATACAACTACACAAAGATAAATGTAACGCTTTCAATGCCATTCAAAGCCAAAGAGGATTTCTATTCACAGCTAAAGAGAATTTCTCAGCTGAATTATTTATGTGCCCAATTATGTACTTATGTGATTGTCTACTTAGACGTTCTAGTAGGAACTATTTGACAAGTTCTGTTAAGTAATTTCCTTATTTAGTTACATTTTAGAAAGACAAAACTAATGTGGTCGTTGTTAATACGGTTTAGGGACATATCACGTCGTTAACAGAACTGTGCTATAATGGAGATTTGTCACGGCATCTTAAGGTACGTTTTTGATAACTTTGCACTGAATTAAATACTGTAAAAGGCCTTTCCACAGCTTAGTTACGCTTTTAAGAAGACATTACGTGATACGTGAGATCAAAATTCAAGGATGAAGTTTCAGCACACTTCAAGACAATCTTTAAGACAAAGAATCAAAAGACATAAAATGCCTTTATTTGAAAGTCCAAAATCCACTTCAATGCAGCCATTTTGTTTCATTTCTGCTACAAAATATTAAAAGTTTTATTTGTAAATTATTGTAAAGCCTCTTGTCGGTACAGCCTTTGCTCATTTATATTCATTTAAAAGAAAGACAGGACAGATAGAATCTTTATTAAAAACAGGAATTCTGTCATAAGGGGATTTTAACAGGCACATGCCGTCATAAAATCATACGTCTAAATGACTGTATTTTACCTAAAATTCATAGACACTCTATGCAAAATTGTTCTTATTCAAGAGCACTGTATGTTTAAAACAAACATTTATGTACTACTGGTTGAATTTATTTAGAAGTATGGAGACCAAATATATTAGCGTTATAACATAACATAACATAACATAACATAACATCATATTAATATAACATAATATTAATATAATATGATATAATATATAAATAATAAAAAGATCATGAATTTCATACATACTGTAATAAAAGAAAACTTCATTGTAAAACGCGCTTATTGTGCAGTAGACTAGCCACTAGACTGATAATAAAGAATTGTCACAAAATTTCAAATGCTGTAATTTTTCTTTTATTTTATGAAATAGTGACAGATGCCAGTCTATTTTAGAGATTTTCTCAGAGAACTGATTACAAATGGACACAGGATATAGACTGGCTATATTCACAATTTTAAAAATAAAAATTGACAAAGTCATATATCATTGCCTAGGAGCTAGTCTAAGTTTGCAGTAAATCTTACAGAGGACATCTGGAACTATTCTCACTGATGTTTGGATAACTGCCTGGTAAGTTTTGTTTCTCTACGAATATTGTATTGGTACTCAGAAAGAATTTGAATTGAATTTATATTTGGTTCTTTATGACATTTAGCCAATTAGACAGCTGAATTAATATGAAGTACACTATGACGTTTGGTAAATTTGACAGCTTTTCAAAGTGATTTCGACTAAGCTATAAAGTATTTATCGATATGCAAGGAGGTTAAGACGAAAAGTAAAAGTAAACTATATGACACAAAAATGAGTTATTTATGTTTCAGCAAAATTTCTGTTCAGCGGATTTCTTTACTAATCATGTTTTAAACTGTTTTAGTAAAACAAAACCTCATTTCAAAAACTTGTACTATACTTGAAAATATGTTTTACTGATTTCGTCAGAAGCTTATATTTATTTGTTATGTAAAAGTTGTTAGTAGTACAAACAAGAAATATCTTTAAAAATGATGGTCGGCGAATTGTAATAAGGAAAGAAGTTTATGATTTTTTCATCTAACATTCATCTTTCATCTAACATTTTTTAAATTGCAAAACTAAACACCACACTTTAACAATTTAAATGGTTCTCTTTTAATTTTTCGCAAAGGTTTCGTAGGGTTGCAATTTTGTTTCGTTTATCCTTAGACGGATAATTACAGCAGTCGTTTGATGAAGATTCATGAAGCGGTTCATGAGAAGAGGTCATTAAACGTGTTTATATTTTTAGCTAAATTGGTCCCTATCCCCATTTGTAACAAAATAGCAGGATACCTTACGATATTGTTACACATCGAGTTTGATAAAAATTCATTACATTTTAGTGGTTAATGCGAAGAAAGGCATATCTACTTTTAGCTATAGTGGTCCCTAATAGGGCCCAAGTTCCTATATAAATAAATTTGGAAGAGGACCTTATAATGATGCTCCACCCCAAGTATGACAAAGATCCACCAAGCTGTTCATGAGACGCTGTATAAAGGCATTTCTAGTTTTAGCTCTAGCAGCCCCTAAAAGCGGTTAAATGTCCCAACTGAACAAAGTTGGCTGCGGGCCTAATAAAGATGCTACAAATCAAGTTTGATTAGAATACACGAGAAAAAATTAATTAAAGGATTTTTTATTTATTATTTTTATTTATTTCTAAAATAGGCCAACGGATCCCGCTTTAACAAATGCATATTCGTTATTCATGAATCTTTGGACAATGACGTCACACCTATAAAAAACGTGAAGGTCAAGCAAAACATACAATTGTAATTATTTCAATATTTCTGTTTTATAAGCAAAGTTTGACCGTAGTCAAATCACATAGATAAACTGTATGCAGCGTACCTTCATTTCAGTGTTATGAGATTCAGTCATTATATAGCATATATATAACAAAACAGATTTCAATTGAGTTCAATATTTGCATACCATACTAAAGAAAAATATTCCTATATAATAAATCAGTTAAATAATTTATAACAAATATATCAAAGCAAACAAGTATTCATTTTAATATGCAATCTGGATAAGTCACAAAAGCAAGAAACCTTTTCATATACAAACGACTATTGTAACAAGGAAAATCTTTTAAAAAGCACTACTCTACATACGAGTAAAAGACTCTTATCACACCCTTATTCATGTGATACGCAGACCGTATTCAGCTCTTTCTTTAATTTGATATATGTTGGTATTTGAACAGGTTTTCATCATATTTATTAAACTTACTTATCATTTTGAGATATATCAATATTCTTGCTAAATATACTGAGCCAAAGTTAGCTTTAAAACTGTGAACAGTGTCGTTTAGGATAAACGCTTTGTCTACATTTCACTCAGCGTAGCACAATCAACAGAGTGAAAGAAATTGACACTCTCGTCCAATCAGGCGGAGTGTTGCATAAATCTTCCATTTTGATAAATTATCTATAATGCGTTATCAAGTAATTTGATTTGCAAACTGAAGTCACGTGGCATAGGTAACGAAAACGAATTTAGACGGCGTCGCCGAAAAATATTTAACAATTACAGTACGTTTATTTACTTCACTGAGATGCTTTTAGTGCGCTTTTGTAGCTAATGTTTTGCTATAAATGTCACATGACGAAAACTTTTTAGGACATCACCGGGATTGTCATATGGTTTTGGATAAATCGTCTGGGAAACGAAGTAAAATGCCGTTATAACCCTGTAAATTTGATAAGATAAGCAGTTAATCTGGAAGCATCCAGATGTGGCGTGTGCTTTCCCCTTTTGGATTAGTAGAACACAAAGGAACAGAGAATTTTCTATCCATCAGTCAAAGAAATTGCTTTTCCAGACAAAGTTATTACAAAATAATAATCTGTGGTGCACATGGTGAAAGATATTTCCATCTTACACTGAAACAAACAAATATCTTCAATATTTTTAGTTTTTACTTTTTCTAGTGTAATAATTATGTTATTTTTCAAAAAAATTGATATTGAAATCGGTGAAAAACAAGACATCGCTTATGATATAATTCATCTCAACAATAGACTAGAGCATGTTGAAAATGAAGAATTAATTTACTTTAAGTACTTACTACAGACAAGTTTCCTTTTTGGGCATTAAATGACTTTTCTAGTGTCAGAATGTAATGTTATAGTTTTACTAAAACACAGACTAGGAAATGAATCGTCTATTTTTAGCAATATGATTATTTCAGAGGCAGTCAAATTACAAAATATCATTAACGTCGCCATTCAGCACAAACTCGGTGACTGTGAGACTTGCTGTTCCTCGTCTTGACCGCGGGAAGCAAGAGGATGAAGGCATTCGGAAGAGCCTCACACTTGCTATGATCAATGAAGACTATCCTCCGGAATCATGGACTCATGTCTATACAGATGGTTGAAGACTCGGCAGAAGAAAGCTCCTCAGTCGTCTTTCTCACAGATGCACTGTCTGTCATGGAAGCTCTGATCAACAATAAAGCTCCGCAGCTAGCCAGGAGAATGCAGAGCCTGAGTATAACCTGCAAAGTAGCACTTCAGTGGATTCCATCCCATTGTGGACTTGCAGGCAATGAAGAGGCAGACAAACTGGCTAAGCTAGGAGCTCAGTCAGAACAACCAACAGAACCTGTGAGTTACAACCATCATCAAGGCACTAACGAGACCAAGGATGGAGGAAGATGCTTTTCATCTCCTTGATCGGTCTGAACAAGTAATGATGGTCAGGCTCCGCTCAGGGCACAGCAAGCTCAATGCTCACATGTACAAGAAATACAGACTGACATCATCGCCAACTTGTCCATGTGGTGAAGAAGATCAGACTGCGGAGCATATATTTCAGAGATGTAAAAAGCATGACCAGGAGCGAGCTGCGACTTGGCCGATAGATACCTCAGTCCACCAGAAATTGTATGGAGGCATTGAGGATCTGCGGCAAACCACAAGTTTCATCGAGGCTACTGGTCTGACAGTGTAGTCGCAAACGATATGAAGAAGAAGAGCACAAATTCTAGCACAAAATGGTCAATATAGTGTGTTTTAACGAGGGAATAAACGCATGTTACTGGGAAGACCGAGCGGTGTTAACACACGTTTTATTTACGCTCGCACCAATGCGAAGCGAAAAAGGTATAGAGGCACTAGACAGAACAATTAAAACAACACCAAACGAAGCGGTATAGAGGCACAAGGCAGAACAATTAAAACAAGACCAAGCGAATTCGCTATAGAGGCACTAGACAGAACAATTAAAACAACACCAAGCGTAAAAGTATAGAGGTAATACACAGAACAATAAAAACAAGACCAAGCGAAGCGGTACAGAGGCACTAGACAGAACAATTAAAACAAGACCAAGCGAAGCGGTATAGAGGCACTAGACAGAACAATTAAAACAAGACCAAGCAAAGCGATATAGAGACACTACACAGAACAATTAAAACAAGACCAAGAGAATTCGCTATAGAGGCACTAGACAGACAATTAAAACAAGACCAAGCGAAGCGGTACAGAGGCACTAGACAGAACAATTAAAACAAGACCAAGCGAATTCGCGATAGAGGCAATATACAGAACAATTAAAGCAAGACCAAGCGAAGCGGTACAGAGGCACTAGACAGAACAATTAAAACAAGACCAAGCGAAGCGGTATAGAAGCACTAGACAGAACAATTAAAATTCGCTATAGAGGCACTAGACAGAACAATTAAAACAAGACCAAGCGAATTCGCTATAGAGGCACTAACACAGAACAATTAAAACAAGACCAAGCGAAGCGGTACAGAGGCACTAGACAGAACAATTAAAACAAGACCAAGCGAAGCGGTATAGAGGCACTACACAGAACAATTAAAACAAGACCAAGCGAATTCGCTATAGAGGCACTAACACAGAACAATTAAAACAAGACCAAGCGAAGCGGTATAGAGGCACTAACACAGAACAATTAAAACAAGACCAAGCGAAGCGGTATAGAGGCACTACACAAACAATTAAAACAAGATTAAGCGGAAGTTAACGCTTATTCACATCATTTAATTCAATTTAACTTTTTATACGTTTCTCTTTTTTGGCTTACAGTTGCAGCATCTGCAAACGTTGGTGCCCTCTTCCTAACGGGTTCTTGCACTAATTAATCGGTTGGCATTTTGAAGATGATAGATCACGAAAATGCGAGATCCCTACATAAACAAGACATGAGATTAATTTATTATATTTATTTTACAAGGAACGTTCAATTTCTATTATTTTACGGCAGTTTCTGAATCAGAGTGTTTAGACGTTAATTAGATACGTAGATAACTATCTTCATGCAGGCAATGCTATAGAGGCACTAGACAGAACAATTAAAACAAGACCAAGCGAATTCGCTATAGAGGCACTAGACAGAACAATTAAAACAAGACCAAGCGAATTCGCTATAGAGGCACAAGACAGAACTATTAAAACAAGACCAAGCGAAGTGGCATAGAGGCACTAACACAGAACAGTTAAAACAAGACCAAGAGAAGCGGTATAGAGGCACTAACACAGAACAATTAAAACAAGATCATGCGAAGCGGTATAGAGGCACTAACACAGAACAATTAAAACAAGACCAAGCGAATTCGCTATAGAGGCACTACACAGAACAATTACAACAAGACCAATCGAAGCGGTACAGAGGCACTAGACAGAACAATTAAAACAAGACCAAGCGAAGCGGTATAGAGGCACTAGACAGAACTGTACCAAGCGAATTCGCTATAGAGGCACTAGACAGAACAATTAAAACAAGACCAAGCGAAGCGGTACAGAGGCACTAGACAGAACAATTAAAACAAGACCAAGCGAAGCAGTATAGAGGCACTACACAGAACAGTTAAAACAAGACCAAGAGAATTCGCTATAGAGGCACTAGACAGAACAATTAAAACAAGACCAAGCGAAGCGGTACAGAAGCACTAGACAGAACAATTAAAACAAGACCAAGCGAATTTGCTATAGAGGCACTAGACAGACAATTAAAACAAGACCAAGCGAAGCGGTACAGAGGCACTACACTGAACAATTAAAACAAGACCAAGCGAATTCGCGATAGAGGCAATATACAGAACAATTAAAGCAAGACCAAGCGAAGCGGTACAGAGGCACTAGACAGAACAATTAAAACAAGACCAAGCGAAGCGGTATAGAAGCACTAGACAGAACAATTAAAACAAGACCAAGCGAATTCGCTATAGAGGCACTAGACAGAACAATTATAACAAGACCAAGCGAATTCGCTATAGAGGCACTACACAGAACAATTAAAACAAGACCATGCGAATTCGCTATAGAGGCACTAGACAGAACAATTAAAACAAGACCAAGCGAAGCGGTATAGAGGCACTAGACAGAACAATTAAAACAAGACCAAGCGAATTCGCTATAGAGGCACTAGACAGAACAATTAAAACAAGACCAAGCGAAGTGGTACAGAGGCACTAAAACAGAACAGTTAAAACAAGACCAAGCGAAGCGGTATAGAGGCACTAACACAGAACAATTAAAACAAGATCATGCGAAGCGGTATAGAGGCACTAACACAGAACAATTAAAACAAGACCAAGCGAATTCGCTATAGAGGCACTACACAGAACAATTACAACAAGACCAATCGAAGCGGTACAGAGGCACTAGACAGAACAATTAAAACAAGACCAAGCGAAGCCATACAGAAGCACTAGACAGAACAATTAAAACAAGACCAAGCGAATTCGCTATAGAGGCACTAGACAGACAATTAAAACAAGACCAAGCGAAGCGGTACAGAGGCACTAGAGAGAACAATTAAAACAAGACCAAGCGAATTCACTATAGAGGCACTAGACAGAACAATTAAAACAAGACCAAGCGAAGCGGTACAGAGGCACTAGACACAACAATTAAAATAAGACCAAGCGAAGCGGTACAGAAGCACTAGACAGAACAATTAAAACAAGACCAAGAGAATTCGCTATAGAGGCACTAGACAGAACAATTAAAACAAGACCAAGCGAAGCGGTACGGAGGCACTAGACAGAACAATTAAAACAAGACCAAGCGAAGCGGTATAGAGGCCCTAGACAGAACAGTTAAAACAAGACCAAGTGAATTCGCTATAGAGGCACTAGACAGAACAATTAAAACAAGACCAAGCGAAGCGGTACAGAGGCACTAGACAGAACAATGAAAACAAGACCAAGCGAAGCGGTACAGAGGCACTAGACAGAACAATTAAAACGAGACCAAGCGAAGCTGTACAGAGGCACTACACAGAACAATTAAAACGAGACCAAGCGAAGCGGTACAGAGGCACTAGACAGAACAATTAAAACGAGACCAAGCGAAGCGGTGCAGAGGCACTAGACAGAACAATTAAAACAAGACCAAGCGAATTCGCTATAGAGGCACTAGACAGAACATTTAAAACAAGACCTAGCGAAGCGGTGCAGAGGCACTAGACAGAACAACTAAAACAAGACCAAGCGAATTCGCTATAGAGGCACTAACACAGAACAATTAAAGCAAGACCAGGCGAAGCGGTATAGAGGCACTAGACAGAACAATTAAAACAAGACCAAGCGAAGCGGTATAGAGGCACTAGACAGAACAGTTAAAACAAGACCAAGCGAATTCGCTATAGAGGCATTAGACAGAACTATAAAAACAAGACCAAGCGAATTCGCTATAGAGGCACTAGACAGAACAATTAAAACAAGACCAAGCGAAGCGGTACAGAGGCACTAGACAGAACAATTAAAACAAGACCAAGCGAAGCGGTATAGAGGCACTAGACAGAACAGTTAAAACAAGACCAAGCGAATTCGCTTTAGAGGCACTAGACAGAACAATTAAAACAAGACCAAGCGAATTCGCTATAGAGGCACTAGGCAGAACAATTAAAACAAGACCAAGCGAAGCGGTATAGAGGCACTAGACAGAAAAATTAAAACAAGATCAAGCGAATTCGCTATAGAGGCACTAGACAGAACAATTAAAACAAGACCAAGCGAATCGGTACAGAGGCACTAGACAGAACAATTAAAACAATACCAAGCGAAGCGGTATAGAGGCACTATACAGAACAATTAAAACAAGACCATGCGAAGCGGTATAGAGGCACTAACACAGAAAAAATAAAACAAGACCAAGCGAAGCGGTATAGAGGCACTAGACAGAACAATTAAAACAAGACCAAGCGAAGCGGTACAGAGGCACTAACACAGAACAATTAAAACAAGACCAAGCGAAGCGGTATAGAGGCACTACACAGAACAATTAAAACGAGACCAAACGAAGCGGTATAGAGGCACTACACAGAACAATTAAAACAAGACCAAGCGAAGCGGTACAGAGGCACTTGACAGAACAATTGAAACGAGACCAAGCGAAGCGGTATAGAGGCACTAACACAGAACAATTAAAACGAGACCAAGCGAAGCGGTATAGAGGCACTAACACAGAACAATTTAAACGAGACCAAGCGAAGCGGTATAGAGGCACTACACAGAACAATTAAAACAAGACCAAGCGAAGCGGTACAGAGGCACTTGACAGAACAATTAAAGCAAGACCAAGCGAAGCGGTATAGAGGCACTAACACAGAACAATTAAAGCAAGACCAAGCGAAGCGGTATAGAGGCACTACACAAACAATTAAACGTTTCTCTTTTTTGGCTTACAGTTGCAGCATCTGCAAACGTTGGTGCCCTCTTCCTTACGGGTTCTTGCACTAATTAATCGGTTGGCATTTTGAAGATGATATATCACGAAAATGCGAGATCCCTACATAAACAAGACATGTGATTAATTCATTATATTTATTTTACAAGGAACGTTCAATTTCTATTATTTTACGATAGTTTCTGAATCAGAGTGTTTAGACGTTAATTAGATACGTAGATAACTATCTTCATGCAGGCAATGCACTTTATTCTCTCCTATTCAATCTGACAAAAATTCAAAATCTACAGCGTTCTTGTTATCTTTAAGCAATTTGTTCATAATCAGACACGACAAAGCATGTCTGAAAACGAAATTCTCTACGTGCGATCCATATGCCTTAGATCTGGATCACAGCTTCACCGTGGATACAAACCGAAACATAGCGATTTCTTGCATGCGCGTTGATGTAACCTATTGATTTGAAGCATTTAGTGTAATTAAACATTAAGGAGAAATTCTCTACAGTCGTGAAGACCTACCTTATCTGAGTTTCATCTTGGGCATTGTTTTGTAGGATGATAATTGTAAAATATTTAAGAAGGAACAAGGAGCTTAAATACACTGGCAACCGGCTTTGCGTCCAAATTTAGCAGGGAACATCAAGGTGAACATCAATATTATCAAACAATCATCTTGTTCTAATCAAAGACATCATTAAAAAAATAACCAACGTAAATCCCTCTTATTGTTACTTTAAGGGTTCAAACAAGAATTTTATTATTTTCTTTCATAAATAATAAAAGTTACCAACTGTTTATGAACTAAAGAAAACAAGACTTATAACGAACACGGGTAACATGAATATCGGGTTATTGCGAAAAACTTAATATTTTTGGGTGATTTCGTAGATTATCTGGTTGAATCAACTTAAAAAACTAGAAATCCGTAAAGTTTTTAGAATAAGAACAGCTAATTATGCCTTCAGAATAATGAGTTTGAAAATTACGCTGGTCTAGAATATCAATGAGAATAGCATGTGCCGCCAGGAAATGGTCCTCAAAGGAAACATGAAGTTGGAAATTGTTTATTTTTCCGCAAAGTGAAAAACAAGTCATGCTAATACATGTAGTCTCGATATCAGTCTCACATTTCGCATTTTGATAATTCATTTAGAAACCCGCACTATTCTTACAAGATCAGCTTTAATTTGGATTAAGCCATCAAATCACATTGCCCTGAATTTGAAAGAACTCAATGGTAAATAAAAAGAAAAAAAACTGAAAATCTGAAAAGGATCATCGTCTGCAGCGGGATTTGTTTAACAGTAAGGGTTCTTATTGCACAGTATTGCACAATACTGATTTTTCAGGATAAACAATATAACAACCTTTCATTACATCGTACAATGTGAATTTTCGAAAATATCCTACACGGATGCAGTACGCATAATGTCAGTCCTATTGGGAAAGTATGCCTACCTACCTATCATAATAATTATATGATTTGGTATTGTCATCGGAAACAAGTAATTATTTTTAGACTTAAAATGTCAACACTTTTGGATTTTGAAAACAATACCCGGACGCAAAGAGAATTAGAAATTCTGACCATCTAATTAAAGACAGGCTATTATTCAACATCCCAGGTCTATTACGTAATTTAAAAGCAGCTGCATCAGTTGATGAACTCAGACTTGGCTGGGAAACAATTCGTTACCACAAAGCTGAAAACGAGAAGGATAAGTGGTGAGAAAATGTCAAGCATATTATAATGGAACATAGTGAACCTTTAACGAGATAAAATTGTAGAGATAAACAGGTTTCGTGTAGATCGTATTATAATTTTGACTTGTAGAGTTTAGTTTTAACAACAGTTTTATATCCTTAGGACGGCCAGCACATATTCATGCAACCTCGCCAGGTATATGTGTGTTTTTGACAACACAGAAAATGACGTCACTCGACCTTCAGCTATTTCCGGAAGTAAATAAAATGAAAGTAGAAATGCTAAACTTGAAAACGAAAGCCGCATTTTGATTCGTAGATAGTCAGGGGTCACGCGCAGTGGTCACCCCGTCTAAATGTATGCGCGTGGACTTCTTTTTTTTTTTTTTGTTTGCTATTGGGGAGCCAATTTTCAGCACTCTATTACGAATTGAAATTACCCGGGCTTTAGTACAGCATGTCAGCTTTTAATCTATGAAAAAGTATTTGAGCTCTGGATAAACACAAATCCTACAGGGGTCCGCAACGGACCAAGGGTACATTGATAATTTTGGAACTTCATCAAATCGCTCAAAATGTCATTTTTGATGTTGTCTGTGAGTGTCAGTATATGCCTTAGATGTAAGATATAGACATATTTGAGAGCTGCAGACCTAGACATTTCAGAAATATTTTCAAAATAAGTTTCGTGTAATAAATGTTGTTTCTACGGAAGCGTGAAAGAGCCATCAGACGCTAATACGTTTTAGTACGTTAAGGCTGCGGAAAGGATATGATTCGACATTTAGACTTAGACTTTCGCCCACGATTTCCGAGTTTCAAATTTGGCTTTGAGACAAAAAAAATCTGACTCATGTTGATAAGGTAGAAAATTTAGCCGTGGTGATCACGAGTAGTAGTAGTTGTTGTTTTTGGTTTTGGTTTTGGTTTTGGTTTTGTTTTGTTTCTTTGCTATAATTTTACACAGTGACATAATTTTTATCAATAAAACTTTTAACATTTTAGCATGCGCAGTTTTGCGTCAGTAGCATCTCGGACTAAAATGTAAAATTTAAGACGTATGTTTTAAATGGAAACAAATTCGTTAACACTTACACGCATTCTCAGACAACCTGGTCAATTGAGTTAGCCTATTAGAAAGTCAAATTTTTCACTTCTTCTGAGATTTGCATTTAAGTGTTTTGTGAAACTGAACCAAGTATTGTGTTTAATGCACGACTATAACTTCACTAAACTTGGCCTAGACTAATTTGACAGCGATGTTTTTCATCACATAGAAGACAAGTTTAATATTAATGTTAGTATGATCCAATTTTTATTCTTTAACGTAATCAAACAAATCATCAAAGCAAGTCGTTCTAAATATTCAGGAATAATAAAACATGAAAATGTCGGCGACTTTTTGGTTTACAAGACATATTAATAATGAAACAAGATGCGAGTAGATAACGTAGTCAATATAAAATCACATAATTAATAACATTATACTTTTGGCTAATTAGTTTCAGTAAATAATCCAGTATATACACCCTTTATATAAAATATAGAAAACAAAGCTAAACATGCACTTAGGTCTGTAAAGACACACATGCACGTTTCGTTTCTTCCCGACAGATATAATTCTGTCGCTCAATTGAAGTTTAAGGAATAAAACTTTAAATTTCCCGAAAGAGTAATTTAGATGTCATCGGAAATTGCGCAACATTATACCAGACCAGCTGCTTCCAGACAATGATAAAGGAGATTTATTTGAAATATCTCTTTCCCGTTGGTACTTTACTTTTAAATGGATGCAATAAACTCTAATTCTTGATCGATTTTCACTGACTGAAAAAAAGAAGAAGAAATATTATACCCCAATTACGAAATATAACAATATTTCGCTTAACTACAAAACCAAGTTGTTAATAAACGAACCAGAAACACAGCTTTTTAGTGTTGATTTTTAAAGTTTCCGTCAATGTTCTAGCAACATTTTCTCCGAAAATAGCCATACAATACTCAGATTTTGCAAAATCTTTAAAATCGTAGATTCCATTGCACCTTGGTCGATAGTGCAGCATATTGCAGTGATGTTAGATTCTAGTGCGCCTTGGGTGATAGTGCAGCAATGTTAGATTCCAGTGTGCCCTGGGTGATATTGCAGCAATGTTAGATTCCAGTGCGCCTTGGGTGATAGTGCAGCAATGTTAGATTCCAGTGCGCCTTGGGTGATAGTGCAGCAATGTTAGATTCCAGTGTGCCCTGGGTGATATTGCAGCAATGTTAGATTCCAGTGCGCCTTGGGTGATAGTGCAGCAATGTTAGATTCCAGTGTGCCTTGGGTGATAGTGCAGCAATGTTAGATTCCAGTGCGCCTTGGGTGATAGTGCAGCAATGTTAGATTCCAAATATTAATTCTAGACAAGCCGCTTGACTTTCATTATTTAGAACATCCATGTGACACCTGAACAATGCACATGATAAATGGCTTCTAGGTTTTCTATCTAATGATATAATAGTGTTATCAAAGACAACAGTTAGTTAGTTCTGTCCCAATCATTTTAATGCATCCACTGTTTTGACAGATAGCGGACCGAAGAGTGATTTAATAGCTTGACAATCGAACTATAAATAAATTAGTGATTTCCCGATAGAGATATTCAGCTGTCATTTGAAATAACGCAAAATTAAACAACTTGCAGTAAATGATGGAATAGAACATAATATTTCCCCATAGATGCATTGCTCGTTGAAATGATCACAGATAATTATAATTTAAAGTGCCCCAGTCTTGATCATCATTTCTTGTTTTCTAACTCGTAATGCAATTATTTACTCCTACTTTGGTTAACAGGCAGGTAAAATAATGCCTGTTTGTCAATCATATTGAAATGTTATTTTGTTCCAAGTCACCAAAATGACAGCAAAAGCACTATCTGAAAATTTTAAACTAACAACAAATACATTTAAAAGTTTTGAAATTATAACTACTCATTTTCCAAAAGGCAGCCACAAAATCCCCGAGCTGACATGAAAAACAACAACAACAACATATATCCTCGTTGTTTAAAACAAGTAGCTGTAACAAACCATTTATTTAATAATATGTCTGTTTCCACTAGTAATAAAATCTCAGAAACTTGAAAATAAGTACTTGTTACATATACGAGTCTTGATTAAACCCATTTGTGTGAGTTCCATTTGGCATCATGTTTGCTTCATGAAGTATCAGTAACTGTTGAGTTTTCTTATCTTTCTTTACTGAAAACGAGATAGTTATAGCTTGTCCATTCTTGTAAACTGCATATCAAGACAAATGCAAGAGTTTTGTTGACTTCTGACTTCAGGCACCAAAACGTTGAAACAAAAACACGCTTGTAGTGTTTATTTGGACTGATAAAATTAGTCAAACTTTATTTCGACTTGTTTGTAAAAAAAAAACCAATCTGTTACTTCTGCCTAGCACAATGGTTTGGGGACGTTTGGAACTCAATACTCGCTTCATGGAAATGGCTATTCAAAATGTTGGGTATGGTCGAAACCACATATGTCAATTACATTTAAAAATATATCCATTAAATGAGCCGTGCCATGGAAAAACCAACGTAGTGGGTGTGCCACCAGCATGGATCCAGACCAGCCTGCGCATCCGCGCAGTCTGGTCAGGATCCATGCTGTTCGCTAACGGTTTCTCTAATTACAATAGGTTTTGAAAGCGAACAGCATGGATCCTGACCAGACTGCGCGGATGCGCAGGCTGGTCTGGATCTATGCTGGTCGCAAAGCCACTATGTTGGTTTTTCCATGGCACGGCTCAAATTGTGTTCACGAAGATCCGTTGGAAGCATATAACACCATCAAACAAAATGAAAGCTTGCTCGTCCCGACTTTGTCCATGTACAATATCCACAATATCCACCGGCTTGACGACTGTGTCCATGTACAATATCCACCGACTTGACGACTGTGTCCATGTACAATATCCACCGGCTTGAGCGCAACTTTAATATACAGAAACATGATTGTAAGCGACCAGGCATAAGTCTTTATTATTTGTTAAACACAAGAAATGTAAAAGGCAAAAAGAAGGAAAATATCATCCGTGGTAAAATCCATTGGATCTTTATGCCAGTAGAGGTATCAAACTGCCAGCACGTTGGCCGAGACATTGTTACATTAACACAGAACCTTTAAATTCCGACCAGCTAATTAAACAAACAGAGGACTTTTAATTTTAAGATCGTATTATTAATCTGGCTGATTACACAAACAAAAAGCATTTTATGCATAAGAAGACAGCTGGTTCGTTCACAGAACTCAAACTTTGGAAGACGGAAATTAAACTAAAATGTCCAGGAGCGAGGTTATTTTTACCTGACGCAGTGTTTTGAATATTAACATACAATTTACGTATATTACTTTTTTTGACAATGAAAAGAATGAGACCTATACAAGTCATATACCTATATTTCTTTACGCAAGCAATGTCTAAAGGTCAATGCGGTAATGCAAACGTATACATTTCTATTGAAATGAGCAGATTACACATGATAACCAGACGTTTGTCTATAATTTTCAACATTATCGTTTGTCACGAAAGCCCGATAAGTTTTTAACTTGAAGAAAGAGGAGAACAACCAGACCTCTGTCTGAAATGTTCAACATTATTTGCTGTCACGAAAGCCAGTAATAAATAAGACCTTAACTTGAAGAAAGAGGAAAACGTATGTGGTAACAGTGCTTTTATGACAACCAATTAATGTTTTTCGGCGAATGCCGTATTAAGAACGAATTCGTGACCATGCCACGTGATTTCAGTTTGCAAATCAGACTACTCGATAACGCATTATAGATAATTTATCAAAATGAACGATTTATGCAACACTCTTCCTGATTGGACGAGAGTGTCTATTTGTTTCACTCTGCTGAAATGTAGACAAAGCATTTATGCTAAATGACGCTGTTCACAGTTTTAAAACTAAGTTTCGCTCAGTATATTTAGCAAGAATATTGACATATCTAAAAATAATAAGTAAGTTTAATAAATATGATAAAAACCTGTTCAAATACCAACATAAATTAATTTACAGAAAGAGCTGAATACGGTCTGCGTATCACATGAATAAGGTTGTGTAGAGAAGTGCCTTCCAGACCGCTGCTGTAATTATTTGTCGTAGAATAAACGAAACAAAATTGCACATCTAGTAGAGACCGTACCATAGCTCTTCGCATACTTTGATTTTTCAAACTAAAGTGATTTTTACAAGTGCACCGGTTACGATAAAAATGTAAACAACGGACTCTGTCTATGAAACTTTGAAATGAATGAATGACAGTCGATCTCAGTCATAATACTGATTAACAGTGAATGCTAATGACTCCATGTGTTTCAGAAAGGTATTTAGTTTGTAACTGTAATTTCCCATCAATTGAAATCCTCTCAAAACTGGTAAAATAATTACTTATATTTGGACAAATCTCATCGTCTTTGCCGTTCGGCAGCTGCAAAAAGGGCAAATATAAAAGATTCAGTGTAAGTAATATTTCACTGGTACTGCCAGTTAGTAAGTTCATACTCTGAACAACACGTCAGAGAAATTTGGGCAGATTTGACCAATTATGACGTTGGCAGCATTAGATTATATTTTTTCTTTACACAAAAATTGCCGTTAGGTAACAAAGCGAATACGCCGATAATCCGGAGTTCACCGATTATTGTTCCAGTTCACGCAATGTAATCCAGCAATTAAACTGCATAGCTATTAGCTACTGCTGTTATAGGGAAGTGGTAGAGTGTCTGCCTTAGGGGTGAGAGGTTCTGGGTTCGAGTCCCAGTTAGAGCTTAACTCTATTTAGATTCTGCTAAAGCATAGTTTTGCTGTTAATAGACTGTTCAAGATGTTCTAAATTTTTAGCACACAGTATCATGGATCAGTATTTAGCAATCCAGATCAAAGTTGAATGTTAAATCAAATGCACCCAATTAGAAAATATTGACTATATTATGTCCCTTTGATGTTTATGCTCTCCATGTTTAAGAAGAGTTACATTTCCTTGATCACAAAATTTTCGTTATCATGAAAATATTAAATGCTCATAACTCAGCACTTCTGGTTAAAATATTGTCTATATTTCTGTTTTTGAGAAATATATGGACATTTCTCTTCATTTCAAAGCTTTTTAACTTCAAACCTATGATTTGAAAAACTTAGGTACTATCTCTACATCTAGGAAACCTTTGTGAACATTTTAAAGAGAACCATTTAAATTGTTGTTAAGTGTGGTGTTTAGTTTTGCTATTTGCAAAATGTTAGATAGATGATAGAATGACACGATTTGTAAACTTCATATACTTCATGTCTTACTACAATTAGCCGACAATCTTTTTTAAAGATTGTTCTTGTTTTTCACCCTGCTGATTGTGCAACGCTAAGTGAAATGTCAGACAAGGAGTGTTTAATGACGCTGTTTACAGTTTTAAAGCTACGCTTCGCTCAGTATATTTAGCAAGAATATTGATATATCTAAATGATAAGTAAGTTTAATAAATATAATAGAAACCTGTTTAAATACCAATATGTATCAATTTACAGGGAGAGCTGAATACGGTCTGCGTATCACATGAATGAGGGTGTGATTAGCCGATCGATTAATGTCTTCTAGGTAGAGAAGTGACTTCAAGACCACTGCTGTAATTATTCGACATAGAATAAAGTAACAATATTGCACCGTTATGAGACCTTTGTGAAACATTAAAAGAGAACCATTTAAATTGTTTAAGTGTTGTGTTTAGTTTTGCTATTTTCAAAATGTTAGATTGATGATAGAATAACACAAATGATATGAAAACCTTATAAACTTCTTGTCTTAATACAATTCGCCGACCATCTTTTTTAAAGATATTTCTTGTTATTGTTACTGGTCTTTTGGGATGATGGATTTTATTAAGCAGGTTCATTTCTTGTTAGTACTACGGGGCATAAGGGATGTATCTCATGTTTTCTCATGATTTGCCTTAATATAACTGAAATTATTCCCGCACTGTTATTATCACTTCTATAATTATCTGCAATAATAAAACGTGTTTTCTAAGTTGCACACCTGGTTAATTGATCACATACCGCTCCATTTGCACAATATCGCTGTCTTTAAACCAGATTTATGAAAAAATAATAATTTGAAATTATAGATAATTTACATACTCAAGCTTCTTTTCTAAATGTGTAAAGCAAACAGTAAAGTATAAACCATTTATATACTTTAGCTTCTTTTCTAATTGTGTAAATTTACCTCATGAAATTGTTATTACTTTTCTTTCTTCTCTCTCTCTCTCTACCTTTCTTTCTTTTTTCTTTTATATTGATGCATGCAGCAAGAATTACTAATTGATAATAATACTCTGTTGTAACAATCAGCTCTTTCTGTATTATCGGCAGCTAATCTTCGGGCGAGTTCGTGCGTTTCCGCATGCGTTCGGACATACCACGGATACGTGCAAATAAAGAAATAATACGAAAATCACCAACTTTTAAACGTCTAGGGAAGCAAGAAGACATTAAAATAATTTCAAAATAAAAACATATATAAAAAAATCTGTTGTCTGTAGAATACTTCAATAGGATAATAAATAATCTCAAATTAGGAATAAAGTGGCTACAGAGGAAAGAATAAGATACGTATCACAGGTTTTTGCTTATTTTATTCGGTAACTGTATGCCGAAAACAGAGACTGATACTGGTGTTTTTAACCGCCAAGGGAAGCATTAATTCTTCATTTTATATAAATAATTTTTATATCTTTGTAAAGAGAAAAGAATGACGAACACTTCAATAGGATAATAAATATTGTGTGTTCATTCTAATTAAAACAATATTTGTCCAAACTTTTTTTCCTTCTTTGTTTCTTTTGGAAAATATCAGCCAGATAAAAATCGATATCGTACAGCCAGGTGATTTCAAGGGGGATAATTTTACCGATAAGACGGCATACTTTACCTAATTGTTGATCATGTCATGAATCAGTTCAACCAGTTCTGCTACCATTTGCTTGGCTGAGTTAAATGTTTCCAAATTATCTTTTTGTATCTTTATTTAAAATTATCCCCCCCCTACAAAGTTAGAAAATTTGATTCGCAAAAAGGTCAGTTTCTGAGCGAACTTGCGTCTCAACAGACTGTACATGGAATATTCTATGTGTCATGGGTTATCTTGGGGTTGACCCGTTTTCAATAAGAGGAAAATGTATTACCCAGAAGGAGAGTCGTTTATACTATAACAATTTGTCACTTGTTGTACATGCAGATGGGAACATCCGGTTTGAGGAAAACTGTTCTGGCGGTAACGAGGCTCTGCAGACCCGAGAGCCGGATAGTCCTATCAGCATCTACAACCAGTGACAGATTAATTTTCTTGCATATTGCATTTACCAAGTTATAGAATAAATAAAGTAAAAGAAATACTTTCTTTCTTACAACAGCGTATGTAAAGAAAGCGCGGGAAATTAACGTCAGTAAGCAGAAGTAGGTCATGACGTTTCGAGGACGCACAACAAAAATGTCCGGTTTAGTTTCATCGTTTGTAGGATATCGTTATCTTTTTTTCCGTAAAAAAACTTATTCTGAATCGAGAATTGACTATAAGGAACTGTGAACAATTATTAAGGTATTTCATTTCTATCGCATTTTACAGAAACAATGTAGGGATAACGCATGTTTTTTCGTGTTAAAACATTGAAGAATCCCGAGGAATTGGTTGGTGCTCGAGCCCGGTTGAGTGAGGATACCAATGTATTCCGCGGGATTCTGAAGATGTTGTAACACGGTACGAACATGCGCTAAAGCTATTTAGCATAAAATGCGTAAAAAAACTAATAAATAAATATATTGTCCGGCAACGTCATTAAATTTCCACGAAATGCGCGGGAATGTCTGCGTTGTTTTCCACCTTAACGCCCTTTCCTTTTGAATTATCCGTAATATGTTTATGTTTACGCTTTGCCATGAAACGCGCATAATATTATATAAAAAGGTTGTTTTAATAGACGTGAGCGCGAGAATCTCTCTATTAGCATACGTTTTCTCTCCTGTCAAGGCACTCCCGAAAAGTTAAAACTAGAATAAATAATCAATTCAAAGATCGTTAGTTGTCATTATCAGCAAGAGAGTCATGTGGCATAGGGTGTGCCAGATGGGTTTTGTCCGCATGGGGAAATTCAACGGTGTACTAGAAGTTAACATCTGTCAGAACTCGCAATCCAGATTATAAGATTCTTTCACTGGTTGTAGGTGCAGATGGGAATATCCGGCCTCGAGGGTAACTGTTTAGGCGGTAACGAGGTTCCTATCGAGTTACCGCCTAAACAGTTACCCGAGAGCCGGATATTTCCATCTGCACCTATAACCAGTGACAGAATCTTTTTCTTGCATACCGATTTCAAGAAATATTAATAAAAATAAAATCTATCGGACGGCTTTCTTTTTAGAAATTTTTCTTATGGCAGTGTATTTAAACAAAGCGCGGGAAACCAACGTCCGTAAACAGGAAAGACGTCATGACGCTTCAAAACAAACAACAATGTTTAGTTCCGGTTTTGTTTTATCAGTTACAGCGTAACGTTATGAATTTTTGATAAAATAACGTGATTTGAATCGAGAAATATACTATCAGGGACCAATAGGAATTGTCAAGGTATTGAATTTTTTTTCCGTTTTTAAAATAAAATATAAATTACTACATAAATCTTCTACATATATGTAGTTCGTTATACGTCATTTACAGCACGAGAGTCATCTTACACCCCGGGGTGTAAGATGGATTTTTCCAGCACCGGTAAAAATACCGGAAATCCCCGTCTGGTATGCAAGAAACAGTAATCTACAATATTTACATTCACCCTATTCTTTTCCATTGAAAACTATGGCGTTCATTTCGTATGAACAGCAAAAGGAAAGGCGCGAAAGTTTTGACGACGTCCGCGTATAGTCAGGGAGAACGTTCCTTAGATGACGTCGCAGTTGTTCCGTCTGGTGAACGGAATGGCCGAGAAGCTGATTTTAATGTTAAAAGCCACAAAATATGTGCTACTTATATTATCTTGTTTACAAATGGAAAGGAAATATAATGTAAATATAAGAAATGAAACTACTTCTTTCGTAGTTCATGCGAAATGAACGACAGAATAGGATCGGCAAATTAAACAATAATCGCTAGCGCAATTCATGGATTTGCCGATCCTATTCTGTCGTTCATTTCGCATGAACACCGAAAAAATCATTTCATTTCTTAATTAAACGGCACTGTATTTGTGCATTTGATTGATATATTAAAAATAAACACTCTATTGAATTTTAGATTCTATAACGATGGGTTAAAACCAGTGTTCGTTCAATACAAATTAAGTAACTAACAACTTGCCTCATTTCCTTGTGAGGAGGTGGAATTGATCAATTTCAAATTTGAACTAGAGTCAACAATTCTGTCGTGTTGAGAATTTTTCTCAAAATTATATTACGTTAGACACTGAACCGGTATTATTGTTTGTTTATCTCCGATTCAGCCTGAAACGTTGCGTCATTCTGGTCAATACCAATTGCAATAATTACTGGAATTGGACATTTATATTTTATTAACTTTAAATTCATTGTGGAAATATCATGTTAAAGTACTTTTAAAATGAAAAATCATGAATCAGAATTCGTAGAAATCCTATTTCTATAATCCACCGAAATAAATGCCTTTATCCCTTAAGGAATAAAACATGCATCCTGATAAATGAGCAGTAAAGAGTTTATAATACTCTGTAAATGCTCAACTGGCGCCTATAGCAAGTCTTGCCATATAAAACCAACGATAAGGAAACAGAGCTATCCGAAGATTCCATTAACTGGAGTCAGGAAAATTGTTTCATAGTTGCATGTTTTGTAACATTATGACGTGAATAAGTTGTATACAATACAATAAAAGGTAAAGTAAAAAGCGGAATAAACTTAAGTGCTGTGAATTATTTCTAAGTTGAAGAAGTAATACCTGTATATAAAAAATTGATTAAACTGGAGTTTTTGAAGTATGAAATTTCCAGAACAAGATGATCATCATTCTTTTGCTTGGTTGCATAAAATGCTTCCAAAGGATCTTCCTCTAAATTTTATTACTTAAACTGTTGTTGTTCGTTTAATATATTAAAACTTTCTACAAGATTCTACAAGGAGCCCACCGAGGCCTAATGCACTTGGTGTCTTCCACCACTACCAAAAGCTGGAAAAGTTGTCATAGGATATAAAAGGTGTGGCTGTAAATTCAACAAAAAGAAACAAAAGAAAACAAGTTGAGATATTAGCAAGACAGAAGTAAATATAATGTATAAAGTATGTTCCAGCATGGCGGTATTCCCATCAATAGGAAACGATCAAACGATCCAAATGGAACATATCTTATTAAATGATATAAAATTGTACAAAATTATTGATTTTTTATCAAATATAAAAATTGCAACTAATATCAATATTTTCTCGGTTCTGGAAAAGAAGTACTTACAAAACGGTATTTGTACCTATCTCAGAGAAAACAGCTAGCCGGTATTTGGAACGAATATATTTATATAGCCAAGGCTTTACTGGCACATTACTTGATATGACGAGAATGAAAATGAGAAAAAAGAACATACTTCAGTTACTATTATTCTATAAATGTTACATAAATGAATTCCTATTGAGCAGAAAGAATCTCCTTAGCGCAGAGTATGCGTTAATTTTGCTAGTATTAAAAACAGAATAGAATATTGACCGGGGAAGCATTATATTGTTTTCCTTTCTGGTGCAGATGATATTGCGTTGCACAAAAGTCCATAATTGTATAGTCTTATATGTCTTCGTTTGCGTAATATTTGGGATTTTCCAGATGTTTCATATCAGATAATTAAACTTGCTTTTATCTCGAAAACATTTTCCGTGCAATTGACATTTAGCTGAATAGAATTATCAGGACAGAAATTGAATGAGATATTTGTCGAATCGCCTGATATATTATCAGTTTTGTTTTCTTCGGACGGTCTTTCATTTCTGTCTGAGAATGTAACTCGAGAAGAAATATTATTTAGTATATTTAATGTATTACGGGTGCTGTATTACGCTAATCTACATGTCTGACATGTAGAATAACTTAATAAGGCAACCGTGGGTATCCGACAATGTAAACTTGACTGTTGTTTATATTTGTGAAGGTTCTTTTTTTAAAAAATCCATTTCTTTAACAGAAAACATGACACATTGCATTCAATCACTGCAACTAAATTTATAAATGTTCTCTATGTATATAATTTATACGCTTATAGCAGCTGTTCCCCAGAACAATACAAATTTATTGAAATTCTATCATGGAGTTTGGCTAATCAATCGAGTTGTTCATGTTAATTTCTGCTTGTATTCTTGTAATGGAAAGCACAGACAATCAAACATGAGTTATGCTAGTTAATTAGGTAATACAATGTTCCGACAGGTGAAAACACTGTTTAACGAGGATCCCTTTTCTTCGAATCATGATGTCTGGTGTTTTCTGTTTTCTCCGCTATATGATAATTGGACAGTATTCTTTTTATTCATTCATACTGCCTTCATATGAAAGTATTTTGTCATAAAGTTATATGTAAACATGGCCTTTTTTTAAAAAAATGTTTGCAATCAAGAAACAAAACATCAAATGCAATGTAAGAAATGAAATACCTACATGTAATATGTAACTAATTAAAGTAACATTTAACTACGTAAATATTGATGCAATAACTATATTCCGTTTATACGTAGATTGGGAATAAATGGGAATAAATCTCATTTACAATGATGCATAATATCAATTGCATTGCCGCACTCAAAGAAAACGTGTACTATAAAATATGTGAAGCAAACACTAGCCATCTAATATCCCACTTGGACATTAACTATTTTCGCTGCAAAGATTTTGCGGAGGCATGACAGGCCAATGTATCATTTTTTTCCAGGCAAATCTTCGTAAGTATCTGAATTGATAGTTACTTCATTTTTTTGCTCGGTCTGTCATTAAGCACTACGCAATTGATTACTGTAAGAGAATCTAAAATAGGATTCCTATTGAGAAAGATAAATATTTTCAATACAGAAGATAAAGATAGTTCTCATCGCATAAATAGATATAATTGTATTCCACACTATAAAGAAGGACGTGTTTAACACCAGACTCAAGTTACTATGAGCCTCATTTATGCGCGAGTATTTGTTAACATACATTTAGTCTAACGATACTTTTGTACATGTCTTAGCTTCGATTAGGTATTTGTTTTAAGAGAGAAATGCAAGTTCATCGTTAAGTAATGTTCACATAAAGAGGATTGTTTAAGAAGATTACCATCAAAACATAAAACCACATTACCCTTAATGCCGCTAGTTACTTTAGATAACCGCTATGACTTTTCCAGTTAGTAGATAAAATATTTATGCAAGACATAAAATGGTAAAAATAATTTATACTAAGCAGTTTCAGCTGGCTTACACTTATTCAGTTCAGCGTCATCACATCAAGGAACAACAAGAACATTTGTCATACAAGGTACTGCGATCCTGACACGATCCAAACGTGTCTGAATGACTGTGTAGACATTCCAGGCTTATGCATGTTTATTTTTCATTAGTATCTCATCCACTGGCTCACCAACAATCCCCTACTTTTGAAAGGGCGTGCGAAAATATAAATTTGTTGAAAATAGGACTATAATTACCACGGTGGGGAAACGCAGAATACATGTGTGACGGTCCAGTGTTGCGAAAAATAAACCTGTTAATCTTGCAGTTTGTAGATCAAGTGTTTTATATTTCTAGTAAGGAGCGTGGACAATTAGATATTGTGGAAACGTATTGGTTACTAAATCAACAGAAACATGGGCTAGTACACACAGGCCAAGGCCGTTACATGTGCTGCGAAAAAGTATTTCACAGCAAAGTAAACTTAGCATGACACAGGTCAGTTCTCTTTCTTATCTATATATGTTTTAATAAAAGGCAAAACAAATATCGACAAAAACTGACCGGTATAGCTTTATTTCTAAATCAAATATTAGATAAATATGCTTCAAGGCTAATTATGTGCTCCAACTTTCATACAAACATGTATCAAAAAGTATTAAAACATTGGTGAGAAAGCTTATATAACACACGATTATAAAGCCATTCATGTTAAATCCTCTACCGACTTCATTATGTAAGTATTTCATTAGGGTATAGACATTCATATTATTTTCATTTGTTTTCCATTTTTCCAACGTACGCGAATATGTCTAAATCATTTCTTCAATTTATTTAGAAAATTCTAGAAAACACTTTTTTTCTCACTAGATTAAAACATTACGGTCTAACGTATCAGTATATTATAATTTTATAACACACATAATCATTAAAATTTTGTGAAGTTGGAAGTAGAATGACATACTTTAGGAAACAAGTTTTCTCGTTTGGGGCAAACCCTTTACTTTATCTGGGGACCAAACGCCGCTCTTTATGGAATTACACGCCTCAACACGTGTATCATTGAAGGTTCCATGTTCACAACCGTTTGAATGAATCTGCGGATGTCTCTAAATCGCTTTTTTTTGTACTTTTAGCATGTGTAAATGTTGAGTTCTGCTCAACCCGAGGCTAGAGGGCGTGGACGGTAGCATGCATTTCCACTACCGTCCATGTACAGGCTCAATCAAACCGAGCCTGCAACATTTTCGTTTTTGTCGTGTTGAGCGACCTTTGAAATTTCTACTTTTCTCTATTTTGTTATGTATATAAGTTACAGAATCATTGCTTGTACCGGAAAGACCGATAAGCATTTTTAATATGGAGAAGAAAGACACATCTTAATCCTTATGTGAGTTATAATAGCAAATCATAACATACCTTTCTTTCAGTGTAAGTAATGGGCATTAAACAACTTCTGTGATAATTTCATTAAAGGAAACAATTGATGCATAGTTTAGGTGTTCCAAGCATGGACAAGTTGGCACTATTGTATATGTACAGTGTCCGAAGGCATTTTCTTACTAGATTCTAATGCCAGTCTATCGAGATGAAATCTAGACTATATTATGCGTTTCTCCACCGTGATCACTGTTTTGAACATACATGTATATGATATATATAATGCTAAACAAGACAGAGGCAGTTTTACACTACGACAAGATAAATGCGACAAAGGCGGTTATTTCGGTTAATACGTTATAAATGAAGTTTTTCAGTTAAAAAGACCAGATGCCACTTGTAAGAGACTATATTCAGGACTGAACTATCGTAGTTACGAAACATCAACCATTTCAGTATTTATACTAAATACATTAGAAATAAAACTGCACTTATAAAATGAGAGAGAAAGTTTACTTTTATCATCTGTCTTACATATATAAATTTGCAAAACATAGGGAAAATTCCTGATATTTGATATTAGATAATAGAGGCTTTAATCTCGTAGACGTTTGCATTACATCGTACGAGAACAAAATTGATTATAAAAATGTAATGTCTTGCGTGTCTGTTCCATCAGATGGAGATGCTTTCACATTAAATGAACAACATGTTGACATTAGACAGTTTCTATAGCATTTATCAATATTATTTGCTTACTTCAGACGGTATTTCAATATTGCATCTGGTCAATCATCGACTCTACATGTAAACTATATGGGTTTGCAAAGAACGTCTACAATTTCGTTAATCCTTTAGGCCAGCACAGCTGGATGTAGAAGGATTCATCCTCCAACCCTACTGAATAAAAACGTTAAGGGACTGTCTGTCTTAAAAGATTACCTCATTGGATCGAAACAGCTAAGAACATTTATGTTTCATGTATACATCAGTTGCTTCATTTGATTAGAATGTTGTTCCATAGAATATATTGAAGCGTCTTGCAATTCACAGACGGTCTTGTATTTGATTGAACTATTTTGTGTTGTATTTTTATGCTAGTTGTCTTACAGAATCCAGAGATAATTGAAACTGCATGATGACAAAAGCCGCCTTGAATATAATGCTGTTTAATCATTATTTACGAAATACAACAGTCAACTGGGAAATAGTATCAGTTTTCTTATTCGTTATTTATTATGTTTTCAGCTTTCACAGTAAGAGACTTCGGGTACATTGATGTGGCTGTGAAAAGCCTCACTATACTTGGACTTAGTGTTGTTATATTTTCTTTTCCTTCAGGATCATTGAATCTATTCAATGTATATGTGTAACGCACAGCTACCTTAGTCGGTGTTTTAGAGTAGGTGGGTTGCATATTACATTACCACTCATGAAAAAACTCAGTCAGAGTCTGTTATTAATTAGTTGACGCGGTTGCGTTCTATGCTGCCAAAGGATCTTCTTATAGATTTATTGCCTATATATGTTCCTGCTTTAGGACTATCACATTTCAGTTTTTAAGCTCGATATATGCACATACAGGATTTTGACGGCGAAGAAGAAAGTTCTATAAGACTTATCTTCTAGTCTTATTATTTCTAGAGTTATCGTAATCAACGTAGGGCATACGTATAAATATTTGTTCTTAATTTTGGGAATCGGTATGTTTTAACTTAACGCCATAAGCGTCATTTTGCGGAGTGGCTGCTGCCCAGATTGCTTTGTCTGTGCTCAGTACTTTAGAAATTATACACTTGCTTTTTATTTCACGATAGTAATCCTTTGTATAGACTCAATATTACACTGATAATACAAAGAAGTACATGTATATAACAGCACGAATTGAAAAAAAAGATCAAACTCATTTGCAATCGCCATCAGTTGTCTCATATAGCATTCTACTTGGGTGCTTTTAAAATGTGTCATAATTGTCATACGATGTAACGAACAAACATTCACTATGATATTCTACGTGATTTCCATCACAGATACGGTTCCAAAAAATTATTGTAAGAAATAACATGTAATGTTTACTCGAAATGGCGGCCTCTATGTTCTGAATTGTGAAAATTAACATGAATTTCACGTGTGAGTAGAGTTTGATTTAGAAAGTGCTTTGTCCAGTATGTTTTTTCTTGTTCACTTCCATTAAAGTTTAGGAGTATATCATCAAAATACAGAAATATTAGATAAACGCACAACATCTTTACCAGCAATTTACTTGTCCATTACATGTTCTACCGTACTGTCCCGTACAACTGGATACTTAAAAGTCCCCCAACCTTCAAAGATGCGTGTCATTTGTAAAGAAATGAAAATAAACAATTGCTGAAACTACGTTCCGTCAAGTTATGTGAAATTTCAGCAATAGGATATTATTGTAAATGCATCAAAACAAAAATATGTAACAATTCTTTGAAAATGGTGAGGTTTTAAAGACGCTGATCTGTCCGAAAGTTTGGCACCTTTAGGCAGACTTTTTCCAGAATTCAGTGTTTGTATCAATTAGTTGACAATTGTTTTGTAGAATAATTTACATGTTTTATATGCTGTTCAATTGTCATGTAAAACCAATCTGACTAAAGTACTTGATCTTCTAAACGAAGATCTGAGAACGACCCATTCACATTCGTCATTCGTCTTCTGTATAATTTGTTCGATTGTCAAAGGATTTCCATTATTGCTATTTTTATGTTATCCAATCAGACGACTTGTTCGATTGTCAAAGGATAAGAAAAATATGCGGTTATTCCAGGACTCGAACCCGGGACCCCTCGTTTACAAAGCAAGTAGCCTACCGACTGAGCTAACCGGCTATCTGATACATTACGACATAAGAATTGTAAATATCAAAAGTCAATGCTACATGTAGATTTGCAAGATGTTGTAAGCTAGGCTCTGAATGGCTAGCGAAAGAGCCGTCAGAACGAGGCAATGAATAGGTCGTTTTCAGATCCTATGCGTAGCGTAATATAGGAGATGTACTTTAGTCAGATTGATGTAAAACAAACCTTTCTTTCTATGATTTGGTGTTGTTTGAAGATTTTATCTCAAAATGTCAGGCTAAGCGTTAATAAATCCTGTTGAAATTCCTCCTAAATAAGGCAAGTTATAGGGTGAATTTATAATTTGATTCATTCAGCTAGTCTCCCAAGGGAATAAAATAATTAACAGTTGAAACCAGCACTTTAGAGATTACTTTCATTTAGATGCAGGTTTAGGGAAGGTAAAAACTCCACAAGGAATATCATAAACAAAAAAAGAAGATAATCTGCAGTTATTTGTAGAATGAGTTCAAAGAAAAGTGTAGAATTAAAAGCGATTATTTTCCTATGCAATTTTCTAAAAGCTATAACCGAAGCATCATTTTGAACATAAAGCAAACATCACTCGATATACAGTCAAACCTTTATTCAAACCTCAGCTTAAATGACGCTGGTCTGTGATTTCTACGATTTAATAGACGTTACTATCTGGTTTTGATATGTGATGCACAACTGGTGGTATGCCAATCTTAAATACATTCACGATTCATACTGTATTGGTTATATTATGTATTAAAGTTTTTTATTTTTAATTGAGATTAGTTACCCACTAGAAAAATATATTATAGCAGATATTATAAAGCACCTTTTCCATGGTAAACGAATATTAGTACAATACTATCAATTCAATTTAGTGATACAAAATTTGACATTTAAAGGCAAACATCCTAATCTTGTTTTGTAGTGCCAGACTATTATTTAAAGCATTTAATTACGCAGTTATGCAGTTTACAATTTTAATAACAAGATAACGTGGATCAAAAACTAAATCCAAAGAGTCATAATACAGTGAGAAACATTGTGTTTAGATTTCGATTGTGTAGTTTGTTAATATTAAAGTCATTCGTCAAAGAAAACAAATTTAGAGATACTATAATATGTTTTCTAGCTAGTAATACATGCCAATGAATACGAAAGACAGTACACGCTATATTAAATTTGAACAAAATCCAAGTCTGGAGAACGATTCATATGATAAGATAGTAAGACCGTCGATCTCGCATCGGATCATACCACATCTTTTCAATTTACTATTCTCAGACAAAATGTATTAAGACACAATTCAAGACATTGGATAGCCTCACGGAATGAATTAAATAATATAGCAAAAGGCACATGGGTACATATCTCCTATGTTTGTCAAAAATCTTGCAGATTTGTTTAATTCGTAATAGAGCAGGATACCTTAACATTTTACCTTTTGACAGCAAGGGAGGGCCCTTGCTAGAGATACATTACTCTAACATTACGTCAAATTGTTTACACTGGTAAAATAAGTGGCCGAATCATCTCAGACAAATTACAATCAAATCAAAGTGTTGCAACATAAACGGTTGTCAGTTTTATTTTGCGATTTGATTTTAGTCTATATAAATCATGAAACATCTTCCAGTATATTTTATCTATAGGTAAAGTCGTAGAATCTTATATCATAAAAAACTTTTAATGATGATATACATAACACTCGATTTTCCAAGATCTGATGATAAAATGAGTGAGTGTGCCAAATCTTAAACATCCAGTTGGCTTTTTTGTCATATGAACAGTTTTATAGTCACATTTACGTTTTTATTTCTGTTTCTTTGATAGCAGCGTGAACTGGAATGAAAATGTTCAGTAAAAAAGCACACTAAAACGCAGCCACTGATAGCTCAGGTTACATTCAATGCGCACAGCGCTCCTTATATATTTTTACATGTTCTTTAGAGTATTGTTGTTTGTCAGTCTTGCCATATTTAACATTATTTTAGGTAACGTGGCTTCCCTTGATTGGCCTATAAAGCCATGTATGAGAGATATGACAACAAAGCCGAGCAATCCGTAATTAAACTATACATAACCGCACGGAAATGGCCCACCATCGTATAATGGGAAAGAAATGAACATGAATCATTGGACTTTGTCTTGTGATTACGTATGATTGTTTTTCAAATAGATTTTTCTTGCACTTACGCTGTACAAGTCTTTTTATGCAGATGTTATTCACAAATTCTGGGTCACAGAAATGTTCTAATTGCATCTGGCAATATTATAATGCATTTTATTTAAAGAGTTTATGGCACGACTATTTAGGGACACACTGCATGTTGTTTTCAGCCATTTTTACAGTTGGGTTCAAACACTGTCCTATCTTTTTTTATTTGCCGCATGATAAAATAGTGTTTTATCAAAATCTACATTGTAAAAAATCCGTACTTGCAAAAGTACCTCACTGCTCGTCTTCTGGCGTGTTCAATCGCGTTCGTAAAATATTAAAAGGCGTTTCACCCTTTGCACCAAGAGCAAAACACTAAATGAGATATATTATTTCGATTCTAAAACGTTACCTAGAACTTTTAAGTTCAGCCTTGACGACATTCATTAAATATTTGCCCGTTTTCAATCGGTTTCTTTCCAGCGCTATGCCGTTTGACGCCATGACGTAATAATTGTGACGTCAGAACAGTGATTTGTTGTATAATAATTCACTGTTTTCTGCCTTTTTTGTTTAATAGGAAAATGAATTGGATCGTGTTAGAATGTTCTTTATATTCGCTTTGCATATGATTTTACACGAGCATTTCTTTGTTTTACATATACACGAACCTTATCAAGATAATTATTTTTGTGCTTGCATGTTGTATCTGTGTAAACTAAAAGGAGATGTCTTGTTTGAGAGTGCAACAAATATACCAACTTTGAAAATTAATTCGTTTATAATGGCATCAGTTTAAAACTACTGTAGATAAATATGACAGAATATTTGTTGCAACAATGTTTAAACAAAGTAGAGGATTTTGCATTTGGGCATTGACAGAAGTCGTAATGCAGAGTACGAAATACTATCAAAACATACAAGAAAATTATCTTGACGGTTTGAATATCTATGCAGATGTTTAAAAATATTCGTTATCAGTAGGCTTATAATAATTTATACTGAGACGCACTTTGAAAAAACGTCATACATTCCTAACAGATAATATTATGTTTATTTAACTGCGCTCATTGTTTAAGCTGGAAATATTGCGCGTTCCGTTGATTCGAATCAATTACATACGACATGAACATAAAATATCAAAAAATGTATCGACATATATCAGTTAACCGGGGAAAAGTCTGATGCATGAAACACGTGCGGAATGTGAAATTCGACGCAACGTTGTGGGTATCATTTTAATTGTTTATTAGCTGGAAACCTATTATAACGAATAACTTTATCAATTTTAGTGACTAAAATATGGAAAATCAAAATTTGTACAAATGTAACTTTGTTAATTCCGAGGAACGTATGGTGGAATAGGCAAACATTCTGGATACAATCACACAGAAAATGTGCGAAACATGCCAGATATTTTATGTTTTGCGAACAAAAAAATCTTATACCAATTTGGTTTCAGC